>NC_083878.1:40281162-40919019 GCF_032452875.1 Bos javanicus
AATTTTAAGATGATCCTCATGTAATGTTTAAATAAACCCAAATGTTTCACAGTAATTTCCTTAATACACTACAGACTGACACAATCGAAAATGTAGTCAAAATTCTAAACGATTTCAAAAGTGAAAATACATTCTCATCTCTTTGGAAATGAAAAATCTTCCTCTAGGACACTTATTTGAAATCATGTCCTATGAAATCAGGTGAGAAAAGCCTAACTGTGTGACTCTAGACCTTGCTTAAGCTTGCTAAACTCTGTATGAGAAGTAGTAAGTAACAGCAAGTCTCCCTTGTAGAGCTATTTTCAAGATTAAATAAAATAATACAAGTAGATACCTTCATACAGCAATTTACATAGACGTGCTCAGTGAACATTACTTATTGATATTATCACAGTGGTGATTATCACCATTATATCACCCAAAGTGTCTGGAAAGTTTTACATCAAAAGAGTTTGCCATAAAAATACTTAATCTATAGAAAAATTCTGCTCATATGCTAAGAGTTCCTTATTATACAGTAGATCTGTTTTAAAGTAAGTGTTTTAATGGTTTTAATGATGGCCATAAACTGAAATCAGTTAATGAAGAGGGAGGATTTTGTCCCACTCCACCCCACCCAGGGGACATTTGTCCATGTTGGAAGACATGTTTATTTGCTAAAAAGCAGCTCAGGAGAGGTTGCTACTGGCATTTATCTAGTGGGCAGAGGTCAGAAACCTACAGAGCACAGCCCCCAACAACAGAGACGATGGTGCCCAAATGTTAGCAGCGCTGAGGGTAAGAAAACATGCAGTGAAGTCAATACATCTAAAAGAAATAGTCAGGCCTTCCCCAAAACAAGTAACTTTTGAAAAATCCAATGCACTTTCCTAATTTATATTAAACTGCAATTGGATTCAGACATAATTTACACAAGTTCGCTTGATGAAATAGGGCTGACAATATGTACTATCTTACAAAGTTTAGTTTCATAATCAGAGTTAAACAACTTCCTATTTAAAATATACATAAATTTATTATTTTTTTCTTAAATAATCTAGCAGCTTATTTATACCTTTTGGCAAAATTCTTAAGAGGCAGTAGTAATTTCTTCCATTTGATGTTTAATGTTTAAAATGTATATTTTTGTCTCAGTGATTTCAGTAGGAGAAAAAGTACACTGTGAATACATGTTAGCCATATGGAAAAGACAATGAGGTTTAGTAATTAAAACTGAAAAGGTAAAGAACTATGCAGTAATTAGAGCACTGATTAATCAGCTGATAATTTTATCTTGATTAATGCTGCCAGTTTCTCTTCTTATTGACCTAGGAAAGGTAGGTTTAAACCAATTAAATATAAATTATTCTCCTTTTTTAACATTCTGGGAAGCTTCCAGTATTCTAAGTTACACTACATTTAAAAAGTACTATTGAAATGCTTTTACTAAATTGGGCAGCTGAACAAAAGATAGAATTAGGCTCATGTTCCAAACATGTTGATGCTTTTATCTAAGGCTAAATTACACAGAACTGGTTTATTTCAATATTATCCAGGGAATATTAAAAGAATAAATTGCTATTTTTAAAAATCCTCTGATAACAAACAGTTAATAAACAACTAGATACCTTATTTGCCTTACCATGTCTAACATGAGAAATTAAAATAACTAAAGTCAAAGAATATAAGTAGTTATTATATTTCATGGAACCCCTAAGCTATGCTCGCTAACACACACACACACACACACACACACACAAAACTGTTCTAGTCTTAAGGAGATACATTCATCAGTTCTTAGCCAATCAGTTTTCTTTTTTTCTTTTGCATTTTACGGGCTTTACTGAGATATAATTGGCATGTAACATTGTATAAGTTTATGGTATACAACGTGATGATCTATGTGTATAATGCAAAATGATTACAACAAGGATTCCACATCCACCACCTCACATAGTTACCTCACGTATTTTTTGCCCGTATGGTGAGAACTTTTAAGATCTACTCAATGAGCAACTTTCAAGTACACAATATTGTTAACTATAGTCATCATACTGGATGTGAGATCCCCAGAACACTCACTCACCATTTATTATATACTTAATATATGCCATGCTTTAAGTAGACTGGGTCACAATTCTCACTACTCTGTGGAGTAGGCACCAGCATTTCTATTCACTATTGAAGAAACTAGACCTGCGGGTAACTAATTTGCCTTCTGGAGAAGGAAGTGGCAATCTATTCCAGTATTCTTGTCTGGAGAATTCCATGAACAAAGGAGCCTGGCAGGCTACAGTCCATGGGGTTGCAAAGAGTCGGACACTACTGAGCGACTAATACACACACACACATACACACACATACACACAACCAATCTGCTTACAGGTACACAGCTGGAATGGGGTAATTTTCAACTTCTCTGGGACACAGGAAAGTGAATAAGACAAACCATGTACTCAATGACTACATAGCTCACAGGGGAAAGCAAGTCATACAACAACAGCATATTTAACTATAGGTAACTGTATTTACTTATTGTATCTAGTCTGAACTAGATATTAAAGTTACCATTTGAGATGAGCATTTTAGTAATTTCTTTTCTGTCATAGATTATTTTAATCTATGAAAGGCACATATTCTTTAATCTTTAAAGGCACATATTCTTAAAAGAATACAAAAATTGACTACATTTAACCAAAGTAGATGCAACCTAGGACAGAATAAAGACATTAAAGAACCATGATAATTCCTTTAATCTCATCCACTAGAGCATTACTATGTCCCATAACATAAAAGATATGACAAATATGCTGCCCTGAACTTGGGTACCTTATCATTTTACTGGGAAATAGTTACAAAGTCTCTGAACTAATCACGGAGCAACACTAAATGAAGTACAGTGAAACACCAGATTGAATATTATTGCAATCTCTGATTTCTTGTTCTCACCTTCTAATGTGGAATCCAATCTCACCTATCTAGAAGTCCTTGATAGATCAGTTTGTGAAAAACCAAATTCCTTCATCCTTTCCTGCTTCCCATATTCTGATCCCTCAGTCTCTAGCCAATGCCAAAGTTTTGAAGACGATAAAGTTGTCTAGCCTTCTGTGCTGTGCTTAGTCACTCAGTCATGTCCAACTCTTTGAGACCCCATGGACTCTAGCCTGCCAGGCTCCTCTGTCCATGGGATTTTCCAGGCAAGAATACTGGAGTGGGTAGCCATTCCCTTCTCCAGGGCGTCTTCCCAGCCCAGGTCTCCCGCATTGAAGTCAGATTCTTTACCATCTGAGCCATGAGGGAAGCCCCTAGTCTTCCATAGATGATTGTCTTTATAGGCTACAGTCTGAGGAGGGAGATGTCAAAGCAGGGCTCTCAGTACTACAAGGTCTTAAGAAAACTGTCATATATATGTATGGAGGACTTCCTTGAGGCCTCAGAAGGAACATGAAGATGATGTTATAATAAAAACAGCAACCCCCCCAAAACAGCTTTGCCTAACATTATCTGAGCATTTTCTATGAACAAGGCACTTTAATAAAGGTTTAACTTATATGCAGAGTACATCATGAGAAACGCTGGGCTGGAATAAGCACAAGCTGGAATCAAGATTGCCGGGAGAAATATCAATAACCTCAGATATGCAGATGACACCACTCTTATGGCAGAAAGTAAAGAGGAGCTCAAAAGCCTCTTGATGAAAGTGAAAGTGGAGAGTGAAAAAGTTGGCTTAAAGCTCAACATTCAGAAAACGAAGATCATGGCATCTGGTCCCATCACTTCCTGGGAAATAGATGGGGAAACAGTGGAAACAGTGTCAGACTTTATTTTTCTGGGCTCCAAAATCACTGCAGATGGTGACTGCAGCCATGAAATTAAAAGACGCTTACTCCTTGGAAGGAAAGTTATGACCAACCTAGATAGCATATTCAAAAGCAGAGACATTACTTCACCAACAAAGGTCCGTCTAGTCAAGGCTATGGTTTTTCCTGTGGTCATGTATGGATGTGAGAGTTGGACTGTGAAGAAGGCTGAGCGCCAAAGAATTGATGCTTTTGAACTGTGGTGTTGGAGAAGATTCTTGAGAGTCCCTTGGACTGCAAGGAGATCCAACTAGTCCATTCTAGAGGAGATCAGCCCTGGGTGTTCTTTGGAAGAACTGATGCTAAAGCTGAAACTCCAGTACTTTGGCCAATTCATGCGAAGAGATGACTGACTGGAAAAGACTCTGATGCTGGGAGGGATTGGGGGCAGGAGGAGAAGGGGACGACGGAGGATGGGATGGCTGGATGGCATCACCAACTCGATGGATGTGAGTCTGAGTGAACTCTGGGAGATGGAGATGATCAGGGAGGCCTGGCATGCTGTGATTCATGGGGTCGCAAAGAGTCGGACACGACTGAGCGAGTGAACTGAACAAAATATTTATTGCGTGATTAACCCTCAAGCAGTTCAATGAGTTAGGGTTTATTTTAGCCACATTTCATAGATGAGGAGACAAAGAATGGAGAAAACGAATGTAAGGCATGTTGGAACTGTTAACCCCACTGTATATGTTAAAGGTAACTAAAGCATGGGTTCAGTGAGGAGGGACCATATGCTGAAGGATCTATGAGCACTATGCCATGGATATGTATTTAATTTCATTGGTTAAGTGGCACCATTAAAAGTTTAAAACAAGAGAAGTGAATTTTTATAATATGAATAATATTGTAGAAAATTAACACTATCAGCAGTATGAAGATAGAACTGGCAAGCTGAAAGCCCTACAATTTGCTAAACTGCTTTCAGACTCATGGTGGGTATGTCTGTATGTGGAGAACAAATAATAATTCACTATGGAAATGCTGGACTGGATGAATCACAGCTGGAATCAAGATTGCAGGGAGAAATATCAATAATCTCAGATATGCAGATGACACCACACTTATGGCAGAAAGCGAAGAACTAAAGAGCCTCTTGATGAAAGAGAAAGAGGAGAGTGAAAAAGCTGGCTTAAAACTCAACATTCATAAAACTAAGATCATGGCATCTGGTCCCATCACTTCATGGCAAATAGATGGGAAAACAATGGAAACGGTGAGACTTTATTTTGGGGGGCTCCAAAATCACTGCAGATGGTGATTGCAGCCATGAAATTAAAAGACACTTGCTCCTTGGAAGGAAAGTTCTGACCAACCTAGACAGCATATTAAAAAGCAGAGACATTACTTTGCCAACAAAGGTCTGTCTAGTCAAAGCTGTGGTTTTTCCAGTAGTCATGTATGGATGTGAGAATTGGACTGTAAAGAAAGCTGAGCACCAAAGAATTGATGCTTTTGAACTGTGGTGTTGGAGAAACTCTTGAGAGCCCCTTGGACAGCAAGGAGATCCAACCAGTCCATCCTAAAGGAGATCAGTCCTGAATATTCATTAGGACTAAAGATGAAGCTGAAACTCCAATACCTTGGCCACCTAATGCGAAGAGCTGACTCAGTGGAAAAGCCCCTGATGCTGGTAAAGATTGAAGGCAGGAGGAGAAGGGAACAACAGAGGATGAGATGGTTGGATGGCATCACCAACTCAATGGACATGAGTTTGAGTAAGTTCTGGGAGCTGGTGATGGACAGCGACGCCTGGCATGCTGAGGTCCATGGAGTCGCAAAGAGTCAGACACAACTGAGCTACTGAACTGAACTGATGGGAAGAGGTGAGTATGAGTAGGGTATTAATAGATACAAACTACTGTGTGTAAAATAAATGCGCAATGAAGATATATGGTATAGCACAGGGAAATACAGCCATTATTTTGTAATAACTTACTTTAAAATCCCCTGGAAAAGGAAATGGAACCCACTCCAGTATTCTTGTCTGGAAAATCCCATGGACAGAGAAGTCTGGCAGGTTACAGTTCATGGAGATATAAAGAGCTAGATACAACTGAATGACTGAGCACATTTACAAAATATTTATTTGGCTGTACTGGGTCTTAGCTGCAGCATGTGGGATCTTTGGTTGTGGCATGCAAACTCTTAGTTATGGAATGTGGGATCTAGTTCCCTGACCAGGGATCAGACTTGGGCCCTATGCATTGGAAGCATGGAGTCTTAACCACTAGACCACCAGGGAAGTCCTTATAATAACTTTAAATTGAGTAAAATCTATAAATATACTGAATTGTGATATTATATATCTGAAACTAATATAATATTGTAAATCAACTGTACTGTAATTTTTTTAAGTCAATATGGCTGGAGGGGAGAGCAACTAGAAGACAAATGTAGAAAAAGGAGATTAGGTCAAGACACTGCAGAACCTTGATTGCTAATAATATGCCTTTATTTTGTTGGCAGCCTTTATAGCACTTATGATCAAATATTACTTGCTCAATTACATTTCCCTTAGTCTACTAGCATTGGTTCACTGGATTGAACATGTGGTAGACAAACAGTAAATGATTTTTATTAATCTATCAATAAATGTTACTTAATTAAATGTTAATTTATTATTTTACCTTTAGAGGACTTGCTCTCATAAAAACCAACAGAAACATGGATTTCTATGAAAACACAATATATGCATGTCTAGAAAAAAGTAAATTTCATGTTCTATAAAATCAGACAGTAAAAATGAAAGATTTCAAGACTCTTAAGTCATGAAACTTATAACAAGAGAACATCAATTAAAAAGTCCTAATTCTTAAAATACTTGTACAGTTTAAAAGACAGTAAATAATAATAAGAAAATACTGTGATAAATATGGGCCATTACTTTTAAATAATAATGGGTAATGGTAATGATGGAAGAAAACATAAGGAAAGGTTCAGGCTGCTGAATTATGTGAAAAGAAATAAAATGTACACAGGAAAATTGTTCAGTTAGGTCAGCCAAGACAGAGCACGTGGTCAAGAGAGCCAAAGGGCCCTCTCCTCCACCACTGACATACTAGGCTGTGTTAGTACACTTTGAGCCTAAATATTGCTACTTGCTCATGCAAAATATTAATTGCACAGGAACCCACACAATTTCCATTCTAAGCAGGTATTATTCCCATATTTACAAATTGTGTAAGAGTTAATTAGTGTTCCAGAAGCACACATATAACACTATAGACCACAACTGGAGGTACTGAATATTCAAATACTAAGTAGAGAATCTCTTCTAAAAATAAATTAAACATACACTGAAGAATATTTATAACATGTGAATACATATGAATGAAAACGCTATACAACAGGCAGCCACATAGTCACCATCCAGCTTCAAAATAACATTATTGGAATTGTTGATGCCACCTGCCTGATCACATCTCCATCAATGGCCGACACTCAAGAGGTAACCACCATCCTGAGCTGAGTCCACATCATTCCTTTCCCTGATTTGTAGTTTATTCTAAATATTATATTTTCTGGCTTTACATGTTGCATTTTGTTGATAAATGAAATCATATTGGACATAATGTATGCCTTGGTTTGTCCATTTGATATTATGCTTTTTAGACTGAATTGCCATGATGCGTGTAGTTGTACCATCGTCAAGTGCACTGCTGTATCATCCTGCATTTCATAAAAATACAAAAATGCATTTGTCCATTCTACTGTCAATGGATATCTGTGACATTTTCCACTTTCTTGCTACTATAAACAAGGTATTCATGCATATTCTTTTACCTGTGTCCAGGTGCTTCATACACAGCATTTCTTTTCGGTAGATACTACTCCACTGCAGGGAATTTGTGTTCCACTTTATTATATAACACAGACTGACTTATAAAGTGGCTTTAACTATTTTCATTCCCAAATATATTGTATGAGAATTTCCATTGCTCCACATACCATATTGTAGATTTTTTTTTAACTTTTATCAATCTGGTAACTGTAAATACTATCTCATTGTCATTTCAGTTTGTATTTTCACACATCTTTTACTTACTTGTAAGTCAGACATCCCTTAATGAGAAGTGAACATTCATCTATCCATCTTTTCTTTGGCATTATTTGGCTTTTAACTATAAATCTGTGAGAATATCTTTGTATGTTATAGAGTCTAATCCTTTGCATCTGCATATATATGTTGTTAGTACATTTTTCCCAGTTTTGATCCATTTTCACTTTTGCAACATCTATTAATAAAGACATATTTATAATCTTTGTGAAACAAAATTAGCTTGTTAATTTTTTTATTAAAAAAATATTTTCCTAAGCCAAGAGCATAAATATATTCTCCTATATTTTCTTCCAAAAGATTAGCAATTGCTTTTCACATTTGATATTTTTAATGCAGTGGGGATCTTTGTACATGATGTGAGAGGTAAGGAAAAGATTTTTTTCCCATCCTGACAAGAGTTGGCTCAGTACTACTCACACAGCCAATACTTTCTATCCAACTGATCTGCGATGGCAGTGCTGTCTTAAAAGAAAGTGTGGGTCTATTTCGTCTATTTCTGGAGTCTCCCATTTCACAGCCTTATTTGTCTAACCCCATTAAACAATAAATATCTTGATCAATATAACTTTATAAGAAGAGTTCATATCTGTTAATGCATGTCCTCTAGGCTTATCCTTCCTCTGCAGAAATATGTTGGCTCTTCTTGCCCTTGTTTTTCATAAACATTTTAAAATCACATTATCCAGGTTCACACCTGCACCGAATACATGATGGTAAACCTTTCACTAGTTCACCATTTTTCAGTACATGCTCTTTTTTGTCAGAAACTCTTTCTCTGGCTAAGAAAGTTTCTTTTTCACCTTGTTTGCTAAGAAATTTTATCACTGCTTACTATTTATCAAGTAAGTTTTTGGATCTATATGATGATCCTATTATTTTTCAATGCTATGCCAACCTTTCATTCCTATTACATACAATTTGCTTACCATATAACATTTATACATACATTGCTTGATTCATTCTGCTAATACTTTAAGTTTTTAAATCTAAGATCTTGGTGAAATCAGTCTGTAATTGTCCTTTCTAAAAAAAATTTTTTTGGTTCAAAAATAAAGTTGAATAGTAGTCTCCTTTTTTTCTCACCTCTGAATTTTTTAATGAGATTGGAATTCTCTGTTGCCTAAAGCCTTAGTAAAATATTTCAATAAAATGGTGGAGTAATGTTGATTTTTGAGATCTACTGATACAATTTTTGGAGAAGGCAATGGCACCCCACTTTAGTACTCTTGCCTGGAAAATCCCAGGGACAGAGGAGCCTGGTAGACTGCATTCCATGGGGTCGCTAAGAGTCGGACACCACTGAGCGACTTCTTTCCCTTTTCACTTTCATGCATTGGAGAAGGCAATGGCAACCCACTCCAGTGTTCTTGCCTGGAGAATCCCAGGGACAGGGTAGCCTGGTGGGCTGCCGTCTATGGGGTCGCCCAGAGTCAGACACGACTGAAGCGACTTAGCAGCAGCAGCAGCAGATACAATTTTTTAATGGATATAGAGCACTTGCATGTTCTTTCTTTCTTCTGTTTTGGTAATTTATGCTAGGAATTTGCCATTTTCATGTTGTCTCAAGTTTGTCAACAAAGAGGTATTAATAACGTCCTATTCTTATCTTTTAAAAAAACTGATGAATTTTCACTTTCTAATCATGTCTTTGAAATGAGTTTAACCCATTTTAACTTTTAACTGAAAAGTTTAGTTCATCCATATTATGATCACATATACATCCTGCTAGTTGGTGCTTCTATTTATCCTTTTTTATCTGCTTTTTACCTATTAGATTTTTATGCTGATTTTTGGTATTAATTTATATTTCCCATGTTATAATTTTCCATATAGTAATTTGGGACCTATACATATATTTTATCTTTCAATGGTTGTCTTATTAAAGACACATATTTAATTTAAAACCTGAAGATAAGCAATCTTTTTAAATTCCTCACAAACTTTATAAGAACCTTGGACAACTTTAACTCCCATCACCTCCTCCAGACAAATACTACTTTGGTAATATTTTGGTTAATTATTCCTTCATGGACTTCCCTGTAGCTCAAATGGTAAAGAATCTTGGAGACCTGGGTTGGCAAGATCCTCTGAAAAAGGGAATGGAAGTCCACTCCAGTATTCTTGCCTAGAGAAAGAATCCCATGGACAGAGAAGCATGGCGGACTATAGTCCATGGGATCCCAGAGTTGAACATGACTGAGCAACTAACACTACATGACTAATTATTCCTTCAAATTATTATTTATTTTCTTGGGCTCCAAAATCACCACAAAGGGTGAGTGTGCAACCATAGAATTAAAAGACACTTGCTTCTTGGAAGGAAAGTTATGACCAACCTAGATAGCATATTAAAAAGCAGAGACATTACTTTGCCAACAAATGTCCATCTAGTCAAAGCTATGGTTTTTCCAGCAGTCATGTACGGAAGTGAGAGTTGGACCGTAAAGAAAGCTGAGCACTGAAGAATTGATGCTTCAAACTGTGGTGTTGGAGAAGACTCTTGAGAGTCCCTTGGACTACAAGGAGATCAAACCAGTCAGTCCTAAAGGAAATCAGTCCTGAACATTCATTGGAAGGACTGATGCTGAAGCTGAAACTCCAATACTTTGGCCACCTGATGCGAAGAACTGACTCACTGGAAAAGACCCTAATGCTGGGAAAGATTGAATGGGACGACAGAGGATGAGATGGTTGGATGGCATCACCAACTTGATGGACATGAGTTTGAGCAAGCTCCAGGAGTTAGTGATGGACAGGGAAGCCTGGTGTGCTGCAGTCCATGGTGTCGCAAAGAGCTGGACACAACTGAGCAACTGAACTGAATGGATTCCTTCAAATTGAACTTATATAGTCATTGTTCATTTAGATTCTTCCACAATTCTTCCCAAATTCTTCTCAAATTCCAGAATGTCTCTCTCTCTCACCCTCTCTTTCTTCCCTAATCTCAGACCTCAAATGGAATTGATCTCCTTCCTGAAGAACCTATTTTAGAGTACTCTGTTTCTACACAGGATATATTAATTCAGGTCCAAACAAGGCTACCTTGTGCTATGAAGTCTCAGAGATGTCCTTCTACCTGTCATCAAAGCTTGTACAGAAAATGTCTCTAGTTTATGTAAGTTCATTCCTAATTCACTCTTAAACTGAAAGTGTAGCACTTTAGGTTACCAGAAGCAAAAGGCTTCCGAAAGACCTCCTGCTTTATGTGGGGAGTAGATCTGATTCAAACCCATGCACTTTGCAGAGACATCCAAACCAAAGGTCAGATCACTAGTTGCGTAAAGGCCTCCCAGACAAATATCAGCTTTAGTATTAGCACGCCTTTCTAGATTCGCACCATCATATTACTTTTGGATTTTGAGGAGATCAAATTTTCTACCTCTACAATATACAAGTTTTATTTTACTTTTAAGTTTAAACATATTCAGGAGGTGTGTGTGGATCAGGGTACCTAATCATCATATTAGCAGAAAGGCAGTCAAGAGTCTCCTCTCTTTCCCCTGGTTCATATAATAAATTCCCGACCACCACCTAATCGCTGCTGGATAAATATTGGTTGAAAAGGTGAAGAAGTGGATGACACAATAATGGCTCCTCTACACCATCCTCCACCAGAGGTGGGTATTTTTCTGTAAAGACTCAGATTGCAAACATTTTAGGCTTTACAGTCTATGTGGTCTCTACCTCAAACACTAAACTCTGCTTTTTCAGTGCATAAGGAGCCACAGACAATACCTAAAAGAATGAGCATCACTGTGTTCCAATTAAAAAAAAGAGTGAAAGAAATGAAGAAAGAAAGAAATGCCTGCATTACGTAAGTAAGTAGTGGTGAACGCTCACTGGCACAGGAAAAACTCAGATTATCTAAGCACAGGAGTAATGCCTTGAGAAATGAAGTGTTATGAACATTTCTCTGAAGTAGACAGACATACGGAGAAGGCAATGGCACCCCACTCCAGTACTCTTGCCTGGAAAATCCCATGGATGGAGGAGCCTGGTAGGCTGCAGTCCATGAGGTCGCTAAGAGTCGGACACGACTGAGCGATTTCACTTTCACTTTTCACTTTGATGCATTGGAGAAGGCAATGGCAACCCACTCCAGTGTTCTTGCCTGGAGAATCCCAGGGACGGGGAAGCCTGGTGGGCTGCTGTCTATGGGGTTGCACAGAGTCGGACACAACTGAAGCGACTTAGCAGCAGCAGCAGCAGCAGACAGACATAGCGAATCTTCACCCTACACACCAGCTTCCTGGGAAACCAAGGATCTAAGGCACCTTTCCAGCTGTCTGAGAGCTCACATTCCAAAACCCTACCCAGTAATCTCTCATCAGTAGTAATATTTGCACTAGGAGTCATATACCATCAGCAATATTGTGTCAAACTTTTTCAAAGAATAGAAAATACACTCTGCTGCTGCTAAGCTGCTAAGTCTTTTCAGTCGTGTCCGACTGTGTGTGACCCCATAGACGGCAGCCCACCAGGGTCCCCCATCCCTGAGATTCTCCAGGCAAGAACACTGGAGTGGGTTGCCATTTACTTCTCCAAAATACACTCTCATATTAGAAAAAAGGTGGAATTATATTAATTGGAATTGGTTATAATGTATGCCCTTGACCTGGGCAATACTTAAGTGATTTTCAGATGGTAAAATTGAAATTAAAAAGGTTTCTCGCTTGTATATGAACCTTTTGGTGTTTCATAAAAGAAAATCTTATAAATTTATTGCAAAGTCTCTTTGTGGGAGGCAAGGCATCCCATGGAGTCATGCTTTAACAGTTTGATCATTAACCTAGCCTGGACCTTTCACAAATTTTAGTTATAAATTGTAAAACATAAGGAAAGGTTCAAAGTTTATAAAACAGTGTTTTCCTTTAACATCAATGATCATAAATAATAGCAACAATTCGTTTCATGGACAGCCAAAAAAATCAAACATGACAAAAATATCCAGAAGAATTATGTTACCTTTGCAGCTAATACACAAGGAGAATAAATGTTCAAAGTATTGGTTAGAGACATCTGTTCTTTTTAGACATGTTGGTCAACTTTTGTCTGGACTCCATATGATATTTTCTAGTTCAAAGAAAGAAAAATATTAACCACTACCCTAATGTGGTACTACTCAGATAGAGTTTAAAATCTTATATAGAATACAGAGTTGTGTCTGAGTCCCCAGCTGGGCAGAAATGTGGTCAAGCCTATTAGTGAAATCCGGGCTACTTGAGGTGGTATTTACCTGCTTCTCCTCAAATATCCTTTGGCAGAAGATGAAACACAAAAACCTGAAGCCCTGTGCTTCCCTCTAGATCTAGATAACTCATACTTATCAAATATCATTGGAAAAGACCTGGATTTTGGGAAAGATTGAAGGCAGGAGGAAAAGGGGAATGACCAAGGATGAGATGGTTGGATGGCATCACTGACTCACATGAGTTTGAGCAAGCTCTGGGAGTTGGTGATGGACAAGGAAGCATAGTGTGCTGCAGTGCATGGGGTCACAAAGAGTTGGACACAACTGAGTGACTGAACTAAACTGATCATATATCATTATTTCATAAACTTCAGTTCTTGAAGGGTCCTACATTTCATAACATTTAAGACCTTAGATCAGATCAGATCAGATCAGTCGCTCAGTCGTGTCCGACTCTTTGCGACCCCATGAATCGCAGCAGGCCAGGCCTCCCTGTCCATCACCAACTCCCGGAGTTCACTGAGACTAATGTCCATCGAGTCAGTGATGCCATCCAGCCATCTCATCCTCTGTCGTCCCCTTCTCCTCCTGCCCCCTATCCCTCCCAGCATCAGAGTCTTTTCCAATGAGTCAACTCTTTGCATGAGGTGGCCAAAGTACTGGAGTTTCAGCCTCAGCATCATTCCTTCCAAAGAAATCCCAGGGCTGATCTTCAGAATGGACTGGTTGGATCTCCTTGCAGTCCAAGGGACTCTCAAGAGTCTTCTCCAACACCACAGTTCAAAAGCATCAATTCTTCGGCACTCAGCCTTCTTCACAGTCCAATTCTCACATCTATTAAGACCTTAAATTTTCATCAAAAAAGAGCACATTTTTTAAAAAACTGTTATGACCAACCGAGACAGCATATTAAAAGCAGAGACATTACTTTGTCAACAAAGGTCTGTCTAGTCAAGGCTATGGTTTTTCTAGTAGTCATGTATGGATGTGAGAGTTGGACTGTGAAGAAAGCTGAACGCTGAAGAATTGATGCTTTTGAACTGTGGTGTTGGAGAAGACTCTTGAGAGTCCCTTGGCTTGCAAGGAGATCCAACCAGTCCATCCTAAACGAGATCAGTCCTGAGTGTTCATTGGAAGGACTGATGTTGAAGCTGAAACTCCAATACTTTGGCCACCTGATGCGAAGAGCTGACTCATTGGAAAAGACCCTGATGCTGGGAAAGATTGAGGGCAGGAGGAGAAGGGGATGACAGAGGATGAGATGACTGGATGGCATCACTGACTTGATGGACATGGGTTTGGGTGGAGTCCGGGAGGTGATGATGGACAGGGAGGCCTGGTGTGCTGCGGTTCATGGGTCGCAAAGAGTCGGACACGACTGAGCGACTGAACTGAACTATAGATATAGGGATAAAAGTGATATATTCT
This sequence comes from Bos javanicus, assembly GCF_032452875.1. Taxonomy (NCBI): domain Eukaryota; kingdom Metazoa; phylum Chordata; class Mammalia; order Artiodactyla; family Bovidae; genus Bos; species Bos javanicus. The sequence goes on from NC_083878.1 coordinate 40,295,684, forward strand.
TAGGCAATGGTGTTTTATCATTATGGTATAGTATTAAAAAGGCTTTTAAAAAACCTTTCTATCATTTCCACATTTTCTACATGAAACAGGACTTGCTGTCATAACCAAGGCAAAAATACAAACCCATACACACACGATGAATGAGGTCAGTGTGGAAGGTCCAAGTTTGCCTCCAGTTTACCACATGCAGCTTGGCAGTGGCTCTCACTGCCGTGGGCTTTTTCAATCTGTTGGAGAACTCACTACCCCCAACCAATTCTGACCCCCAGCACCCTTCTGCTTACCCTTTGTTTTTCAACATAAATCCCTGACCTAACTTGCCAGGTTCTTCTCAAACTGTTTTGTGTTACCAACCCCTTGACAAAAGTTAAGTGCTAACTGTGTACTTTTCTCTTTCTCAGAAAAGAAGCTGACAGAAGTGGTTCTTAAAGATGTGGTCCTGTTTCTTGCCAAATCAGATCAGGGGAAGGGGATCAATAGGAATAAAAGAAGAAAAGAGTGCCTGGTTTCACATGGTTGATAGTGGCTCAGTATTTCTACTTAATTAATGATGGTTATCAATTTCTTAATACTGGATGCTGGGGATTTACATCCATACAAGGTTTGAAAAGCAGTTGTGTATATCATATATATCTTTGCAAAGTTAAAAGGAAAAAAGAAAAATCCCTTATTACTAGAGGAGGGGACTGACTGGTTCAAAATTGGGAAAGGAACACATCAAGGCTGTATACTGTCACCCTGCCTATTTAACTTTTATGCAGAGTACACCATGTAAAATGCCAGGCTGGATGAAGCATGAACTGGAATCAAGATTGCTCGGAGAAATATCAATAACCTCAGATATGCAGATGACATCACTCTTATGGCAAAAAATGAAGAGGAATTAAAGAACTTCTTGATGAAAGTGAAAGAAGGAGAGTGTAAAAACTGGGTCAAAACTCAACATTCAAAACATGAAGATTATGGCATCTGGTCCCATCACTTCATGGCAAATAGATGGAGAAAACATGGAAATAATGACAAACTTTATTTTCTTGGGCTCCAAAATCACTGTGGACAATGACTGCAGTCATGAAATGAAAAGAAAAGCTATGACAAGCCTAGATAGAGTATTAAAAAGCAGGGACATCACTTTGCCAACAAAGGTCTACACAGACAAAGCTATGGTTTTCCAGTAGTCATGTATGGACGTGAGAGTTGGATCTTAAAGAAGGCTGACTGCCAAAGAATTGATGCTTTTGAACTGTGATTGCTGGATAAGACTCAAGAATGCCTTGGACTGCCAGGAGATTAAACCAGTCAATCCTAAAGACAATCAGTCCCGAACAATCATTGGAAGGACTGATGCTGACGCTGAAGCTCCAATACGTTGACTACCTGATGCAAAGTACTGACTCACTGGAAAAGACAGTGATACTGGGAAAGAGTGAGTGCAAGAGGAGAAGGTGGAAACAGAGGATGAGATGATAGGATGGTATCATCAACTCAATGGACATGAGTTTGAGCAAACTCTGGGAGTTGCAAAGAGTCAGACATGACTGAGCAACTGAATGACAACTAGAGGAGGGGAATGAGAACAAGCAGCACTGTAGCTGTCCTACCATTTCTCCTGGAACCAGCTCATAACCTAATGTACAACGTATCACGATCTTCTAAAGTCCAGAGAGTAGACTTCACTTGATCTTCAGAAAGTGTTTAACCATTTCATTGTATTGGAATTTAACTATTTCATGACTTTTTACCTCTTACTCTATTTATGGAGAACTATGGCACCCCACTCCAGTACTCTTGCCTGGAAAATCCATGGACGGAGGAGCCTGGTAGGCTGTAGTCCATGGGGTCGCTAAGAGTCGCACACGACTGAGCGACTTCACTTTCACTTTTCACTTTCATGCATTGGAGAAGGAAATGGCAACCCACTCCAGTGTTCTTGCCTGGAGAATCCCAGGGACGGGGGAGCCTGGTGGGCTGCCGTCTCTAGGGTCGCACGGGGTCAGACACGACTGAAGCGACTTAGCAGCAGCAGCAGCAGAGGAGTCAATACAAGATTTCTCAAACTTTGCTACTCAAGGAGACTGAACAAACATACAGATTTCACCTTGGGGCTTGATAAAAATGTAGAAACTCAGTCCCCAGACAAAACCTACTGAATCAAAATCTTCACTTTTGAAAAGAATCCAGGTGATTGAAATGCACTGTTTTCAGTGCCAGAGCATTGATACTCACACCCTTGTAGACACCAAAACAGAGGAGACAACAGTATGCTAACAACATAGAGTGGGGACAGCTGTGTCATTTAGAAAACGCCAATTCAGACACCCTGCTACACATTCTCCCCAGTCTATTACTATAAAGTTGCGTTCATTGTAAGCCCCCTGGTAACAGAAGAAACCTTCTGTGATATTGAGATTTTTAATAAATGTTTATTTGGTCTTCATGCTATTTCTCGGACAGAGTTCCTAAAACTCTCAGACTGTTTCCAGTGAGCAGAGTGATAAAGGTATCTTTTGTCATATTAATGGGGTGACCTTTGGAATGCTGATGGATCCCCTAAAGATGAGGGCTGATACCTAGAGGAACCAACCATGTGATTAAAAGCTTGAAACTTTCAGTCTCATCCCCTTGACCTCCCAAGGAGAGACAATCTGGATATTGAATCAATTCTCAAAGTCAATGATTAAATCAATTATGGCCATACAATGCCATGCTGTGCTAAGTCCTTTCAGTCATGGCCAACTCTGCGACCCTATGGGTCCATATGGGGCCCACCAGGCTCCTCTGTCCATGGGGTTCTCCAGGCAAGAATACTGGAGTGAGTTGTCATGCCCTCCTCCAGGGGATCTTCCCAACCCAGGGATCCAACCCGCATCTTTTAAGTCTCCTGCAATGGCAGGCAGGTTCTTTTCCACCAGCACCACCTGGGAAGCCCATACAATGACGCCTCTACAAAATCTCAAAAGGTGGGGTTTGAAGAGCTTCTGAGTTGAGATTTGAGGAAAATGGCAGCCTGAAGAGAGCAGGAAGCTCCATTCACTTTCCCATCCCTTGCCCTAGGCTTCTTTTCCATTGAGCTATTCTTGGGTTGTATTCTTCTATAATAAACAAGTGATCTAATAAGCAAGACTTGGATTACTGTGATGTTAAATGGTTTGCCTTAGAAACAAACAGAGATTATTCTGTCATTTTTGAGATTGCACCCAAGTACTGCATTTTGGACTCTGGTTGACTATGAGGGCTATTCCATTTCTTCTAAGGGACTCTTGCCCACAGTAGTAGATATAATGGTCATATGAATTAAACTCATCCATTCCAGTTCTGAGTGACTGAACTGAACTGAGTAAGATGTTTCTCTGAGCTCTGTGAGCCACTTGGCCAAATTAATTGACCCAAGGAGGAGATTTTTTGGAACCTGGCATTTATGGCCAGTGGGTCAAAGTACAGGCAACAATGTGGACTTGTGATTGACATCCTGATTTGAGGGAATTAATAGAATCTCCAATTTACAGCCAATGGGTCAGAAGCACAGGCAACAGCATGGGCCTGCCAATGGCATCTAAAGGGCTGGGGAGCAAAGTCTTGTAAGCCTGAGCCCTCAACCTGTGGAATCTAATTCTATATCTGGGTAGAGAAAGTGAAAGTGTTACTTGCTCAGTCATGTCTGACTCTTTGTGACCCCATGGACTGCAGTCCACCAGGTTCTTCTATCCATGGGATTTCCCAGCAAGATACTGGAGTGGGTTGCCATTCTTTTCTCCAGGGGATCTTTCTGAGCCAGGGATTGAACCTGGGTCTCCAGCATTGCAGACAGATTCTTTACCGTCTGAGCCACCAGGCAAGCCCATCTGGGTAAAGGGTCAGAATTAATTTGAATTCTTAGGCACCATACTGGCATCTGCAAACTACTAGGTATTGTGTGGGAAACCCCCCTCTTGTGTGAAACGCCCACTCCAGTCCGCCATACACACTGCAACTGAGTCCAGAAACCCATATAAGACCTTTCAGTTCACAACAGTTATCATATGCCTTCAATTTACTTATTTAGTAACCACTGCACAGCTCCTCTTTCTCCTTTCAGCTCCTGAGATTTTCTCACCTAATCAATGTAGATTTGCTCCTCTAAAATTAAAGCAGCAGCTTCTAGATTAATTTGACCTTCTAAATTTAAACGTTCAGAGACAAAATTTTCTCCCAAAACAAAAACTCAGTTGAGTTGCTAAGAGAGTATATTGATACTCAAAGCCAGAATAATTCAGTCTGTATACAAAAACATTAACATTCAAAGTAATTACATCTAACTTCCATAAAATCTGAATGCAGTTCAGTCCTTCAGAGGAGCCCAATTTTTAGTGCGAAGGAGAAAGTCACTGTCACTGGGAAGTCACAATCACAATGCAATCCTTTCACAGAATTCATTGTAATTAAAAACCAAGTGATACTGAGTTTTTCTCTAAACTAAAACATTCCATTGATGATACTTTCCATAATAAAAGATTCAACTATAAACCTGGAGGAAAATGGAATGGATGAATCAAAATATTCTCTCATTTTTGTTAACACTGAATATAATACTGGTATCTGGTAGGAGTGTTCATAATCATGACACCAAAAATAGAAACCATATTAGAAAAACTTGGCTAGTTAAAAAATGTAAAAACTTATATATACTAAATATCCTACATAATCCAAAGGCATGTTTATCCTAAATACAATATAACTTTAAAAAATCAATACTGAGATCAACATGTCAATAGAAAATGAGCAGATTAGAAAATTCACAAAAGAGTGGCCATAAAATAGAAAAAAGCTTCAACACTTGAGTAATCAAACAGTGCAAAGTCAAAGAATAATATTGCCTATCTTTTGAAAAATATTTTTTTCCCTGCATCAGTTGTAGCATGTGGATCTAGTTCCCTGACCAGGGATGGAACCTGGGCCCCCTGCATCGGGAGCATGGAGTTTTAGCCACAGGAGCACTAGGGAAGTCCTTTGCCAATCTTTTTAACTTAATGTGAATTATATTACCCAGTGTTTGCAATAATTTGAGAATAATTACTATTGATGCATTGCTGGTGGAAAGGAAAAAGTTAAAAGTCTCTCTGAGGAAAAATCTGGCAATAAGCAACAAAAGCCTAAAATATTTGCTTGCATACAACAAATTCAATCTTTCAAATGTTGCCCTTAAAAAAAAAATCTTATCCATGCAATAACATTCAACAGGTCACTGTCAGAAAACTATTAACGATGTAAATGCCCTGTAAGAAGGTTTACTTCTATAAGCCATGGTACATTGATACATTATAATATTATACAAAGTTCTAACATATTGCAGAAGAATAGATAATGACATGGGAACAAATTTAAAATATATTAAATAGAAAAAACTAAAAGCAACATTGTGTTATGGTCCCTTCTAGAAAAAAAAATATAATCACCACATATCACATTTATGTATAAATGAAAGTGAAGTTACTCAGTTGTGTCCAACTCTTTGCAACCCCATGGACTGTAGCTTGCCAGGCTCTTCCATCCATGGGATTTTCCAGGCAAGAGTACTGGAGTGGGTTGCTGTTTCCTTCTGCAGGGGATGTTCCTGACCCAGGGATCGAACCTGGGTCTCCCACACTGCAGGCAGACTCTATCATCTGAGACACCAAGAAAGCCCCATGTATGGGGGGATAAATGTATAGAGAATTAGATATAAAGGTAAGAAAATGGATAAATAAATGAATAGATCAGTTAGTGAATATATGGAGGTATAATAGCTCACAAAGATTGCTAAAATATTCACCAAATAGTTACCAAATCCTAACAAATTTGGTTAATTCTGAGTGGTGGGTTTATGGATATGTAGCTTTGATTTCTGGAGAAGACAATGGCACCCCACTCCAGTACTCTTGCCTGGAAAATCCCACGGACCGAAGAGCCTGGTAGGCTGCAGTCCATGGGGTAGCTAGGAGTCAGACACAACAGAGCGACTTCACTTTCACTTTTCACTTTTCACTTTCATGCATTGGAGAAGGAAATGGCAACCCACTCCAGTGTTCTTGCCTGGAGAATCCCAGGGATGGGGGAGCTTGGTGGGCTGCCATCTATGGGGTCGCACAGAGTCGGACATGACTGAAGCGACTTAGCAGCAGCAGCAGCAGGTTTGATTTCAAATTAAGCTGAACTTTTTTTAATATGTTAAAAAATATTTGTGGCTCATCTAAAACCTATACTTGGTCCATATTTTTGAAGCATTTTGTATATTGACTTCTATGAGCTCTTTGACCATAAAGATACAAAATTTTCAAAAGAACTGCTGCTATTAGTTTTTTCAGATTTTTGTTGTTGTTATTCAGAAATTATTAATTTTTTATGTAGTCAAATCTATAGGTTTTCCCTTTATGATTTTTCCCATTATTTCATATGCTAAAACTATCACTACTAAATCAAAGTTAACTCTATTTTTTACAGTATCCAGAGATATCATTTTTTACTTTACATTTCTTTTTACTTCATCTAGAATTTATATTGGTATATGATATGAGGTGAGACTAGATACTGATTTTTCTCCAAACATATTAAATAACTGTCCCTGGACTACATCTTTAATAGTCCATCCTTCCATTGATTTATGATACCAACTCAGTAAAGTCTTATTTATTGAATTTGTCTTGATTTTCTTTTTCTCCATTATTTTTGTCAAAATGACACTACCTTGAGTATTGTAGCTTTATAACTTATAAGACAATTGCACTGGCTATTTGCCCCTGTTCATTCTGAGAAACAAACACGAGGTTTACTGTGGCAAATTAAAAAAAAAAAAACAACAAAAAACTGTGGTTATTGGTTAGATGATACCAATTCTATGAATTAATACAGGAAAAATAAATATTTTTAACATATTTCATCTTCATTTGATAAAATTATCTCTTAGGTCTCAGCAAATGTTCACCATTTTCACTATATAGTTCTCACAGGTTTTTTTTTTTTTTCTTTCCCCTTGCTAATGCTACATCAAGACACCATTTATTTTCCTTATAACTTAAATGGGACTTTTTCCTATAAATTTTTCTAACATCTGAGAAAGCATGAAAGCAGTTAACTAAAAGAAATTTTTCTAAAAATGCGTTTTAAAATCAATTCTGACACACATAATTTAGAAGCAATAAATAGGCTATAAACTTTTCATAAGGACAATGATGAAGTAATCCAAAGTAGAACATGGCAAATAAGCAAAGTATCTGCTTATCTGCATTCAGTAAAAGAGGTAAATTAAGATTCTCTCATTGATTTCCTTTCCTTAAAATAAAAGAATCTCAAAATAAAGTTCAAAAGTCATCAGAGAGAGCATATATTAAAATTCCCCCAGAAAGATTTACATTTAAAATTGGATGATACCCTACTGTCCTAGTTTATAAGAATCACATTTAAAAAGCACTGTGTATTAAAATAGTTAATCAATTTTCTGGATCACACACTATTAATAAGAGCTCTCCAGGCCAGGCAATGGGGTTGGGGCTGGGGAGAAGGCAAGAATGCCCTCCCTCTGTGTAGCATGAATGAGAGCAACAGCTCCGAAGGGGAGAGCTTAATTCCCTTGGATTCAACCCTACTTTACAACAGATGTGGGGGTTCCTGTGATGCAAATTGCCAGGGAGGATTTAGGCTGGAATAAGAAGATATCTATTATAGAAGAGTAAGATACAAGAATTCTTCGGGGATTTGAGTGCACTTAGATACTCAGAATTACTCCCCAGTTGCTGAGATTTGACACCAGAAAAAGCCACAGTTCATGTTCCTTGGAAAACATAGTCTCACTTTCTGGAAAACTAAAAATAAATCTAGTTAAAGATACACACAATTGGTCATCTGTTAGATATACTAGGCTAGGCATTATGAATAATCAGTCAACCCCAAACCAAAGTACAAACGAGCTAATTGAATAAATGTATCTTCAGTTTGGTTTAAATCAGTATTTAAGACAACCAATTTCCCCTCAAAATCCAGATGCTTGTAGAATTCAGAATATTAAGAAACAACCACTGAATTTTCATATTAACACTAAAAAAAATCTTTGTGTGTCGTTTTACCTTTGATCTTAATAATTGCAGAATACCAAGCATAATTCTATTGTTACTAGAGTGAACTTTGTAAAAGTAACTTTGAATTGTTTCTGATATTAGTTTATTATATCATTCAACTTTTTTTTTCTAAATATCAAAAATATTCTAGCCTCTATACTTTGACACCGAAGAGCCTGGCAGGCTACTACAGTCAATGGGGTCAGACACAACTGAGCACCCATGCATACTCTGACAGTATTTCTTAGGTAAAATTTGACAGCATTTCCAAAGTATTATCACAAATTACCTCAAAGTCTTTGCACACTAAAATAATACCAAATTGAAAATCAAAGGTGCCAAATACATGTTTTTATGAGAAGACATGACATGAAAAAATAAACCCAATTCAACAGAAAATCCTTCCGTGAACTAAAAGTGAATTTCCCAAGAAGTTAGATTAATTCATGATTTCAAAGTCAACTGTATTCTACTTTGTAGTATCACATTGTTTATCTATGACCTGACAAAACTAGAAGTTTGTATAGAAATTCGATTTGTCTCCAAGCACAGAATTCAACAAAATAACTCATGAGAAAATGAATACACATTAACCAAAGTTTAAAGCACATGTTATAATCATTTTCTGAAATAAGGGTTGACTTATAAGGTATGGTTCTTTGTTAAAAGGGAATGCTATGCAACTCATTAGCATTCAGTTTTGACTGTTATATAAACTCTTTGGTGAAAAAAATTTTACTCAGCCAAGTAATTATTCTGAAGTAGTAACTGAGCCTTAGTGAGAAAAATTAGAGACCCAGCATATATTGAAATGAAACACTCTCAGATAGAAAAGAATAGGGCAATAGAGATGATGACAATTCTCATTTACACTGGATTTTTAAAGAAGAACTTTAACAAAGTGACAACGTGTCTTTTTAACATCCAGGGAACAAAGCCAGAGATCTGAGAACAGTTAGTGCTACAAAAAAAAGGTTAAAAAATCACCAATTCTGACAAATGTAAGTAGGTACTGGGTTAAATAAAAGTGACTTTTAAAATGGACAATGGTACGCTGTTCTCTAAGCTACCTAATGAGGCCAAGAATAAAAACAGAGCCATTTTAGGAAATGACACATCTGATTTTTATTGTGATCCTTCAATTGTTGAAGGTGTGTGAAAATTTATTTAAAAATCTAGTTGCTAAAAATTAGGTTGCCATTATTTTTGAACTAAGCAATTCTATTAGTAATTTCTACAATAGTAAATGCACATTAATAAAACTAAGTCAGATGTAACCTTCTTCAAATATTATATTTCTAGTTCTTAGGAAATAAAGGCAAAATCAACTTAACATGTTCACTCAAGACTCTGATCTACTTATATATTCATACTTGAATTTTAGTTTCCTTACTTTGAAAAGTAAAAGTCCCTCAGTAGTGTCTGACTCTTTGCAACCCCATGGACTATACAGTCCATGGAATTCTCCAGGTCAGTATACTGGAGTGGGTTGCCATTCCCTTCTCCAGGGGATATTTCCAACCCAGGGATAGAAACCCAGGTCTCCCGCATTGCAGGCAGATTCTTTACCAGGTGAGCCACTAGCGAAGCCCTTCTTTATTTTATCAAGCACTAAAAGAGAGCAAGAAATGAAAACATGTTAATTGCATTCAAAAGAACAAGGTAACAAAGAATATAATGCATGAAAAATTAAAAGGATAATACAATTCTGTAGATGTAATAATAATAATAAACTTGGTAAAACTGATTATTACAATAAAAAATGTTGAAAATAAATATATATTCACTTGTTCACTACAATGACTAAAACTAACAACCCCAAGTGTTGGTGAAGATGACACATAGTTGGAACTCTATATATTGCTGATGGGAATGTAAAATACCATAGCCACTCTGGAAAACAGGCTGATAGTTTTTTAGAAACCTGAACATATGTGTACCATGTAATTAGGCAGTCCTACTAGATGTCTATCCAAGAGAAATTAAAATTTAGGTTCACACAAAAAAACCTATATGCAAATATTCTCAGCAACTTTGTTTATAATCAGAGAACTAGAAAGAACAAAAGAGATCATCAAGAGGTAAATGCATAAACAAAATTATGGTATATCTATACAGAGGAATACTACTCAGCAATACATGAAAAATCTAATGATTCACACAACAACATGAATGAAATTTAAAAACACTGTGCTAACTGAAAGAAGATAGACACAAAAGAGCACATACTGTATGATTTCACTAATACACAATTCTTAAAAAAGGCAAAATTCTAGTGAGAGAAAGATCAGTGGCTTCTGGGAGCCAGGGCCAGAGGATGAGTGCAGGAAACTGACTTCAAAATGGTAGGAGAGACATTCTGGGGATGATGAGTATGCTCAACAGCATGACTGTGGTGGTGGTTACACAGATACATATATATGTATCTATATATATATCCATCAAAACTCACTGAATTATGTATTCAAAATTAGTGAATTTCATTACATGTAAATTAAACCTCAATTATAGATGATTTTCCCAACCTAGGGATCGAACCTGGGTCTCCTGTATCATAGGCAGACGCTTTACCTTTTATCTGAGCCACCAGGAAAGTCTTATAGATGATTTTAAAGTAACACAAAAGGAACTAAATATTTAAATTTTATGTACATAATTTTCATCTGTATTTGCCTTAAAAAGAGGATAATAAAGGAGAAAAGAAAAAGCAACAATGTGAGGTCATAATAAATTTCATATCTATATAACAAGTAAAATCAATAAACTTATATAATATTTAGCCATTTAGTAGGTAAATGGCTAAATAACAAGGATCTGGCTCTATAATAGAGATATTAGTAAGAGCTGCAAAAAACGGGGTCATGTTGCTGCGTCATGGATAAAGATGTTTTTGACTTGGATCCTACTCAGGAAGTTACTTATTATTTACCTACCATAGGAAGCAAATTATAAACTTTGTCATGGTAGGATACAAGAGAATACCGGTAGTGGCAGAGAAATTGTTATATGATGGAAAAATCAAGTTAGAGAACCATACACAGACAACAAAGAAATATCATTATTCAGGTTAACAGCCTACAGTTTGTGGAACTTCCTGAAACAAGCACATATGAGTGGAAATCCATTAAAAAGAAAAGTTATGTGAAACTAATTTTAATTTAATAAAATGAGCAAAACTAAAAAGTATGTGAAAAAATCACAATAAAGATTTTAAAAATAAGAAGCAACTTCTAAGCATGAACCAGGAAGGAACATGAGTGATGTGGAACATACAGCCAAACTGATTAAACTTTCCCAGAAGTTCCTTACTGTGTAAGATATTATCAGTTTTCAACATTTATCCCTTTTCTTTGAAAATGCCTATACAAAGATACAATAAAATGCACATAGTGCTCACTTATTCTCAAGCAATTCTTTCTCACAAAAAGGTAGATCACTGGACTGTATAAACTACGTGAAAATAAAGAAATTTCATAAAGGGAGATTCTCTTTAAAAATTCTAAGCTTACAAAAACAATAATATGGATTAAATGAGTATTACAGAAGTTGAGGAATGAGAAGAAGTCAGAACTAATCAGGCAGATTTATAATAAAAAATAACAAGTATATACACACACACACACACAGCATGAGCTCCCGTGCACTGGTGTGTGTGCATATGTGTATATTGTCCTTGTTCCTTTAGTTTATGAACTTTTTAACAAAGTTATAAAAATGCTGTATCTGAAAACAGTCAATTATCCTGAGCCACTAATTTTATATAGTACTTTCTATGTTGCTTAGTTTCTAACGTCTTGTAACTTACAAAACCATTTGTCATAATAGACAGATTTTTAAAACATTAGACTTGAAACCTGCAAGAACTTAGTTCTCAATGAATGATATCAATAGCACATATGAAGTTTGGAATAAAATTTGGTAAAACAGTAACACTGTAAAATAAATGATTAGCTAATAGAATGGAAAAGACAAATGAATTCAAAGGAAGACAACTGAAGAAACTAACTATAAAAAGCTGGAGTAGAAAATGCATCTATACAAAACAAAGGAAAATACTTGGCAAATTTCCATTTCTACAAAATTAGGAATGTTGAGCTATTGAAGAGAAATTCTTAAAAACAATTATTTATAAGAAAACAGTCCAAGATCATCTTTTCTATGAAGGAATGTGAAATGTTTTCATCATTCAAAAAGTGTACAAGGCACATCTTACTCTTAAATAGGTAAAGAACACATTTAAATTACTTATTAGAGTAAAATTCAGTTCTTTATAGATTAAAGGCAATAACTCAATTTTAATGATACATATTTAACATACAGCTTTTTCAGTGAACTTAAAAGAATTGTAGATGTTTGTCAAAATGAATGAAATACTAAACAAAACACCTCAATCCTGGGTAGGTATACAGTTCAAATACCACTGAAAAGCAGATGTATATTTTATAGAATTTGCATTCTACCCAAAGGGAGAAAAAAATGGTGGTGGAGATGTAAATAAATAGGTTCAAGTTCTGACAAATAGCCAGAATCAAGAAACCCTTACTTAATTTTCAAGAGAAAGATCAATAGCAGAAGGCAATGTTCTACTTCCAAAGGAAAAAACTGATGGCAAGCTCATTAAAGTGGCTTCCTAACCCACACCAACTCCAAGGGGAGAATCACAGACAACAGTAGAACATGTCTTACTTCATCAACTCTGCATGCAAGTTCATGAAGTTCCTCCAGGCTGGGGATTACATCAAAAATCATTTGTACCCAAACCAAAGTGTTTCTCATCCAATCAATTTTGGGTTTGTTAACTCATGACTCCTTCCACATTTTTCTCCACTTTTTTCACTGCCACATCTAGGGTTCTTCCAATCAAAGTGTTTCCCAAACCACGATCTACAACTATAAGATAACCATCTGTGTTCTTTCCTTTTCCAACACCAGAAACATTCATTCCCTTCTCTCACAAAGGAGACACTCTCCATACAAAACACCATATATCTCTACAGTAGAGTCCACAGAGTCGATGCGATTGTTTCATAATGACATCCACCTTTCTCTCTAGCTCTTACAGAAATTGGAGGGAGGGGTAAAGCATAGGAAGAAATCAGAAAATGCTTTGCTCCTGGGAAGCTGCAAATTTAATTCCTATACCTATGCATCCCCAGCTACTTCTACTCACCACACATTTGTTCTACCTCTACACTCATCAATCTTGCAAATGCAACAGCGGGCACACACGGCCTTCTTCTAAAAGCAACAAGGAGATTGTCCTTTTTCAAAATTATTCTGTACTGTCCTGTGGCCACAGTAGCACTTTTCACAGTTGGGATTATTCTCCACATTGTTGCATCCAGTCAAAGCCACTCAAGAATTCCTATGGTCCCAGCAGCACTAAAAATACATAACAGCCTCCTTACAATAATGGCTGTGAATCACAGCATTCCTCCGCTGACATAAGTAGTTAAAATAGTCGAGGGGAAAAAAAAAAGTTAAATAAAACTTTTTAAAAAGTTCAAGTAAAAAAAAAAAAATGAAAAGGGGGTTGAAAAGGACTCCCCTACCGTCTAACAATATTAAAGTCTGTCTCAAATTTACAAACGTCCTCAGCAACATCAAATGCCGCAGCTTCAAACACACGCGCCAGCTTCAAGCCCGACAGCTTCAAATGCCGCAGCTTCAAACACGCGCGGCTGCTTCAAACGCGCCAGCTTCAAACAGCCTTGGGGCAGCCATCTTGCACACGCTCCAAGGAGCACAACCTCAGGGCCCTTAGGTGGCCACCCCATCCCAGAGGCCACACAGAGGCTTTGTTGGGGGAAAAATGGGAAGAAGAGTGGGAAAAAAAGAAGAAGACAAAATATAATTTGCAGACGTTAAATTAGCCCGTAGAGGGAGCTCACAGAGCCCCGTAATTTCACAGTAATTGGAATCTCCTGTAATTTAAAAATGTAGCCCCATCATTTGTTAGAGAGAGCCTCCAGGGGTCAAAGAGAGCGTGTCTTACTTCATACCGATCTCTGCAGGCCTATAAAATGCAATTCCATTTAGACCCCCCTTGACCGTGTGTTTTGTTATCGCAACAAAAAGATGATGATTCTTGGCTACATGTTCTCCAAAACCAGCCCAGAAATTAAAGTGACTCGTCTGTGTGTGCTGTTAGGGTGAATCCAACTGAATAAAGACCATAATAAGAATAAAGTTCCAACAATTAGAATTGTCATGGCAATAACCTAAATGTCCCCCATTCAGGGCGTTCCGTTTAGAAAGCTCCGTGCTCCCTTTCAACCTTGACTAGAGATACTCTCCTGGCTGTCCATTTCTCTCGCTGTCTAGAGTCCTTAAACCAGGCATGCTGCAACGTGCCTTCAGACAAAAGGATAAAACCGGAAAACGGAATGATATAATGGCAGAGAGCCTTTTCAATAAAACATGAGAGGAACAAAATTCCAAAATTCTGTGCAAAGAAATACTGAAGAGAAGGTACACTCAAAAATAAAAGAAAACACCTAACTGTGCAGTTGAAAGTGGGAATCTATTATCTGCTCCAATGGAACAAATTTTGAAAGGAAATGATGGTTTACATTGGTGTAATTTCTAAATATTTAGAAACTTTAAATCTATGTAGAATTGAAATGGTTGCTGAAAACATTTAACCTTTGAAGTACAGTTATTTCTATCTTAGAATAAATACAAACCAAGAATGTGAAGAAAGCTCAATTAATCAAGAATTTAACATGTGGATTTTATTGTATTAGGTGTTATGAAAACAATCTATTTCATTTAAATTATTACCTAGCATGATGTATGCTTTATTATTGTTTCTCTGCAGTATACCTGCTTGTTTGGGGGGTTATGCTTCCATAAGCTGCACTGTTTTCTTACATGCTGTAGTTTAAAAATGTATCATAAAATATGAGGATTTAAGTAATATTTTAATATTACAGATACTATGTCAACAACTAAAGGCAAACCATATATATGTGGGGAAGGTGTGGGGTAGAGCTCAATTTCAAACCCATAATAATCACATCTAGCCGAGCTTCCACATCAGGAATAAAAAGCATCTGAATTTTATCTGAATTTGCCTCCCTACTCAACAGTCTCTTCGCTGTTTTATGTATTTCCTGTCTTAGAAATGTCTCTCTTTTCTAATGTGGCTGACAGACAGGTCCCTGATTTCCTTTTTTCATTTTAGATACAACCAAAACAAAACCAAAAACCTTGTGAATGTGATTCATCAAAAACAACATCAAACAAGCTGAGGTTTTCATGGGCATTTAGAGCAGGATAAACGGGGATATTCACTAGGTTGGGCAAGAATTTGGGCTACCAGAAAACTTACGCTGAATGTGATGGGTAAGCAGAGACTCAAAAGGAGAAAGCTTACAGATTAAGATCTCAGAACCGTGTGTGGTATTACAAACTGAAATCACTCACTAGTAATGGCATATACTTCCCATGGAACTACAGACTGTTGACTACACATCTGCTAAGTTCATGAAAAACTAGGGAATAACTTCATCAAATATAAGCATCTATATTAAATATTTAAGGCTATGCATCATAGAATTCAATAACTGGTGAATTATCTTAAAGTTACCCACAATCATGAGTAAAGAAAGTAATGTTGTTCACTGCTATAAGAAATAGATACTTGGGCAGTTTGTTACTTGGCAGTGAGAAAGTTAACAATCAAGGGTTTTCTTCCAATGAAAAAACAAAGAAAAAGTGAGTGTAGCCTCTTCATTTCTAACTTCTTGATTTAGAAGAAATTTCAAGTGTTATATTATGATACAATTACTTTATTGTAAGTCTGAATATCACCTGACACATATTCCAAACCTAAACAATGAATATGAGAAACAGAATTAATAACCTTATTAAAAGATGGTAGTCCCCTTCTCATACACCCTAACATTGATAAAGGATATAATCATAGTACAGAAATTTAGAAAGGTAATACAGTGGTTTCATTTTGAATTCTGATCACACTTAGTATCAGATACATATACTAAAGATGGCTATTGACTTTTACTCCAACAGAATAAATATGACATTATTTCTATATTTTTATAATAATAATAGAAAATTTAAAAACTACAATTATCTGGAATGATTTCAGACTTGGATGATTTACGTTTTTAAAAACTAACTTAAAGGTTAGTCAGTAACTTTTTGAAGGCTCAGATTCCTTGCTTAAAATATTTTTAAAAACATAACTGTTACTATTACCTAAAGAGTTTCTGAACAGTTAATTGAGGCTCTTTTAGTTTCCTAAGATTATAAATATGATTATAAGTATACAAGAGTACTCCACATATAGATGAATAGAAGACTAGGCTGAATGTATCTGGCTCCATAAAACCTAATTTTTTCATGAATCTTTGTGCTTCTTGTTTCTTTTTTAATCTCAAATTCAAAAGCATTCATGATATTTGAGAGTTCTCAGTTGGTCAAGTGTATACAAGACATACACCGAGAAAGACTGTAAGAACTTTGTGATACACCTCCTACGTGCCATCTGGTTTGATGTCTAATCAGCTTTCTAATCATCCAATTTCCAGAACAGAGAAACTAAAGGTCAAAAATTTCAATATAAAAGAGAAAATAAAGCCCAAAATAGACTTAGTTATCTGAAAATCTGACCTAAGGATAGCATACCTTTCTCTAAAGTAAGAAATCAATGACTGATGATACATGAAAAATTAATTCAAAGATCATTGGCTTGTTACTGTAAAACTTTTGACAGCATTCCACAGGAATAACATCCTCACATAAATACATTTAGTTGGCATATCAGAATATTTTCTGAAAGTTGTTTATATTTACAGACATTTATAGGCAAATAACAGTGAAAAAATAATGGAAATTGTTGCAGGATAAACCATTAAAATGCATTAACATAAAGAGCTTTCCTTACTCTATCATAGGAAAATCCTGAGACAAATTTGTGTAGGATTCATCAATTCAATTATAAAAGATAGTAATTTTTTTAATATAACTTCCAAGCTAAAATACTCTGAACATACTTCTAACCAAAATATAAATAATATACTTCAAACCAAAGAATAGGGAGAAAATGTTTGATAACAGATGGAATGCCCTACTTAGAGGAGGGTATACAGTACATATGTATTATTAGACCAATTTTCTTCCTTCCAAATTTTATGAATCTTTGCCTTTTCGTAGAGTAGCCATATAATTTATCATTCGAAGTTGTACCTTTTGAAATCATAAGGGGACAATAGTAGTAATTACCTCTGGCCTGGACAAAGCAGGTTACATGGTTGCCACATTCTGTTATTTAAGAAAAGACACTGCTAACACTGACCATATCTTTGAAAATTAGGTATTTGGGGATTTCTCTGAAAAATAAAATCTGGAGCCAATTTAATAAGCATAAGCATCCGACTCGATGGACATGAGTTTGAGCAAGCTCCGGGAGTTGATGATGGACAGGGAAGCCTGGTGTGGTGTAGTCCATGGGGTCGCAGAGTCAGACACGACTGAGCAACTGAACTGAACTGTAACAGATTTGTAAGGTAATAGGTTGAGGACTTGAACTTCAGATCTACAGGAGCTGCTAGGCTTCATGTGTATCTAAACATCTTTCATCACCTATCAGCAACCCTGTAATAAATTATTAAAGATAAATGAAAAATCAAACATTCAGACTTAGTATGTGACTTTATAACTTCTCACTCATAAAGCAGGAAATTATTGCACTGGTCTAAAACCACTGCTTTGGTGTATGTGTGTCAGTGTTACCAATAACACACACACACATATATTTTTTTAACCAACTGATGGATGTATTTTGTTATAAGTTTCTCATGAGTTGAAACATTTTTTTGCTTAACCATTTCAGAACATCTGTGAAATGTAAGTAAAAATGGAAATTGCTTAACAAACTATGCAGTAAGATAGCTACAGTTTTGCTTTCCCTTTGTCAAGGGAAAATAAAATAAATTTTCCATCAGTCACAATGAAAGCTAGAGGGAATGATTATTCAAAATACAGTAGCACCTACATTTCTCCAAATATTCCCCAAGACATAGCATTTGTGCTGAGTATTCAATAATTTCCTCAGGCTGTACACCTAAAAAATATATGTCTCAAGTCTGGTGTTCATAATCTGGTAGACAACCACATGTGTTCACAGCTCATATCTTTGAAACAATTATTCTCTTGGGTATGCAAATGTACTGGGCTTGCAACATGTTTATTCAAAAGAGTGGGAAGAATGTTTCTTATGTGAGCATCTGCAGGTTTCCACTGGAAATCTGCATACAACAATACACTTCCTCATGAAATCATTTTTTTAAAATGACAGCTATATATCTTTTTAAAGTTTTACCCACAGCAAAACTCAATTTGGTGACATTTTTTTTATCAAGGAAAACACATGAAAGAAACAAAATTAAAGTATTTAATTAAAGTATACTGTGTCCTGTCCTAGTATACTAGGACATTGTACCTAGCTTACTGCTTAAATTTTTGCATGACATAAATACACACACAAAAAAATATCCTGGTGTTCTTAACCTACCATCTTTTTCATTATACCCTAGCAACATGCTATTCCACTGCTGATACTGTCTTTAGCCTCACAACTATTCATCTATTTTCTCTTTTCATTATCAACCTGCTCATCTATCCCTGGGCAGAGATAAATTAAAAATGTTAATTTTTTTTAAATACTCAAAAGATTAATCACTATATAAAATATGTTAACATACACATATTGGAAATGTTTACATAAAGAACACAACAAAGAATAAATATATATATGCAACATTCAAGAGACAATAATATTAAATGCTATAAACACATAAAAGCTAATGTTTTTTATTTAGTGTAATGGATACATAAATAACTAAAATGATACACATTAAAAAATTCAATAAATTTCCAAAAGTACATTTCAAAAGGGCATATTTTCTTTTCTTAGTACATTAAAAGCAAAAAAGATAGGCAACTTTTATTTCCAATAATGATGAATAATTTTATTTAGACCAAAACTTCCAATGATAAAAATTAAAATGCTAAATATATTCAAAATACCTTTAAAGCCATTTAAGGGATAATGCACTGATCAGAAACTGCAAGCACAAACCTAAGTGTCGGTAAGAAGGAAACACAGAGATATAAAGTGCATACATGAACAAGCTGCTTTTACCTTGAAGACATGTGCCAAATTTGCCAACACATGGTATGTGCAGAACAGAGAAGAAAGTCAAGATCTAGGGCCTGCCCACAGCAGGGAATCTGAGAAAAGACTCTCCCCCACATTAATTTGGGATTGAGCACATGATGTACAATGACTCATAAGCAGTGCCTTGTAGGTCCTCGAAGAAAAATTGTGAGAACAGAAAGAAAAGGTAAAAAATATTCTTTGAATAAGTGTTGTCTCTGGCCGGTCCCCCAGTAGATTTGCTCTCTAGAGGTTTTTAACAACTTCACATTTTATGCAGGATTAAGTGTCTTCCACTGATCACAGTCACATGTGTCAGTCAGAAACAAATGTAAAAGTTCTGGAGTAGAATGCACCTTAATGCAATACACATGTCAAAGTAACCAACAAGGCACCCAAAGAAATGGAGGTACACTGAGCCAGAAACAATACAAAGAGCAGACAGTAGAAATAGGAGCACATCAGATACAGAAATTATCAGACACAATTTATGAAGCAATTACACTTACTATGTTTAAAGAAATAAAAGACATACTTGAAAATATCTATAGGGAACTAAAACCAAAAAATGCAGAAAACTAAAAAATGCACAGCACAAATTAGAGTTCATCCACTAATAGCACATGGCTTTCAGACCAATTATCTCACTGAAAACAACTACAGAATTTGGACACACATATTTTTAAAATATTTGTTTGAAGTCACTGGAGAGATTCAAAGGTTCTAGGGAGAAAAGGAAAATTCATCAAGGTGAGTCCCATATCTGGAACTGCTTACATCAAAGCAATGGCAGATTACATGCAGTATGAGAGATATATTAACAGATGTACAAGTTTGAAAACACAAAATTTAGAGTTCAAGAGGATTTGCCCTAGTATGAATCCAGGCTTTCAGTATGGATTTCAAAGGTTGAAAGTGAAAGTGAAGTTGCTCAGTCGTGTCTGACTCTTTGCGACCCCATGGACTCCAGGCTCCTCTGTCCGTAGGATTTTCTAGGCAAGAATACTGGAGTGGGTTGCCATTTCCTTCTCCAGGGATTCTTCCTGACCCAGGGATCAAACCAGGTCTCCCGCATTGTAGACAGACGCTTTACCATCTGAGCCACCAGGGAAGTCCAGATTTCAAAGGTTATTACATCCTAAAAGTTAAGTAGAAACTGGAAATAAAGCAGTCCTCATATGTACTGAAGCCCAGATCCGCTTTAATTTCTGATTAAATAACTAGATTCTATATTGCTAACTTCTCTACCCTAAATGTATCTGGAGGATGAAAACACCACCTAGAGAATCTAGATATGATAATAGTCATATACAATATTTGACAATTAATAACCAGGCATGGAAAAAAATTAAGATATAACTGAAAACTTAGTAAAAAAAAAAAAAAGCCTATACAAAGAATCTATAGAAAATCTAGGCAGTGGGCTTAATAGACACAGAATTTATAATAGTTGTAATTAATATATCCTCTGTATTAAATGACAATATTGAGAATGTGAGCAGAAAACCAGTAAACTGTTATAAAAAAGAGCCAACCAGAAATTCTAGAAATAAAAGATACAATAGCATGCAAACAAGAACTCAATAAATAGACTCAACAAAAGTTTAGATAAAGCTGAAAGAGAGGATTGTAAACTGGAAAATAAGTTAGAAGAAAATTTAAGATTAAATTTTGAAAGAAAGAAGAAGATAGGAGATTCAAACAGAGCACAAAAGTCAAATGAGACGTTGAAAATCTCAGACCTTCAGAAAGAGAAGGGAGTGGATTAAAGAGATAATGGCTGAAATGTTTTAAGAATTTATAAAATGTTACAAGGAATGGATACAAGTTGAACTGTAAATTCTAACAAGGATTAATATGGATAAAACAGCATCTTAACACATCAATATAATATGATATAGTAATATATCATATGAAAGCTAAAAAAAAAATTAAGTCTAAAAGCAACTGCAGGGAAAGGTATATTATGTTCAAGGGAAAAAGACTGACCGTTATTTTTTCAGTAAAAATAATGTAAGCCAGAAAAAGTAAAAGAGAACAACAGTGTCTTGAGAATGCTGACAGAATAAAAGAAAGAAAGAAAAAAAAACCCACCAACGTAGAATTCTATATCCAGTGAAAATATAAGCAAATGAACATATAAGCAAAATTTTTAGAAAAACAGAAACAACTTATTAATAGTAAACTCATACTTAAATCTTAGACAGTTCTGTGATCAGAAACTAAAAGATGTTAGATGTGACTCAGAAAAGCAAGAAGGTATTTGGAGCAATCAATAGTGCAGATAGTTGGACAAATCCAGTAGAGCATTATCTAGATGAGTAACAAGGCTATTTGGAGAAGCAAAAACTATTTACACAATTAAATACATTATAATAGGTGGATGTCAAAAGAAAAATTGTATGTTGTACTTTAGTGCAATCAATAAAAGAGCTAACAAATTAATGGACTTTCCTGGTGGCTCAGATGGTAAAGAGTCTGCCTGCAATGCAGGAGACTGGAGTTCGATCCCTGGGTCGGAAATATTGCCTGGAGAAGGGAATGGCAACCCACTCCAGTGTTCTTGTCTGGAGAATTCCATGGACAGAAGAGCCTGGTGGGCTACAGTTCATGTGGTCACAAAGAGTCAGACATGACTCAGTGACTAAAACCTTCACTTTCAAGAAATTAATATGTGGGAAGTTTTTTTTAATGGTAATAAAAATAAATCAAAAGGAAGGCAGAGAGATATAAGAAGAAATACAGAAATAGAAAAATTTAAAATAAAGCAGAAAACTGGTAAATATAACTCAAACATATCCAATATTATACTGAATAAAAACTGATACCCTGTCATATTAAATAGGAAAAGTAAAATCAAAAATATTTTTCTATTATGAGTAATACTATATATAGGATACAAAATCTGAAAACAAAAGGATGGGAAAGAGATCCCATTTAAACAAACACTAAAGAAACCTAGTGTAACTATATTAATAACAATCAAAGCAAAGTTTAAGATCAATACTTCTATCACATCATATATAGTTATCAATTCTTTTTGTGGTGAGAACATTTAAGACCAAGTCTTAGCGACTTTCAAGTATATGATACAGTGCTGTTAATTCAATACAATCCTTATCAAAATTCAAATAACATTTTTCACAGAAATGGAGAAATCAGAAAATGTGTATGGAACCACAATGTACCCCAAATAGTTGGAGCAATCCTAAGAAAGAAGAACAAAGCTAGAGTCATCACACCTTCTGATTTTAAACTATATTACAAAGCTATAATAATCAAAAAGTAAGGTACTGGCAAAAAACAATAGACATACAGACCAATGGAACAGAATAGAGAGCCTTTGTCAAATATCAGTTGACTACATGTGGATTTATTTCAGTAATATAAACAAGAAATCCAACTAAAAAATTTAGAAACTGAGTAGACATTTTTCCAAAGACATACAAATGAACAACAGTAATATGAAAAGGTAATCCATATCACTAATCATCGGGGGAATACAAATCAAAACTACAATGAGACATCATCTTACCCCTGTTAGGATGGCTATCATCCAAATGATAAGGGATAAAAAGTATTACCAAAAATGGAAAGAACAGAGAACACCTGTGCTCTGTGGGTGGCAATGTGAACTGGTATAGACACTATGGAAAATGGTATGAAAGTTCTTTGTAAAAACTAAAATCAGAATTATCATACAATTAAGGCATCCTCATCTGATTATCAAAGATAACTGCATTCTCATGTTCACTGCAGTATTATTCACAACAGCCAAGATATAAAAACAGCCTAATGGTCTGTCAATGGACAAAGGCATTAAAAACTGAATTTTTAAAATTCTGAACATTGTTTTTCAGTCACTAGGAAGATAATCTCAGAAAGTCAGAGATGCAAGTAGTAAAGAAAAAAGAAAATGGCAAATATAAGAATAAATCTAAATAAAAGTTATGAACACTGAGCTTATTTTTTTAAAAAGAGAGATAATAACTATTGTATTATTATGTGTGTGCATGTGTATTTTTTAGGTTACAAGACAATAATAATAAATTATTTGGGAAGCAGGCACATGAAAATGAAGTATTTTAAAAGCCATGCATTTGAAGACAGAAAGGTAAAATATTAATATTATACTTTAATATAAAGGAATACATGCTATAATGGTAGGATAGCTACAAAAATAACTGTTTAACGTTTTATATTTTCTAAAACAATAGAGGTAAAAATAGAATGGTAAGAAAACATCTGTCAGTCAAATAAAAGACAAAAGAAGCAAAAAACAAAATAAATCCATACAGACAAATGAAAATCACATAATTTAAACAAAAACATAGTTATTCAATAGATACTAATATACTGCATAATTCATTTAAAAAACCAAAAAATCAAACTGGATTGACAGCCAAATACATATATTAGTACTAATTTATTACATTAAATACATATAAAAATACAGAAACATTATAAAAGGATATGAAAAATATAGCATGGAAAAAAGCCTTGGTAGCTATATTAATAAAATATAAACTTTAACATAAAAAGTATTTCTATAGAACAAGGAACATCATAAATATAAGGCAGATTAAGTTAAAAATGAAAGTCTAAATATGTATTTTAAGAAAGAAAGAAAGTCAAGTCGCTCAGTTGTGTTTGACTCTTTGCGACCCCATGGACTGTAGCCCACCAGGCTCCTCCATCCATGGAATTTTCCAGGCAAAAGAACTGGAGTGGGTTGCCATTTCCTTCTTGAGGGGCTTTTCTGGACTCAGGGATCGAACCTGGGTCTCCTGCATTGCAGGCAGACACTTTACCATCTGAGCCACCAGGGAAGTCCACTATATATCTAACATTGCTTCAAAATATATTAAAAAAAAAAAACCTGACAGAAGATATAGGTGAATAACAACTTTAGTGGGGGATTTTAAAAACAATTCTCTCGTACAAGAGAACTAACAGGCACCAAATATTAAGGATATAAGACGATTTAAAAAGACACAATTAGCAAATTTGATCCTTTGGATATATATAGAGGAACTAGAGAATACATCTGGTGTTTGAAGACTAAGACTTATAAAAATTGACTATGTACTAAGTATGCACTGCTGCTGCTGCTAAGTCACTTCAGTCGTGTCCAACTCTGTGTGGCCCCATGGACTGCAGCCTACCAGGCGCTTCCGTCCATGGGATTTTCCAGGCAAGAACACTGGAGTGGGTTGCCATTGCCTTCTCCAAAATATGTACTAACAGCTCACAAAAAAATTCAAATATTTGAAACCAGAGAGTATATATCTTTTCTAAATAAAACATAATTGTACTGGAAATCAACAACAAAATAACTAGAACATCACATGCATTTGTAAATTAAGAAATATAGTTCTAAATAATTTATGATTCAAATAATCAAACACAAAGAAGACTAAACATTTTAAACTGAATAAAACATGACATAGAAAAATCTGAGGGATATAGCCAAAGTAATATCTGGAGGAATATTTATAATCTTGAATGTTTGTATTGTGCTAAGTCATTTCAGTTGTGTCCAACTCTTTGCGACCCTATGGTCTGTAGTCCACCAGGTTCCTCCGTCCATGAGATTCTCCAGGCAGGAATACTGGAGTGGGTTGCCATGACCTTCTCCAGGGGTATCTTCCCGATCCAGAGATCAAACCAGGACTCAAATCTGTGTCTCTTAGGTCTCCTGCATTGGCAGGAGGGTTCTTTACCACAAGCACCACCTATTAGCAAAATTAAAATGCTGAAAATTATTAAGATTAGAGCAATCCCAAGAAGATAAGGAGAAACAAATTGAAAGAAAGTTGAAGGAAAAAAATAGCAAAAATAAGAGTAAATACTGAGAAAATCTACAAAAGCAAATGTGTTTCTTTGAAAAGAATAAGATTGGATAATCCTCAGGCACAAATGATCAAGGAAAAATAGATAAAGTATAATAAAGTGATATCAGGAATGAATAGAGGAATTTAACAAAAGATCCAAAAGACATTAAAAAGATAACAAGCTCTGCCATAGGCAATTATGAGTGTAATTAAAAGAAAAAAAAAAGTTTTCAGATACTGGAAGAAAAGAACACATGATTTAATCCTTGAGTGAAAAGATGGACCCAATTAAGCCCCATATTTACCTTAGTTGTCTTCCTGGCATAATTTCTAATCTGCCACTTACGAAAGTGAAGTGCAATCAGTCACACAGGGCAGAGGAAACAGAACTACTAAACTGGCTGAAATTTTGAAAGTAAGGAACTAGAGAGAAGAAAGCAATAGAACAGGAGTTTAAAAAAAAAAAAAAAAGTTAGGCTCTTGGCAGACCTGAGGCTTCACATTCACAGGGCAAGATTCTAAGAATTCTAGCAAAGAACTCGCAGAAGGCAATGGCAACCCACTCCAGTACTCTTGCCTGGCAAATCCCATGGACGGAGGAGCCTGGTAGGACACAGTTCATGGGGTCGAGAAGAGTCAGACACGACTGAGTGACTTCACTTTCACTTTTCACTTTCATACATTGGAGAAGGAAATGGCAACCCACTCCAGTGTTCTCGCCTGGAGAATCCCAGGGATAGGGGAACCTGGTGGGCTGCCTTCTATGGGGTTGTATAGAGTTGGACACGACTGAAGCAACTTAGCAGTAGCAGCAGCAGCAGCAGAGATCTGTTATGGGGGGTCTGAGATCTGAACAGAGATTTGATTTCAGATATTGCACAAATGGGAGAGATGCTGACATTCCACCCCAGGCAAAGACAAAACCCTTGGTGAATATCCAGGAGATTTTTGGAGATGCCAAAAACACAATGCACTAGAAGTCCTGTACTATAGGATTAAGGGCAACACCAAACAGACACACCCTATTAGAGCTTAAAATCAAATGTCCACATGATCTTTCTATATTGCCAGTCAGAAATGTAATTGCTTCTCAGAACAAAACTCAATCCCTATCAGTGGAAGATCAAATTATTATGATTCTATAATATCATTCATGATGCCAAAAATGTAATTAAAAATTGCTACATGAGCAAGGAAGCATGAGTAATGGTTGACAATCAAAAAATTATAATTATTATTAGAAGCTTATCCAGAGGTGATTCACATACTAAAGTTAATAGACTAGTACTTTAAAATGACTGTGACAAATATGATAAATAAATTGAGAAAAGATATTTTAAAATAGATGAAAACAAGACTTCCATTGCAGACCAGTGGTTAAGATGCCTCACTTCCACCACAAAGGGCATGGGTTCAATACCTGGTCAAGGAACTAAAATCCCACATGACATTCAGAACAAAAAATTTAAAAAATAATAATTTGAAAAATAAAATGAGGTGAAAATATGATTTATTTTAACAGAGAATTACAATCTATAAAAAAAGAGCTGTGCACCCTAGAAATACAAAATACAATATGAGAGTTTAAGAACTCACTGAATGAGTTTAACAGCAGACTATACACAGCATAAGACAATGCAAGTGAGCTAGAAGGCTGCCCAAGAGAAAACCTCTAAATTGAATATATAAAGAAGAAAAGAAAACAGAATAGGAATGTAAGAGGAATTTGGGACACAATAAACATACATATCCTTTGTCAATCCCAGATGAACAGGAGAGGACAGGGAGGGAAATATTTGAAGAAATAATGGTTAAAAATCAGAATTTCCTGATATGATGAAAGACATCAACCCACATATTCAAGAAGCTCAATGACCCACAGCAGGATAAGTAAAAGGAAAATCATACCTAGGCATATTATAGTTAAGTTGCTGAAAGCCAAAAACAAAAAGAATCTCAAAAGCACTCAGAGTGTGAGGACTGGGCACAGAGTGGAGTGGTATTGTTGCGCAGAGAATAACAATAAAAATGAGAGCCTACTTCTCAACATTGGCCATTAAAAAAAAAAAAGAAGACAATAAAATGGCATTGTTACAGTTTCCAAAAATAAAACACTAACCTAAAACTCTATACTTGGCAAAATTTCTTCCAAAACAAAAGAAAATAGACATTCTCAGAGAAATGTATTATCAGTGCACACATACAACAAGAAAAACAAAAGGAATTTCTTCAGACTTAAGAAAGATGATCCCAGATGGAAAAAAATATGTAGAAAATTTGAAAAACAAGATTAATGAAACTGTTCTAATTATGCAAAGATAGAAAATTACATCTAATACTACAGAATATGCAATTTTTTTAAGTGCACAAGAATTAACACACAGAACATATTCTGTACCTTAAAGCAAGTCTCAACACACTTCAGAGATTAAAGTTACAAATTATATAATCCCTGATAACCTTAGAATTAAGTTAGAATCTAATATCTAAATGTTTAAATGTTAAGCAACATTACTGTACATAACCCATAACTTTAGGTCCTATAGATCCACATCCTAGAGATTTATGACTATAAAAACTATCAAACCATGTTTAGTAAAACTTTGCTAAAAAGAGAAAGCTTTAGAAGTCACATGACTCTTAGAGAAATTAAATCCATAATTAAATAACTACCCATCAAAAAGTTCTAAGCCCAGATATTTTTACCTCAGAGTTTAACTAACCATATATACAGAATAATACTAAGACAACACAAATTATTTCAAGAAAAGGAGGAAAGTGGCAACAATTTTCACAAAGGAATTTTTAAATGATATTTATTTTTAAATTATTTAAATTTAAATATAAATTTAAAAATTTATATTTTTAAAGTATATGACATTTATAAGAGACAAACCGTAGATTCTTTTAAATAAAAAAAGCTTTTGGATCGCAGCCATTCTGACTGGTGTGAAATGATACCTCATAGTGGTTTTGATTTGCATTTCTCTGATAATGAGTGATGTTGAGCATCTTTTCATGTGTTTGTTAGCCATCTGTATGTCTTCTTTGGAGAAATGTCTGTTAGGTTCTTTGGCCCATTTTTTGATTGGGTCATTTATTTTTCTGGAGTTGAGCTGTAGGAGTTGCTTGTATATTTTTGAGATTAGTTGTTTGCCAGTTGCTTCATTTGCTATTATTTTCTCCCATTCTGAAGGCTGTCTTTTCACCTTGCTAATAGTTTCCTTTGATGTGCAGAAGCTTTTAAAGTTAATTAGGTCCCATTTGTTTATTTTTGCTTTTATTTCCAATATTCTGGGAGGTGGGTCATGGAGGATCCTGCTGTGATGTATGTCAGAGAGTGTTTTGCCTATGTTCTCCTCTAGGAGTTTTATAGTTTCTGGTCTTACGTTTAGATCTTTAATCCATTTTGAGTTTATTTTTGTGTATGGTGTTAGAAAGTGTTCTAGTTTCATTCTTTTACAAGTGATTGACCAGATTTCCCAGCACCACTTGTTAAAGAGATTGTCTTTAATCCATTGTATATTCTTGCCTCCTTTGTCAAAGATAAGGTGTCCATATGTGCGTGGATTTATCTCTGGGCTTTCTATTTTGTTCCATTGATCTATATTTCTGTCTTTGTGCCAGTACCATACTGTCTTGATAACTGTGGCTTTGTAGTAGAACCTGAAGTCAGGTAGGTTGATTCCTCCAGTTCCATTCTTCTTTCTCAAGATCGCTTTGGCTATTCGAGGTTTTTTGTATTTCCATACAAATTGTGAAATTATTTGTTCTAGCTCTGTGAAGAATACTGTTGGTAGCTTGATAGGGATTGCATTGAATCTATAAATTGCTTTGGGTAGTATACTCATTTTCACTATATTGATTCTTCCAATCCATGAACATGGTATATTTCTCCATCTATTAGTGTCCTCTTTGATTTCTTTCACCAGTGTTTTATAGTTTTCTATATATAGGTCTTTAGTTTCTTTAGGTAGATATATTCCTAAGTATTTTATTCTTTCCATTGCAATGGTGAATGGAATTGTTTCCTTAATTTCTCTTTCTGTTTTCTCATTATTAGTGTATAGGAATGCAAGGGATTTCTGTGTGTTGATTTTATACCCTGCAACTTTACTACAGTCATTGATTATTTCTAGTAATTTTCTGGTGGAGTCTTTAAGGTTTTATATGTAAAGGATCATGTCATCTGCAAATAGTGAGTACAGCCACTATGGAGAACAGTGTGGAGATTCCTTAAAAAACTGGAAATAGAACTGCCTTATGATCCAGCAATCCCACTGCTGGGCATACACACTGAGGAAACCAGAAGGGAAAGAGACACGTGTACCCCAATGTTCATCGCAGCACTGTTTATAATAGCCAAGACGTGGAAGCAACCTAGATGTCCATCAGCAGATGAATGGATAAGAAAGCTATGGTACATATACACAATGGAGTATTACTCAGCCATTAAAAAGAATACATTTGAATCAGTTCTAATGAGGTGGATGAAACTGGAGCCTATTATACAGAGTGAAGTAAGCCAGAAGGAAAAACACCAATACAGTATACTAACGCATATATATGGAATTTAGAAAGATGGTAACAATAACCCCGTGTACGAGACAGCAAAAGAGATACTGATGTATAGAACAGTCTTATGGACTCTGTGGGAGAGGGAGAGGGTGGGAAGATTTGGGAGAATGACATTGAAACATGTAAAATATCATGTAAGAAATGAGTTGCCAGTCCAGGTTCGATGCACGATACTGGATGCTTGGGGCTAGTGCACTGGGATGACCCAGAGGGATGGTATGGGGAGGGAGGAGGGAGGAGGGTTCAGGATGGAGAACACATGTATACCTGTGGTGAATTCATTTTGATATTTGGCAAAACTAATGCAATTATGTAAAGTTTAAAAATAAAATTAAATTTACAAAATAAATAATAAATAAAGCTGAAAGTAATGATACAGCTGCAAGATCAGAAATAAAAAGACATGCTTGTGAATTTAATTAAAATAAAGCTGGTATAGCTATAATATCTAAGTAGATTTTAAGATATAAAGCATTTATACAGATAAAAGATATTTTACAATAAAAGTCAATTCACAATGACTTTTTTTTAATAATTCTAAATGTGTATCTGGAAAATAACATAGCTCCCAAATATAGTAAGGAAGCCAAAAATTCACAGGACTCAAATAAGAAATAGAAAAACCTATTGTTACGCTGGAGACTTTAAGCACACTTCCTGCAGTAACTGATAGAACTATCAGAAAAAGAATCAGTAGGAATATGGAATCATTTCTATGATGAATCATTATATGATTCCAAATCAATAGGAATTTGGAATCATTACCAAATGATGATTATCCTGAGGAATGGACTGTCACAGAAATGGACATTCACAGAAAAAGGTACCCAAAATACAAGCACCATAATGCATTTATCAAAACAGATGACCCACTCAGCTGATTTTAAAAGCTGGTTTATCAAGGATTAAAATTATACTTTAACTTCAGGAGAGTTAAACTAAAATCAAAAACAAAAAGATAAAATATTTTCAAACATTCAGAAACTAATGAAACCATTCTAAATAATGATCAACAGATTGAAACTTAAATATATTTTACTGGCACAATAAATATGCTACATATTGAATTTTGTGGGATAAAGTTAAAGTAATACTAGATAGACATTAAAACCTTTCATGCATGCCCATACTAGAAAATTCACAGAATTTCAAAATCAATTATCTAAGTATCTATCAAAAGAGGTTAGGAGAGAAAAAAGCAAGTGAAACCAGAAGAATAGAAAAATAACAAAAAATAAGGGCAGAATTAATAACATATGCAACAATTGCAATAGAAAAACAATCAACAAATCTCTGGTGGGCTGAATAATGGCCTCTAAAGGTAAAAGATCTGGGTCTTAATCCCTGCAACCTTTGGATATTACCTCATGCGACAAAAGGAACTGTAGAGGTGACAAAATTAAGGATCTTAAGAATGGCAGATTATTCTCAATTATTTGGGTAAACCCTTATGTAATCACAAGTGTTTCATAAGAAGAAGGCAAAGAAATATCTGAATACAGAGACAGAAGGTGATGAGACAACTGAAACCAAGATGATATACTTGGGCTATGAAGAGAGAGGAAAGGCCACAAACCAAGGCAGGCACTACCACAACTCTAGGACCTGAAAAAGGCAAGGTAATGGATTATCCCCTACAACCTCCAGAGTGAGTGCAGACTAACTGAAACCATTCATTCGGGCCCAGTGAAACTGATTTTGGATTTGTGGCTTCCAGAACTATAAGAGAATACTGTCGTGTTGTCTTAAGCCACTAAGTTTGTAGTACTTTGTTACATGGCAATAGGAAACCAATACAAAAGTCAAAGTTTGGCTTTGAGGGAAAATAATATAATTGTTTAACCCTGAACAAGACATTTTTAAAAATGTTGAGAGTAAAAAAGAATATAGTATAAATTTATAGATACTAAAATTATAATCAAGAGCTTATGACAAAAATTTGCCAATAAATTTGAAATTTTAGGTGAAATGGAAAATTGCTGGAAAAGTACAACTTAAAAAATGAACATAAGAGGAAATAGCATGTTTCTGTATTCAGTTCAATTCAGTCACTCAGTCATGTTCGATTCTGCGACCCCATGAATAGCAGCACACCAGGCCTCCCTGTCCACCACCAACTCCTAGAGTTCACTCAAACTGATGTCCATCAAGTCAGTGACGTCATCCAGCCATCTCATCCTTTGTCGTCCCCTTCTCCTCCTGCCCCCAATACCTCCCAGCATCAGAGTCTTTTCCAATGAGTCAACTCTTCGCATGAGGTGGCCAAAGTACTGGAGTTTCAGCTTCAGCATCAGCCCTTCCAAAGAACACTCAGAACTAATCTCCTTTAGAATTGACTGGTTGGATCTCCTTGTAGTCCAAAGGACTCTCCAAGAGTCTTCTCCAACACCACAGTTCAAAAGCATTAATTCTTCGGCGCTCAGCCTTCTTCACAGTCCAACTCTCACATCCATACATGACCACAGGAAAAACCATAGCCTTGACTAGACGAACCTTTGTTGGCAAAGTAATGTCTCTGCTTTTGAATATGCTGTCTAGGTTGGTCATAACTTTCCTTCCAAGGAGTAAGCGTCTTTTAATTTCATGGCTGAAGTCACCATCTGCAGTGATTTTGGAGCCCCTCCAAAAAAGACTGCCACTGTTTCCCCATCTATTTCCCATGAAGTGATGGGACCAGATGCCATGATCTTCGTTTTCTGAATGTTGAGCTTTAAGCCAACTTTTCACTCTCCTCTTTCACTTTCATCAAGAGGCTCTTTAGTTCTTCTCTACTTTCTGCCTTAAGGGTGGTGTCATCTGTATATCTGAGGTTATTGATATTTCTCCTGGCAATCTTGATTCCAGCTTGTGCTTCTTCCAGACCAGCAATTCTAATGATGTACTCTGCATAGAAGTTAAATAAGCAGGGTAACAATATACACCCTTGACGTACTCCTTTGGAACCAGTCTGTTGTTCCATGTCCAGTTCTAACTGTTGCTTCCTGACCTGCATATAGGTTTCTCAAGAGGCAGGTCAGGTGGTCTGGCATGCCCATCTCTTTCAGAATTTTCCACAGTTTATTGTGATCCACACAGTCAAAGGCTTTGGCATAGTCAATAAAGCAGAAATAGATATTTTTCTGGAACTCTCTTGCTTTTTCCATGATCCAGCAGATGTTGGCAATTTGCTCTCTGGTTCCTCTGCCATTTCTAAAACCAGCTTGAACATCTGGAAGTTCATGGTTCACATATTGCTGAAGCCTGGCTTGGAGAATTTTGAGCATTACTTTACTAGCGTGTGAGATAAGTGCAATTGTGTGGTAGTTTGAGCACTCTTTGGCATTGCCTTTCTTTGGGATTGGAATGAAAATTGACCTTTTCCAGTCCTGTGGCCACTGCTGAGTTTTCCAAATTTGCTGGCATATTGAGTGCAGCACTTTCACACCATCATCTTTCAGGAGTTGAAATAGCTCAACTGGAATTCCATCATCTCCACTAGCTTTGTTCGTAGTGATGCTTTCTAAGGCCCACTTGACTTCACATTCCAGGATGTCTGGCTCTAGGTCAGTGATCACACCTGGGTGATCTGGGTCATGAAGATGTTTTTTGCACAGGTCTTCTGTGTCTTCTTGCCACCTCTTCTTAATATCTTCTGCTTCTGTTAGGTCCATACTATTTCTTCCTTTATCGAGCCTATCTTTGCCTGAAATGTTCCCTTGGTATCTCTAATTTTCTTGAAGAGATCTCTAGTCTTTCCCATTCTGTTGTTTTCCTCTATTTGTTTGCATTGATCGCTGAGGAAGCCTTTCTAATCTCTTCTTGCTATTCTTTGGAGCTCTGCATTCAGATGCTTGTATCTTTCAGTGCAGTTCATCTTATTAATAGCATAAAAATTAAAAAGTCATATTTATACTCAACAGAAACATAAAGAGCCAGAGATAATAAGCTAATCTAGAATAATTATGAAAGCCTTGAACTTCCCGTGAGCATGCAGACTATACACCTTCAGTAGTAGAAGTTGTAGTATTACCCCAAAGACAGACACACAGACTATAGGACAAAATACAGAGACCAGAAAACATTCATAAACATATCCACATATACACAGCATCTTGATTTATAAAACAGGTAATAGACCCTATATACAACCATGCAGTTGAAAAGAATTATCTTTCCAATTATTGGTGCTAAGTCAAACTGAAAATATTAAAATATGAAGCCTGATTCATATACCTATTGTGAAAAATAATAAAGCCTCTACAACTTAACATAGGATACTATATTGCTCAGCTTTTCTTCATAGGAAACAAAAAAACCCAACTGTAAAGGAAAAGATGAATAAATTGGACTGTGTTAAAAATAACAAGTTCATTGTATGTAAAGCCACCATTAAGAGAGAAAAAATATAAGCAATATGATAGAAGAATATATCTGAAATACACATATCTAACATATATCCTGAATTCAGTTCATCAAAGTAATACCTGTATTCATTAAAAAAAAAAAAGACAAAAACAGAAAAATGGGCAAGTAGGTTGAATGGACACTTCACAAATGTAAACATCAAGATGACGAATAATCATTCAAAAAAAACTTCACTATTCATCTGAGAAATATAAAATAATACCACAGTGAAATTCCACTGTATATCCTTCAGAGTAGCTACAATTAGAAACCACTGATAATTTAAAGTAATGATGAGCTTTGTAAAACTGGAGCTCTCACACTCTGCTGATGGCATCTGCCCATTGGTATAACTACTTTGGAAAACTAACTGGTGGTGTCTAGCTGAATACACCCACCACATGGCCCCATAGGCTCATTTTCAGGTATATCAGAAATGTATATACATGTACACCCAAAGGCATGTACTAGAGTAGCCAGATACACAGATATTGAAATACACAAGAGAATAATAAACACTTTGATAATGAATAAAATATTGCTATATACAACCACATTGGTGAATTTCATAAGCATAATGCTGAGCAAAATTTCCTAGACAGAAGAATACCCAATAGATGACTTTTTTATACAAAATTCAAATATAGGCAGGTTTGGAGGTTTAGGAGCTTCCCTTGTGGCTCAGCTGGTAAAGAATCCACCATCAATGTGGGAGATTTGAGTTCAATGACTGGGTTGGGAAGATCCCCTGGAGAAGAGAAAGGCTACCCACTCCAGTATTCTGGCCTGGAGAATTCCATGGACTGTATAGTCCATGGGGTTACAAAGAGTCGGACACGACTGAGCGACTTTCACTTTGGAGGTTTAGAAATATGTAATTATATCTAGAATGCAGTGGCTACATTTGGGGTTGGGGGGCATTTAGGAGGCTTCTGGGGCTACTGCTGTTACTGTATTTCTTGACTGTGTTGTGCTCATATGAATGTTTCCTTTCGTAAGAATTGAGTTGTAAGAATTCATTGAGCCATTAATGATTTGTACAGCATGTATCTTCTACTGCAAAAAACATTTACCTTAAGCGAAAAGAAAAATAATATGCCTTTATGATATCTAATTCAGAAAATGTTAATTCTCATGATGTGCACTATCTTGAACTTACTATTCCATTTATTCATTTGATGCATATTTATACAGCACCTGAAAATCATAGTTAGACTTTTCTCCTTGTTACTAAATATTCTCTGAAATGTATTTTTAATGACTGTAAAATATATCAAAAGTATGTATGATTTTATAGAATATTTACTCTTTTTTCAAGCTACTGAGCATCTGCATCATTTACAATTTTACACTGTTATAAATATCATTAAGATGAGTATCTTTGTATGTTAATTTCTGATAACCACAAAAATATACATTTGCTGGGCCTCAGGGACATGAGCATTTTTTCCCATATTGTTGTACAAAAAATATGTATTGCTTTCCAGTCCCACACAGTGACATTCATGGAGTGGAATGCATTTTCTAAATACCTTTACATAGGGATCCTAGGAAAGGGTAGCCATTATTCTTCATTGTGTGATATTAAAATTAGCCCACATTCCCAATTTGCATCCATGGGAAGAAAAACATTTTAATTTACATAGCTTGCATCAAGGAATAGTCATAGTACAAGTGACCCATTCTGTAGAAAAGCACATGAATTGTAAGGAAAGCCAGGGCCATTTTAAGCCCAGCCTTGCCACTTTCTATCCATTTGAGTTGGTAAGTGATTTCAGCTATCTGAGCATTAATTTCTACCTCTGTAAAAGATGATGATCATAAATACTATACAGGATTGCTATGAACACTAGGTGATATATTCAAAAAGCCCTAGCATTGTGTCTGGAACAATTATTCATTAAGTGTTTTTTTTTCCTCTTCTCAATTATGGCATGCTTTCACTTATCCATAATAATGGGTCAAATGTCATAGATAATTCTAAAACTTTATATCACACCAGACTTTTTACGACTGATGATAAAATATAAAGGAGCTGATTTATTTCAGCTTCTCCACCTATTTCTGCCCTCCTAGCCAAAGTAAGGAAACTGGATAACACAAATGGCAAAATCAATCTATAAATAATTAAGAGCTGGTCTTGGGTCTTATTTTATGATCAAAAATCTGAATCATTATGAAATTAAAAGTCCCTTTGCAAGTTGTGTTTTCATTTGGCCTTTAATAAGTAACTTTCAAATGTCTTGCTTTTTGTAAAAAAAAAAATCATATCATAGGTTAGAAAAGGGTTCTACTGAGCGATATTTTTTTTTCCATGTGAGCACTATCATTAAGACAATTATCACTGATCACCTTTTAATGATATTTCAAAACCACTTGAAAAAAATTTTTAAAGGGTCACATAAAGCTACATAACTTATGAAGCTGAACAGCACAAATGGGACTTTTGCATTTGTTCAGACATGTACCAGGTTTTAGTTCCTACAGGCTCACAGACGGTTTTCTCCTTAGCAGTTTGCCAAATGTATTTTAGAATGTCCAAAATTTAAAATGTTGATGTATGTGAACCAACTACATAATGAAAGAATCCATGTACCATTAAAATGATAATGTGAATCACTCCTCAGTTCCCTCAAATATGCTAAGTGCAAATAACTAGACCCCACGGAGAGGATCAGAAAGGTAAACAGGTATTATTTTGAGTAAAAAAGCTAGGCAGACTTACTCAGTCAACATGAACTTGTTGTTTTTTTAAAAGAGGATTCTTCTTTTCCTTTTTGTTGCAAATATCAAATTATGACCATGGAATATGTATAACAAGCTACAATGCAACTCCTGATTATTCAGAGCCTAATCACAGTTTGTGTTTTATCCCAGCCATTTGCTTCTACTCTTCCTGCCTGCTGCCTGCCTTTTGCCATTTCACTGCTTGTTAGTCTTTGGCCAGAGTATCCCAGAAAAAAAAAAAAAAAGCAAATTAAAAAAAAAAAAAGAGGTGGGGGAAGGCAGTCCAAACCATTTGAACTTCTTCCAGTTTTGTCTAAAGTTTCTGGAGGAAGAGGGAGTATGCAGGTTCACAAAAGATTCTTAGATTATCTTTAACTCTTCTTGTATTTTCCCAACCATACACACACACATCCTTTTATTAAAACTGTAGAGATACTAACTTTATGGATTTTTCTGCCCTTCTAAAAGGAAGATTGTTATTTGTTCTGAGAAAAAGAAGAGGAGTCTATCATATTTTGACTTCATGTACAAAAAGCCAGAATATTTTGTGTTGAGAATTGGTGTTCCGGTAACCAATTCCTGTGTGTGTTGAGAATTGGTGTTCTGGTAACCAATTCGTGTGTGTGTGAGTGTGTGTGTGAGTGTCTGTGTGTGTGTGTGTGTGTGTGTGTGTGTGTGTGTGTGTGTAAGGGGTGCTTCCCCACACCAACAAGCAATACTACCCTGGGGATCTGAGAATTCATTTCTGACACTACCTTCCAAGAGCTTCCTTGTCCTCTCCAAGCTTGTCATTGTCCCCAGATCTCCCAAGTGTTCACCAACCTAGAAGCTCTTCAAAATCTGTCCTTTGGGTTTTTTGCAGAGGCTTCATTACATTGGCACAATTGCTTAAGTCATTGGCCACTGACATTGATCCAGCCCCTCTCCCCTTTCCAACGGTCAGGAGGCATGAGACTAAAATCACAAAACTGGGGACTTCCCTGGCAGTTCAAGTAGCTAAGACTTCAAGCTCCCAATGCAGGGGGCCTGAATCCCTGGTCAGGGAACTATATCCCACATGCCACAACTAAGACCCAGAGAGCCAAATAAATAAATAAAACAACTAATCAAAAACAAATCACAGAGTGGGTTTCTTCGGTGACCAGCCCCCATTCTTAGGTGATCTAGGCACATTCCAAAAGCCGCCTCAGTAATGTAACAAAACACACATTTATCTCTCTCATTATTCAAGAAATTTCAAGGGTTTTAGAAGCTCTCTGCCAGAAAGTGGATGAAGACCAAATGCAGATTTCATATTGTAAGTTGCAACATCACATGCCCTGGAAGCAAATGGTTACTGTTAGTTCTGCAGTCATTGAAATACACTGCATGTTTCCTGACTACTTTAGGATTCATCTTCCTCATATGGAAAAACAATTACTATTCATTGCCCTGTCTACCTCTCAGGAGTCATTCATAATGACTGGTTGTTAATGGAAATAAATGTACTTTGAAAAACTAACTTAAAGACCCCATAAAGGAAAAAGAAAGTGAAGTCACTCAGTCATGTCCGACTCTTTGCGACCCCATGGACTGTAGCCTACCAGACTGCTCTGTCCATGGGATTTTCCAGGTAAGATACTGGAGTGGGTTGCCATTTCCTTCTCCAGGGAAGGACTATGGAACTGTCACACGTTCCAGGAGACTAAGATTTGCAGGGGTTTTCCCAATGGCTCAGTGGAAGAGAATGCCTGCCTGCCAGGAGATGGAGGAGACAGGGGTTTAATTCCTGAGTCAGGAAAATCCCCTGGAGAAGGAAATCGCAGCCTACTCCAATATTCTTGCCTAGAATAATGCCCTGGACAGAGGAGCTGGGCAGGCTACAGACCATAGGATTGCAAAGAGTCAGACAGGACTGAGTGATTGAGCACGTGCAAAAGACATTACACTACTGTGCTGTGGGATCCTGAATTGGATCCTTGAAAAACAAATGAAAAATAATTTGAATTAAAACAAAATAATGAAATGTGAATAGTCTGCAGTTTATTCAGTAGGATTACACCAATGTTAATCTCTTAGTTTTCATGAGACATTAACATTTGGAATAGCTGACTTTTCTGTAAGTCTAAACTTACTTCAAACTAAAAACTTTAA
This sequence comes from Bos javanicus, assembly GCF_032452875.1. NCBI lineage: Eukaryota > Metazoa > Chordata > Mammalia > Artiodactyla > Bovidae > Bos > Bos javanicus. Next base: position 40,334,590 of record NC_083878.1, read on the forward strand.
AAATTACTTTGAGTACTCAGGAAGCACATCATCCTGTCAATCAAGAAAGGCTGAACATCACTTCCAACTGTTGACCTATTATGTTGCTTATATGACACACACTAGGGAGAAATGAATTTTAAAGGATAATGTTGTCTCATTCTTGTACTACCTGACACTAGTGGTCTTTGGCAATCTTATTTGGGTATTTCTAGCAAAAGCTGGGCTTCTCTGGTAGCTAAATGGTAAAGAATTTGCCTGCCAATGTAGGAGATGTGGATTCTATCCCTGGTCAGGGAAGATACCCTGAAGGAGGAAAGAGCAACCCACTCTAGTATTCTTGCCTGGAAAACTCCATGGACAAAGGAGCCTAGCGGGCTATAGTTCAGGGGTTCGCAAAGAGTCTGACATGACTTAGCAACTGAAAAACAAGAACAGTAAATGCTAAGATTTCACTCTGACACTTACAAAAATATCCTTAATGCTACTTGGCCATGGGAATAGTATTAACTTAGTCTAGCTGCTCTTCTGGATATGAAAGACAGGATTGAATTACAGCTCTGAAATCAAACCCAATAATACGTTCATTTACCTTGATTTTAAATGAAGAAAATATCAACTATTTAAAGATTAAAAAAAGTATCCAGATAGATGGATATTCTCAGCAATAAATTTGTTTATAAAAGTCAGTGCTACTAACATTTATTTAAACATGATAAGACCAGCTGCAATTTTTTTAAATCAATATATTCTCACACTCAGTCATTGCAGAGTTTATCTCTTTGTCAAAATATGGGGAACAATACAGTTGCTATATTTTTTCAACTCAGTTCTTTCCCATACTTGATCTTTTTTTTTTTTTTTTAAGATAACAGTTGTAGGCTCTGTAAAATAGAACACTGAAGAAGACATACAAAAGACATGTGACCTCAACAGCTCCATTTATTATTTGGAAGCATATATTTTTCACAGAAGTTTTAAGGGCAAGACATTTTTCCTTATTTTTTAACCAAGTTTTATACTCACATCATAAGTGTATTTTCCCCCTTGGCTCAAACGCCACATGAAATTTAATTTGATGGTCCCTGTAAAACATGCAGCTTTATGACTATTTTACCAATTTCTGTCTTCTCACTAGATAGAAACCAAGGAATAGTATCTTACCAGCTAGAAGGATTTGGGGATGGACATAATTAAGAGTTTAATGTCTCTACCATCTATTCACCTATAGATTTTTAAAGAAAATCTGATTTTTGAGTTTATCAGGATATCCAAAACAGGCTAAGTCTTCTGAATTTTACAAGCATTTCATAAGTTTTTCCATTTGGAATCAATGGTTGCACATGGATACTTGCAAATAGACAAGTGTCTACTTTCATTTCCCTTCTTTCATTCTTTCATTATGGAAATAGAACCACTGTTGGCTGTTTGGTTTTTTTTGTTTGTTTTTTTGCTGGCATGCTCTGAGTTAGACATAAGTCAGAATTTGTTAGTAGCAATGAATCTCTGATACTCCAATAACCAATACACTGGCAATAATAAAATTGCATTCAAATCCTTTATACAAAGAAGTTCGTATAAGACAGCAAAAGTACAGAGAGCAGGAGTAATAAGAAATGCCTAGAATTTCTCAGCAAGGTATGTTTTGGGAGTCATAGTAAATATTTGATAAAGGTAAAACACCCCTTATCAAATATTCACTATTCCATATTAAGCTAAAGCATGTAAAGCATATGTAAAGCACAAAATTATTAAATCCTAGTAATCAACTATATAAATCAGCAAAATTTATTTAAATACAATTTATTAAAATGATAAAATTTTCTTTAGCTTAAATCTGCCCTATGGAATATAGCTGTAGCATTCACTTAAATCATGATCATGTAAGATACAAAAATAATATATCAATAAGAGCACAATTGTATATTAAGTGAATGCTATATATCGGTGGCTATTCTATCAGGTTCTTCAGGTCCCCAAATCTTCATAGTAACTTAGGCAAGTTCAGTATTGCCTCCGTTTTACAAAGGAAGAAAATGAGCCTCTGAATTTAAGTGATTTGTCCAAAGCCACAAAATTAGTGATTGGCTTCCCAATCATTATGCTTCTACTTTCACAAGCTCAGTCTCCCAAAAGCTTCTACTATTCTTGAGAACTCATGGAAAAAAAAAAAAAAACATCTTAGGTCCCTATCAAGGTGTGTCTAAACTGATGGCCTGCAATATTTCCAGCTGCAAAACTTAAGTTCAACATCCACGTTCTGAGGAAGTACAAGATTACTTCAGAAGTAAATTTCTATAACCTGCTCCTATTACTCTTTCCCAACAGTCAAGCACCTTTGCTGATCATCTGAATGACCCTAGGCCTCCCCAGAGGAGGAGCATTTACAGAAATGCCTAGGTATCAGTGGCTTACTGCACTTTCCAGTCCCCTTAAAGAGAAACCTAAGCCTTTTGGGTTTTCTCAGGTTCACAAGTGCTCAGATGGACATTCATGCCCCACGTCCACCTGTGTTGTGCTGTGTCCTACATCAGCATGCTGGCCTGGGAGGCATGGTCAGGCTCCACTCTCAGTTAGGCAATCAATGTTGCTGTGATGCCAGAAATAAGCTTTAGTGTGAAAAGAATTAGAGGACTGGGGGTTGAGAGGGAATGATTCTTTCTATTCTGTGATGTACTGTGTTATTTCATCTCTGAATTAGCGGGTTTATTCCTAGAATCTCAAAACTTGTCTCTGAACACTATACCTTTAGGTTCGGGTTATTAACTCCTCCCTTTAAAGATATTGGAGAAGGAAACGGCAACCCACTCCATTATTCATGCCTGGAAAACCCCATGGACCGAGGAGCCTGGTGGGCTACAATCCATGGGGTCGCAGAGAGTCGGACACGACTGACGACTTCTGTGTGTGTTAAAGATATTAAATCTGTGCAGAGGCCTAAGATGAGACAGTCTTCCCTATTCTCCTCATTACTGTCCTCAGCACCCTCTCACAGTGCTAAAGAGGTTTTGGGGTTTTTTTGAGCTTAACACACACACATAAAATTACACATAAAATTAAATTCCTAGAATGATTACTAGTTCTATAATTAGAGAAATTCTACATTGCAGTTTGAGGTCATCATGAATACTCTGATATCGTTCTCAAACTGGACAGCCCAACCACTGTGAACTCTTTCCCGATTTCTGCAAGCACAGTTGGTCAGTATATGTCCTTTGAAACTATCTATATTCTCTATATCATCTTTGATTTGAATGACTTAAGGATCTGTTTCCTTTAACAAATTCCGAGCTCCATGAAGTTATAGATCATTTCTCATTCAACTAGCAGAGTGCTAACATCCCTATCACAGTCCCTGGATGAATAAAATATATGAATGAAGTAATTCATTATTGAAGCCCCTGAACAACAACAACAAGGAAATTGGTCTTGATATTCATTTTAAAATTGTGGACTTTTTTCCTAGAATAGTTAATAGAAATTTGCAATTTTGGTCCTGACGCACTCACCGAGACCTAACAGAATAGAATTGAACTCGTTAACCTAAGGGCAAAGTTGAATTTGTCATTGTTTGGTCGCGAAATCACGTACAACTCTTTTAAGACCCCATGGACTATAGTTTGCCAGGCTCCTCTGTCCACAGGATTTCCTGGGCAAGAATACTGGAGTGGGTTGCCATTTCCTTCTCCAGGGGATCTTCCCGAGCCAGGGATCAAACTCACGCCTCCTCCCTTGGCAGGCAGATTCTTTATCACTGAGTCACTAGGGAAGCCCAAAGCTGACTTACAGTATAACAAGATTAAAACAACATACTATGGAAATTCAGAGAAATGAGTGACAATTTTTGATTCAAGAAAATTTCTCAGAAAAGGCAGATCTAGAGCTAGGTTTCTGAAGTGCAGAAGAAGGACATCCTAAGAAAGGTTAAAATTAGAGCGAAAGCCCAAAGATTGGTGAATATGTGGAGTAACCAAGAAACACAAGCAGACCAAAATAGCTGCTATTTAGGGTATGTGGCTTGGGTGTGGAGAAAGAAGATGGCCTAGAAAGTGATGATAGAAATATGGGAAAGGACAGTTGTAGAAAGCATTGATTAAATCATTTCTATTATTTATATACTGAGGAAGAGTATATTAAAAACCTTTTGTTTTTAAGGACGTTTTTAAGGAGAATGACCTTTATTTCAGCAAGGTAATATAGCAGTATATAGCTCTTAACAAAGATGTATGTTGCTGCTGCTGCTAAGTCGCCTCAGTCGTGTCCGACTCTGTGCAACCCCATAGACGGCAGCCCACCAGGCTCGGCCAGCCCTGGGATTCTCCAGGCAAGAACAGTGGAGTGGGTTGCCATTTCCTTCTCCAATGCATGAAAGTGAAGTCGCTCAGTCGTGTCCGCCCTTAGCGACCCCAACGACTGCAGCCCACCAGGCTCCTCCGTCAATAAATATAATGTTAGTGACTCTTTCACTCTGAGGCACACTCATCATCTATTCATCTCCCCTAAGGCAGCTAATATCAAAAAGGAGTCTCTGAGTCCCTCCTTCTCCTCAAGATCCATTTGGAAAAACTGGTTACTTAATCTTTATTTGCTCAACTAGCTTTATCCAACTCTGGAAGGCAAAGTTTAACAAATCACATAGATAAGTCTTATTTGATTTTAAATGAAATCACTAATCTTTACCTCTTCATCCACTGAAATGGAGAAATAATCAACAATATTCTTCAAAAAAAGTTATCTTTCCAATTTTAGTCCCTGCTTTCCTTTGCTTATCTCCAAGAGGAGATGATCATAAAAAGGATTATATGAAAGATGTATATAGGAAATAGTCTAAGGATTTAGGTCAAAATTAATAAGATCTGGAGTAAGTCATTAGGAGAGAAAAGAAAGAAAAATACAGTGAAAATACAGTGAAACTTTAGATGTGAGCTAATGAGATTGGTTAAGATTGATATTAATTATGAAAGTGAGCTGAATCTAAAATGTCTGATAAAATTGCCAAAAGCAGCGAAATAAGTGTGTGACTATATTTTTACATACTAGAAGATCAGTAGAGAATGAAGAACTTAAGAAGATTCGCTAGAGAAGAAACAAACTAGGAGAGTAGCAGGAGTTTTGCAAAGAGGGTAATAAATATAAGCACATGTTAGAGAAAGAGATCCTCCAAGGTAAGCACTGAGAAGGGAAGTACTTGTTTTACCCAGAACGCTGATGCTCTGTGTGACGCATGGTCAGTTCACAGTCATGCCACAACACTCATCATTGTTTCTTGTGGTCCACCACCACTAATTCATTTTCTAAACTCATCCTTAACAGTCAACTCCAAAATCATCAACCATGTCCTCACTAGGACATCTCTAGCATCATAAATATTATCATGTCAAGTGTTCCTGCAAAAATTAAATACCAGTTTCTATTATGTTATTCTCCTTCTGAATGACTTCTTCAAAGAAGAATATGAAGGGGCAAAAAGATATGTCCCTTTTAAATGTTCTATCACACATGTGTACATATTCTTACTAGTCTTTGGTGGAGAAGAGGAAGATGCCAAAAATAAAAAATAAAAATAAAAACCTCTAGCTGGGCACTATTTTTTCATATGTGCCTTTACTCACAAAGCACCCATCACTCCCCTTGTTCTCCTTAGTCCCTTGCAGCTCAAATGTCCCCAGGGATCACTGGAAATCTCAACGTAAGCAAAAAGAGAGGTAATTCTTGTATTGGTGGGAGTATAGAACAAAATTAGATGCCTGGTGTGACTGTTCATTTTGGGCTAGCAAGGTCACTGAGAAACACTAGGTCATGCTCGGGTTGGCACCAGCTGAGTAGGCAAGCAACATAAACTATGGCTGAGAGTAGATCAGTGTTGAGCAGAGTCCCAGAGGACAGGCAGCCGAAAGGCTCAGCTACACTAGATGAATGGCCCTGGACATAACTCTAAATAGGCAACTGTGTTTGTCAGCCTTTCTGGGAGATACTGAAATTAATGTTCTATGGACAAGCCCACTGAACTGTCAGTAAAGCAGATGGAAGCCAGAGTTCCCAAATTCCCCAACCTTCAGTCTAAGTTATTCTTTGGATCAGTTAGATCTGAAACTCTGAACTGTCCACATCTCTTTCCCAAGTTCATCTGATTTCCAAGGTGGAAAAAAACTCTCAAAAGTAAATTAAAATGGAAACATTTGATGACTTTAAATAGAATTCCTATGGCCTTCTGCTCCAAATATACATGCACCCCCTCAAAATTTCCATCTCTTTCAGCACTCCCAATGCTTGTTTAATACTTTTTTGGATGTGATTAGTTGGCTTAATCTTAATAATTCTTTTGTCTAGGAGGCAATAAAGTTGGAAAATTCTTTTCTGAATTTCAATACTACAGAAAGAACATCGCTCCTTTGACTGGAAGGAATTGTTCCTATCTCCAATCTGATGAAACTAAGTCCTGATATTGATGCTCTGAAATATAGACTCTTCTTCCTGTAACATGATGTGTTTCCCAGTAAGTTCAGTTTAGTCGCTCAGTCGTGTCTGACTCTTTGCAACCCCATGAATTGCAGCACGCCAGGCCTCCCTGTTGATCACCAACTCCTGGAGTTCACCCAGACTCACATCCATCGAGTCAGTGATGCCATCCAGCCATCTCATCCTCTGTCGTCCCCTTCTCCTCCTGCCCCCAAGCCCTCCCAGCATCAGAGTTTTTTCCAATGAGTCAACTCTTTGCATCAGGTGGCCAAAGTACTGGAGTTTCAGCTTTAGCATCATTCCTTCCAAAGAAATCCCAGGGCTAATCTCCTTCAGAATGGACTGGTTGGATCTCCTTGCAGTCCAAGGGACTCTCTAGAGTCTTCTCCAACACCACAGTTCAGAAGCATCAATTCTTCAGCGCTCAGCCTTCTTCACAGTCCAACTCTCACATCCATACATGACCACTGGAAAAACCATAGCCTTGACTAGACTAACCTTTGTTGGCAAAGTAATGTCTCTGCTTTTGAATATGCTATCTAGGTTGGTCATAACTTTCCTTCCAAGGAGTAAGCGTCTTTTAATTTCATGGCTGAAGTCACCATCTGCAGTGATTTTGGAGCCCAAAAAATAAAGCCTGACCCTGTTTCCACTGTTTCCCCATCTATTTGCCATGAAGTGATGGGACTGGATGCCATGATCTTCGTTTTCTGAATGTTGAGCTTTAAGCCAACTTTTTCACTCTCCACTTTCACTTTCATCAAGAGGCTTTTGAGTTCCTCTTCACTTTCTGCCATAAGGGTGGTGTCATCTGCATATATGAGGTTATTGATATTTGTCCTGGCAATCTTGATTCCAGCTTGTGTTTCTTCCAGTCCAGCGTTTCTCATGATGTACTCTGCATATAAGTTAAATAAGCAGGGTGACAATATACAGCCTTGACGTACTCCTTTTCCTATTTGGAACCAGTCTGTTGTTCCATGTCCAGTTTTAACTGTTGCTTCCTGACCTGCATACAGATTTCTCAAGAGGCAGATCAGGTGGTCTGGTATTCCCATCTCTTTCAGAATTTTCCACAGTTTCTTGTAATCCACACAGTCAAAGGCTTTGGCATAGTCAATAAAGCAGAAATAGATGTTTTTCTAGATTTCTCTTGCTTTTTCCATGATCCAGCAGATGTTGGCAATTTGATCTCTGGTTCCTCTGCCTTTTCTAAAACCAGCTTGAACATCAGGAAGTTCACGCTTCACATATTGCTGAAGCCTGGCTTGGAGAATTTTGAGCATTACTTTACCAGCGTGTGAGATAAGTGCAATTGTGTGGTAGTTTGACCACTCTTTGGCATTGCCTTTCTTTGGGATTGGAATGAAAACTGACCTTTTCCAGTCCTGTGGCCACTGCTGAGTTTTCCAAATTTGCTGGCATATTGAGTGCAGCACTTTCACAGCATCATCTTTCAGGGTTTGAAAGAGCTCCACTGGAATTCCATCACCTCCACTAGCTTTGTTCGTAGTGATGCTTTCTAAGGCCCACTTGACTTCACATTCCAGGATGTCTGGCTCTAGGTGAGTGAGCACACCATCGTGATTATCTGGGTCGTGAAGATCTTTTTGTACAGCTCTTCTGTGTATTCTTGCCACCTCTTCTTAATATCTTCTGCTTCTGTTAGGTCCATACCATTTCTGTCCTTTACTGAGCCCATCTTTGCATGAAAGATGCAAAGATGGTATCTCTAATTTTCTTGAAGAGATCTCTAGTCCTTCCCATTCTGTTCTTTTCCTCTATTTGTTTGTATTGATCACTGAAGAAGGCTTTCTTATCTCTTCTTGCTATTCTTTGGAACTCTGCATTCAGATGCTCATATCTTTCCTTTTCTTCTTTCCTTTTCTCCTTTGCTTTTTGCTTCTCTTCTTTTCACAGCTATTTGTAAGGCCTCCCCAGACAACCATTTTGCTTTTTTGCATTTCTTTGCCATGGAGATGGTCTTGATCCCTGTCTCCTGTAGAATGACACGAACCTCATTCCATAGCTCATCAGGCACTCTATCCATCAGATCCAGGTCCTTAAATCTATTTCTCACTTCCACTGTATAATCATAAGGGATTTGATTTAGGTCATACCTGAATGGTCTAATGGTTTTCCCTACTTTCTTCAATTTAAGTCTGAACTTGGCAATAAGGAGTTCACGATCTGAGCCACAGTCAGCTCCTGGTCTTGTTTTTGCTGACTGTATAGAGCTTCTCCATCTTTGACTGCAAAGAATAGAATCAATCTGATTTCAGTGTTGACCATCTGGTGATGTCCATGTATAGAGTCTTCTCTTGTGTTGTTGGAAGAGGGTGTTTGTTATGACCAGTACATTTTCTTGGCAAAACTCTATTAGTCTTTGCCCTGCTTCATTCCGTATAACAGGGCCAAATTTGCCTGTTACTCCAGGTGTTTTCTGACTTCCTACTTTTGCATTCCAGTCCCCTATAATGAAAAGGACATCTTTTTTGGGTGTTAGTTCTAAAAGGCCTTGTAGGTCTTCATAGAACCGTTCAGGTTAAACCATAAAGAAGACCGAGAATCAAAGAATTGATGCTTTCAAATTGTGATGCTAGAGAAGACTCTTGAGAGTCCCTTAGACTGCAAAGAGATCAAACCAGTCAATCCTAAAGGAAATCAACCCTGAATATTCATTGGAAGGACTGATGGTTGAAGTTCCAATACTTTGGCCACCTGATGCAAAGAGTCAACACATTGGAAAAGACTCGGATGCTGGGAAAGATAGAAGGCAAAGGAGAAGGGGATGGCAGAGGATGAGATGGTTAGATAGCATCATCAATGCAACGGACATGAATTTGAGCAAACTCCAGGAGACAGTAAAGAACAGGGGATCCTGGTGTGCTGCAGTCCATATCATTGCAAGACAGACACAACTTAGCAACTGAACAACAGTCAGATATGATCTTTCAGGACATACTGATTCTTCAACTAGAGATCACAGGAGACCCACTAACACTGAGGACTCCACTGTTAAACTGAATATTTTTGGATTCTTTGTCATCTCTAAGATATTGCTAAGAAATTATCTCATTGTTTTTATTAATCTACAGTAATCAATCTAAATAAAATATTCTCTAAACTGTTCTTGAAATCTGTAGTTTTATAAGTAGTACACTTTTTAGACCTTAGAAAGCAAATAAAGGAATGAGTACTCTTTTAGGCAGTTCAGTTCAGTCCAGCCACTCAGTCGTATCTGACTCTCTGCGACCCCATGAACCGCAGCATGCCAGGCCTCCATGTCCATCACCAACTCTGGAGTCCACCCAAACCCATGTCTTTTGAGTCAGTGATGCCAGCCAACCATCTCATCCTCTGTCCCCTTCTCTTCCTGCCCTCAATCTTTCCCAGCATCAAGGTCTTTTCAGATGAGTCAGCTCTTCGCATCAGGTGGCCAAAGTATTGGAATTTCAGTTTCAACATCAGTCCCTCCAATGCAGTAGAGGTAATGAATAAATTCTAGGGACTAGATTTAATTAACAGTGTGACTGAAGAATTATGGGTAGAGGTCCTTAATATTTTACAGGAGGTCTAGAACAAAACCATCCCAAAGAAAAAGAGTCACAAAGAGTCATACGTGACTGGGCAAATGAACAACAACTCTTTTAGGGGACATGAATAGATAAAACAGCTCCTGATTGAGGAATAACTACAGATTTCAAAAATAGAGCATCACATAGGAATGGTACCATGGAAAAATAATATTTGGAAAGTAACACAAAGTTTTCAGGTCATCGGGAAATCACCCAAGGAAAGTTCTTTGGAGTTCTTAGAGGAGGTCTGTCAGATTTTACATGGATTGTTAGTTTGATCAAATGCATGTCCACTGAGTCACTGATGCCATCCAACCATCTCACCCTCTGTCATTCCCTTCTCCTTCTTCCTTCCATCTTTCCCAGCATCAGGGACTTTTCCAACGAGTTGGCTCTTCACATCAGATGGCCAAAGTATTGGCGCTTCAGCTTTAGCATCAGTCCTTCCAATAAAATATTCAAGACTGATTTCCTTTAGGATTGACTGGTTTTACCTCCTTTCAGTCCAAGGGATTCTCAAGAGTCTTCTCCATTATCACAATTTGAAAGCATCGATTCTTCGGCACTCAGCTTTCTTTATGGTCCAACTCTCATATCCATACATGACTACAGGAAAAACCATAGCTTTGACTAAATACCTCTGTCGACAAAGTAATGTCTCTGATTTTTAATATGCTGTCTAGGTTTGTCATAGCTTTTCTTTCAAGGAGCATGTATCCTTTCATTTCATGGCTGCAGTCACCATCGGCAGTGATTTTGGAGCCCAAGAAAAGTCTGTCACTGTTTCCATTGTTTCCCCATCTATTTGCCATAAAGTGATGGGACCAGATGCCATGATCTTGAATGTTGACTTTTAAGCCAGTTTTTTCACTTTCCTGTTTCACCTTCATCAAGTTCCTCTTCGCTTTCTGCCATAAGGGCGGTGTCATTGGCATATATAAGGTTATTGCTATTTTTCCCTGCAATGTTGATTCCAGCTTGTGCTTCATCCAGCCCAGAATTTTGCATGAAATACTCTGCATATAAGTTAAATAAGCAGGTGACAATATACAGCCTTGATGTAATCCTCTCCCAATTTGGAACCAGTCTATGGTTCCATGTCTGGTTCTAACTGTTGCTTCTTGAGCTGCATGTAGGTTTCTAAGGAGGCAGGTAAGGTGGTTGGGTATTCCTAGCTCTTTAAGAATTTTCCATAGTTTGTTGTGATCCACACCGTCAAAGGTTTTAGCATTGTCAATGAAGCAGAAGTAGATGTTTTTCTGAATTCTCTTGCTTTTTCTATGATCCAATGGATGTTGGCAATTTGATCTCTGGTTCCTCTGCCCTTTCTAAATCCAGTGTGTACATCTGAAAGTCTTAGTTTACATACTCTTGGAGCCTAGCATAGAGGATTTTGAGCATGACCTTGCTAGCATGTGAAATCAGTGCAATTGTGCATTTGTTTGAACATTCTTTGGTATTACCTTTCTTTGGGATTGGAATGAAAACTGACCTTTCTACCCACATGTAGAAATAATTCTAGTAATGTGTTCCTTATAGCTGCAGTTTATTTGAATGCAATGTATCAAGTATTCCTTTGAATGACCTATACTTTGAAAGATAAGGATATATTTGGAGTTCAAATAGACATGTGAGAGTTTATATTCCCTAGAATAATAACAATAAGAATCATTGTCATCATAAGAAACTGGCTACACTGAGTTAAGGATTAACTCATTTAGAAAAACCCAAAACTTTAAAGGTCAATTTAGAATTTTATTTTTTAATTTGTATTTCTTTAGTTTTGGCTGCACCAGGTCTTCATTGCATTGCATGGGCTTTTCTTGTTGTGGAGTATGGGCTCTAGAGCTTGCGCGTTCAATAGTTGCGGCACACAGGTTCTCTAGCTCAGTGCTCGGGCTCAGCTACCCTGCAACATGTGGAATCTTAGCTCCCTGACCGGGGATGGAACCAGCGTCCCCTGCACTGGAAGGCAGATTCTCAACCACTGGACCACCAGGGAAGTCCCTGGAATTTTAAATTCCCCAATTATTAATCAAAATGATCTCTTGCTCAGCAGACGCCTTGAGTAAAATTTCACATTATATAAAAAGTATTCTTCCTCAGTGTTCAGAATAGTTCATGGAACATTAGGTAATAATCAGTCCAAAATAAATGATTCTAATTTGTTTCATGTGAAAAAGAAATTTAGTCTTGAAAATCTGGGGAAGTCATCACTAGGAATAAGCAAGAAAAGAGTATCAATAACTATCTTCATGATGCGTGCATTCATACAATGAGTGTTATACGCACCCTCACTGAAATCACGCCGTTTGCAAAGAATATAAAATTTGGAATAAAATTTTGATCAATAAAGACTCCTAAAACTTGAGAGACCTTAAATTTCAGCCATCATAACTCCCAGTTATATGCCTATCTTCTCAGTATTACCTATGGTTTTCTTGTGTGGTCCAATACCTGTTTAGATATGTCTGAGAAGACTAATTTAAAACATTGAAGATTTCTAGTTTTTATTGTCATGTTTCTGATTGTTTGCAAAAGCTAAAGAATGGCCAGAATAAGAAAGTCATTTGTAATTTATTATACAGCAACAAATAAGCAATAAAATTTACCAGTATGTGACATTCAGTTTCTTCAAGGAATACATTGAAAATTTAGAGGTAGATTGTATTATTCACTTAGCATTAACACTTTTGCAAATTGTAACAGAATCTGTTTATACTGTTTTAATCTTGTACACTCAACCTTCACTTAGAGGTCACTGGGAGGTCCAAGTGAAGAAGAGGAGACAAAAAAATCCCAGAGAAGAGTCCTCTAAGAGTATGACTATATACATTACTGCCCTCTAAAGTAAACTTTCAGTCTGGTTGCACTTCTAGTAAAAAATGTTCTGACAGAAATATTCATGAACTCAAGCTTCTAACAAGTGTAATGACAACTATTTAATGAACATGAGGTCATGAGATTTTCAGCTATTATGATACATCCCCCTAAAAAGTACTAAAATGTTAGCCAAATGCCCAAATGAAATTTAATGCTCTTTTTCTTACAAGACTTTCTCTAAGAACTTTCTTTCCCAGAAAATTACAAGATGTATTTTGAACTTGGAGATACTGTATTTTTCCCCATTGATTGCTAATTTTGCTTGTGTTTTGAAATTCAGTAAATTAAAGGCAATTTGCTAAAAAATAGTAATATGTACAACCAACTAGTTTTTATAACACAGGGGTTAAACCTTTTTTTCCCCCGCTCTGAGAATGAGTTCTAGAGACACTAAATCATTAATCGCAAGTTAAGTATAATTAGGTCCTTCAAATCCTAGTCGAATGCTCTTCCAACTACATCATTCATATCAGAAGGTGCATCTAAGAGATATCAGCCAAACGAGATATCACATTTTAAAGTCAAATCCAAGTTATAAGACTCTGAAATTCTTAAAAAGCAACTTAAAAACACTCTACAAAATTATTCAATGCTATTGGACTTCTTAAATATAATAGCAATGAAATAAAAAATGAAAAATCAAGGAAATATAAGTATAAAACAAGGGAAAACAGCAACATGAAATTCAAACTATTGTCTCAAATCTTTTATGTAATGAAGGCAATGAAGCTAAAGAAAGGAACAAACAAAAAACAAGAACGGAGAACACAACTGCAATAGCTGATGTTCCAATTTGTCTCAGAGCATATAGAATTCAAGGTTAAAAGAAAAACATTACCAATTATAATCCTCATTAAAAGAAAGGCAGAGCCTAACTGCATGGAAAACAAAGCTTTTCTTAACAGTGTATTCTAAAAGATGTAACAATAACAATAATAAATATCTATCACTTATTCATATACAGGGCCACTAAGTAGAAAATATCTTTAACAATGTCTTTATTACAAATGCAATAATGTAATATGAATCTTAAATTGGATTCTGATAAGTTTAGGATTCATTTTAAAAAAGAAATTAGTGAATGTGATTCTATAAAAGACTAAGCAAATAACTATTTATATGGTTACTCCGATGGCCTGGCTTGACCCAAGGAAATAACTTGGAGTTCCTAAAGGAGCAATGGTAATGAGGTTTCATCTCCAGGGACCACTCTGACCACTCTGTCATCCCACAAAAAGAACTGTATGCAATTAGTCATGTCTGCCAGAATCATATAAAGGGGAAAGTAGAACAAATGTCATGTATTTGTCATCTCTAACTAGAGCAATGAATGGTCTGTCTGTCTCATATAGTGTTCTGTAAATGTTATTTACCTCATTGTGTCCTGGATTGGAGTACCCATAATTTCGTATTTATTTTCCAAGGAAGACCTACAAGTGTAGTTCTCTACAACTTGTTGAAGGTGAAACCAAAACCTTTAGAGATCCAGACAAAGAAGTGGTAAATTTGAAATCTCAGAGTATAACCTAGGGCATCTAACTTGGAATCACTGTTACTTGCAACTTTTTTTTTTTTTTGGCTCTGCTGGCACGTGGACTTAGTTGCCACAGCATGTACAACCTTAGTTCCCAAATGGGGGATTGAATCTGGGTCCCCTACACTGGGAGGCATATTCTTAACCAATGGCCCACCAGGGAAGTCCTTGTAACTATATTGTTTTCTCATTATACAGAAAATAATTTCTTTGTTCAAAATTAAACAATGCATGGAAGAAGGAAGGAAGAGGGAGTGATAAAAGGAGGCAGGAAGGGAGGAAAGGAAGGAGAGAGGAGGAAGGATTTATCTGTAATTTCAATGCTCAGAGATAACCATTTCTGAAGGTCTAGTGTTTTTTCTTTCACGTGCCTTTAGATACAAGCACTTACATCAGACACCTGCATGTGTGCACGCTCAGATGTGTGCGACTCTTGGAGACCCCATGGACTGTAGCCCACCAGGCTCCTCAGTCCATGGAATTATCCAGGCAAGAATACTAGAGTGGGCTGCCATTACCTACTCCAGGGGATCTTCCCGACCCAACAGCATGAGAGTAAGGGGCTCTGAACCCCACACAGTAGAAAATCCAAGTATATCTGTATAGTCAGCCCTCCACATTTGCACTTCCAAATCTGCAGATTCAACCAATAGCAAATTGGGTAGAACTACACTACATATTTACTGAAAAACATCAGTGCATGAATGAACCCCTAATGCTAATATCCAGGATCCCACTCGGGATACCACACGACACTTAGTTGTCAGGTCTGGTCTCTTGGGCTCCTCTTGGCTATGGCAGTTTCTCAGATTTTGCTTTTGATGATCTTAACAATTTTGAGAAGTACTGCTCATGTATTTTTTTGGCATGCTGAATTAATCAGGGTACTTTAGAGAAACAGAACTAAAAGGTTGTACACATGTACAGAAAGAGGTTTATTTTAAGAAATTGGCTTTCACCATTATGAAGACTTGGTAAGTCCAAAATCTGCAAGGGGAGCTGGCAGGCTGAAGACCCCTGAGTGGAGCCAACACTGAGGCTCAAGCTGAAAAGCCAGTGTTGCACTCGAAGTTTGAAGGTGGTCTGCTAGGAAATTTCCTCTTGTTTGAAGGTCAGCCTTTTGCCCAATTCAGACCTTCAAGTGATTGGATGAGGCCCACTACATTATGGAGAACAATTTGTTTTCCTTAAAGTCCATTGATTTAAATGTATATCTCATCCAAAAACACTTTCAGAGAAACATCCAGAATAGGCTTAGGCAGGTTGACACATATAATTAACAATCAACTGTGTAAATATTGAAATGTGTTTGATGTTTTTTTCATGATTAAGACAGGGAGTACGAGTATTGAGAGGAACACCCACAGGGTAAGTGCCATTTTCACCATATCATATCAAACATCTATACTATCAACATGATTTTTGATTGTTGACGCTGGCCTTGATCACCTGGCTGAGGTAGTGTTTGTCAGATTTTTCCACTGTGACATTATTCATTTTTCCCCCTTTCCATACTACACTCCTGTGTTTCTTTGACTTACCCTCACCAATGTTGTTTTTTTATTTTTGTCTTGAGTAATCCCTCACTTTCTGGCACTACAAAATGCTTCAGGATCATCATCTCAGATATATTTCCTACTTTGGTGCTAGAATCAGACATTTCTCCAAGGATCCTTAGTTCCTTTTTAATTGAAAAATGATATTAGAAACCAGGATCTGGGCAGTAGGCTTACTCATAGCTACTGAGATGGTAGTTCTTATAAGCTTTCTCAGCTGATGGAGCAAACAATATAGGTATCAATATTAACCTGTATACATAGACAAAGCTTTAAATATTTCAGTATCTAACCATCTATCTCTACATTAAGTTAAATATGAGTTCATACTCACATCTTCAACTCTAATCCATCACCACATGGGTCATTCTAGCCTCCTCTTACTTATTTGCAAATTCCCATTCCAACAGTAAGGAACAAGTTTGTACCATCTGCCATCTTTTACTTAATAGTTCCATTCCAGTATGCATGCAGAGCAATGTCAGAATTGCTAACCCATAACCCTATGGGAAACACCGTTATCAACTAGAGTACCTAGGTACAGTCTCATTTGCCTTTAGATTTATAGGATCTACTTATCTCCAAAGATATTTTATGGATGTATCTCAGTTTCTTTATCCATATATTTGGTAAAGATTTAAAAAATAACAGCCATCAATTCTGAAACTTTTATTTGAAAATAAATGGTCATATAAGACTTGGCAAGTATTGTTTGACTCTTTAGGTTCAAGGTTTAAAATAGATTAAATGTTACATATTTTTATAATTTTAAGAATGAGTCAAAGTTCTTATACATTATAAAGCAAAATGGTCACAAAGTAATTAAACTAGATGTTGTCATGATTGTGTATTAAACAACTAGATTTTGTTTTTCAGTTATGGTGACTCAGACAGTAAAGAATTTGCCTGCAATGCAAGAGACCCAGGTTCATTCCCTGGGTCAGGAAGCTCCTCTGGAGAAGGAAAAGGCAGCCCACTCCAGTACTCTTGCCAGGAGAATCCCACGGACAGAGGAGCCTCGGGGGTTACAGTCCATGGGGTCACAAAGAGTCAGACACAACTAAGTGACTAACATAATATTTTAGAAAAAAAATGGCTTTGCAGACCCAGAATTCACTGATTTGCTCCCATAATATGGGTAGATCAATGTCCTTTAAGTATGGAACATGCTGGGAAATATTTTCCCCTTTGTTAATATCTTGGCTTGAGCCTATGATCCCAGTGTCTTTTGAGCCAAGAAATAGGAAACCAGAACCACTTTAACAAATAGTAGTCATTAATGTATTTATAAATATAAAAAGAAGGCATCAAGGACATACAGGGCAGTTCAAGGGTGGTCAACATTCACAAAAGAAGAGAGTATGAATGGATGAGACTCCAAGGGTTACACAATGTGTAACCCCAGGGGGGTCCAAGCTGAGGAGGAATTCTTAAATAGTAGCTTCTTTGAATCCAGCGATTAGTCACATTCATGTAGACTGAGGAGTAAGAAAATATTTTGAGGATAATAAAAGCCACGTTTCTCTATCTTAAAGAAACTTCCCCTTTGAATAAGTAAGTATTTTGCAGATTGGTATTTTCAGTTTGGTTCAGTTCAGTCACTCATTCGTGTCTGACCCATTGTGATCCCGTGGACCACAGCATGCTAAGCCTCCCTATCCATCACCAACTCCCGGAGTTTACCCAAATTCATGTCCATTGAGTGGGTGATGCCATCCAACCAGCTCATCCTCTGTCATACCCTTCTCCTCTCACCTTCAATCTTCCCCAGAATCAGGGTCTTTTCATATGAGTCAGCTCTTCACATCAGGTGACCAAATTATTGGAATTTCAGCTTCAACATCAGTCCTTCCAATGAACACTCAGGATTTTAGGATGGACTGGTTGGATCTTCTTGCAGTCCAAGGGACTCTCAAGAGTCTTCTCTAACACCACAGTTCAAAAGCATCAATTCTTCCATGCTCAGCTTTCTTTATAGTCCAACTCTCACATCCATACATGACCGCTGGAAAAACCATAGCCTTGAAGACGGACATTTGTTGGCAAAGTTATGTCTCTGCTTTTTAATGTGCTGTCTAGGTTAGTCATAACTTTTCTTTCAAGGAGTAAGCATCTTTTAATTTCATGGCTGCAGTCACCATCTGCAGTGATTTGGGAGCTCCCAAAAATCAAGTCTGCCACTGTTTCCACTGTTTCCTCATCTATTTGCCATAACGTGATGGGACCAGATGACATGATCTTAGTTTTCTGAATGTTGATCTTTAGGCCAACTTTTTCACTCTCCTCTTCCACTTTCATCAAGAGGCTCTTTAGTTCTTCTTCACTGTCTACCACAAGGGTGGTGTCATCTGCATATCTGAGATTATTGATATTTCTCCCAGCAATCTTGATTCCAGCTTGTGCTTCATCCAGCCCAGTGTTTCTCATGATGTATTCTGCATATAAGTTAATTAACCAGTGTGACAATATGCAGCCTTGACGTACTCCTTTTTCTATTTGGAACCAGTCTGTTGTTCCATATTCAGTTCTAACTGTTGTTTCCTGACCTGCATACAGATTTCCCTCAAGAGGCAGGTCAGGCAGTCTGGTATTCCCATCTCTTTCTGAATTTTCCACAGTTTATTGTGATCCACACAGTCAAAGGCTTTGGCATAGTCAAAAATAACTCATTCAACTAGAAAGCATGGAGATACCCTACATCCAAGGTCAGATAGGTACTTTGAAACTACGTAAAATCTGATTCCTCGTTACACTAGCTCCCAATGTTTTGAGCACATACTGTTGTTTCTTGTCTGTACTAATTACAAATCTGATGGTTGACAAAGGGTGACTTTCTCATTCTATGTCTTCCACATATACTAGTTCACAGCCTACTTTAAGAAAGACCTTTCTGTTCTCCTCTTCATTATTCATTTATTGAATTTTACCAGTGTGCCCATCTCTTTCTATAATTATCTATTTTCATACACAAAATATCTCATATTTGGCCAGCAGGAAATTCTTCAAGCTTTTTCTTATATCCCTTTGAAATATCTTCCCCATATTTTGAGAACCTCCATGCTTTCTAGTTGAATGAGTTATTTTAGCTCATCATCTTCATTCCCTGCTGCTGCTACTGCTGCTCCTAAGTCGCTTCAATCACGTCCGACTCTGTGTGACCACATAGACAGCAGCCCACCAGGCTCCGCCGTCCCTGGGATTCTCCAGGCAAGAACACTGGAGTGGGTTGCCATTTCCTTCTCCAGTGCATGAAAGTGAAAAGTGAAAGTGAAGTCGCTCAGTCATGTCTGACTCTTAGCGACCCCATGGTCTGCAGCCCACCAGGCTCCGCTGTCCATGGGATTTTCCAGGCGAGAGTACTAGAATGGGTTGCCATTTGCCTTCTCCATCTTCATTGCCTACCCTGCTCTAAAACCAGCCATTTCTTTATCCTATCAGCCTGGTTACTTTTAGGGGACAGTGGTATTCAGAAAGCAAATTTTGCTTACTACTTGAGGTGTCACAGAGAAAAGAATATATTTATGCTGTATGTACACACATATGTACATCTTAATTTATATTTCAAATTACGTAACTGAAAACTAAGACTTCACAGCAATACATCTAAATTCAATTCAAAATAAAAGGGTTCTTTATAGATTTCCTCCATTTCATATTTGTATATTGCTTCTCTGAAAATGAGAAACCTGGCCCACATATCCTTAAAGCATTATCTTCTTTTTCTCAATATATATAAATGTAGTCAATATTTTGATTCCACTTTAAATGATCGGAGTAAAACTCACCAGAAATGGGTCAAAATAACTTGTGCCACCAGATACAATGTAAACAGGAGACCACATCATCATTTTCATGTGGTCAAATCAGTTCAGTTCAGTCGCTCAGTCATGTCCGACTCTCTGCGACCCCATGAATCATAGCACGCCGGGCCTCTCTGTCCATCACCAACTCCTGGAGTTTACCCAAACTCATGTGCATCAATTGGTGATGCCATCCAGCCATCTCCTCCTCTGTTGTCCCCTTCTCCTCCTGCTCCCAATCCCTCCCACCATTAGGGTCTTTTCCAATGAGTCAACATCTTCACATCAGGTGGCCAAAGTATTGGAGTTTTAGTTTCAGCATCAGTCCTTCCAATGAACACCCAGGACTGATCTCCTTTAGGATGGACTGGTTGGATCTCCTTGCAGTCCAAGGGACTCTCTAGAGTCTTCTCCAACACCACAGTTCAAAAGCATCAAGTCTTCGGCGCTCAGCTTTCTTCACCGTCTAACTCTCACATCCATACACGACGACTGGAAAAACCATAGCCTTGACTAGATGGACCTTTGTTGGCAAAGTAATGTCTCTGCTTTTGAATATGCTATTTAGGTTGGTCATAACTTTCCTTCCAAGGAGTAAGCGTCTTTTAATTTCATGGCTGCAGTCACTATCTACAGTGATTTTGGAGCCCAAAAAAATAGTCTGAAACTGTTCCCACTGGTTTCCCATCTATTTCCCATGAAGTGATGGGACCACATGCCATGATCTTTGTTTTCTGAATGTTGAGCTTTAAGCCAACTTTTTCACTCTCCACTTTCACTTTCATCAAGAGGCTTTTTAGTTCCTCTTAACTTTCTGCCATAAGGGTGGTATCATCTGCATATCTGAGGTTATTGATATTTCTCTTGGCAATCTTGATTCCAGCTTGTGCTTCTTCCAGCCCAGCATTTCTCATGATGTACTCTGCATAGAAGTTAAATAAGCAGGGTGACAATATACAACCTTGACGAACTCCTTTTCCTATTTGGAACCAGTCTGTTGTTCCATGTCCAGTTCTAACTGTTGCTTCCTGACCTGCATACAGATTTCTCGAGAGGCAGGTTAGGTAGTCTGGTATTCCCATCTCTTTCAGAATTTTCCACAGTTTATTGTAATCCATACAGTCAAAGGCTTTGGCATAGTCAATAAAGCAGAAATAGATATTTTTCTGGAACTCTCTTGCCTTTTCCATGATCCAGCGGATGTTGGCAATTTGATCTCTTTTTCCTCTGCCTTTTCTAAAACCAGCTTGAACATCAGGAAGTTCACAGTTCACGTATTGCTGAAGCCTGGCTTGGAGAACTTTGAGCATTACTTTACTAGCGTGTGAGATGAGCGCAATTGTGCAGTAGTTTGAGCATTCTTTGGCATTGTCTTTCTTTGGGATTGGAATGAAAATTGACCTTTTCCAGTCCTGTGGCCACTGCTGAGTTTTCCAAATTTGCTGGCATATTGAGTGCAGCACTTTCACAGCATCATCTTTCAGGATTTGAAATAGCTCCACTGGAATTCCATCACCTCCACTAGCTTTGTTCGTAGTGATGCTTTCTAAGGCCCACTTGACTTCACATTCCAGGATATCTGGCTCTAGGTGAATGATCACACCATCATGATTATCTGGGTCATGAAGCTTTTTTGTACAGTTCTTCTGTGTATTCTTGCCACCTCTTCTTAATATCTTCTGCTTCTGTTAAGCCCATACCATTTCTGTCCTTTACTGAGTTCATCCTTGCATGAAATGTTCCCTTGGTATCTCTAATTTTTCTCTAAAATACAATACTGAAGTTCTTCATATTTTTCTTGCAACTTTTCTGTAACATTTAAGTGCTTTAAAATGTTGTAATAATATTTTAACTTGAAAGCATGGTTTTGTGTGTAATATAGCATGGCTTCCCAGGTGACTCAGTGGGCAAAGAATCCCCCTATAATGCAGGAGATGCACGAGATGTGTTCAATCCTTGGGGGAAAGATCTCATGGATCTTGGGGGAAAGATGCCATGGATCCCATGGTAACCCACTCCAGTATTCTTGTCTGGGAAATCCCATGGAAGAGGAGCCTGGCAGGCTACAGTTCATACAAAGAGTCAGACACAACCGAAGCAACTGAGCAGCATGGTATATTAAACTAAGAAACACATGCTGTATATGATACAAAGGTAAAGCCATAGCTCAAACAGAAATAAAATGGATTTAAAACATTTATAGAACAAGAAAACAAAGTTAGAACTAAAGGGATATCACTGCATTTAATAAAAATTAAAATGTTTATGCTTGGCCATTAAATTGCACAACTGTTTTTAGTTTATCTTCATGTTAAACAATATAATGTCTACCTCAATGTCCATATTTTGATCTCTTACATCAATTTCAACATAACAAAGTTGGATAGTAATCAATTCTATGGATCAATATGAAGATTCAAGATATGCCTAGAAAATCTTATTTCAATATTTTAAAGAAGTTATCAAATATGTTTGCTATTGGTGCTCAAAAGAACAAATCATCTTAAAGGACATCCCATTTCCAATTTTTGATAGAGTGAGTATTTGGATAATATAGACACATACTCAACTGGAGCAAGTTAAGTCTACAAAAACCATTAGTCTATAATGTTACATTAAAAAAGAACATTAAATAGAAAAATGTCTGCTAGCTGAAAGGCAAACATACCCATCTAGAGGAAATGATATGCTTAATTACCTAAAATGTAAATTAATGACTCATAACTGAAATGTATCACAGCAATCACAAAGGTCAGGTCACAGACAGCGGAAGAAAAAGCAGTTCTAAGAGGTGGGGTGTATAGAAATACAGGCCTACGTCAGGAAACAAGAAAATTCTCAAAGAGACAACCTAACATTACACCTAAAGGAGCTAAAAGAAGAACAAAACCAATTCCAAAATTAGTAGAACGAAGGAAATAATAAAGATTAGAACCAAAATAAATGAAATAAAGACAAATAAAATAGAAAATATCAATGAAACTAAGAGCTGTTTTTCTTTAACAATAAATACAATTGATAAACCTTTAGCCATATTCATCAAGAACAAAAGATACGGCTCAAATGAATAAGTTCAGAAATGAAAGAGAAGTTACAACTGATCCCACAGAAATATAAAGGATTATAAGAGGTTTCTGTGAACAATTATATGTCAACAAATTGGACTACTAAGAAGAAATGAGTAGATTCCCAGAAGTTGTACCATCTTCCAAAACTGAATCAGGAAGAAATAGAAATTCTGAACAGACCCATTACCAGTAACAAAACTAAAATAGTAATTTTTAAAATTCAGCAAATAAAAGTCTAGAACCAGATAGCCTTATAGGTGAATCCTACCAAATTTAAAGAAAAGTTAACAACCATTCTTCTCAAACAAGTCCAAAAAATTAAAGAGGAAGAAATTCTTCCCAACTCATTCTATGAGGTCAACATCACTCTGATTCCAAAACCAGACAAAGACACCACACAAAAAAAGAAAAATACAGGCCTATATCACTGAAGAATAGAGATGCAAAAACTCTCAACAAAATATTAGCAAATCTAATTCGATAACATACTAAAAGAACCATGTATCATGATCAAGTGGGATTTACCCTGTGCATACAAAGATAGTTCAGTGCCCAGAAATCAGTCGATATGGTACACCACTTTAACAAACTGAAGGATAAAAGTTATATGACCATCACAATAAATGCATAAAAAGCTTTTGACAAAATTCAACATAAATTTATGATAAAAAAAAAACTACCTACAAAGTAGGTATAAAGAATGCCACACCACAAATGAACGCCATATCTGACAAATATCATACTCAGTGGTGAAAACCTGAAAACACTTCCTGTAATATCAGGAAGATGAAGGTGTTTACTCTTGTCAATTATAATTAACATAGAATTTTAAGTCCTAGCCACAGCAAGCAGACAAGGAAAAGAAAAAAGCAATTTAAATTGGAAAATGAGGTAAAATTGTCACTATTTGCAGATGAAGTGATATTATACTTAGAAATCTTTACAGATTCCATCAAAACAAAAACTATTAGAACTAGTAAATGAATGCAGTAAGTTTTCAGGACACAAAGTTAATATACAGAAATTTGTTGTGTTTTTATATTCTGACAACAAGCTACCAGAAAGAGAAATTAAGAAAAAAATCCTCTCACAATTGCATCATAAAGAATAAAATGCATAGGAATAAACCTAACCAAGAGTATAAAAGCCCTATATTCTAAAAATTATAAGACATTAATGAAAGAAATTGAAGAAAACATAAACCAACGGGAAGATATACCATGCTCATAGATTAGAAGAATTAATATTATTAATATATACATGTTGATCCAGGGCAATTTTCAGATTGATTGCAATCCCTATCAAAATACCAACTGCATTTGTTACAGAACTAGAACAAACAATCCTAAAATTTGTATGGAACCACAAAAGACCCCACAAAGTCAAAGAAATCTTGACAAAGAACAAAGCTACACTCTCTAGAGTCAAACTATAATACAAAGTTAACAGTCATCAACATAGAATCGTACTGGCATGATAACAGACACACAGATCAGTGGAACAGAATAGAGAGCCCAAAAATAAACTCATTGTTATATGATCAATTAATCTATCACAAAGGAGGCAAGAATATACAATGAAGAAAAGCTAGCCTCTTTTAATGGTGGAAAAAACTGGATAGCTACATGCAAAAGAATGAATCTGGACCACTTTCTTGCACCATACATTAAAATAAACTCAAAATGGATTAAAGATGTTAATATATTACCTGAAACCTTAAAAACCCTAGGGGAAAAAAAAAAAACAAACATAAGCAGTATGCTCTTTGGCATTGCTCTTAGAAATATTGTTTTTGGATCTGTCTCCAGAGGCAAGAATGAACAAATGAGACTACATCAAAATAAACACCTTTGCACAGAAAATAAAACCATCAACAAAATGAAGAGTCAGCCTACTGCACCGAACAAGATACTTACAAATGATCCTGATAAAGGGTTAATATATAAAACATATGAGGAAACCACATAACTGTGAATCTGATTAAAACTAAGGCATAGAAGCTAAATAAACATTTTTCTAAGAAGATACATAGACAAAAGTCACAGGAAAAGAAGCTCAACATCACTAATCTACAGGAAAATGAAAATCAAAACCACAATGAGATATCACCTCATATCTTCCAGAACAGCTACCATCAAAAAGACAACAAATAAATCTGGGCAAAGACATGGAGAAATGGAAACCCATGGCACTGCTGGTAAGACTGTATAAGTTGGTGCATTCACTATGGAAAACAGGATGAAGTTTCCTCAAAAATTAAAATAGAACTACCACTGCTGCTGCTAAGTCACTTCAGTCGTGTCTGACTCTGTGCGACCCCATAGACGGCAGCCCTCCAGGCTCCCCCATCCCTGGGATTCTCCAGGCAAGAACACTGGAGTGGGTTGCCATTTCCTTCTCCAATGCATGGAAGTGAAAAGTGAAAGTGAAGTTGCTCAGTCGTGTCTGACTCTTCGCAACCCCATGGACTGCAGCCTACCAGGCTCCTCCATCCATGGGATTTTCTAGGCAAAGGTACTGGAGTGGGGTGCCATTGCCTTCTCCGATAACTACCACATGATCCAGCAATTTCACTTCTGGTTATTAACCCAAAGAAAATAAAAACACAAGTTCAAAAAGAAACATGCACCCCTATGTTGACTGAGCATTATTTGCAACAGCCAAGCTATGGAAGTAATCTAAGCGTTCGTTGATAGATGAATGGATAGAGATGTGGACTATATGTGCAATGAAATACTACTCAGCCACAAAATAAATGAAACTTTGCCATTTATGACAACAAGCATTAGAGGGTATTATGCTAAATGAAATAAGCAGAAAGATATATATAACGTGATCTCACTTGCCTATAGAATCTTAAACAAAAACAAAATGAAAACAGACTCATAAATACAGAGGAATAAAGGGTAGTTGCCAGAGGGGAGATGGGTGGGGTTGGGCAAAATGGTTACAGGGAATTAAGAGGTACAAATTTACAGTTACAAAATAAATAGTTATAGGGATGTAATTACAGCATAAATGGTATGGTTAATAACACTGTAATAACTGTGTATGGGGACACAAAGCTACTAGAGTTATCATGGTGATCATTTTTTAATGTACCTAAATGTCAAATCACTATGGAGTACATCTGAAACTAACAGAATATTATTTGCCAGCTATATTTCAATTTTAAAAAGAAATAAAATTATAGAAAATAAAGAAGTAGGCAAAAGATCTGAAAAAGATATTGCACAAGAGAATTTGTCCAGCTGGCTAAGATGAAAATGAAAGCATATTCATAATGATTGGTTATCAGAGAAACGTCAATTAAAGACACAATGCTATCCAAGTCACACATCTATGAAAACAACTAAAATCAAAAGGATTAGCAATATTAAGTGTTGACACGTACAATGAACAATCGGAAATCTCAAAAGTGTCTGATGGTTATATGAATATGCTCAATTTATAAAAATCTTTTGAACTGTATACTTTAAGATTTGTGTATTTTAGCATATATGCATATTTTAGCATATATGTATTGTAAGTTACACTTAATTTTAAAGGCTTATAACAATTATTTATCCATCCTAAAGTGACTATGTTTTTTAATATTAGTACTTTCCATCCAAAGCATCATATATATTTCCATTCATTCAAAGCTGTTTAATGAGTAATAATTTTTTTCTTCCCCACAAAGGTCCTATATATTAGTTACAATGCTAATTTTATACAGGACACTTGCCTTAATGGAAGACTGTCATCCAACCACAAGATGTGTTGTGGGGATCAGCATGCAACTTTAATTTATCAAATTGGACTTCTCAATTTTTCAGTTTTATGCAAAAAGTAATATAAAATAATGTGGAAATTTCTCACTTGAGATAATGAACAAATTTTAAGATAGCCTAAAAGCTGATAAAGTCCTCAATTCAGAAAACTTCAATACAACTGATGTAATTACATGAATTTCAAAATAGATTTAAAGCAATTAATTTGCTCATAAACTTGATAAACAGCATTATAAATTTCCAGAAATTACTATGGGGGAGCTAATTAATTCTAGACAGCGTAGAAGCTCAAAAATATAAAGAAAATCACCTGAGTAAACTCCATCATGTTAAAACAGAAACACAGAGAGTGCTATTCATGCCCAACTCTAATAAACATTGAGAAGGGAAGGAAGAAAAGAGAGCTGAAACAATTGAATATGACCTTGTTCTCAGAGTTGGAAACGTGAAAAGAGATATAATATGTATGGCTTAAAGAAGTGGTATACGCACAAACACCATTTAAACAGGAACTTAAATTTATAGATGATATTTCATTACTATAAACACTATTAGAAAGCTATAGACAAAAATGGAAATCAAACATGCAATAATCTTCTGGAATGATTGGAAAATATATGGAAAATGCCATACATTTCGAAACAGTTTCCTACCAAAATGTAGAAGAGTAAGGCAATGGCAACCCACTCCAGTACTCTTGCCTGGAAAATCCCATGGACGGCGGAGCCTGGTGGGCTGCAGTCCATGGGGTCGCTACAGGTCAGACACAACTGAGGGACTTCACTTTCACTTTTCACTTTCCTGCATTGGAGAAGGCAATGGCAACCCACTCCAGTGTTCTTGCCTGGAGAATCCCAGGGATGGGGGAGCCTGGTGGGCTGCCATCTATGGGGTCGCACAGAGTCGGACACGACTGAAGCAACTTAGCAGCAGCAGCAGCAGCATGGAGATAGGGAAGGAAATGGCGACTCACTCCGGTATCCTTGCCTGGAGAATCCCATGGATGGAGGAGCCTGGTGAGCTACAGTCCATAGGATAGCAGAGTCGGACACAACTGAGGCAACTTAGACTATAGAGTCTATGAGGCATTAAAACTGAGACCAACTCAAGAAACAGGTGATGTCATGAGGAGCTCTTCAAGGGCAAGGACCCAGTGCACACTGCAGTATATGACACACACTGCTATCCAATTAACATTCACTGAATGAGTAAAGGTGAGATCATAAGAAGGCAACCAACAAAGGGACACTGGACATGAGAAATGGTCTTCTACTATATGCTTACTACTTTATTAGGCTGAAGTCCTTCCACTACTTAGGCTATCTCTAATTCTGCTTTTACAAACTGGAAATCAAGTCAAAACATCAAATATTGGCAAACTGACCACGCACTCGGTTCAGAGTGCATTTTTAAACACTTGTAAAAAACTTGATTTCCTTCAAATAGCAACATAAAGCAGGATGTATACCCTTGCCTCATGGACAAGCAGGTACCTATTAAAAGATCATGTATAGTTTGACCA
This sequence comes from Bos javanicus, assembly GCF_032452875.1. Classification (NCBI taxonomy): domain Eukaryota; kingdom Metazoa; phylum Chordata; class Mammalia; order Artiodactyla; family Bovidae; genus Bos; species Bos javanicus. The sequence goes on from NC_083878.1 coordinate 40,362,742, forward strand.
GGTTTTGATTTTTAAAATCTATAAAGTCAGAGTTAGAGGCCTGAGGTCTGCTATAACATTTAGGGCTCCGAGCCTCCTTTCTTAATCATTTGTAAGATGTTCAAGTAAGAACCTTACTGTGTGGTATAAAACAGGAGAAAACATCCAGCAGAAGCTAGTTCTCATGAAAATGCCTCAAATACTATTACTGGATTTACTGCACTAATCCCATAAACTGATTTGGGATTAGCTTTCTGGAAGGTGAACAGGGCAGATGCATACCCTAGTTGAAAGCTTCAAGCTAGGAATCCATTTGGACATACTCTGTTCCTTCTTTCCTTTTAGTGCCAGAGCTGCTTGAACTTGGCTCAGTGAGAAATCTAGAAGAGTCCCCTCGAATCCTTGTCTCCTCCACTTGCTCTTATCTTCAAACAGAAGTCACACTCAAGTTCTGGAGATGAACTTACGCCATGACAGTGGTCCAAACAATGGAGGCACAATCTGCCAGGAAAATTAAAGTATATGTTTATTTTAAAGAAAAATTTCTGTCTTCTTTGATTGGGCTTCCCAGGTGGCATTAGTGGTAAACAGTCCATCTGCCAATGCAGGAGACACAAGAGATGCGGGTTCAACACCTGGATCAGGAAGATCCCCTGGAGAAGGAAATGACAACCCACTCCAGTATTTTTGCCTGGAGAATCCCTGGACAGAGGAGCCTAGCAGGCTATAGTCCATGGGTTCACAAAGAATCAGACATGACTGAGCACAGCACACATTATATTATTCTAGGAACCAGCAAATTTGAAAAATATGAAACTTTCAAACTTTTCATAGGATTGTCTCATATGTGGAAAAAGTCTTTGCAGTATTGTCTGCAGGTTGCATGTTTTTGTACATATATGTTCAAAAATACCAACATGTACATTTTTCTCTTGTATTTTCATCTTCTTCATCTTGAAAGGATCCCGGTTTTTATGACTCCTGTATGAAAATTTAAAAATATTACTTGAATAGTAAGCTTAATGCCCTTGAAAGCTAACTTCCAGGTGTCATACCAGAATGCCCCAGAAATAGGACACAGATGTGTGGTGTGTTATGTCAAGAACAAGGAAACAAGGGGCTGGATAAACTTGTTGTCTATATAAGTTGGAAAATAAGGTCTATTTTTTTTCTTCCTTTACTTAAAACTAAAGCCATGCAAACATTGACCCCAGTGAAAATTTGGTCCCAAGTACACTAATCTAGAGCTAAGGAAATAACTTTCAAAACTGCTCTTTTCTATGTCCCACCCTCCTTCCGTCTGTCTAACCCTAACGACTGCTCCACATGAATAATTAGAAACAACTCTACCTTACCACTTAGTAGTACATAATTGTTTATAAAAGGCTCATCTTTTTTTTTTTTTTTTTGCTATATGGTTAAAATATCCAGTATAAAAACAAAATTCTCAAGAATAAGTATCACAAACAGGAGATGTAAAGTCAAATGAAATAAATTCAGGACTGGGGTAGTGGTCTCTACTCAGTTGAAAACATAGCTGAATCACTGTATCTTCACAATCAATAAATATCTGAGGAAAGTAGAGCCTTTACAGGGATTTCAAGATAATCGCATTCAAATATGAAAATTAGTTCTGCAACTAATTCAAAATAACTATCCCCATCATACTTATAGTACATTTCAAAATGTATATTATCTGATAAGCTGGCAAGGTCTCCTCTGATGTATTGCTGCATTAAGGATATTGGCAGGGGAAAACTGTTTTCGAGGTTGTAACAGTCCTACAGGGTAAACTATCAAATCATATTTCCACACTCTCCCATTATTTTTGTAATGAATTCAACCCCTTATTTTACCTGTTAGTTCTTCACTTTTCATTTTTCAAACTCTACTAATAAGAAGACTGATATGTATTAACTACTTGAAGAATATATTTTAACCTATTCTTTGCTCTCTATACTTAATATCTGAATAATCTGAACTAAAGTATGCAAGAAAATTAATCAGTATATACTTACTCTACTGTCTCAATGATTTCAGGAATCAAATAAAAAACCAACTTTACATTTCAGCATTCATGGTTTATGCATGAGTACCATGCAAAATAATTTTAACAGAGAATTCTATGGTATACCAAATAGAGATGAGGAAGATGGTCAAGGATAGAAATATGGAAAGGACACCTATGACTTTTACCTTGAAAACACATAAAGACTAAGTGAGGTAACCACAGCACAGTTTCATGTGGAATTATTCTTATGACCATGATGAATTAATATACCAAATATGAGAATATGTCTCTACCTCTTCAATTAAAGCAAACTTCATTTTGGAACCCATTCTCTTGTCTACAAAAGGTATTTTTTAATATTTACAATGCCTACCACTTGAGTTAAAATCATTTAACCCAAGCTAAATTATTTTCTATAAATATATCTTAATACATAAAAACTGGGCTTCCCAGGTGGCACGAGTGGTAAAGATCCGCCAGTCAATGTAGGAGACATAAGACATGTGGATTTGATCCCTGGGTCAGGAAAATTCCTTGGAGGGGGACATGGCAATCCACTGAGTATTCTTGCCTGGAGAATCCCATCAATAGAGGAGACTGGTGGGTTACCATCCGTAGGGTTGCAGAGAGTCAGATACACCTAAAGTGACTAAGCAGGCACATGTATGCACATAAAAGTTAACTCATATTACTTACTATAAAGCATTTTTAGATTTTAAACAGTAATTAAAAATAAAAATAAATGTTGACTGATGTAAGTTTAGGAGTTGCAATTCTGTGACCATTATAAATTGATTCAAATTGGTTTGGAAACTGTTCACTTATTATATATTCGATTGCCTCAAACAGGGGTCAGGAAACTATGGTTCACAGGCTAAATCCAGCCTGTGAATTAAGAATGGTTAATGGTTTTAATACTCTTAAAGAGGAAGGAGAAAAAGATGGAGGAAGAGAAGGATGAGCAGGAGGAAGAAAAGAAAAAAGAGAAGACAGAGACTGCATGTGGCCCACAAAGTCTAAAGTATTTACAGGATAATGTCCCTTACAGAAAATGTAAATGTACCAAAAAATGTAGCAAACCTAGATTATCACCTTCACCTGATAATCCAGAAGAAAAACAAGCCTCTGTGCTAATAACTATGAACGTAATATATTAATACAAATGTCATCTATGTTCTCAAGGCTTTCTCATACTATTGCTTCCACTTGTGCTCTCTCATGTAAATTTGCTAATCGGTGAATTTGTGAATTATCAGTCCTCCAGCTCTGACTACGTCTCCACGATTCACCTAGTTGTGTTAGAACAGCGTTGGAGAGTGTGGCAACTGTAAGATGTGCTTAGACTCAGTCACTCTCTGCCTTTCTGCTCCAATGTCCTCTATTAGAATATCTGGTTTCAATGACTTAAGCATGACGCGTAAACCTTCCTGCTACCAAAAGCAACTGAAATTAGCCCTAGTTTTGTCCAACCTTTGTTTAGCAGTATGTTAAAACTCTGAACCTGTCATTAGAGAATTCCCATTCTTTTAAATTATTTTTGTGTATATGTGTGTGTGTGTGTGTGTATGTACATTTTCCACCAATTAAATATATATATATATATATAATTGGTGGAAAACTGCTTTACACTCTAGTGTTGGTTTCTGCCATACAACAATGCGAATCGGTCATAATTGTATATATCCCTTCCCTGTTGAGCCTCTCTCCCCTACCAGCCCCTCTAGGTCATCACAGAGCACCAGGCTGGGTTTCCTTTGTTATTTAGCAACTTCCCACTATCTATTTTACACATGGTAGTGTATATATGTCCATGCTATTTTCTCAATTCATCCCACCCTGACCTTCTTCCGCTGAGTTCACAAGTCCATTCTCTTCTCTACTAGGTTCATCAGTATAATTTTTCTAGATTCTATATATATAGATGCATTAATATATGACACTTTTTTCTCTTTATGATTTACTTCACTCCTTATAAGAAGCGCTTGGTTCACTCACCACACTACAACTGACTCGAACCCCTTCCTTTTTACGGCTGAGTAATATTCCGTTGCATGTATATACCACAATGTTTTTATCCATTCATCTGTCAATGAACATCTAGGTGGCTTCTGTGTCCTGGTTATTGTAAATACTGCTTCAGTGAACACTGGAATAAATGACTCTTTTAGAATTATGGTTTTCCCAGGGTAGATGCACAGTAATGGACTTGCTGGGTCATATGGTAGATACATTCTGAGTTTTTTAATAAATCTCCACACTGCTCTCCATAGTGGCAATATCAGTTTATATTCACCAGTGCAGGAGAGTTCCCTTGAGAGAAGTTCCATTATTTAATACCCTATTTAAAACCAGATAAATTCACTTTCAACTGCAAGTCAGTGCAGTAGCAGTGTCCTGCAATAGCTTGCCAGGTTAATCCAGCAGACTTCCTCTGTATGGATTCACGAGCAAGTTTCAGTGCTTAGTTACTTGACTGAAAGGTGGCCATTTGAATTCAAGGGAACCTAAGTGATTACTTATGCTTCTTAGACTGCTGGTTTATTGTCCCTTTTCTTTTGCTAAAGCATGTCTTATAATAACTTATCTTTCACTCTGGGGCCCAAGATGCAAAACCATTTCAAGTCACCACAGTCAACAGTCCAGATTCAAGAGAACACAGAGATGTATGGCACTTGAAGTCCCCCTACATTATCCATGTTGATTTGCCTGTAAGCTTATTGGTAAACCATGAAACCAAAGTTATTTCAAAGCATAGGATACTGGGAAACTGGTCATTAGTCAAAAGTTTAAATATACCAAGCTTGTAGATCTGTAAGACAAGGTAAGACTAGAGAGCTCTTGAAGAAAACTGGAGATATCAAGGGAATATTTCATGCAAGGATGGGCATGATAAAGGACAGAAACAGAAGCAGAAGAGATTAAGAAGAGGTGGCAAGAATACACAGAAGAACTATACAAAAAATCTTTATGACCCAGATAACCATGATGGTGTGGTCACTCACCTAGAGCTGGACATTCTGGAGTGTGAGATCAAGTGGACCTTAGGAAGCATCACTACAAACAAATCTAGTGGAAGTGATGGATGATGCTGCGAAAGTGCTGTACTCAATGCATCAACAAATTTGGAAAATTCAGCAGTGGCCACAGGACTGGAAAAGATAAGTTTCCATTTCAATCCCAAAGAAGGGCAATGCCAAAGAATGTGCAAACCACCAGACAACTGCACTTATTTCACATGCTAGCAAGGTAATGCTTAAAATCCTTCAAGCTAGACTTCAACAGTATGTAAACTGAGAAATTCCAGAAGTTCAAGTTGGATTTAGAAAAGGCAGAGGAACCAGAGATCAAACTGCTGATATCCGTTGGATCATAGAAAAAGCAAGAGAATTCCAGAAAAACATCTATTGCTTCACTGACTATGCTAAAGCCTTTGACTGTGTGGATCACAACTAACTGTGGAAAATTCTTAATGAGATAGGAATACCCAACCACCTTACTGCCTCCTGAGAAACCTGTATGCAGGTCAAGAAGCAATGGTTAGAACCGGATGTGGAAAAACCGACTAGTTCCAAATTGGGAAAGCAGTACGTCAAGGCTGTATATTGTCACCCTGCTTATTTAACTTATGTGCAGAGTACATCACAAAAAGCACCAGGCTGGATAAAACACAAGCTGGAATCAAGACTGCCAGGAGATATAGCAACAACCTCAAATATACAGATGATACCACTCTAATGGCAGAAAGTAAAGAGGAACTAAAGAGCCCCTTGATGAGGGTCAAAGAGGACATTCAAAAAACTAAGATCATGGCATCTGGTCCCATTATTTTATGGCAAATGAGGATAAAGTAGAAGCAGTGACAGATTTTCTTTTCTTGGATTCCAAAATCACTGCAGATGGTGATTTCAGCCATGAAATTAAAAGATGCCTGCTCCTTGGAAGGAAAGGTATAATATACTTAGACAGTGTTTTATAAAGCAGAGATACCACTTTGCCAACAAAGGCCCGTCTAGTCAAAGCTATGGTTTTTCCAGTAGTCATGTATGGATGTGAGAGTTGGGACTATAAAGAAGGCTGAGCACTGAAGAATTGATTGTTTTGAATTGTGATGCTGAATAAGACTGGAGAAGGCAATGCCAACCCACTCCAGTACTCTTGCCTGGAAAATCCCATGGTCGGAGGAACCTGGTAGGCTGTAGTCCATAGGGTCTCGAAGAGTAGAACATAACTGAGCAACTTCACTTTCACGCATTGGAGAAGGAAATGGCAACCCACTCCAGTGTTCTTGCCTGGAGAATCCCAGGGACGGCGGAGCCTGGTGGGCTGCCGTCTATGGGGTTGCACAGAGTCGGACACGACTGAAGTGACTTAGCAGTATTCAGTCATTAGCAACGTCTAAACAAGCACAATTTCCCGAGAGGAGACGAGGGTTGGGTTGCAAACAGTTAATGAAGGAACAAGTGAGTATTAATTAAAATACTCATCCTAGGTTCATAAAGTACAACATTTTCTCTGAAGAAAACAGGACTTAGATGTCTCCTTGAATCTTCACCCCACTTCAATTCTATTTAAATAGCTTATTGTAGTAGCAAAAGAACCTCAATTTGGGGAAAAAGAAAGACACTTGGATGCAGCCTTAGGCTTAACAACCAGAGTCTTCTATTTCCAAATGAGTACTACCCCCCAGTAGCCACAGAGAATGATTCAAAAGCCAATTACTTCTGTATGCCTCTATCCCCTACTTGGTCTGATTTGTGGTGAAGGCTAAGCACAGAGGGAAAACGTCAAATAAAACATTCACCATCTCCATAAAATACCCTTACCTTACACGAGGATAATCCTGCTTCTTTGAACTAGCTAAAAACTGACCTTCCCTAGCTCAGAACTGCCTGTAAGAGTCCCAGGACAGGTTGTTCTGACATTCTTTTAACATCATCTCATCATCACAGCCAAAACTAATCACAAGAATATTACCCGTTGACAGGTGCATTTATTCTGTCAATTAAATCAGATGGTTAAATCGAAATGTGCCCCAAATCTCTCTTGTTTGCATTATCCATATTGGCGTTTCTTGGCCGTGGTTCACTGCTGGCTGGAAGTCGTCCAGCCCCCACAGAGTCACTTTGCAATATTGTGCCAGCAAGTTTCCATGCTCTGCAGCAGCCCCACTCCGGCGAGGCCAGAACAGCACGACAGGACTGACCTGGAATGTTATATTGCTTCACAAAGATTTATTAAAAAATGGAAGGAGGGAGACTTAGATCAATGTTTTTGGAATGGAAGAGGATATATCACCTCATGGCTAAGCACAGGTGACACGTGGGCAATGAAGCGAAGATGCTAAAGACAGGCAGTGAAAAAGGCTCAAGGAAGGACAAAATCAGCTGCATGCCTCCAGCTTTCAGCTGCTTTTCTAAAACTCCCCCCCACCAAAGTGACCAGAGAAAAGCCTGAGTACTGCTTCTGTTTTCAAAGCCATTTTCCAAGAAAATATGCACGTATACCCACGGCAAGCAATGAAACCTAAGTTCTGAACCAAGATCCCATATTTCTAGAACAGGGAGTGAGTTTACACAATGTTTTGGCCATAGCCACCGATCACAACGAGGCACATTAAGGACAGGTCAAGGATTTTAGTCCCTTACGTACAGCTGCAGTGCCAAGATATTTTGGCTCCCATTTCAAAATCCCTTGCTTTTTTTCAGCCAGTGTCACCACTGAAGCATAGCTATAAAGATGCTTGCTTTTTTGTAGGATGCATTTGAAAAGCAAATAGTTCTGCTTTGAAGAGTATGAATAGAAAACACAAAACTGGAATGGAGAGGTAATGAGTGAAAAAAATCTAGGGTGTGAACAAGAGTTGACGTGTTAGACTATAATGGTAGAGACATTGGAGAATGTCGTGTCCTCTAAAGGTGTTTGGGCAAAACTGCAAATTTCATTCTGTGCATTATCTATCTGAAAGGCCCTAATGGCCTCTTGGAAACATTTCAGATTGTCAAATAAACATACATGCAGACTACTATTTTTAAAGCTCACAAATGCATTATCTTGCTCAAATATCAGAAAGTTCTCAATTTCTGTGAACTGTATTTAGCTTTTATGTCAATGCATATTATCTGCATATTATCAGCTCACCAAGCTGAGCTGAGATGATTTTCCACAAGGTAAGGCATATTCTGCCCACAGGAGAGAAGCTGTTTTAGTCTATTTTGTAGATCTTTATTACATGACTTCTTAAAAAGATGTATCTTCTATACCTAAGAGAATTATTTGATCTCCAGACTGGCTAATCAGCATTTAGAACATGGACTCCATATAATAAAAATATGCATTAAGACTGTCAAGGAAAAAATAACTATGAAAAGTGCATGTTAACCAGTTTGAAGGATTTTCATTCAGGAGTTCTGTAATATCACTACTATTTCAGCAAGACTAAGTTGCTCCCTGCTGAAGAGTAGGAATGGGAGAAGGATTCTAAAGGAGATAAGGTGCAGAGCAGGCTGAGTCTACATTTTACATAACGATTTCTCAAGGATGCAGTCATTAACCAAATAGGATCTATTTCCTAAGTTCTAGTATATAACTTTTTAATGTGAAAGTGATGTCCCACTGGCCAGTCTAATATAATAGACACAACTGAAGAGCCAAGCCTAAAGTCAGATGTGAGTGCTGTATCAAAAGCTACAATGTACAGGTTTTTTTATGTTTCAAGAATTGTGTGAATTACCTTGCATATATTATCTCATTTCATACTTGCAACAAATCTATGAAGCATTATTATACCCACTTAACAGATGAGGAAACTGGGACTCCAAGCATTTCAGTAATCTGACCATGGCATGCAAGTAAATAGGCCAGGTTTGCACTTCAAGTTCTTCTGACTCCACAGCCTGAACACTGAAACTCTATATTCCATTGTTTTCTTTGACCATGCTTCATGCATCCAGAGAGGATGATCAATGATTTTATCAAAAATTGCTTAAAAGTTTACAGCCTGCTGAAATACAGAAAGATATAGTCCCCTTGCATGAGAAAACTATTGCTGATAATTCAAGAATTCAAATTCTAGCTCATTATTAGAAAAAAATCAGAAAAGGAAGGAGTAGAGGAGAGGGAGAAGGAAGAGGGAAGAAAAAGAAACTTATGCTACAGTAAATTGAGACTCAAACTTAGTTCAGTTCAGTTCAATTCAGTTGCTCAGTTGTGTCCGACTCTTTGTGACCCCATGAACCGCAGCACACCAGGCCTCTCTGTCCATCACCAACTCCCGGAATTTACCCAAACTCATGTCCATTGAGTCAGTGATGCCATCTAACCATCTCATCCTCTGTTGTCCCCTTTTCCTCCTGCCTTGAATCTTTCCCAGCATCAGGGTCTTCTCAAATGAGTCAGCTCTTAGCATCAGGTGGCCAAAGTACTGGAGTTTCAGCTTCAACATCAGTCCTTCCAATGAACACCCAGGACTGATTTCCTTTAGGATGAACTGATTGGATTTCCTTGCAGTCCAAGGGATTCTCAAGAGTCTTCTCCAACACCACAGTTCAAAAGCATCAATTCTTTGGTACTCAGCTTTCTTTATAGTCCAACTCTCACATCCATACATGACTACTGGAAAAACCATAGCCTTGACTTAGTTACAAACTTAGTTACAGTTCTGATTTTGACCGTTTTGTAGAAGACTAATTCTACCTAATTCTTTTCATTTTACCATTAAAACATTCAAGATAATTATCGCACATTCAATTGGGGAAAAAGTGGTTAGACATGATTTGAAATCAGTTAAAGATTCAGACTCTAATGGCTCACCTTTCACAAGGGTCTTGGTTACTAATCTGGAGGTATTCTATTGGCACATGCCCTGCTATATCCTATCATACTTTAATTTTTCTGTGTATACATTGTAATAAGTCTAATTCATAGTACATAAATAATATATCTGTTAGTTGAGGTGAAATTTCAGGGTTTCTCAACCTTTTAAAAGTCAACCAAAGCTATTTATTGAGACTCTTCTTGTTGTGGGTTCCCAATCCCGGGTACTCTCTCATGAATACATTCTGCTTAACTGGATTCTAGCACTGAAGTGAAGCTAGCTCTTAAACAACTCTGAAGAGCACTTGACTTCTGCCCTTTCCAGGGCTCACTCTTGGTGGAAACATTTTCCATTCCTCAAGGTTGGCTGCATTACTTTGTAGCACAGCCTTAGTTTTAAAAGAAAAAAAATTAAATTCACTTGTCTTGTATCATTTTTGAAGCCACTTACCTATTTTAAGGACTCACAAATAAAATTTGCCTTATCATCACTCTAATAGTGGTGGTACAATCTCGCTGCCAATCAACACCATCAAAAGCGCCCCAATTCCACACATCTACGTCTTCTCTACAGTTTAGAACCTATTTCAACTCCTACCTCTTCCATCACTCCCCTGTATAGAGACGTTCCATAGCTACCTCTTTAAGCAAGTACTCTTCCAAAACCTCTCCTTTTTCTAACCAGTCATGGCTGTCATGTCTACATCAAATATTCAGACATTCAACTGGGTACAATTCAAGGTTGGAAACTGCTCTTTGTTTGCATGGCTCCCCAAAATACAAATCTCTTCATGACAACTACAAACTGAGAACAGATTTTGTTTTGTATTTCTTTCTCATGCTCTAATTCAGTATCCTAAGGGAAAAAAAAGTTAAGTCCTTAAAAATTTACCAAATACATTTCTACCATGTTGTGAATACAGTAGTGACACAAAAACAGTTGTTGAATTCAAATACAAATCACTTTGGGTGACTTCAATTTTTAAGACAGCTTCTTGAAGAAATCTCTTTCATCTTCAGATTACTGGCCAACAGGGAATAAAAATTTGTTGAAAGTCACACCTTCAAATTCAAATGACCACTTTATGTAGGTATTCACACTACCATAACCCTCTAAGAGCACTGCATCCCTGAGATTAAGCTGTCACTAAAGAAGCTTCTGAAATGTGAGAGTGGACCACTTTAAATGCAGTACTTCCTCTGGTTCTGGTTTATCCAGTATTAGCTTTGAATGTGACTGACAACAGTTATTGCAAGCTGACTTAACTGAACATATATAAAACCCTTACCAGTGGCTCTTACACTTTTGAGAGGGTTATCAGTCCCATTAAGAATCTGATGAAAGCTAGCAGAAGAAAACCCTAAAATTCCTAAAACATTGCCCATGCTTTAATCAGTTTACATAAACCTACTCAACTCAGATTTGACTTTTATTCCTAAGGTCAACTAGTCATCACATCAATGCCAATAAACATGAAATAGGAGATGAGAGGGCCCTGGAATATGGCCAGATTTTTCAGATTCCATCCCATTTGAGTCTTTCTTTGGGTTGAGCCTCGTTACCATTAATTAGTGACTTCACTTGGGAGTAAATGGGTATCAACCATCTGACTTCCATTTGTTAGGAGATTTCTGATAAGAGCAAAAAAAAAAAAATGAATGCATGGTAAATTCTGAACTACCTGTGCTCCCCCAAGGGCTTGGCATATGACTAAGCAAATATACTAGCCCAATGAATCCACCTTTCCAAATGAATGGGCCTGGCTCCAGAAAACACAATCTTATAAGGTTGCCTGGACTGCCAGCTGCCTCAATTTTAGCACAACGATTTAATGTATTTTAAATAAATGTAACATAAGGAAAAAATGCTTTGTACAAATTGGTCATCTGTTGTTTTTCTGGCTGGCACCATGATTTATGTAATATATCAGTAGAACGACATCTCTCTATCTGTCTCTTGGATAACAAAGTACATATGCAAGTTTCTTTACAGTGCTTTAACCCCCTGATGACTAGAAAGGTCCTACTCACAATTTATATATATATATATAGCATCTAAATAAGTTAAAGATGCTGTCAAGTATTTGAGTATTTTATTCTTTGCCTGATCTACCCTCCTTATCCTGGATACCATCATGTTCCCCACACTCCAGGCTGCAGAATTATTTTTCTCCTGTGTACAAAAGTCAGAACTCAAAACTTGGGTGATATCCATCTCTACTCAAACTAGCATTAACTAAATTTTCATAATATCCCAAATTAGTCTTTACTGATTTAGTGCTAATTTTAAGGGCCACGTGTGTATATTTACTTTCTATTCCTTCTTTTCTCCTCAAGGAGAAAAATGGAAATAATATATTCCTCCAGTTTAACGAAGCATAATGCTGTTCTTGTGTTTTTGGTAGAATACCAACACCAGGGATGACATAAGCACAACTCACTGGAGCATGAACAATTGTTTTTAACCTATTTTGGATCATACACACATATTGTGAAAATCTTAGGGAAACTTGGAACCCTCTCCCCAGAGCAATGTATATTTGCTCTTACATAAAATTTTGCATAAAATTTCAAGAGGTTCACAAGCCAGAAGAACATAACAATATGATTTTGTATGTCTTTCAGTGATAAAGCATTGTTTTAGCTCTCTAATTAATCCCACAGGAATAACATGGTAGATTTGTGTTGTAGCTTGCTTGTAACAATTGTTTCTGGGCTAGTTAGCTTTTTTGGAGCTAATGAGAAGGGGGTCGTAGGTTCAATTCATTTAAGGGTCAGTTGGTTGTCATACAAAGAAAAGGCCTTTGCCATATTAGTGGCCCACCATCTTGCAAATTTATGCATTTTTCTCACCAATGAGAGAATGGATGGCTAAGAACAAATCATCATTTCTTTTGGAAGGAAAACTTACAACTGCTTTTCCTTGCTTTGGGGATATCAATAATTATACAATTACTGGAAGCAGCAATGTATTATAGAGTGAAGATGACAGCCAAGAGACCAGAACCAAAGTCTGTCATGAACTAGCTGACTGTGTGACTTTAAACAAGTTCTTTGGCTTCTCTGGGTCTATTTTCTCATCAAATAAGAGGGCCCTTGGTGGCTCAGATGGTAAAGCGTCTGCCTACGGTGCAGGAGACCTGGGTTCAATCCCTGGGTCAGGAAGATCCCCTGGAGAAGGAAATGGCAACCCACTCCAGTATTCTTGCCTGGAAAATCCCATGTACGGAAGAGCCTGGTAGGCTACAGTCAGTCCATGGGGTCGCAAAGAGTCAGACATGACTGAGCGACCTCACTTTCACTTTCTTTTTTTTTTTTTAATTTTAATTTAATTTTTAAACTTTACATAATTGTATTAGTTTTGCCAAATATCAAAATGAATCCACCACAGGTATACATGTGTTCCCCATCCTGAACCCTCCTCCCTCCTCCCTCCCCATACCATCCCTCTGGGTCGTCCCAGTGCACTAGCCCCAAGCGTCCAGTATCGTGCGTCGAACTTGGACTGGCATCTCGTTTCATACATGATATTTTACATATTTCAATGCCATTCTCCCAAATCTTCCCACCTTCTCCCTCACTTTCAAGAGGGCCAGATTAGGTAATTAGAAAGACTTTGACTCAAAAATTCTAATGTTAAGGATCAGTGTATAAGAAAAGAATGCTGCTGCTGCTAAGTCACTTCAGTCGTGTCCAACTCTGTGCGACCCCATAGATGGAAGCCCACCAGGCTCCCCCGTCCCTGGGATTCTCCAGGCAAGAACACTGGAGTGGGTTGCCATTTCCTTTTCCAATGCGTGAAAGTGAAAAGTGAAAGGGAAGTCACTCAGTCACGTCCAACTCTTAGTGACCCCATGGACTGCAGCCTACCAGGCTCCGCAGTCCATGGAATTTTCCAGGCAAGAGTATTGGAGTGGGGTGCCATTGCCTTCTCCGAAGAAAAGAATAAGAACTGCATAAAGGAGAAAAAATGAAAATATATACAACATGGGGAACTCCTGGCAGTATTCGAATAATTCACTAGTAAAACAAAGTTGCTGGAATGAAGCACTCTTATCTCTGTCATTGATTAGGGAGAAACAATTCACAAGAATGCTACTTACTGATTTACTTTTATAGTTGACCTACATGAATTTACCCTAATAGATACATATATTTGGTCTTGAAATTTGTATTCAGCTCCTAAGGGAAAAAATATGCATTACTAGGAAGTTAACAAAAGAGGAGAATATGATTTTTTAAAAATTTAAAACCTCCTCGGTTCAGCAGAAAGGGGCAGAAGGAGATCATAACAGGAACCAGTCTATTCCATCATTCAGAAAAATCAGATGGTGTCTCTGCACAGACTGATGAAGTAAAGATTAAAGCATATAATATTATTTTTATATGCAACACACTGCATACACACAAACACACCTGATAGACACCATTAAGTCATGTTTCACGGTTTTGGAGGGGAGGGGAGTTTTGTAACAGCAAAAAATGCCTCTATTTTCATTTGTTTTATAGTCTGCTAATTTGGCTACAGAGCTAATGCCCATTTAAGGGAATATGGTGTGGAACAACTGTGCAGCAATATTAAGCGAGGAAGCCATATGCTTCTTAGCCCCGCCATACTGTCTGTGACTGCCCCTCACCCCTTTTGGATTAGCTTTTTCATCAGATAGGCCTGCAGTGGGTAGAATACCTTTTTTTTTTTTTTTTTACAGGTGTTTGGTGGAGATCACATACAAAATAAAGATTTCTAAGGGGAGCGGGACTGTGTAAAACATACAGAAATAGCAACTTGTTTTCACTTAAGATTCAATCCACAGAGGTCTGCTTAATTTAATCCACAGCGACTCTTAATTTTTGGCATTATCTATATATATCATAAGTGACTGCCTGCCCCTAGATAGCTGACACAGTGCCGAGAATATTCAGAGCTGTCTGGTTTTGATCATCTTATAGTTGGTCTAGAAAAAGTATTAGACGCAAACTTATTATACCACTAGATTGTGACCCAAACTTAAAGGGCATTCCATCAAAGAGACTGCTTCATGTTAAATTCCTAGAAGGGTACACACTTTCTGGTGAGGAGATTAAAACATGTTATATCCACAATACAAAACCCCTTTTTCCGAGTTGTCACTATAGTTTCTTGCAATCTACTGTTCTGGTACCATCTAAAATACGGCAGCAATGGACAGAAACATACAATACAGTCAAGAGGGTCCTCAACTGAGCAGAAGGTTAAACGTGGACCTGGACATCTCCCATCATCTGAGATTATATTATCGTGATTTCCTTGAGCTCAAGAGATTTCTCTTCCACTGACTCATTTGCTTCCCGAGTTAAAGCATAGGTGTGCACAGCCTCAAAGAGAAAATCAAACAAGAGAGAGGGTATAAAAACAATACAAGTGGAGAAGCATGAGGTTTATATTTTTATGCTAATATGCTGGTAAGAAAAGGGCTCCGTTTGGGGAGCAATAAAGAAAGGGGTGGGGGGAAGACTGTGAGCAGATCTCAGTAAAAAACACAGAGGCTTTCTATGCAGATGGGGGATTTAAAAGAAGTAAAATGATAACCACACAGTCAAGAGACTAGAAAAGAGACCTTGATGTTTGATAGTTGTAATAACCTGCAGAGTGCTCTAATGGCTCGGGGATCAGGTGCAGAGCTACAGCAATAACGAGAACTGAATAATTATCTCTGCCGTATCTGTATCACCAAAGTCCCAGCGTATGAGCTATATAAGGAGGCTTCTGCTGCCTCTCCAAGATTTCCTGAAATGTTAAATCACTGATTTGGGAGCACTTCCAGCATTAGTACTGCCCAGTTAGAAAGAAATAAAGCCCAGAATCCTCCTGTGGCAGTTCTAATGTCTTTGTTAATTATGAATTATGGGTAAACATGCAGACTCACGGAGGTCAGGGCTGTCAGCAACAATAGTTTTCAAGAAGGATTTTTACGAGGGTCTTTTTCACTCGACCATAATGTCCATTTTATATACATAAACAGAGCCAGGCCTACAAAAAATGGTGTTTGCTTTTAGGGGAGCTGTATTTTTTTTCTCTCTCCCCCTCCCCTTGTGTTGAGGCATGTAGCCACAGCCAGAGCAAAGCGGTGCCTAACTAGAGTTCTCCTCTGTGACTGACAACAGCTGTACCATTCCAAGGACTAGGCAGAGAGAGTCACTGGGGCTGAGGCTGGGTTAATGATCAGACACTGAAATCCACCTCTCTCTTGTTAAGCGAGTAAGTGACCAGTTGGGTAACCCATCAGCAGTGGTCACCTTTCACATACAATGGGAAAACAAAAACTGCATACAGTATGCTTGATTAACCTCACTTAAATGGCAATGCTGATCTCGAATCTATCCCAAGAGTATATATAAACAGGATTGAAATTATATTATGTGTGGATCCTGCCCAACAAAAGCAACTGGCACAAAATCATTTTAATTAGGTGGCAGCGGCTGTAACTCATTCAACTCTGGCATTAATTCTTTTTGTCCCATCAAAAAACTTCTGGGCCTTTCTATAAGACAGTGGAATAAAGGAGATGATCAATGGATAGCAAATCAATCTTGGGCCTCAGCTTCCTACATAATGTGTCGGAAGGTTGACAGTGGCTGTCAAATATCTGGCTGTATGGTCAACCATACAGCCAGATATTTGATTAGATATTCAGAAAACCTATGACAATCTTTGGACTTCACTTTTTCCAAGTAGACAATTTACCAAGAAAAATGCTTTGGCGAGTTTTACCATGCTGACCTTCAAACTGTCAAATAATGTTAGTGTTAGTACTCACTTAGGAGGCTATTTTCTTTGTATGTAGCAAACTTAGGAAATACATTAACCTCTGGATGTAGAAAAACTAGATTTCAATGCCAGACCCACTTCATTTCTCTTTCTGCCCTTTCTTCTCCTGGTCCATTTTAAATGACATTTTCCCATCATGGGGCCTAAGAGTCCTTTCCAGGTTCTAGCTCCAAACAGATGTCACTGTGCAGCCCCCCACTGACCTTTCTTGGGAAAGGTCCTTTGTTACTTGAATTGACTTTTAAGATCAAGGCCAATGCAAGGTTAATCACACCTCAGATCATATAGAGAAGACTCAATGTAAAAAAAAATAAAATAAAATAAAAGCTTTTCAGTTTTACAGAGACCACAGAAAAATGAGATGAAATCAAAGGCCCAGAAAGCACACAGGTAACTCCAGTATCCAGAAGATGCTTCTGTCCAGCCCCAGTGCTTAACAACAGTCTCACTGTACATGCCTGAGTTACTTGCAAACCCTTCCATTTTAAAGAAGATCATCCTATTTTCAAATCTGTTTCCAAGTAGAAATAGCATCTAAGAGGTTGCTAACTCTTCTCAACCAATTCAGAAGGGTAAGTAGAGACCTCCAGATGTTGCTCCCAGGACCAAGCTCCCCGCTCAACATCTCTAAGAACTAGAAGAGCCCCAGATTTCTCTCTGCCCTGCTAAACAGAAAGGGCAACTGGAGGCACAGCACATTTCTTTTACGGGAACTCATAAGAAATTTATGAAACCAATGCATACTGACTATCTACTGTGAAACAAACACTGTCTTCCCATTCACCCCATGAACTGCCACCTCAGGGGGGAGCTTCCTCAACCCTAGGGAGATAGCACCTATACCTGGATCTCCCCCGAAGGATACTGATGCAACTGGATACACAGTCAATGTATTTGTCATTATTATTTTTTATTACATTTTAATTGGATGATAATTGCTTTACAATGTTGTGTTGGTTTCTGCCATACAGTGCAAATCAGCCATAAGTGTGTATATAAATATATATATATACACACACACATATATACACACATACATATATATATAGATCTCGTCTCTTTCTTGACCCTTCCTCCCATCCCTCTAGGCTGTCAGAGTGTCGAACTAGGCTCCCTGTTATACAAAAGACACCACTACATAGATAACAAAGTGAATTAACCAATCAGAGTTTAAAAAAAAAAAAAAGAGGGACTCTCTTCCAGGTTTTACTTGGAAATTCCTAAAATTAGAGATATATGGGTAGTTCTATTTACCTTAGAGGATAATGACCTACAGAAAATCTAATCATAAATGTCTTCAAGTTCTGGGGAATCTTAGCGAAAACAAACCAGATTATTCTAAATAATAAGCAAAAATGTAGAAAGGGGAAGATAGAAAAAAAATCAAAAATCTCTTAAAGTCACACAGGAGACATGTAAAAAAAGACTTGAAATTTCTTGAAATGCCATGCAGTAAGCAAAAAAGGTGGTAATGAGGGAACAAAATCCAGTGCAATAAATAAAATGAACTACTTTGCTAGCCGATTTTTGAATTATTTTTAAATTTTTGGCCACACTACATGGTATGGGGGATCTTAGTTCCCTGACTGGGGATCGAACCCATCCCATCACCACCACCTGCACTGGAAGCATGAAGTCTTAACCACTGGACCACCAGGAAAGACCCTGATAGCCAATTTTTGAATAAGGGAAAATAAATTGTTTAATGGAGTCCATAAACCTATTCTCATTTCTTAACTTGTTAATTCTGCTTGGATTAAGAAACCAAACCATGTCTCCTAGTAGAATAATTTTTACAGTGTGATAACAATAAATATTGCTATATTGTTAACAAATATTTTAATTAAAAAAATAGCTTATGCACCAGATTCCTAAGACTCAGAGACCCTCAGGAGTCAGGAGGAGAAAGGTGGGGTTGATCTTGAGCTTGGCAACGGCTATTGTGAGAGAGGCAATTTGATCCACTCAAACATATCCTTGAATCAGCTTCTCTTTTCTTGCAACTCTCATTTTCACTTTTGCCTTTTAATGTTGTCTGAATCTATTCCAAGTGTCCTCTGCCATGGCAACACCTGCAGGTGAAGGCCATGCTCCTCACTGCCAGCCTTGCCAGTGATGAAGAGGCAACTAATCATTGCACAAGGAGAGGAATGCAATCTCCAAGACATCCACGAACAAACTGAGCATGAGGCTGTCCCTGAAGCACCCTCTTCTCACAGGTGTTTAACCTGTTTAGCCATACACCAGAAGGGAAAGTAAACAAAGACCCTTTCTTTCTCTGTGGTTTACATTTAATCACTTGTCTCCCGAAGACTGATGCATCATCTAAATGTGTATGAACAGCCTGAAGGTACCAAAGTTATTTCAGCAGCATGCCATGGGGTCCCACCAGTGGAGAGGGAGCTCTCTGCTTGCTCTCCTTCTCCAAGCCCACAGGATCTGAGGCCAGCTCCAGCACTGTCCCTTAAATGCCAAGTGACCCTGGCCAGGGTCAAGATGTATGACCTCCCTGCCTTCTGGGCTTCTGCAAATCATCCCCCATTTCTGAAAAGACTCTTATTCAAAGATGTTTTCAGTCACATCACCTCTGCTTCTTATTCATGCTGTCCATAAAAACAGAATCCTATCCACTTCTGTTTGATGTTACAGCCTTTCAATTCAGGCTCTTAAAACACTTCATGGACCTTGTCTGGGTGCCAAGTACTGCCTTTCCCCCGCTTCTCCCAATGGACAAACAGGCATACAAAAGTTAAGAATCTGACCCAATGTTTGCTTCAAATGAGTCAACACTAAGACTAAAAAGGCCCTGAAGAGCCCTGAAGAGCTGATGTTCTAACCGCACCCTCACCCAGCCTCTCTATGTTGGTGATTATTTCTATAAGTCTTTATATACCTTGGCAGGTCAAGGAGGACACATGAGGCAATGCAGTACTGTTACCTGTTGAAACTTGTTGCAAAGTGCTCAGGGTGATTCAAGTTCATTTTAAACTTGCTGTTTCTTCCACAAAGTTGACATGTTATTCTTTAAAGTTTGCAATAAATGGGCCTGACCCTTACTCTGATTGGGAAAGATAACCAAAGGACAATCTTCAAGCCTTATGTAAGGCCTGAAAATCTAAACTCACAGCACAAACACTTTATGTCCATTATTCTGCTTTCAGGAAGTCCCTTCCAGGAGCGTAGCTGTCAGTGACATTATCTTAATTCCTCCACCAAATGGAAAACCAAAAATTTCAAGAGGAAGTTTTGCTTTGGAAACCTCTGCGGTTGAAGGTCAGGAGGGTAGCAGCAGGCAATTGGCAATGGTTAGTCTCATCTCATGAAACATCCTGAGGTCTCGGGGAAGGTTCCCAGAGACCACCGACCCCCTCCCCACTCCATCCCCTGTGCCATGAAATCAGTTTGACTATATTTTCTCAGCTTTCTTAAGTGATCAATTCCCTTCTTAGTTGTTGAGATCATTTTCTGTCAATCCAGGATTAATTCTCCATGGGTTTTCAGATCTTATTTTAAGAACCCGTGATTCAGTCCTAACCACTAGTCCTGTCAGTTCTGCCTCCTACATCTCTCACAAACCCTTCAAGCCCTTCCTCTTAATTACACCTGAATTACACTAGGCTCTCATCTCCTCAAGGGCAAAGGTTTTTGCCTATTTTCTTCACTCATATCATTCAAGCACTGACAACTGTGTCTGGTATGCTACTGCACAAGAAAAATAGGTTAAACAGGTAAATGAAGAAACTAATAGAATTTCATAAATGAATGAGTGAACTACCAATTTCAACACTCTTAAAGCTGGACTCCCAGGATCTATTTACATCTCGCCTCTCCAATCTCCCCTCCAAAGCCGGAATATAAAATACACATCTGACTATATCACTCCACCCTTTAAAGTCTCTCAGTAACTAAAAGCTAAAATCCACACCCAGAGACTACTCAGGATCTTGCCTCTGTCTCATTTCTTGCCATCTATATTTTGCCAAACACAAGGTACTGGAACACTTTCAGGTTCTCGATTGCATTCTACTTTTTACATTTGTTCCCAGGGGAACACTGTCCCCTCTGTTCTGACGCCTTCACCTTTCGTTTACCTGTCATTCTCTGTCTCTCTCTCATTTCCTTTATTTTGGCTGTGCTGGGTCTTCATTGCAGCATGCAGGCTTCTCCTGTTGCATCAAACAGGCTTAGCTATCCTGCAGTACGTGGGATATTAGTTCCCCAACCAGGGATCAAACCTATGTCCCCTGTATTGGAAGGTGCATTCTAAACCACTGGACCACCAGGGAAGTCCCCTACCTGTCCTTCTCTATGCCTACTTTAGTAGTCTTGTTAATGTTGCTTTTTCTGACATTTCCTGGCCAATCCATGCTTTCTCATCTGAGTTTCTATAGTTGTAAGATTACATGGCTATCTTTCCAAACAGACTCTGAACCTTCTTTCATTTTTACATAATCCACAGCACAATATCTGGCATACAGTTTTGTGATACAGATGATGATCAATAAATCATCAACAAATTGTTAAATGAACTCTTGGCACCATCATGGTAGACTCAATGAATTAAGAATTAAATGTTATTTTAGAAATCTTCTAACCCAACCTTCAGACTCCTGGGCTTCCAGTGCTTAATTTTGCTATCTTGGGCAAGTTACTGAATATGTCTTTGCTTCAGTTTCTTAATTTATAAAATGGGGTGATTATAGTACCTATATCATTACATTTTTACAAGAACCTAATGAATTAACACATTGCTTAGAAAAGTTCTGGTCCATAGTAATCTTTCAATAAATGTCTATTATTTAGGAGGAGCAGAAATTAAGGTAGAAGAGATAAGACACAGAATCTCTGATAGCTTAAAGGATAAATTATTTGCTTAAGGTCATGCTAACTATTGGTATAACCAAGACCATTTTAATTAAAGTTTCCAAACTTTCCATGCACAATATGACCACTGCCATATGATGTTAGTTCCCAAATGAATTATGAAAACATCTACATGTGAGATAAAGAAATAGATTCCATAATAAAGACAATTTAAATTTTTAATTTTAATTTGTTCATTTCCCAATTTACACATTTATGCCATGTATATTAAGTATAAGAAGCAAAATATTTTTTAATTAAAAAAATTTTATGTAGACCATATTTAAAGTCTTTACTGAATTTGTTACAATATTGCTTCTGTTTTATATTTTGGTTTTTGGTCACAATGCATATGGGATCTTAGCTCCCTGACCAGGGATCGAACCCATGCCCCTCCTGCACTGAAAGGCAAGGTCTTAAATACTTGGGACTGTGAGGAAAGCCCCAAGAAGAGAAATTTAAAACAATGAGTCTGAGAAATATATACACGCAGAAGTTCCAGTGTTTTCCCACAAACAATAGATTATATTCTACTCCCCACTTAGATGCCCGGTATTTTTCACATAGTTTGGTTTTCAAGTGTCTGCTTCTTCTAGATTGTGAGCTAGTTGAGAATAAGAACGGAGACTTGAGTAAGACTTGTAAATCTCTGGATTTAACTGGAGTTGCCTGACATCCTCTGAGCACTTAATAAATTCACAATGGGTATCCCTTGTATTCAACAAAAATATGCCATTAGGGGTAAATATAAGAAAGAGTAGTAGTCTCAGCTTTTATGAAAATTTGAGCAGATTCCAAAAGCCTCCAATTGAAGTATAAATTCATGCCTCCATATTTCCCTGTGTCCCAACTGTAGTACCCTATACATCAAAGAAGCCCAAGTGAATATGTGTTGATTTCTACATCTTAAGAGAAAGTACACACGGTAATTCTTTTTCTAGAAACTTGGTTGACAGGATTTTAGATTAAAAGATGTAGATGATCAAAGTGGAGCTTTGGGAATTATTCAAATATTGGTCTATACAAGCAGAGTCCACTGTCCAGAGCTATCAACACTTGTACTAAAAGTCTTAAACAAGACATCACTCATAGAAAAACCACAGCTAATTCTACAAAACACAGCTACTAACAGTTAATATTTATCGTGTTGGAAAGAATTTAGATCCACCATTGTAGCTACATTACACTGACAGATTAAAGATATGATACCCCAAAGAATTTTCTTGGTAAACATACAAAAATTAGAAAGTTTTTAACCCTAAATCATAATTCCTTTCAATTTATACAAGCTGTATTTCCACCCAGCTGTCTAGTACTGAAAGCTGAATGTTCTAAACTGGAGCTTTTAGTTCAGTAATTGCTTAATTTTTCATTGCAATGCCTCTTCATGGATTTAAAATGGATGGATTTTGCTTTTAAAAAAACACTTCTTTTTTCTTGTTTTTTTTTTTTAAGTGTAATTATTTTTGTGTCAGAAATATAATTGTACTCCATATTAAAAGCTAACCCAGTGGGGAAATAATTTTGCACAATTACAGAAAGTTTTAATAAAAGACTGATAAGTAAAGTTTTGAATTTTTAATGCATTCTGCAGGCAGCTGAGTGCCTTTTGCCATCTCTGTCACTTATCATTAAAGCTGTATGAAAGGGAGGCCTACCTATACTTGACTTGATTGGCAAAAGTGTTCTCTGACAAATAAAAGTGAAACAGACGAAAGCAAAAACGCAAAAAAAAAAAAAAATTAAAAACAGTCACAGTTTCTCAGCTAATTTAACCTTAATGCCTCCCCTTCACCCACAAAAAATTTCTTTGTATTTAATATTCTGTTCTTACCTACTTATTAGCCCACCACGTGAACGTTAAATTTCTGTACAGCATACAGCAATAACTCATTTCTATAAAAGCACATCCCATTTCCAGGGCATGCTTTTCAGCTTAATTTGAAAAAATTACCCTCGTTTGACAGAGGAAACACTTTCAAACACACATAACCTACGCACTTATGTGTGAGCGAAATTCGATGAGTGTAATCTATCTAAGCTTTCTGAGATGAAGGCTTCATGAGAGCCATTCTGCGAGCGGCACTGACTTTGCTCTGAGGCCACAGCATGAAGTCTTCTGACAGGTATATCATTCTCATGTTTGTTTGTTCGCCCTGGATTCCGCCAGACCCTAAACAACCCACCCAAATGGTTTGCAGTGTCTTCAGGTTGGTGTCCAGTAAGCATCGATGGCCCAGAGTCCATGGCACTGTCCATTGGCCGGGGGGTCTGAGCACTGTGCATCCAGCCCCTACTGCCCTACTCAAACTGGCACGGACAGTCTCACAGCAAACATCAAACTGTCACTTGGTTTCATGCGTCTGCTGCCTAATAAGTTTATTTTGGATCAGATTGAGTTGCCAGCATATGCTCAAGATAAAATGTTCAAATGATGCAGAGTGGGATTTTCAAATTATGATCCTGCGTACTTTTTTTTTCCCTTACCCACTTACATGTAATCTAAAAATAAATATCCAGGCTCCACCAGGATGTGACAACTTCAGCAAACAAAATTGAAAATAGCTGCCTTACAATAGTCTCTCCCTCCAAATGAAACAGGGGAAAATATACCTTTAGAGAAAAATCCAGCGCCTGTTAAGGAACAGACGAGCTGCTCACAGCAGGTTTGTGAAGAGAGGCACAAGGACATAAACAGCTCAGGATGGGTATCAAGCAAGGAAAGAACCAGCCAGCAATCACTGTGCTGAGTCCCGGAAGGGGCGCGGGGAAGTGGTCACAGGTGATTGTCATGTGTGATAATTATTATTACTGTACACCTGCTCCTCCGCACTAATTAACTTTGGATATGCAAATCAATCCTATTGCATCATGCCCCTGCTCTCCTCCCCTACAGATAAGAAGATGTTCAGCTGCTGGATTTAATTAGGATAATGAACGCCAGGCCCACGGTGGCTTGGCAGGGGAGGTGGGGGGGAAGCTGTGACTGACCTTTTCTCCCAAAACGTTGACATTTTCTAAGGCTTCTGAGCACTCGAAGTCACCTCCATGGCTGGGACATTGATAGGAGCGGATTGATGAGGTGTCATTAGAGGAGAGACGCCATGGCCCCAGTGTTTGCTGGGAGAATACAGCAGGTGTTCTGACAAGGACACACACCATCACTGTTATTTGCCAAACAATTCTCTTGATTCACTAAAGTCAAGCATGCCAGCATTTCTTTATAAAAAGAAAACAAGGCTGTTTTTCATAGCCACCCAGAGGAGAGGTCATCACTAAATTGCATTTCTGAATTACTTTTCATTTCACATCAATACAGTAAAAAGGTTTCTATTATTCCTCTCCCTCACGTGCCCCTTCCCTCTGCACCCCTCCAAGCTGCCCCCAGCTGGCCCTGCCCAGAATCCTAGTGGCATGTAAGCGGGAAATGTTACGTGATGGTAAGTTAAAAAGGGTTAAGTTTGTTCATATTAATCCCTATAATTCCAACAGCATCTTCTTATTTGGATATCTGGTCTGCTTGTTTAACAAAAAATTGTTTTAATTATGTGTATATATATATATAAGCCTTATTTGAATTTCAAATTCAAAGACATGCATACAAAATAATATCGAGGAACATCGACTGTAACACAATTCTGTTTTTCTCTCTCTCTGATCATTTACTCAGCTTTAACTTTTTAGCCATCTGTGTGCAGAGCCTTTCCTGTATCTTCTGTTCTGACAATGGAGTTTTATGTAGTAATAAAATAATACCACATTAAATCTCCCTTTTTTTCTTACTCTTTTAATGTGTTAAATTATAATAGAAGAGTAACTTTAGGAAACTAGCCAATTTCACAAAAAAGATGAAATAAAAGCCCTTTGGTGTAGGAGAAAAATCAAGCTGATCAGAGCCCAACAGGAAGGCAATGCCAGAGTCCTATTTCTAAAGTAAAGCAGAAAGGTTTTAAAAATTAGCCAGAATTTAAAGTAAAAAGAATGAAGAATCATTGTTTCTCTAATCATGATAGGCTGCACATTACATGAGGTTTCTTCTAAAAAATCAGAATTTTGTGATAGGTTACTTCTTTTTGTACCCAAGAGATGATTTATTACTCTTTTTCTCTGAAAATTTTCATTAATAACATTCTGTAAGTATCATAAATACTGCAATATATTCAAATATCTTATTGGGAGGCTGGAGATATTTAAACTGGTCTTTTCTCCAGTATTTAAAAAAAAAATCAGGTAGTCAAAACTAGAACTCTAAGATAATGTAGAATCTAGTCACCTAATAAAAAAAAGAAGAAATAAAAAATGAAAAAGAAAAGACAAAAACTATCTTTTTCTGTGAGGTGTTACGAAGTGTTGGAATTAAGTAACAGGGTTTGTCTCTTAAGGTGAGATACTTGAGTGCTAGAGGTTACAGCTGGTTGCAATATTCCTTTTTTCTGATCATATTCCTTTCGTGATGAGGTTTCACATATAGTAACAGTGAACATTTGGCAAGGTGCAGCTTTAGAGATTCCACACAAGGACTATTAGCATGGAGCCCAGTGTGTCCTGTAAAACAGGGGTGGTGAATTTCATGAGTTTTCTTGTATGCCTGAGATTTCGTTCTTTTTCCAGATCAATCATTTTTACCATTTTCTTATTAACAAGTATTTTACCTAGACTTTCTCAATTACTTTCACTTTCTCAATTACTTTCATTTGTGCTCCTTGCTTTTCTTTCAAGCATTTCTCCTCAATTCCACACTTTCAGTCATAAAGCAGCTCCCACAGCTGTATCTAGAACTATTGTGGGTAACTCTGTCTCTTCCTCCTGGCTTCAATGTTCATCTCTCTGTGGAAAGCCTGTGCAGCTGATTTCATTAAGAAAGTATGAAAAGTAAGCACTTTTCATTGGCAAGTTATGTTGGCATTTTTAACAAAACCTTATTTGTAGTCAATCTCAGTTCTAGAGAGAAGAGTCTTTGAACCAAGAACCCAGACTCAGCATCACTGGGGAAGCAGAGACCGACTGTGGAGAGGAGATGAGCTTAAGGTTCCTTCTTTCTCTAGCTACAGGCTCCTCCAAGGAGTCCGGAACCTCAGCTGTCCCACCCACCTGTGTGCTTGGGGCAAAAGGAAGAAAAGGTCACCACCATCCCAGCCTCACTGAACAAAATTATGGTAGAAATTCACATCTAGAGAAGACCTCTATGATATCAGAACCTGAGAAACTGGGACTCAAACATTTTACTCCCAAGTCACAACATTAATTTGGAAGATTTACTTAAACTCTTTATTCCTGATGTTTCTCTCTCTGTTGTATCTTGCAGCTGTGTGTCGTTGGGCACATTCATTTCTTGACCCCTCCCAACCTGAGGGTCATCACTCACTAATAAAATGAGGATTATAATAGCATCCCATAGCGCTTTGGTGAATATTAAATGAGATAATTTACATGTTCACAATGCTCAGCTCTTAATAAATGCAACATTATCAATGTGTTCAATAACATATATATGATTAAACATATATATGATTAAACTGATCTAGGGCTATTTTTTCAGAACTAGAGTATATATCTCATCAGGGAATTGTGAGCATTTTTAAGCTATTCTTTGTAAAATCCTTTTGCACCTCCATTTGGGCACAGCACATTTATATTCCTATTGCAACAGGAGAAATAAATACTTACTTATACATATGCATCATCTCTTTTTCCTATCAAAGAGATCATAATAGCTAGAAAGCTGGATACAAGTAGAAAAAATAGAATGGTAGGTCCCTGTGATCTTTGCACGTGCACTTTATTTAAGGGCATATATCTTAAATCCTTCAATTTGAGAATGTGTCCACTGAACTTCACGAATAGAAATCTATGGGTATTCTAGACACATTTTATATATTTTAAGCTCAGTAATACAACCTATTGATTGTCTGCTTTGATTCTTATTTTTTCTATCTGACCAAATAAAGCAGAAACAGATGGCTTTTCTGACTTAAACTATTTTAAGCTACAAACATGTTGCCCACTTTTGAGCCCATGTAGTTAATCTGAAATCTGTCACACGATAAAATTAAACCTTCTATATTTTAAGGTGGAGAGACAGTGTGGATTAGATGTAGGGTATGACGACCTGGGTTCTTGTCCTGGCTTAACTCTGAATGCACTGTGGACCTTGTGAAAATCACTTCACCTTGCTGCATCTGAACTCTCTCATCTATGAAGCAAGTTAGGCTAGTGTGTATACTAATCACCTAGGGATTCTGAAAAAGGGAAGAGTCTGGTCAGCAGGTCTGGGTGGAAAGAGATCCTACATCTTTACCAAGCTCCCAAGCAACTGGGGCTGCTGGTCCATGATCTTTGAGGGGCAAAAGACTGGAACAATCCTTGAACAAATGTATGATCTAGGTTAAGAATCAAGCAGACAATCCTTAACATGGGTACAATATAGTCACTGAAGTATGTACCCATCCAGTTAATCATCAAAGCATTCCTAAGAGGAACCTAAACTCAGAAAAGTTGAATTACTGGCTCAAGATCACAAAATCATATTGTCAATATGTGGCAAAACCCAGGATCAAACCACCACCACTCTACGGTCATTTTTGCATTCAACAGGCCCCCAAATGAATGAAGCTAATAAAGACCTAACAGCCTAATTCAGTTTCAAACACAGCCATTTATTACCTAAATATTGATAAAATTTGTGTTTACCTGTTGGAGCCAGTGTAAGACTTCCATATATTTTTGTATCTCTCCATTATTTTTCTGTAGCATTCTGTCCATCAAGTACAAGCCTCTCAGGCCAGCATGTACATTTCCAGTTTCAATCGCTGCAGTACATGAGTTCTAGATCTTAAAGGCCAAAAAGCATCTATTTGACTAAAGAGCTATAAGGCAGCCATAAAAATTATGGATCACAGAAATAAGCAATTAGTGTTATCTTCAATTGCTTTATTGGCAGTATTCACTCGTTAGAATAGAGGCAGCCGTAAAACAGATTGCAACATACTGTATAACAGCATATGGGATTTTACATTATAATGCTATTCTCTGCCAAGAAGTCATATTTTCATTTGAATGCATGGAACAGATTATCACAGGGTTTCCAGCATTAGAAGTAGATGACCCTCACTTTTTTTCTGTAGTTGTTGTTAAAAGGCAATTCCTAAAGTTATGACTAAATCAAAATAAGTGCGACGGTGAATGGGGCTGTGTTACGTGCCGGCATTCTGGGCCATTGGAGACTGTGCATGGCATGGAGCTGTGGCAGATAATAAAGTCAGTCTCCAATGTGGTGGATAGAAGGAGAGTTGAGGGTCTGCCAGTCCTCCAAACCAGCTGGCATCAGTTCTAGAGGAAGCCGCTCACCCGCCCATCTCATCACAGCTGAAGCGCCACAAAAGACACCATAAGCACAGGGGATAGAAATAAAACAATGGGAATAATAATATGAGAGAGAACAGAGACATTATTTAAGATCGGAGATGTCTTCCTGACATCTACTCTGCCATTTTTAGGGAATGTGCGTGGGAGCATATTTACATATTGCGGACAATGTACATGTAGACCTTTAAATACACACACGCTGGAACAAGTTTCAACAGGGTGAGCCCTCAGGAATCATCCGGAGGCCTAGACTCTAAGAGTTTCCCCATCCACTCACACATCTTACAAGTTTCAATATGGCATACCTGGAAAGAAGGCGAAATGCCCACTCTCCTGTTTCAACAGTTAAGTTGGAAAAAGAGAAGGGAAAAGTACATCTAACAAATTCTCTTTCCAAGATCAGCCTGTGCTATAGCAAATGAAAGGCTTTGAAAGGCAGGATTGCTGAAAAGGAAGCTTGTGTGGTTTCAAATTAGAAGTCATACTGTTGCACTCACAGTTGATCAAATAAATATTAATCACCAAATGTATTTATGTCACTTCTCACACGATTGCAATATATTTCAAATGTGTTTTTAAATGGTGGATAAAACACACTGGGAGGGCAAAAAAAAAAGTCTCCTTTTATAGAACCACAGATACTAGGAAGCTAGAGGCATATGTAGTAATTTACCAGAACAAAGAAATATGTTTGAATTAGTTTCTGTGTGTTTTCTGTTATTTATTCAGATCTAGTAAAATCCGAATAATCTGATAGTCTTTGGAGTCTACATACAATGATATCATGTTAAAAGTAGACTATAATCTTATGTAATGTTCTAATAAATTAGTGTATTACATAATTTTTCTTATCAAGTCTTGTAAAGTTACAGTTTTGGGAAAAAAGTTAATTGCAGACAAAAAACCCTTTTAATTTTGGAAAAAGATTATACCGAGTCTCTATAAAGGCAGTACTAATACAAAACAAAGTGTAATAGAGCTGTCCCTTTCTACATCCCTTGGTTACTTGCAGGTAACATTTTCAGTTCTCAGTTTCCACATTTCTGTGTTTAAGAACTCTTCTTTTTATTCATAAAAGGATTTGGTAAGAAGAGTAATTAGACTAAATACGCAAGCATTTTGCAACCTAATCCTACATATGGTATTTTCTAGCCCCTATCACATGTGTATATTGATATACTATTTAAATTCTGCATCAGCTGTCATGGATTTATTTGTAAAGTTGCATTATAACCATAATACCTACAGCCTCCTTACAAACTGAGCTTGAAAAAGATTTTTTAAATATTTATCAAATGGTTACAGTAATTTCTCATAAATGACTACCTTGTCTCATTTTTTAGAGTGAAGAAAGCTGGTAGTTTCCCAGGAGTCAAACAAGGGGGGCCCTTTAAAAACATGAAATGGAAATAGGAATCATGACAGTGGCTAATTTATACTTTGAGAAAATGATGGTGACAAATTGAAGATATTCCACCAATGTATAACATAGAGTGAAACATCTGCCTTTTGGTTAAGCAGTGTTTTCCTCACTAGACCACCAATTTTTTAATTTGGCAACTCTTGTGACCCTGGTCTTGTGATTGAGACAATCTTATTATATATAAATGTTGAGAAGCAAGCTGTTCCTTGGATCTGTAAGGTAGCAAACTCGAGGGACTATACATTTTTAAAACGTCAGGGAGCATGTGAGTGTGTATGATTGTGTGTGTGTTCCACCAAATACAGTCGCACTGAGTCAGACAACAGTAACACCAAAGGCTAATGGAAAAAATGTTACATATTGATCTTGCCATCCAACAATGTTACTTAACTCAGCATTGTTCAGAAAAAATTACTGAAGAATAGTATTATGCTATATAATGACTAGTTTTCCTTTTCCTTGCAATAAAGTAAAGCATTTAAAGAAAAAAAAAACCCACAAGCATCTCGAATAGCCTCTGCTTTGCTGCAAAAATAGACTGTGACGAGAGTAACTCTCCCAATCAATTATGCAGCATGGTTTTAAGTGAGGAAAAAAATTCAACATACGTATCACTTCAAAATATATACAGCATATATCTATATGTACAAACTGCGTAAATCTTGAAGGGCTATGAAGCATATATTTTGCTACACTAAAGCTCTGACTGTTAAATTGATTGCAACAAAACTTTAATTTCTTTTTCTGAAAAACCCTAGCAATATGAATCTTACTGGAATTATTTAAACGTAGTGCTGTGTGTACACATCTTTATATGTGTGGGTGTAAACAAGATTTCTACAAATTCTCTTCTGTAGGCTCAGAAGCAACTCCTCTTCTCTAACAAAAATACTGCCCTGAAATTATCTCCTTTAAAAGTGACGAGAGTAAATGAATATACTTCAAATTCTACCATCTACATATGTGCATTCTGAACTCATTCTGCAGAGGGAGTTCCTTAATACTTCTCATTTTTATTCTATACATGCAGGGTTCATTAATGGTCTTCCTTAAGAGCACCTTTTTAAAGAATGATCTGCCCCATTAGCCAGAAGAATGTGACTTAGACAGTATATGCATGTGTATATGTGTGTATGTACATACACACACACACATATATATATATTTTAATTTTGGCTGAATTCAGGAATGAGTCTGGGCTAAAAGAATCGATCTGTCACAGAGCAACAGATTGCAGTTAGGAATTGCCAACAAACCACAAGCAATAGTAGGTAATGACTAATTGTAACAGGAATGAAGGAACAGAGGGTGGGACTGTTTCAGAGAAGGTAACTGAAAAAATGACCTTTCCCATATGAAATCAAACAGTTTGCTTTAGTGTTTTTTTTATTGTTAAATCAAATACAAGCATGATACCTTCCCTCTTCTCAATAGTCCCTAGGGATGTTGATCAATTCAACAATTCCTGAGAGATTTGTGAATCTTTTATCACACTTGCCTTTTGTGTTCCTTTATTTCTATTACTATTATATTCTATGAGACATTTTTGAGATTTCTCAATGAATTATTATTTGAGCACAGTCTTTGGAGCTCTAGAACCTAAAACTTATAGGAAACCTTGACTATGGCTCCCACTTTGTGGTAAATGAATATATAACATGATCTTTTAAAAAAGTAGAAGAGAATTTATGAAGATTTACAAGGCTCAAGAAATAGAATGGCAAGAACAATCATATTCATCTCTTTTATTGATTAGAACGTTATAATTTTTAATTAACCATTTAATCTTACCTCCTCAGAATTTCATGAAATACTTTTTCCTAATTATCAATGTACACAAACACAAATTTGTTATACCAGAAACTTAACCTCTTAAAACTTTAATCTATGAAATTACATGGAGCTTGAGGTGCTTAAAGAACTTAAATTCTGCACTAAGGTTCAAATGCTTTGGGGACTTCCTTTAATTTTTGCTCCACTGCAGTGAACATCAACAAGATGTTCTATGAGGCTGAAACATAGGATTTTGTGGCTCCCTATAACTGCAGAGATTACAAAGCATATTGGGTCAAATGTAATATCATATTTTAAAAGATCACTTATTTGTTTAAATGTAAATATTTAATTTTAACCAATATGGTGTGGTGAGACTGCCTATATACTTACTCCAAATGTAAAAATAACTATTTTCTTAGCTTGATGATTTAGGCTGTTACCCCCGTCTTTAGATGGCACAGCTCATTTTGTTTCACTGCTATTTTAATTCCTAAATCCTTTTATCTAAGATCTATTGAACATCAGAATCCATGTCTATTTAATAAACTACATCAAATATTCCTTATCTCCTCATAATTCAAAGAAGAAATAAATGGAGGATGCTAAAAACCACGCTTCTTTCTTAAATGGGCATTGATTGATTGATGTCCCCAAACCAGTTTCTCAACAAACTTAACTCTTTCTCTGCTGAAAAAGAAAAGAGCAGTTCCTCAATGGCAAGTTCAAAAATTAGCCAGTAAAAATACAAAAAAAAAAGACAAAAATATAAATTGTAAAAATAATATCAGAACCAAGTTAGATGGGAGGATGAAAAACAATGGTGAACAATGAACTACGTATCAATGAAGCAATGTATACAAAGAAAGGGAAGAAGCTAAGGGCAGTGAGATGGCACAAGGGCAGCAGGAACCTTGTGAAAGGGACCAGGAAAAATCATACAAAGGGGAAAACTTTTTAACCTTGACAAAGAGAAGTCAAGTCATATCAGACATCCAGAAGCACTCACAGGAAATCAGGATGATACTCAACTTAGCCCATCCTAAATCCTGGTTGATAGGGGGTCATGGGCTTGGAATTTTCCATCTGTTTCCAAGAAACTCATACACATAATTGGTATGCACCTAAAACATTCTTTTGTTTCCAAGTGTCAGGATATTCCGAACAACAGCAACAAAAAATACGTCAACATCTTGATAACTGAAAGTCTGCTAAAGCTTTTTATACTTAGCATAAAGCTGTTTGAACCTCCCAAGGGGTGAGTTGCAGACAGCTTCATGGTCCAGATTTCAATACAAGTGCATCAGTCTCCCATTATGACCTACATACTTTACATCCAAACACAAGGCAAGGGCCTAGTTACCCGACAGTGATAATCCTCCAGCCGGTATTCACTTCTCAGGTGATGACAGAGATACTGTAATTAGGGACTGCTAGCACAAAAGCTCATGGCCAGTGTAATAGCCAGTACCCAATTCACTCAGCATAGCAGAAACACTGCCAGTGATTTTCAAGGACTAATAAGACATCACCTGAGCCTCCGATTCATTCAATCATTTGATCATTTGTTATCTATTTACTCAATAAATATTTATCAAACACCTACCCACCACATTCCAGGTACCAAATAGCACCACAGCCTTGGTGCCTTAACATTATACTGCTGCTGCTGCTGCTAAGTCACTTCAGTCGTGTCCGACTCTGTGCGACCCCATAGACGGCAGCCCACCAGGCTCCGCCGTCCCTGGGATTCTCCAGGTAAGAATACTGGAGTGGGTTGCCATTTCCTTCTCCAAACATTATACTAGCACACATATATCGGTGAAAGTAACCAATTTCCACAGGGAACTCTAATCAACGCTCTGTAATGGCCTATATAGGAAAAGAATCTAAAAAGAGAGCAGATAGATGTATATGTATAATTGATTCACTTTGCTGTATACCTGAAACTAAAACAACATTGTGAATCAACTATACTCCAATAACATTTTAAAAAGTAACCCATTTCGCAACAACAACAATTACAAAACGTGAATTACCACCTCTTTTCCCTATGTTCTACGTTTGACCTTTCATGTCCATCATATGCATATTTGATAGCTTTGGGTGATTTCAGGTGGATTTTTCCACTTATCTATACAACTACTTCATTAACAGTCAAGTTATAACATGTGAGCTCACGTGGAGCACTGTGCTCTTAAAATAAGAATATTCCTGGCTATATTTTTCCTTAATGTGAGTGAAAGACCTTTTCAAACCTTCCATCAAAGGAGAGAAATACTAGTTTGAAACCACTGGAATGTATCAGGGATAAGAGTAAGACCTTGAAAAGGGCAGAGGAAGAAACTGAAAATAAGATGGCACCCCTACTTCATGATGGTGTCCAGGGCTGTCATCATTTCTGCTAGAGGAGGCATAAATCAAAATACTTCATATCTGAGCGAATCGGTTATTCCTTTTGTCTTGCCTAAGTTTCAAAGTGAGATTTTCCCACAAGTTCATTCTTAATTTTATGCCTAATCCTTTTGGTTCATGATCTTATAGATTTCAACGAAACTGAGGACTATATTCTTTTACTTCTTGTCTCCAGAAAAATCTAATTGTGTCACCAAGAGGTGGGCCCAGGTTATGCACTACCCAAAGTATGCCCTTCTCTCATTTTTCTCTAGGTTTACTATTATTCTTTGGAGGTGTTTTTACCTCAATATTCTATTCTAAGATGATATTATAAAATTATAATAGCATATTATATTCTAAGATGCTATTATAATATTATAAGATGTTACAGAAAAACCCAAATGAACTTTCTGATCAACCCAATATATACATTCAAATTCATATATACAAACATATATCACATTTTTCCAATATATAGTAAATTCATACATATGCCCACAAAAAAATGTTTTCCTTATAAAATTAACTTAAAGCAATGCAGAGTTTTGTCCACATCATCATTTCATGTGTTAAAATAAATAGTCAACTAATGTCCTTTTTTTTCCCATATATCAACTATGAGCAGTATCTGTGGCAGCCTGGCTAATAAACTCCAAAATAACAAATACTTAGCAGAAAAACCTGACTGTGTTAATTATTTGATGTAAAGGAAGAATTAGCATGTTGGGTAGTTTTATTTATTTATTTATTTTTTCTAAAATGAGCTTGCTTATAAGTGTTAGTAGTTGACTAAACGATTGTTTGAAAACTGACCATTCCTTTGGAAGGCACATGTAAAACAAAAAAATAAATAAATAAAGCTTCAGATTTAATCACTCTAGGCCAAAATTTGAACTTCCGTTGAGATTTAGACAGGACCATGACAGAAACGAGCACTTCCTGGGAACAATTATTCAACCAAGACCCACTGGTTTCCCTTCACCTCCTCAAAATCATAGCTGATGATTTCAAAGCACAGGGGAAAGTGGGTGATAGTCTCTGGACTGCTTCTGAGAGCTATTCCACAGGATATGTAGGTGCCCCCTTGCTCTTCCTGAGGGTGTGATGGCTCCTGAACCGGACTTTGTGTGTGCGCGGTTCCTTCGCGTTTGCACTGCAGCATATCCATCCTCTCCACTCCCAGGAGCTGTCCTCAGCCACTGCGACCTCGGTTCCTGCAGGTGACAGTATGGCTTTCTGCTGATTTATTAAAAAATCTCCCATTTTATGGCTCCTGTGTACTCTCTAGAGTGTGATCATGTGACCAGTATAATGACAATCTGTCTCCCTGCTAACATTTCTCTACTTTGGTTATTTGTTTGATAAAGTGAGGAGCTTCCCTTTTGTTGCCCTTCATCAGAGCTTAATGTCTTTACTTTGGGATCAATATACTTTATGAATAATTTTATTTCCTTCTATTTTTATGGTCTTTTCTCCTCATTACCATACTGAGTTTATTAGCTGGTGCTGTCAGTATCTTTACCCTGTCATATGTTCCTGAGGTACAGTAAATACCACTTGTGTTGTAATTAATATGCACACCCTCTGCAGTAATTAAAGTACAGACCCCTTCAACCAGCTGAGCTTCCTACACTAATTCCACCTTATCTTCATAATGAACTTATTGTAATCTGAAACTACTACTGAATATTGTTCAGTAAGGCTAGAAGAATGAAATCTAACGAGATGCAATAATATTTGTGAACATGTTAATATAAAAAATGAATTTAATTAGTCTAAATCTAATTAAATTTCCCATACAATTAAAAGCCTCCCCTTCCTTCCATTTTTTAAAAAACTAGAAAATGCCGAATTATTGCCCTTTCAGTTATTCCTATAAAGAAGCAGACTGGACAAATGCTTTATCTCCCCATAAGATACACACAGTAAAATCTAGAGGAACCAGAAAAAGGACAGTGATATAGTAAGAAGATACCTAAATCCCTTTAGGACTTCCCTGGTAGCTCCGAATCCGACTGCAATGTGGGAGACCGAGTTCGATCCCTGCACTGGGAAGATACCCTGGAGGAGGGCATGGCAACCTACTCCAGTATTCTTGCATGGAGAATCCCCACTGACAGAGGAGCCTGGCAGGCTATAGTCCATGGGGTCACAGAATCCGACACAACTGAGAGACTAAGCACAGCTTAGCAAATCCCTTTTAGGAACGACTGTCTAAAATAGAGCACTTGCAAGGTTTTAGATAAATCAAGTATTTGACCTTTCTAAAAAAGAGAAACTCAAGCAAAATTGTTTATCAAATCAATCTGTTAATCAAAAAAAGGCAGATTTTTAAAATAATACCAAATGCACACTGCAGGTTGCACTAAGGCACAAACCCTATCCCCAGGGAGCTTATATTTTAATAAAAGAAATGCATGTTTCAGTTCAGCAAGATTTATTGGGCATCTACCGGAAATAGCACAATGAATGTCACAGAATTTCTATGCAGCATGAAAAAAGGAAAGTCTAGCGCTAGGCTTGCACCTTGAGAGATGAGAGAACGTTTGGGGCAGGACACTAACTGATGCTTCACAAATTCAGTTTTTCTGGAGAATAAAGTCTAAGTTAAGAAAAAATAGACACAAAAGATTAATTAAAGATACGTAATTGGCACAGAAGAGGAACACAGTAAGGAAGTGCATGCACATGTAATATTATATTTATCTCACCAGGAAACATTTCAACAAGGAAAGTGTGTGCCTAAAGTGCTGACCCACCATAGGCAGGAAGCTGGTCAGAGCCTGGGAATTGGGGGAAGGGTCAGGCATGATGACCACAACAGTGCCAGGAAATGGGATTATTTCAAGGTCAAAAGAAGTTACCAATAGGGTAGAGCTCTGCTTTTTAATTATTCACAGTAATGACTTGGATCTTGGAAAGAAAGGAATCATTTCCAAGATTGTAGACTGAACTAAGCACAGCATGGAGGACTGATAAAATACACACACAGATCATCTTGAAAATTTCAAAGTGCTTTCGTGGTCAAAACCCCTATGAATGCGGACAACACATTAACTGTCACAGTTGTTTTCTTATTTTCTTTGAAAACTACCCTTGTTTATGTGAGATTTACAAGACGCATTACCTAGCGGATTACTTGGAAGGAAGTAACCAAGTGATGTTATGTTTGCAGTAGTGAATCGAAACTCTGCCATCACCTGGCACCTGCTCTGACACTTTCAGCAATGATGGATTGACTCCCCAAGAAAATCAACATCTACTCCCCTACAGGACTTGATGTGAGCTCAACTGGGAAAGAAAAGACAAGCGTTTAGAGCAGCACCCGTGCAATAGTTTCTGTAAAAATACCAGTGGTCTTGCTTTTAGACATGAGGTGACCTTTGGCAGCATTGCCTATCCAAGCCCCAGCTACCACCACTGACAAAACGCATTGATTCTATCACTGCCCCGACCCGACTGCATCCTGAGCCTCTACTTTGAAGCTGCAGCTTCTTCCTTAGTACATTAAGTATATAGAAATCTAGGAACCCAGAATCATCTCATGCCATTCCTTATGATAATAAAATGAAATTTTATGAAAATTTTGAAAATTTCAAAAATTTTACTAAATTTATGAAACTGCGTGAAAGTTACACTAGTCAGAAGGTAATGAGTCCTAAGTAGAAACCTGATAGTCTAGGAAGTTATCCTAAAAAGCAAACTTCTGAGATCTGTTCTCAACATATAACTTCAAAAATGAAAACAAATAATATGTTGAGACAGATTGCTAAAGCTATGCACTACAAATCAAAGGAATTAAAATAAAGTTAGGCATTCTCTAGAAGAGTATTCACTATATTTTAAGGAAGATTTAAATGTATTTCAAAAGGGCAGCAGGGAAAAAATGGAAAGTTACTGATAGCAAAAATAAATTACCAAGAAATCTGTGCTGTTCTGCTGCTAAAAAAAAAATAATAATAATAAAACTAAAACAGATGTTGACATCTACCTGATAGTGAATATGTTTCTTAATATTGATTCTGACCATCAAAAGGGAACCTACTCAGAAACAAATCTGATAGGAATGAGTGGAGATCCCAAAAGACAGACTTTAAAAATTCCTGATAGATAAAAGTTTGGTTACACTATGCCACCAAAAATCATCCAATCCAGAATGTTAGCCTAGTTTTAATAAAGACAAGGCATGTGTGTACCAACAGGCGTAAGTGTGACTGTGTTTGTTTGTGTATTCACCTGTCTATACACAAAAGCAAAACTTCCAGCTCAAAAATGAAGTAATGTGAAATTTCCTTCGGTATGCTCTTCCAGTGTATTTACTGAAAATATACTTAATTTACATTTGTTCATCTCTAAGCTTTATGTTCAGTTCACTGTAGGACCTGAAACCTAAGAGAAATGGTTTCAAAGGTCAGGAAAAGTTCTAAATATTAGCAACTGAATTGTTCATGAGTGTGTTTGCATCCATTTCAAAAACTGTTCACATGAAGGATGGGCTTGGCTTTCGAGAAAACATTTTGTGACTCATGGTTTATTTGGTACACTCACCATAGTTTGGGAGCAATGCTAATGTTTATGGATTATTATATATTTGTTCAATGGTGAAGTAAGTGACAAGGTCTAGTACCCTAAGTAGAAGACAGATATCAACTTGAGACAGGAATTTTGCACCTGTGGGGGTCAGGGGGCTGTGGGGTGTGGGGCTGGGTGTGAGTGTGAGTGTGAGTGTGTGTGTGTGTGTGTGTGCGCGTGTGTTTGTATGTGTGTGGAGTAGTCAATTTCAAACCTCCATTTGGTGATTAACTCAGTAACAGTTCTTAGCAGGCCATGTTCAAAAAGGAAATGTTAGTAACAAGGTTTCTTTTGTGAGCCCCATGGAGTCTTCTCTAGCCCTTCTGATCAGTTTGTTTAGGTACCGGACCATTGGTCCATTAACATTATCCAGGTGAAACAAAGAATAAAACATGGCAACTAAATGATAAATGATGTGGGAAACAATATTCTGGGATGCTTGACATAAAAGACATCCTTGAAGGAAACCACTGATGAGGAAGAAAAGTTGAAAAACTAGGGAAACTAATTTAGTCTCATTCTATGTGTGTGTGTACACACACAGTGTATATATATTTGCATTTAAATATTATATATTTTTAAATAATTTAATATTACTGACTTCTGTGTAAAACACAAATAGCCACATTTATACCAAAAAAGCAAGAGAGTTCCAGAAAAGCATCTATTTCTGCTTTATTGATTATGCCAAAGCCTTTGACTGTGTGGATCACAATCAACTGTGGAAAATTCTGAAAGAGATGGGAATACCAGAACACCTGATCTGCCTCTTGAGAAATCTGTATGCAGGTCAGGAAGCAACAGTTAGAACTAGACATGGAACAACAGACTGGTTCCAAATAGGAAAAGGAGTTCGTCAAGGCTGTATATTGTCACCCTGCTTATTTAACTTATATGCAGAGTACATCATGAGAAATGCTGGGCTGGAAGAAACACAAACTGGAATCAAGATTGCCAGGAGAAATATCAATAACCTCAGATATGCAGATGACACCACCTTATGGCAGAAAGTGAAGAAGAACTCAAAAGCCTCTTGATGAAAGTGAAAGTGGAGAGTGAAAAAGTTGGCTTAAAGCTCAACATTCAGAAAACGAAGATCATGGCATCCAGTCCCACCACTTCATGGGAAATAGATGGGGAAACAGTGGAAACAGTGTCAGACTTTATTTTTCTGGGCTCCAAAATCACTACAGATGGTGATTGCAGCCATGAAATTAAAAGACACTTACTCCTTGGAAGGAAAGTTATGACCAACCTAGATAGCATATTCAAAAGCAGAGACATTACTTTGCCAACAAAGGTTTGTCTAGTCAAGGCTATGGTTTTTCCTGTGGTCATGTAGGAATGTGAGAGTTGGACTGTGAAGAAGGCTGAGCACCGAAGAACTGATGCTTTTGAACTGTGGTGTTGGAGAAGACTCTTGAGAGTCCCCTGGACTGCAAGGAGATCCAACCAGTCCATTCTGAAGGAGATTAGCCCTGGGATTTCTTTGGAACAAATGATGCTAAAGCTGAAACTCCAGTACTTTGGCCACCTCATGCAAAGAGTTGACTCATTGGAAAAGACTCTGATGCTGGGAGGGATTGGGGGCAGGAGGAGAAGGGGACGACAGAGGATGAGATGGCTGGATGGCATCATTGACTCAATGGACGTGAGTCTGAGTGAACTCAGGGAGTTGGTGATGGACAGGGAGGCCTGGCGTGCTGCAATTCATGGGGTCACAAAGAGTTGGACAGGACTGAGTGACTGATCTGATCTGATCTGAAAGGGAGTTTGATAATGTATATAAAGCCTTTTAATTTACTAATGTTAGAACTGTCATAATTTTATTCAGTTATCACCTTCCTTTGGTTATAAAAGCCCCAACTGTATTACCAGATGTAAAAGCAAAACCAAAAAATTCCAGTTTTCCTTCCTTTTCTTCTAGCCTACTGAATGAGATTCTAAAATTAAATTTCAATGGTTTGCAAAACTCCTTTCTCAAATTAAGGCAGAAGTGATTGAAGACACTTTTAGCTACACCTGCTCAACAGCTAATTTAATGAGAAAATGACTTAGAAATTGCAAGTGGTAGATAGAACAATATTGTTGGTACGAACTAAGAGGTAATGCAGTACAGACGGCTTGAGTAGAATCCATCTTTCATACGCTAAATCCTCCAACTTTCTTGACATGTAGCTTCTGTTTCAAATAAAGAATATGCTCAGCTCCTCACAGAGTAACCCACCCATATTTGGATATTCCTGCTTAGTCATGTATTGTGAAATGGTATGGTTAAGGACTAGAAAAATTATTCTCCTGCACATATTTAGCATTAAGACAGTTTCTGTCCACTCTTACCTGTTGAGGCCACGTCGCCACTGTCCCAGCCAAGCTGTGGGCCGGCATCATGAGCGCCAGCCAGCGGGAGAGGTCCCAACCAGCCTCCTGCAGCGCTGAGCTGGCCCACCTCTGGAATTGGGGCCTGGTTCACAGCCATCACAGCGAGGGCTGCTGCTCACCAGCCGCGAGGATAGCATAATGCGGTTCTGGGATGCATCCAGTGTGGCCCCCTGACCATCCTGCAAGCTGAGCACTGTTGGCCTCTTCCAGACGGACAGCAGGCATGCCAACAGCCTGGCCCAGGCCACAGAAAACGACTGCACACCCCGCCTTCCGCAGGATAGGCCGCTTCTAACCCTTCAGCAAAGATCTCTTTCTCAGAAAGGATGGCTGGCACTGCAGGCAGGGGGCTGGTGCAGGAGCTAAGTGATGCGTCTTCCAGGCAAGTGGTCAGCCAGACCGGTGTGGACTGCCTCCAGGAGCCGGGGCGCTGAGCCATTGCCCTGACCTCCGGCTTCCAGTTCACGAGCAGGTTCAGCACTGGTTACCCAGTGCAGTCTCTTCTGTCTCGCAACCCGCCAAGTGCAGCCTTATGGCTTTGGAGCTTTGGGCACAAGTCATGGTTTTGGTCTCTTTAACTTATCTCCGCAAGAGCCCTGGTCTGACCAAACGCACTCTTCACCCATGGTCGTGAAACGGCAGCTCTCTGGGATGAAGTCCACGTGAGGTCCACGTGTGCTACGCACTAGCCGTGCACGTGACGAGAAGCTATTGGGGCTGTGGGAGGAAGAGGCGGGGACGCGGCTGGGCACCCAGGTGCTGCTCATGCGCCACAGGTTGGGCCTTCGTGGTGGTGGAGGCGCAGAGCCGCCCTTGGCCCCACCTGTGTACAGCAGGAGGCCTTACAGGTCCCAGAGCCCGTGCAGGGAGAACGCGCTGTGCTCACCAGGTGGGCGGAGCAGTTCATCAGCTGTTCACCTGGTGGCCCAAGAGGGTTGTAGTATGCACAGGGTGGCACTGGCTACATTTGCTAGTGTGGCCCTCCAAGACTGTGCTGACACCTGCCTGGCCTACCTCCCCTGTCCGTCTTCTCGGTGCCTGGCCTGCGACCCCAGGTGAACTACTCCTGTAGCTGAAAGGAAGATACATCAGCATCACCTCCTGTGTCTTCAAGTGCAACAGCCAGGTTTTGCCTCATTTCCCCACAGGAGCTTGAATGCTTCTCCCTAAGCTCCAGAATGTCACAGAGCCGCTGGGCTCTCTGGACACTAGCTGGCCCCACGATGCCTCCTGCAGGCTCCCAGGGTTGCCAAAGCTGAGACAGGCTAACAGGGACCCCAGGCATCATCTTCGCCCCCACAGAGCCTCAATGGAAGCCTTGATTCTGCTCGCAGCAAGGGAGCTGACACCCCAGAGCCAACCGAACTGTGTTCTCACCCACGTCCACCAACATGGCCTCCAGAGATGACACTACTCAGGACACGACAGGGGACATCACAGTGGAGGACGTGAAGCATCCCGTGGGCTCTGCAGAGCAATCTGAGAAGAATCCCGGGACCCTAGCAGAAGACAGGGCTTGAGCCTGTGCCATCCTGATAACTGAGGTAGGCCAGACCTATCCCCACCCCACCTACTGCCCTGATGACAGCTGGGATCTAGAACCCCCAGCTCCTTCCTGGTCCTGCACATGGACCAAAACCTGCTGACCTGTGGGCTCCAATGGGACTCGCCAACCTTGGCCCCAAGTTGCGGGCCTGCACTCCACTCAGAGCCTCTGGGGCAGATTCAAACTGACTACAGGCAGTTGGCCACCCTGGAGCCCAGGTGCCAAGGGGAAAGAATAGATAGGGCTGGCAACCCAAGCTACCGCCCACTCCACACAGCGTCCTTCCCCACTCCCTTTGCAAAGATAATTTTTTCTAAAGCCTGTTTTGGGCTGGACACTCATTTTAAAGCTATTTTGGTAGAGGGGACAGAGAGTGGAAGATGGATTTCCCTGTACATTGTACCTTGCAATTTTTTCCTTTTTTTTTTTTTTTAATTAGCAGTCTTAATATTTAGGGCTTCCCTGGTGGCTTAGACAGTAAAGCGTCTGCCTGCAATGAAGGAGACCTGGGTTCAAACCCTGGGTCGGAAAGATTCCCTGGAGAATGCAATGGCAACCCATTCCAATACTTTTGCCTGGAAAATCCCATGGATGGAGGAGCCTGGTAGGTTACAGTCCAGGCTATAAAGAGTTGGTTACAGCTGGTAACCAACTGGTTAACCCCTGGTAGGTTACAGTCCAGGGGTTGCAAAGAGTCGGACACGACAGAGCGACTTCACTTTCTTTCTTTCTTTTAATATTTAAAATAATGATTTTTAATTTTGAAAAGGAAAGCATTTAATGTCTCTTAAAAGGGGGAAAAGAGAGTATCAAAAGAATGAGCCAGAACTAAGATTTTAATTATGCTTCTATTTTTACATGATTCTTTATACCCACCATTGTTACCCAGAATGTCATAGAGCTATGAGAAAGGTATCAGATACTTACTTTTTAGCCAAAACATTAAGGACTTTATGCCTGCCTTTGGTAAGTGATGAGGTTACCCATGTGCCTTTGAGAAAATGCTGAGAAACTTTTCTGAGCCTCAGACAGAAAATATAAGTTGTGAAATTCTTTAATGGCTATGC
Organism: Bos javanicus; assembly: GCF_032452875.1. NCBI lineage: Eukaryota > Metazoa > Chordata > Mammalia > Artiodactyla > Bovidae > Bos > Bos javanicus. The sequence continues at coordinate 40,406,740 of NC_083878.1, forward strand.
CTTCCAAAACAGAACAAAGGGAAAGAGTTATTGAGGTAACTAAAACAAAGCAAGAAATACTGCAGAAAAAGAGAAAAATATTTTTCCCCAGGTCTGAATCTAGCAGCTCAGAACACATGAAGGAGATGAATGAACTGAAAAGGTATTTACGGTTGAAGAGATAGATGCTGAGCTATTATTTCTTGTGATGCTATGAGATATTTATAACAACAAAAAAAAAACCTCTTGAAAATGAAATCAGCACCCAGTTTCTCAGCCGCAAACAACCTTCAGACTCCACTAGCAACATTATACCTTAAACACAAGTGCGTGTTTAAACATTTTAGTAATGGCTTAAATAAAATTTTGTGTTTTATTTATCAGCTGTGTATACATTCGCATGCTATTTTCAGAATATTCCTTTAATAAACTTCTTTCCCCATACTAGAATAATCAAGGTAAACTTAGAGCAAAATATTTTCTTTTCAGACTGCTTCCTTATCCTAAAATGCTAATCAAATCATAGTATAAAAAAACCTTTAAGTGTGGTAGTTAATTTTTAAAAAGAAAATATTAAAAGCAGATTTTTAGTGGTCAGATTTTTTATAATCCAAAGAGTATCACGGAGTCAACTTTGAAAATGTGCTCTCTTACCTTTCTCATTTAAAATAATAATAATAATTTTATATATATATATATATATATATATATATATATATATAAAGGGTTTGACATTTCCCCTTGTAAACTGTAAGTTCCAGAAATCAGAGGATATTACTGGAATTTCTGTTATTTCACATTTTCCACTGAATGGCTTTCATGATCACATGGTCAGAAGACAATTACCACCATACTCTCCGTCTTTAGGGGCTTTGCAGTTTATACCATAGGCTTTCAGTGTTTCTGTTCTCTCGGTATTGTTGCATACACAGTGAAAGAGGTGAATTAAATTGCTCTGGTGCATCAAGTGGTATCACATTGGCCTGAAATAATTCAAGTATCTCACAAAGCTCTTGGAAAGCAATCCTTTGCATGTGAAATAAATAAAACCCATCCAGTTGTAACCCTCATGAAACATTTTGGTAAAATCAAATGCAAGATATATTCTTTGTCAAATAAGTCTCAGTCTTCTCTGCCATATCAAAGCAGCTTGTTGACAAATGAAAAGTAAGTTATTGATGCGGTAAGTTTGTGTCTTGGTTTGCCTTGGGAGATTGCTCATGTGTACATTTGTCTGTTTTTCTTTGTTTCAGTTTGTGTTTTTTGTTATATGATACCAAGGAGTTGATTTAGTAGTTTAGTTTTGGTCATGGTAGTGACTTAATTGGATATGTTGTTTTATTTGCAGGTGTTAAGCACACAGTCTTATAGACACAGCCTAAATGGGAACTGGACACACAAAAAGATATGAATTTAGGAAAAAAACATACAAAAATAAGTATAAATTAAGGAGTTCCATAAAACTGATTCCAAATCCATCTCTGAATTTTTTCAGATTTCATGGCATATTCCTTAAAGTAAAAGGCAAAAAAGAATGTTATATAAGAACATTACATCATATATCTTAAAAAATATCATCAAATTCACTATGGTTACTTACTTTTCCAGTGATAACCACAGTATTAATAATACATCCCTCCCCCATGTTTTTAAATATGACTTTGACACTACTCCCAGCAAAAGATTAGGTCTATGTGCCCTCCCTTTAAAATTATTAACGTGGTGACTTTTTTGACTAACAGGGTATGGAATTTACAAAGCTATTGACTTTTGTGACTAGGTCATTAAAGACCATGAAGCTCCTGCCTTGCTAATTGAAATACTTGTCTTGAAATTGTATACAAAGCCCAACTACGCAGAGGCCACCATGCCAAGGAAGCCTAAACCCATCCAAGAGCAGAAACCACATGCAGCTCTGAAACTACAAGACAGGTGCCTAGGCAGCCCCAGTGACTTGGCCTCCTGCTTTTGCTAGTTCTAGGGCTAGCTCTAGTCCTCTCTAGCTGCAGACCCAAGAGACACCCTGAGGCACAACCTCCCAACTGCACAACTTCCAAATTCCAACCCACTGAAACCATGAGAAATAACAACAGAGTAGTTGTTGTAAGTCAGAGTTTGGGGGAAATTAATTTGTCAGTCATTTACTTAGTATCATTTACTTAGCTTCCCTGATTACTTACTTACCTTCCCCAATAGCTTAGTTGGTAAAGAATCCACCTACAATGCGGGAGACCTGGGTTTAATCCCTGGGTTGGGAAGATCCCCTGGAGAAGGGAAAGGCTACCCACTCCAGTATTCTGGTCTGGAGAATTCCATGGACTGTATAGTCCATGGGGTCGCTAAGAGTCAGAGACGACTGAATGACTTCACTTTCACTTTTCACTTTCATGCATTGGAGAAGGAAACGGCAACCCACTCCAGTACTCTTGCCTGGAGAATCCCAGGGACGGAGGAGCCTGGTGGGCTGCCATCTATGGGGTCGCACAGAGTCAGACATGACTGAAGTGACTTAGCAGCAGCAACAGCAGTAAATATTTTTGAGTATCCACTCTGTGCTGGGCAATTATCTTAGGTATGAATAACTGAATCCTGCAAAGACTTCTCCCCCTACAAAAAAAAAAAGTTTAATTATTAATTAACCCCTTCATTCTCTGTGGTTCCATGGCTCTTTAGACTGGTTAAAAAAACACTTATTTCTCTTGTCCATATTGTATAAGTTGTATACATGTTTGGTTATAAATTTCTAAATTCAAGATCTAGATCATGGTTCATTTTTTTTTCCCGCTCTAGTGTACAATGCACAGAAATTTTCAGTGACTGATATGTAACACCTATCTAGATAAGGACATTCAGTACAAGGAAGTGACACCACTATCCCACAAATTAAAAACTAATAAAGGTTTTCATACACGACTTCTTTAAAATGGCTGAAGTTTTGAATTCAAGGTAAAGAAGTCCTTTTAAAAATATGTGATCATTGCTATTAAGCTATTGCAGCAGTCAAAAAGCAGTTTTCAAATATCCTAGTCATTAATAAACAAGCCTTGTTATTAAAATAACTATCCCTTAAACTGTTTTTTTTTTTTTAATTTGTCAAATACTCTGTTTACACAGCTATAGATCATTTTGTTCTAATTGTAGACCGAATCTGAAAAGGGCCCTGAATGTGATAAAAAGTAGTGTCCTAGCCACCTAGTTACAATCTTCCTTCCTGCCACTAGTCTATGCTGTTGTACTAAATACTGAATCCTCATTCAGTGTCCATAGGCATGTTGAAAGGACTTAAGATTTTTAGCTCAGATGGAAAAAAGTCAAATGCCTGATTGTTTCCCCTAATTTGAAGCAAACAATTTAAAAACAATTCTGTTCACAAAATATATATTTTAATTCATAAATTTAAGTTTTTAAAACTTCGTCAATTCAGAAAAGAAAATTCAGAGAAATCTCTTTTTTTAATCTCTTTCTAATTTTGAATAGAAGCAATCCAATCTTCATAAATACACATTCTTAAAATGTTCAGTTTTTGTTCATTTCTTCTAGTGTTTTGCCCTGGTTTGATCTACATTTGAGGATAAGATGAATTTTTAAATCCCATGAATTCTACCTCAACACTGCTTTCTCTACCTAACCCATTTTTCCCTCTTTCCATTAGTATAGTTCAGAGTCATAATATCTAAAAATTGAATAACAGTACAGGCAAACATTTATCGAGGTCTTATTTGTTTGAAGTTCTGTGCTGAGGGCTTTATACATGCTATCCTGTTTAAAACTTATATTAACATGGTGAAATAGATTCTAAAATTATTCCTATTTTACAGATGTGTAAATCTTGGAGGACTTGCAGAACTAAGTAATTTGCCCAAGGTCATAGTCAAGAGTGCTAGAACCAGCCTGCAACTGGAGAGCAGGACGCAGAGCCCAGCTTTCCATCTTACTTCTCTAGCTCATGGCTGGAAGAGACTTTAAAATCTAGTCTACTCCCCATTTGATTCTCATTCTCCTTTGACACTACTGCAAATTGTCACAAGCCTGTATTGAAACATCTCTAATGACTGTCATAGTAGTCTCCTATTTCTCAACTCCAACTCAGACTAATTAAACAAGACTAATTGTTATCAAAAACTTTTTGTCATAATCTCCCCTCTGCTCACATAAACAACTCATGTTTCTAAATGAAGCAACTATGACACTTCAGCGGAGAAGGCAATGGCACCCCACTTCAGTACTCTTGCCTGGAAAATCCCATGGACGGAGGAGCCTGGAAGGCTGCCGTCCATGGGATCGCTGAGGGTGGGACACGACTGAGCGACTTCACTTTCACTTTTCACTTTCATGCATTGGAGAAGGAAATGGCAACCCACTCCAGTGTTCTTGCCTGGAGAATCCCAGGGACGGGGAGCCTGGTGGGCTGCTGTCTATGGGGTCACACAGAGTCGGACATGACTGAAGCGACTTAGCAGCAGCAGCAGCAGCAGCAGCATGACACTTCAGATATCCTAAACTCCTTCCAAACCAGCTACTCATACTCTTCAATCACAACCTGCGTCCAGAATCCTACATCTATGGTTGTCCTCATGGGTATAATATCCTGTGTCCTCCATCTTAGAATATGGTTCCCACTAACTCTATCTCTGCGGCTGCTGCTGCTGCTAAGTCACTTCAGTCGTGTCCGACTCTGTGCGACCTCATAGACGGCAGCCCACCAGGCTCCCCCGTCCCTGGGATTCTCCAGGCAAGAACACTGGAGTGGGTTGCCATGTCCTTCTCCAATGCATGAAAGTGAAAAGTGAAAGTGAAGTCGCTCAGTCATGTCCGACTCTTCGCGACCCCATGGACTGCAGCCTACCTGGCTCCTCTGTCCATGGGAGTTTCCAGGCAAGAGTACTGGAGTGGGGTGCCATTGCCTTCTCCGGACTCTATCTCTACATACCCCTATTCTTCTTATCCTTAAAGAGCCTCTTAAAATTGACCTAGCTTTACCACACATTATTTTCTGTGGTATGTTATAATTACATGAAGGGCAAAATTCAGAAATCAGCAGCTGTGACTTTGCCTATGCTCAACTAATCTGTTTTGAAAATAGTCACAATTTTGTCTGATGTCTCTCTAAAAAACTTGCAGTGTTTTAATATAAAATGTCAAGAAATTTTTGATGGATGCATACATGTATGCATGCATATGTGGATAGATGGATGAAAGCATTCAAAAGAAATGAGTCCCCTTGTTTCTGCCTATACAAGTAATACTTCAGAAAATGTTTGAATTCAAATAACTGGCTCTTAATAAACCCTTGAGGAGCCTTCACACTACCTTATGGTTACTAATTCAACCAAATGTGGTGAAATTGGACTTAACAGGCTTTTTAATTAATTGAACCAAGTTTTAATATTTGACCGGGTTGAAAGCATAGTGTTTCAAACTAGTCTTTTGATAAAACCATATTTTTTATGGTGTTTGTTGCTTAAACTCATTTGATATGGTGTAAAGCAAACTGGAAAACTCAGCAGTGGCCACAGGACTAGAAAAGGTCCGTTTTCATTCCAATCCCAAAAAAAGGCAATGCCAAAAAATGCTTAAACTACCACACAATTGCACTCATCTCACACGCTAGTAAAGTAATGCTCAAAATTCTCCATGCCAGGCTTCAGCAATACGTGAACTTCCAGATGTTCAAGTTGGTTTTAGAAAAGGCAGAGGAACCAGAGATCAAATTGCCAACATCCGCTGGATCATGGAAAAAGGAAGAGAGTTCCAGAAAAACATCTATTTTTGCTTTATTGACTATACCAAAGCCTTTGACTGTGTGGATCACAATAAACTGTGGAAAATTGTGAAAGAGATGGGCATGCCAGACCACCTGACCTGCCTCTTGAGAAATCTGTATACAGGTCAGGAAGCAACAGTTAGAACTGGGCATGGAACAACAGACTGGTTCCAAATAGGAAAAGGAGTTCGTCAAGGCTGTATATTGTCACCCTGCTTATTTAACTTATATGCAGAGTACGTCATGAGAAATGCTGGACTGAATGAAGCACAAGCTGAAATCAAGATTGCCAGGAAAAATATCAATAACCTCAGATATACAGGTGACACCACCCTTATGGCAGGAAGTGAAGAGGAACTAAAAAGCCTGTTGATGAAAGTGAAAGAGGAGAGTGAAAAATTTGGCTTAAAGCTCCACATTCAGAAAACTAAGATCATGACATCTGGTCCCATCACTTCATGGGAAATAGACAGGGAAACAATGGAAACAGTGTCAGACTTTATTTTTCTGGGCTCCAAAATCACTGCAGATGGTGACTGCAGCCATGAAATTAGAAGACGCTTACTCCTTGGAAGGAAAGTTATGACCAACCTAGATAGCATATTCAAAAGCAGAGACATTACTTTGCCAACAAAGGTCCGTCTAGTCAAGGCTATAGTTTTTCCAGTAGTCACGTATGGATGTGAGAGTTGGACTGTGAAGACAGCTAAGCGCCAAAGAATTGATGCTTTTGAACTGTGGTGTTGGAGAAGACTCTTGAGAGTCCCTTGGACTGCAAGGACATCCAGCCAGTCCATCCTAAAGGAGATCAATCCTGGGTGTTCATTGGAAGGAATGGTGCTAAACCTGAAACTCCAATACTTTGGCCACCTGATGCGAAGAGTTGACTCATTGGAAAAGACTCTGATGCTGGGAGGGATTGGGGGCAGGAGGAGAAGGGGACGACAGAGGATGAGATGGCTGGATGGCATCACCAACTCGATGGACATGAGTTTAAGTGAACTCCGGGATTTGGTGATGGACAGGGAGGCCTGGCGTGCTGCAATTCATGGGGTCGCGTGCTGCAATTCATGGGGTCGCAAAGAGTTGGACACGACTGAGCGACTGAACTGAACTGACTGAAAGCAAACATCTCATGAACCTTAAGACTGTAATCTGTTCAACGTTTCAGGGAACATTTTATCACTTATAAATGTAGAATCCACATCTAGTATTATAAACCAAAATACCAAAGTGTGTAAACTGAAGGTCATCAGAGATCATACATGGTGGTCAAGAGAAAGAAAAGTATGCCATCTTTTACTATTATCTGTAGCAGTTTGCATTTGTAAAAAAAAGTCAATAGAAATAGTCAATATAAGTGTATGTATATTCTTCCTTCTTAAAAAGGGGAAACCATGACCCCAAATAGTACTAGATTTAAAAAAAAAAAAATACCAGACTACTAGTTAACTCATGATGAAAAAATTAAGTTTCCAAATTGAAATGTTTTAGAAATAATTAGACTTTGGTGAAGCTCACTGTGAAGTGGAAATTCATTTTTAATCACAAAATATGTTTTTTCTGTTCTATTTTAGCTTTGTTTTAATTTGCTATTTAGCAGTACCGTGAAATATTAATAATTTGTTTAATAAATTCCTTCTAACTCTTAATAAATTTTTAATGACAAAATCTATCTTAGAGCTCTGTGTGAGAATTGATGTCACTTAACTTTCTGAAAGTGTTAAATTATTGACCTCCTGAAGAGTTTCATTTGAACCTCTATCCTTTGTTTGCCATCACCCGTGTTCATATCTTCTTAGAAATTTTGTGAAATGTAAAAGTCATTGATTTTATAAGCCAAGATAACAAGTGTTCTAGAAATGGGAAGGGAAATGTTTCAGTTTACAAAAGAATAAAAGTTGCCTTCCAGATTATACTGTTAAATTATTTGTAATTAGCCTGATAAGAAAATAAGCCTGTAGAACTTTGGATAAGGATAGAAGACTTTGGATAGGGTAGAAGAAAACAGTCCCATGGGGGTTCCATCGTCGGTCTGTTTTCTACAAAACACACACCTGGATATCCCTCCAGGTTTGCCTACATGCCAGGGCTGTAGGGGCTCCAGATAAGTTCCTTTCTCCATGCTGATTCTCAGCACATGGGAAGGTCAGCTCTGGAGTTTGACAGAGTCAAGGTACATTTTCTCAGAATTGCTGGGCTGATGACTCCCCTATTATCTTCTCTCCTGTATCATGACAGCAAAACACGATGCTCAGCTTCAGAAATGGGTAAAATTTGAAGATAAAGGAAATTTATGGCCTCTTTCATACCCCAACCCATTTATGCCCCCAGCAGAAATTTATACAGGGATTATCTCTATAGATTTTGGAGATGAAGTGTTTAGTGAAAAGCCCATGGACTTTGCTGTCAATCAGATCTGCATTTGATCCCTGGCTCCTCAATTTACTAATTATTCATTTTTTTATAATTTAACTTCTCTGAATCTGTTTCTTTATAATGTTACCAAACTTGTAGGATTGGGGAGAAAGATTGAATGAGGTAAAACGTATGTGATTTTAAATATTACCAAAGTCAGCACAATAAATTCTAGTGGCTCTGGTGGTTAAATTCTCTGTAGGTTCCAAAGCCAGTCTTCCTCTATGGAAAAGGGAGCAGGGCTGTGAATTAAACTCAGTGTGAAGTTCCCCAGGGATCGTCACCCTCTTGCAACTCAGGGACGAATTCAGTGTTGAAATTAAAACTCAGATTTGGTTTTAATTCTATCTTCTCATGGCCCAGGGGCAGGGAGGGTGCAGGCTAGCACTCTTTCTGTGCCCTGAATGCACAGTGCAGGTCAGTGCGAAGTGGGCAGTGTAGGGGAATGACTGTTGACTGCGTCAGATAGACCTGGGGCAGGGGAAGGGGTTCGTACTTATTTTGTTTGTTTGTTTTGTAACATTTCCCAACAGAGAAACCTTGAAAAATCTGCTTGGATTTTCTACAGCTCCCTTTCCTCATCAGCAAAATATGAAAATAATGGCATAGGCTTAATTCAGAACAGTTAATTCATTTTAATATGTCATGGCAATATTAGCAACATAACTCAGATTAAGATCCATAGGCTCTTATCCTACACTATATATATGTGTGTATATATATATATATATTTTTTTTTTTTTTTAATTTTTGGCTGTGCTGGGTCTTTGTTTCTTCATAGGTTTTTCCCTTCTTGTGGTGAGCAGGGACTGCTCTTGGTTTGGTCCACAGGTTTCTCTATGCAGTAGCTTCTCTGGTTGCAGAGCACAAGCTCTAGACCACAAGCTCAATTTTGCAGCTCAAAGCTCAGAGTTGTAGCACACAGGCTTTGTTGCTCTGCAGCATGGAGGATCTTCCTGGACCAGGGATTGAACCTGTGTCTCTTGCATTGGCAGGTGGATTCTTTAATACCGAGCCACCAGGGAAGCCCTATACAATATACTTTGTGGGGCTCTGTGTTTCAGAATTCTCCAAGCAGAGTTCCCAAGTTTCCCTGAATGTTTGCCCTTAGAAATGTTCTGAGAAAAAGAATAATCACGGAGTTCCATGGTCAAATATAGATGGGAAACAATAAATTTTATACCCTTTCTTGGAGAGTCACAAATCTGGCGTATTAAAAGCCTTGAGAAATACTTCAGTAAAAGAAATCTATACAATTCAACAGTCGCCTGAGAATGTTTCCCAAAATATTAAATATGTAGCTTCCTTTCCTTTCTTTAGCGTATGTTTTGGCATGGGTAGTTAACATAACATACTTTGGGAAACATCAGTTACCCTGACCACGTCAAGTTAGGTGCAAAGGGTGTGAATTGTTGGATGATATCAACATCACAAATGGTGCTGTTGCATTTCATTTTCATACAGAAACCAACTCTGACCAACACACATCACTTAACAGGGGTACTTTGGCTCCGCGAAGTGAGTCTCCTTTTAAACTACTAAATGGACTTGCATTCTGTTCTTGTCTTTTAAAGTTGTGCTGTCATGTTGGAAGAGGTAAACACTGGGAAGAGGGGAAGTGACACATACGGGACTTCAGAAACCTTGTTGAAGGTATCAGAACAATTCGTATGCATCCTTAGGCATAGATTTTTCATGCTGGTAATCACCTACATTTATGGATATGAAATACAATTCTATGAACATTTAACTCCAGGTAAACTAGACCACAATTTGAAAACCAAAAGACCAAAATCTGACTACTGAGGAGAAGATCTGGGGATATTACTATTGTATTTCCTGGGACCTACCCAAGTAATAAGACTTGTCTACTGATCTATTAGATAGAAGACATCGTATGACTAACTGGATGTACAGTGATCTATGAGGTATCTACATGCTCTACTCAAAGAACAGCTGGCACTTAATGGGCCATTAGTAAATATTTGCTAAATATATGAGCAAAGTAAGGCAAGGAGTTTAATTGGGCTTCCCTTGTGGCCTAGCTGGTAAAGAATCCACCTGCAATGTGAGATCTGGGTTTGATCCCTGGGTTGGGAAGATCCCCTGGAAAAGGGAAAGTCTACCCACTCCAGTATTCTGGCCTGGAGAATGCTATGGACTGTATAGTCCATGGGGTCACAAAGAGTCAGACACAACTGAGTGACTTTCACTTTTCCCAAAGAGGCCTTGATTTACATTACAAAATGAAAAGGAGATTATGCAGTTTTTATTATGTTTACGCACATTGATTTAAGTGCACATTAAATAGTTCAATCAAACTTTCTCAGGTTCTGATTTGCCAGTTGTGTAGGAAAGCATTAAGAATGAGGCTAACAAAAGAGCTAATAGACATTCTGCCTTTAAAAAAAAACAAAACTGCAGTTTTGATGCAGGTCTATATAGCAACAAAATATGTAACTTACCTAAAGAAGTCAGACATCTTGGATCACATTTGAGTGAAAGGACATGGCCAACACAGAGCCCAAAGTGTCACAAGGAAATATATTTGCATAAAAAGTCTCAGGTGCTGCCTGGAGTTTGGGTTAGAGTCCATCAGAGGGATGGCAAGGACAGTTCCCATAAGGAAGAAGTTTTTTCAGTAGGAAAGACTAAAGTTTGAGGATAGAGGGAAGGAATGAACCAGCATGGTAGGAACAGAGATGTTGGAGAGAAAGGCAGTCCATAAATTTAGGGGCAAAGCCCCATCTAGAACTAGAGAAGAATTCAGGAACTGAGGTCATATATGTTGTACACCAAGACTTTTTCTATAAAGGTTTCCTTATGGCTTCGTTGAATATCAGTAATTTTCCTAAAGAGCAATGGCTTTTGTTATAGTAGTTTTTCATGGCAGCCAAGTAGCTTTTGGTATACTGAAAAATTCATAGGAAATAGTTCAGTCACACGAATTGCTTAGAGTGGGGGCTGAGGGAGATTTTACCTTTGGGAACGTCCCAAGATCATCATAAAGTGACCAAAGCATATTGGATTTCCCCAAGGAAACCTGGGGTTCAATTTTGGCTTCACCATTTATTCCCTGTGATGAGACTTTAGGTAAATCATTGAGCCCAGTGAATTTTAAACCTTCAACTGGTTAAGAATAGGTATTTTGTAGAGATTGTAAAAAGGTTAAATCATGTGTCTATAAAAGTGATTAACACATTGCCCCCCACATAATGTGTACTAAAAGAGAAGTTTTATAGATACTGCATTGTCCAAAGATTATATCACCAAATCATTTTATTTGATAGAACTAGGCCAATTATCTGTATCTCTTTTTACCATTTTCAGTGAAAATTTATCTGCCCACTAAATTACAGGGAAATAAAGTTGAACAAGGAGAGCAATTTGGTGGACTAATCCCTGGCTTTAAGTTTTTAAACTTAAAACTGTCCCCTGTTAAACTCCCTGTCCCCTCTGATCATATTGGTCTTCCCTGGTGGTTCAGACAGTAAAGAAACTGCTTACAATGCAGGAGACCCAGGTTCGATCCCTGGGTTGGGAAGATCCCCTAAAGAAGCAAATGGCTATCCATTCCAGTATTGTTGCCTGGAGAATTCCATGGACAGAGGAGCTTGGTGGGCTACAGTCCATGGGGTCACAAAGAGCTGGACATGACTGAGTGCCTAGCACTTTTGCTTTCCCTGACCGTAATATGTTGCACGCAAATATTTCTAAACCTTTAAATGCACTGAAAGTTTATTACGCTGTCCAGTGGTTTTATCTGTTTGGTATATGTTTATTCTATATCAGAATATTAGGATATTTTCACAAATTTTGCCTACTTTTTATTTTGTTGAAGCATGGTTGATTTATAAGGTTGTATTAATTTCTGCTATACAGCAAAATGATTCAGATATATATATATATATATATACATATACATATACACACACACATATATATATACATTATTTTCCATATTTTTCCCATTATGGTTTATCACAGGATATTGGCTATAGTTCCCTGTGCTGTATAATAGAACCTTGTTGTTTATCCATTCTGTATATAATAGTTTGCATCGGTCAGTTCCAAACTCCCAATCCATTCCTCTTCCCCCTCACCCTACTTGGCAACCACAAGTCTGATCTCTCAATCTGTGAGTCCGTTTCTGTTTCATAGTGTCATATTTTAGATTCCCCATATAAGTGATGTCTGTGGTATTTGTTTTTCTCTTTTTTTTAATTTTGTGATACTTCAGCAAGACCTATAAAATGTTAAGATACCAAAGTAAAAAAATTTTTTCATGCCAAACCATAAATTATAAAGTACATTTATATGTAATCCTGCCTTTCATCAGAACCACCAGGGAATTCCTTAATATTATACATTTTTCTTAAAATATTGTGTCTATATCAATTTCAGTTTAAAAGTACCTTTTAAGAGTGACCAGTAATATTTCTATGTTGAATGAGTCAAACCACAGAAGGCAATTATTAGCTTACCTCTGTACATACCAACCAAAATAAACATCAATTTATTTTTCTCATTCTTAAGTCAAACATGAAATTGTTTAATTAAATATATTAGGTCAATTTAATACATTACAAAGAAAAAAATTCCAATTTTAAGAAGAATAAATGTTTTATTGAATATTAGTGTTTCAAAAGTTAGAGAATATTTGCTTCTGAAAATGAGCATCCTCTATCCATTAGTTGTGTCAAACACATGTGTGGAATTAAATGCATGTGTACTAGCCAGATACATATATACAAAACATATGAAGCCCTGAGGTCAGACAGCCCAGATCCCAGCATTTACTAGCTGGAGTACTAAACCTCAATTTGGCTTAGATACCTCACCTGAAGAAATGGAAATTATATTGTAAAATTACAACATAAATCATATAAAGTTCTTTAGCTCAGGACATAGCACATAGTTAGATTTCAGTTAACCTTAGGTTTGTAAGCAGCAGTAATAATTGAACTGTATCACGATTCTTTTTACTAACCTATATAATTTTTAAATAATTTAAAATTACTTTGAGACTTAGGCCTGGCCTAAAATATCACATTAGACTTAATTATAGGTGGCCTCTGCTTTGAGTCTTTTATAAATGTGTTTTTCACACTTGGTTTCAGCCTGGTACGTATCTCCTTAGGTAAAACTGCTTCTTCATCCAAATATTTGAAAAGATGTAAAATGCATTAGGTAAAACTTCTCAGTTAAGGTCATTTTATTTAAAGCAGCAGCAGCAGATGTATATATGTTTATCAATAAAAGTGTAATTTGTAGCTGTGTCCCTTTGAAATTTAAGCCAGAAAATTATAGATTGTATTGAGATACAAAAAGAAATGCTCTTCCCTAAGTCAGATGCTCTATTATTAAAAAATGTCATCCCTTATGAATTTCATAAATAGCAAAACCCAGGAACAGAGTAACCATTTTAAAAAGTCTGGAGGGGATTCCATAACAACATTTAAATGCATTACTACTCAAACAATTTGATTGGATTATAAAATATTTAAAACTGCAGCTGTAGTTGTGGTGTTTACTGTTGATTATTTTGATTTCCAGATCTTCACACAAAAAAGGTACAAGCTTACAGAAGTATTTATGTCTCACTGACAAGTAACTGCACTATAAAATGAACTGCATATAATACATATTTAAATTAAAAAGGCAAAATTAGAAATAGCAAAGTAAAATTATATTTCTTTAAAAGTTCTATCTCCCAACAGGAACAATCAACTCAAAATCAAAAACGCTAGATATATGTTCCAGTTGAAAAATGTTAAAAACTAAGTAAACTACATTAACATAAATTCTGGTTATCATCAAGCTATATAGTTTACCGCCACATGTGATTCTATATAAATCTGAAAACACTTTGTAGGTATGAAAACATTTATAACCTAACAACTCTAAAGTAATGATTTTATTATTTTGTTTCTGAAGATAAGGTCTTGTATCATGTAGAGGTTTTGCTTTAAAATGAAAAGCTTCTATAACATCTACTATATATATTTAAAGAAACCCACTCAATGGACTAGAAAATAAAGAAAAGAAGTAAGAAAATATATATATATGCTTCGTGGGATGGTAAAAATTATATATAAGAAAAAAAAAGAATGCAGCTGAAAAGATTTTCACTGTACCCAACTTCACTTCTTTTCCCAGATAGAAAATGGGACAGTGATGACTAAACATTCTGAGGAACAAAAGTAATTGCTGGTCTCTGAAGCTTCACTGTACAGTTATCTGTAGTAAATTCTACTTGTCACTGGACGTTAAAGCTGCATTGATGACTCAAATTACCAATAAGATCTCCATTAGATGGGGAAATATTTTTACAGCAAGGTTTCAATCTTAAGACCACCCCTCAAAGAGTCATAGTCCTGTTAAGAATCTGATTTTAACCCCATGTTGCCTATGCTGCTGCTGCTGCTGCCAAGTCGCTTCAGTCCTGTCCTACTCTGTGCAAACCCATAGACAGCAGTCCACCAGGCTCCTCTGTCCCGGGGATTCTCCAGGCAAGAACACTGGAGTGGGTTGCCATTTCCTTCTCCAACGCATGCATGCATGCTAAGTCACTTCAGTCGTGTCCAATTTTGTGTGACCCTATGGACAGCAGCCCACCAGGCTTCTCTGTCCATGGAATTCTCTAGGCAAGAATACTGGAGTTGGTTGCCATTTCCTTCTCCACCATGTTGCCTATAAATCCTGAATATTCACTACATTGACCCACCCTTCTTAGCCCAGTGCTGATAGTAATAAAGCACTGAACCAAAAATTTTTGCATTTATGATATTTAATGTATAAAAATATGAAAACAAAAACTTTGTGCTCACCATTCTTAAATAACAAATAAGGGAAAACTGACACTCAGCCAATTGTCCCTTGCCTGAGATGGCACAGCTCATATCTGAAAAAGCTCAGACCTGGACAGGATAGGGCTTTTTGCCAAAGTGGGAAGTGATTCTCTAGTTTTGAAGCTGAATGTATGCAAGTTCAAATCTTAGCTCCATCACTTGGAGAAGTCACTTGAGTTCTCTGAGCCTCTGTTTCCTCATTGTAAATAAGGGTCCTCATGGTACCTGCTTCACTGCACCTGCTATTGTAAAGATCAAATGAACTCATGTGTGTAGAGTATTGTTTTAGGAAGCTAAATAAATGAGGAGAACATGAAGCACAGTGTTTTTCAAATCTCTCAAGCACATTCAGCTAGTTGGAGAATCTTTAGGTCCTAATTAGAGATATATGTATTATTCACTAAAATTAAGTTGGGGTCATTTATGCCCTAATGTTGATTAGTAATCCAGCTACCTAGATACATTAGAGAAAGAAAGTGCTAATGGGTGTAGAAGAGAACTGGTTGAACTATGAGAAATGACGTGTAGAGAAAAGAATAAAGTAAAGAGGTGTTAATACAGGTCCCACTCCTTTCACTTGATCAGCCTCCACTCTCTTGCCTCCAATTTTTCCTTTTCTACTTTTATGATGGATATAAAATGGAAGTAGCTCAAATTATGGATTCAGATAATCCAAAATGAAGCCAAATTATTCATAGGGTAATTTCAAATATTGCTGAGTCTTAAATATTAGTATTCAAAACAAAGATCATAACACCTGCCTATTTGCCTCACGATGCATGTGGAAACAATGGATTACATATCTGTATATATGTGTGCATTTTATTACCTAAAAATCTAGGCATTCTTGATGCATACTGTGGACTTTTGGCTGGTGTCCTGCCTTGAACCAACTCATTATTAAAATTTTTGGAATCCATGAACATTAATTTTGGATAATGATAACTAGATATCTCGAAACTATTCCAAATTGGCATACTGGAAGTTTCCTATCCCCACACTATTTTTACATTACCCTTTTGACAAATAGAATTTTGATATAGCTATATTTTAATGGTTAGAAAAAGGGTTGATTTTGAATGTTTTGGAAGTACCAGGGTACAATTTATGTTTTACATTCAAGTCTGTAATATAGAGATCTTACACATGACAAAGTTTTCCTATAAGTAGTGAGATGGACTCATGAGTGACATATGAAAAGTAATTTTATAATCACACCAGGCAGCTGCCCTTTATATTCATGATCTGGAAGATACAAGTAAACAAATGTAATTTGGTAAGTTTGGTAATTTCAGAGGTGAATGTAGACTTTGAGCTCTATTAACTGAAGTTCAAAATTAGACCACCAGATTTCAACTACCCAGCAGTAATTAATTCCAGCATGTGAAGCTTAATTAAGGAAAAACAAAATATATCGCAAATTGTCGAAAAGGAAAGCCACCAACTGATGACACAGGACTATTTAAATATATTAAAGAAATGGTGCAGTATGTTAAGCATGTATTCCGCCAAAATTCTCCCAGCTTTATTTTGTCTTCCTTTCCATATCTTTGGCTCTCAAAAATTCATTCTCAGTTCTTTGGCAAAAGAGACTGGAAGAAACCAGAAGGAGGAGAGGGGGAGTGGACAGCTCATGCTAATGCCACTCTTGATTTCATATTTTTGTTAAAAAATCCTACTTTGTGCATATAAAATATAGTTCATTTCTTATCCTGAGAGTTACCCTGGCATATGGCTCAATTGGAAACATCAAGGTTTTCAGTTCTTTTTTAAATGGCTTGCCTCTTTTCCAGACTTTTCTTCAGATATATTGTCAATGCCACTTTTAGAGTCTATCACCCATGAATTGGTAAAATCCTCTTCACTTCCTGGCCAAGAAGGTCCTGACCATGAAAGTAGGTGAAGAGAGGATGGAGCAAGTCTGGGAGTCTGTGCATTCATGAAAGCAGTTTCTTTTTCAGCTACGACCAGTCTCATGTTTTTGGACTTTTTTGTAATGTAAAAGATGTGTTCTCTAGACCCAGAGAGAAAACTCTTCCTACTTTCTCCTTTTCTGTTGAATTTAATAATCCAAAGACATCTCTTGAACATCTCTAGTCATACTCGTAGGCCTACATGCCCAACTGAAGTTCCATAAGTCCAGTCCAATCCAAATCTCCTTGATAAAATACAGTGCCAAGTAACTTACCTGCAAGAACATTCCTATACATCTAAGGCATCAAAAGCAATGTTGGGTTGATGCAATAATGATGTGAGCAAAGTCACCAATTCCTTAAAGTTGAATATGGACAGTATAGAAATGCTATTTGTAATACAACCCATCTTGGATGAAATTTTTGGTTTCAAAACTATGGAAAAACTTATTCAATTTCAGTCATCATGACTATTCTGTCTTAGTCTGCAATAACTATAGGCTAGAGTCAATTGAATTCATTGAATTATTGGATAATGTCAGATCCTATCCAAAGAGGTAGGAAAGCTAGCCTAAAATTGGGTATCAAATAAGGAAGATTTGAATAGGAAACAAAAATTAAGGCAAAAGAAAACTGAAAGGAGGTAAGCAGTTTGTTCTTTAAATTATTTCTTCCTAAATAAGTATAAAAATATAAGAAATATTATTATTTTTTGCAATGCTTAAAAAGGTTTCAAGAGTTCTTTATAGAAGTGACTTTCAACTTCTAGCTGGCTGTAATTTCTGAGGCCTGAGGCAATTGTCAGTCACTGTTTCAAATTGGAGAATACAGTAATAGTTTAAAGAGGTAGCCTCCTTCAGCTCAGTATGTATAATCTACATCTAAATATCACTTGTAAACAATATCCACAGAACTTCATGTGGCATAAAAATTAAAAGTTATAAAAATTCATTTATAATCAGAAACATATAAATGCACCCAGGCTTTTTGAAGGACTGTGCAAGGTTATATTTTTCCTTAGCAAACTCTTCATCTATTTTCCATTTTTCTTACCTGGCAGGCAGCTAGGGGCTACAGAGTCAAGTAATGAAGTTGTCTTTCATTTGGATATAGTTTATTAATGGCAAAACACTAATCCATTAATCAACTTAAAACAAGTCAGCAAATTAAAAAAAAAAAAATTGGTATCTCCTTTAGTAACAGAGATCACATGCCTCTTTAAAAGGATCCATTATCTCCATGGGTTTCTCAGCTGAAGTTAAAAATCTAAAAATGATTTTCGTTCATTTCTCATTAATATGCAAAATTATTCAAATTAGATAGTAATTAACCATCTACTCAGTAGAAAACCTTTTCATGTTAATTTATGATAAACTCAGTTGCCGCTTTGATTGAGATTGATTTTTGGTGTTGAGAATCTATCATGAATACAAAAAAGCACCTGAAAAAATATTTTTAAACACCTAACTTATTGCTCAGATAATTACATGGTAGCTGTATTCTCAGACTGTTCCAGAGAGGCTTGTGGAACCAAGACCAGCACTGAGGAAGCTGTGCATACACTCTTTCGTGTGTTTGTGGCAAATTTCATCCCAGATCACTGTGTCTCTGGATGCCTTTAACTGATTCATATCGTTTGGGGGTTTATCATTGTTTAATGCAGCCAACTGACATAGTCTAGATCAGACTGCCTATACAAAACAGAATTTCAATCAGTAAAGAACTATGGAAATTTTTACATGTTCTCAAGATCAGTTGATTTCATGGGATACTTTGCTCAGTGCAGTCAGTATGGTTTGTAAACAGTTCAGTTTTACTTTCTGCAGATGAGAAATAGACCTCAGTAGTAGACGATGAAAGGATGATTACCATGTGCTTGTCAGGCCAGTGGAAGTCATTTTCATTCTCAACAACAAAAGCTGGAGTTGAGTATCAGTGACCATAGGGTATACAACTGAATCTAAACGCTGAAGACTGCTATTCAAAAGGTTGCTCCCTGGGAGTAACAAAACCACAGGGACACAGTTAGTGACCTTCTGTTAACACTTCTAAAAAGTACACAAAGGAAAATACCTACTACTTTCAGTACCTATTTGGTTGCAGAGATCAACTGTGGGTGAGAATTCCTGTGGCAGTAGATAAAAAGGAAAATATAACTCCGGCTGAGTATAGATGGCTCCCTCAATGATCCATTGAAAAGCATGTTATTGTGGGATCACAATAGTACACACTACATTTGGCAAGCATTTACCTTAGGTTTATATTTGTATGCAAGAAGATTTCAGATATATCATTTGCTCCTCTGCCAGCTATGCTGGACACATAATCATCTTCCAGATAAAGAACATGAGGCCTTAGCAGTGTAACTGTCAACAAGTTAATAATTTAGTTAAATGAAGAGGGACTAGGATTGGTGTTTCTTCCTTTTTTTATTATTATTATTTTTAGCTATCCACTGTTTTTCAAAATGCCTCCCAAAGATAACCTATGTCAGCATCACCAAGGGTGCTCCTTAAAGATGCCAATTGCCAGACCCCTTCTCAATTGGGCTGTGTCAGCCTCTGGAGAGGGTTTCTTATTTCCACTTCTAAACTAGCTGCCCAGGTAATCCACACACACACACACACACACAGAGTTTTAAATGCACTGCTTGTAACTGTACTTCACTAAACAGCCCATCTCCTACCCCTGCCAAGTGTACATTATACCTTCAGGGAATGGGGCAAATGGGGAGTGTAATACCCTTACATGGATCCTTCTGGGGATTTTCTGACATAGTGAAATATAGGGTAATTAGTAAAATATCCTGAAAACATCATCCTGAATCTTTCTAGCAATGTCTGAGAAGCGTAATTATAGAATAATGAGCATAAGCCTAAACAAAAAGGAGAAAAATAGGCATTCTAAAAGCAACACCTTGAGAATTTTTGAAAGGTACCTCCACAAAACAGAGTGGTGAAATGAAATTTGAAGCATACTGCTAGTTCCCATAGGGTACAGTAAGTCCCCACTCTAGATAATATGCTTGCAAATTCATTCTGATAGAATTCTTCAAAGAAGAGAATTAGCCATAAGCTAAGAGTTGCCATGATTTATGTTTTGTAATAGCCCCTCCTTTCCATTTCCTGGTCAGCATTCTGGATGATTGTTCCATTTAGCACACATTCTCTAGTTTGTTTCTCTCGCTTCAAGTCGATTTTACATTTTCCTGTACTGAACTGCGTTTGCCATCTGCTGATCCAATTACTTATACAATCCAAATCCTTTTGAGTCTGATTGTTTTGTTCCTCATTATTTGCTCAGCCTCCATTTTTAGTATCCTCTGTAAACTCTAAAATCTTGTTTTCAATACCTCATCTGAATTACTTATATACAATACAACCCAATTAGCTCAAAGTTTAGGTTTTCCCAAGGCTACTTGTATCTGAAGGGGTTTAAATGAGTTGAGTGGATTTGGATCCTAAGAAAGGCCTGTTAATTCACTCATCTAAAGACAGCTGATCCATCAAGAAATTGAGCCATCATCTTTAAATGGGAAGGAATCGAAAAGAGATTCTAAAGTAATAGTATATGCAATAGCAATATTATCATCATTTTCATTATCTTTATTTTTGTTACCAATTACTAATATCTCATCAAATGTTTATTAAGTTCCCATTGTAAGACCATCACTGCAAAAGTATAAATCTATGCAAAGACTAGAAAGGGGGCCACAGGGCCAAAATATAACTTCTAACCCCAGTTTATTCCTCATTTACATCTGTTTCAATAAAGTACATTTCCTCAATCAGATTGGTCCCTTATTTGGTATCTCAGCACAGTTTCTCTTGAGCTCTGATTTTTTTAGGCTGATTTTTCTAGCACATTACCTAGCAAATAATAGTAAATTTAGGAATATTAAAGGCCCAAAAGCATAATTTCATATGTTTAGTTTTGCTTACAAAACCCTCACTAAATTGCACAATTAGTAACCAGTAGAGTGAAGTCCATGTTTCAGTGCAACATGAAATAATTCAGCTTTTATTCACTACTCTGAAATGTCCATGTTCCTCCAGTGAACACTCATCATCTTTTAAGATCTAGCTCAAAGGTTATTTCCTATGTGGGCCCTCCACTGGACCCCTCCCCAAGGAGAATATATGCACTCCCTTATTTCTATATTCACTGTACCTATTAATTTCTATTGAAGCACATGATATACTTTATATTTTTCCATCCTTAGACCCACAGAAGGATCACTTGATATTGATTGGATGAATGAATATTAGGCAAATTAATTAAAAGTTTATAAAAATTGAGTTGTTATTAATAGGTATCCAGCTCTTCTTTCAGCTCTGAGTTAAAGAAAGAAAGAAAGTGAAGTCGCTCAGTCATGTCCAACTCTGCAACCCCATGGACTGTAGCCTACCAGGCTTCTCCGTCCATGGGATTTTCCAGGCAAGAATACTATGGTGGGTTACCATTTTCTTCTCCAGGAGGTCTTCATGATCCAGGGTTTGAACCCGGGTCCCCCACATTGTAGGTAGATGCTTTATCATCTGAGCCACCAGGGAAGTCTCTGAGGAGTTAGGTCTTGCCTAAATTCTCCAGGACCAACTGTATTACTGCTACCTGCTACTCTACTCTCTAGATTCCTTCCCTCCCTTGATCACAATTCTAGCAGAAGCAACTGCCCCACCCTAGTAGGATTCCTGATTTCTAGTTCTGTCCAGGCAGAGTGTCCTGTGTGATAACAATCCTTCGTGCTCTTTGGGCACAAGCTGCTTGCACCTCAACACAGCATGGGTAAAAGTGGTTTCTTTTTTTTAACTTTTTGTGTTGGAGTATAACAGATTAACAATGTTATGGCAGTTTCAAGTAGACAGCAAAAGGGCTCAACCCTACATATACATGTATCAATACTCCCCCAAACTTCCCTCCCATCCAGGCTGCCACATAACATTGAGTAGCCTGTGCTATACAGTAGGAAGCACAAAAGTATACTGTAGTGGTGATGTTATTGTTCAGTCTCTAAGTTGTGTCTGACTCTTTGCAACCCCATGAACTGCAGCACACCAGGCTTCCCTGGCCTTCACTGTCTCCCAGAGTTTGCTCAGGTTCACATCCACTGAGTTAGTGATGCTGTGTAACCATCTCATCTTCTACCGCCCCCTTCTCCTTTTGCCTTCAATCTTTCCCAGCATTAGGGTCTTTTCCAATGAGTCAGCTCTTCGCATCAGGTGGCCAAAGTATTAGAACTTCAGCTTCAGCATCAGTCCTTCCAATGGATATTCAGAGTTGATTTCCTTTAGGATTGACTGGTTTGATCTCCTTGCAGTCCAAGGGACTCTCAAGAGTCTTCTCCATTATCACAATTCAAAAGCATCAATTCTTCAGCTCTTAGCCTTCTTTATGGTCCAACTCTCACATCCATACATGACTATTGGAAAAACCATAGCTTTGACTCTATGGACCTTTGTCAGCAAAATGATGTCTCTGGTTTTTAATATGCTGTCTTGGTTTGTCATAGCTTTTCTTCCAAGGAGCAAGCATCTTTTAATTTCATGGATGCAATCACCATCCACAGTGATTTTGCAGCCCAAGAAAATAAAAATCTGTTACTATTTCCACTTTTTCCCCTTTTATTTGCCATGAAGTGATGGGACCAGATGCCATGATTTTTGTTTTTTGAATGTGGAGTTTTAAGCCAGATTTTTCACTCTTCTCTTTCACCCTCATCAAGAGGTTCTTTAGTTCCTCTTCACTTTCTGCCATTAGAATTATAGCATTATAGCATAGAGTTGCCTGTGCAACTATAGTAGGAAATACAGAACTGTACTATAGTGGTATAGACCACTACAGAAGTGACAGAATTGAAAACACTCTACTGAATCTTTCAATTAGAAAAACAGGAAGTCTCAAATACTTCATAACTCACAAGATCTGCAGGATCTATTTTTGAATGCTGTTGGTGTTTAAAAAGCTAGGAGGTAAACAGACCCGGATGTCTCTGAGTCCCATTCAAAGGTCTGCACAGCAGGTATGGGGATCCAGGTTCCCTCTTCAGGAGTAATATCAGACAGATATAAGATATAAGATATCTGTGGGCTTCGCTCATAGCTCAGTTGGTAAAGAATCTGCCTGCAATGCAGGAGACCCTGGTTCGATGCCTGGGTCAAGAAGATCTGCTGGTGAAGGGATAGGGTACCCACTCCAGTATTCTTGGGCTCCCCTTGTAGCTCAGCTGGTAAATAAGCTGCCTGCAATGTGGAAGACCTGGGTTCTATCCCTGGGTGGAGAAGATGCCCTAGAGAAGGGAAAGGCTACCCACTCCAGTATTCTGGCCTGGAGAATTCCATGGACTGTATAGTCCATGGGGTCACAAAGAGTTGGACATACTGAGCGATCTTCACTTTCACTTTTCATAAGATACCTGTTCTTTCTTTACACTTCCCAACCCTGAGGGATGACTGACTCTGGGTAGCTTCTGTACCTCTTAACAATCCCCTGTGGCATTCAGCAGATGATGCTATCTTCTATTATTATTTCTTTATTTGACATACACTTGCCAACTCCAACTCAATCAGACTTTAAACACTTTCTTCTCCTCTTCTTGAGGACCTAGCACACACTGACTTCTCCATAATAGATGTTCAACAAATGGTTATTGATAAAGTTTCAGCAAGTGTTTACTGATATGCTGAGCTGCATACTTTGAGGAGAAGCCTAAGCAAGGCAGAGTTTTCAGACTCTTTTAAGAAATTTAGCTCAGTTGAGAAAACTAAGTCCAGGGGAGGAATTGCACAAGGTGATAGACATAAAAGGAGGGAGTCTAGGGTAGTTTTTAAGATTAAAACTGCTCTTTCCAGATAACAGGGTACTATGTAATACATCATCAGGTTAATGCTGACTGCAGTAACAGCTCATTCTTATTTTCTCTGAATATTAATGATAATTATAAACTGTCACGGATTGCACTTTCTTTAGATTATGTCCATCTAGTAGCTGGAAAAAAAATGTCTCTGATTGTCCTTGCTGCTGCTGCTAAGTCGTTTCAGTCGTGTCCGACTCTGTGCGACCCCATAGACGGCAGTCTGCCAGGCTCCCCCATCCCTGGGATTCTCCAGGCAAGAACACTGGAGTGGATTGCCATTTCCTTCTCCAATGCATGAAAGTGAAAAGTGAAAGTGAAGTCGCTCAGTCGTGTCCAACTCCTAGTGACCCCATGGACTGCAGCCTACCAGGCTCCTCTGTCCATGGGATTTGCCAGGCAAGACTACTGGAGTGGGTTGCCATTGCCTTCTCCACTGATTGTCCTTAGCTCTAATTTAAAAGAAATTATTACCTTCCCAGGAAAATATATCCAATCAATGGAGGCAAGATGAGAGATACGTGTGTATAAACCTGAAGCTCATGGATCTCTGTGTTGTTTTTTGTTTTTTTATGACTGGTCTTTCTTCCTCCTTGCAAATTTCCTTTCTCTCCTTCTGGAGACTTCTCCCTGGTTAGGCTAAGTTTCCTCGCTAATAACAATTTCTTATTCAAAGATGTAGTAAGTGGGACATGATATTTCACAACCTTCAAAGCATGAGCAACACAGGAGTTTCAATCTGAGAACAAGCAAGAGGGAGGCCTGACACTGAGTGAGCTCTGGAAGGGATGTCAAGAGTGGAGAAAGGGGGACTGCCCTGGTGGTTCAGTGGCTGAGACTTCATGCTCCCAAGGCAGGTGGCCTGTGTTCAATCCCTGGTCTGGGAACTAGATCTCACATGCAACAGCTAAGAGTTCCCATGCTGCAGCTGAAAGATCCTACATGTTGCTACTAAGACCTGTCATAGCCAAATAAATATTTGAAACAAACGAACAACTAGAGAGAATCATTTGCAAAAAACTAACAAACAAAAAAAGTAAAGGAAGAACAGAGCAGAAAGCAACCTAGTCCTAACAAAAAGTGTATATATTTGGAGCTAGTTCTTTTAGTTTTATTGGCTCATAATATTTTCAAAAACAACTTTACACCACTCTCTCTAAGTTTCTACTTTGTGCCTTTTATTCTTAAGTGTTCATTTTCTATGAATGATTTCTAGATTTCAGTACTTTCATTATATTTTCCAAAGTAAGATATAATTTTTATAGGCAAACATGTGTTGATCCCCCTTGGAATCAATTCTTGTTTTGTAAAGGGTCTTGCTTCTATTTTCAGTGCTATTATTATTCCCCTGTTATCTCCCATTGCCTTTTCATATAATAAAACAGATGCATTGTGTTCTATACCAGATATATATTTTGTATAAAAAAAATATATATAGGATGTTCACATGTTCCAAATAAAAAATTGGGGCACACAGCTCCAAAAAGAGCATTCTCTTTGATTTGCAAATTTTCTCTATGAAGTTCACATAGTGCTATAAAAATTAAATAATACTTATTTGTACATATAAAGAATTGCCTTCATTGAGAAAGAATAAAATTTTCTGAAAGAAAATACATATTTCAGCAAAAATATAAGCATATCAGTTATAATAATGTTATATTTTATTTTGTCTTTTCTCAACTATCAAAGTTGATGGCATATTTTTCTGTTCACACTTGCCTAAATTGAGTAACTCTAAAATATTTAATTGTTCTTAAATGTCTCTTGGTAATGGTCAGAATAATTAATTTGGAATATCAAGAAATAGCTTACTGTTTTACTGGCCATGGGCCATTGATAACTTATTTTAACTTGCACAGTGGTTAATCAGTAAAAATGATTAAAAATGATGCCCTCTGAATCCTTTGTACTTGACAGTGACATGTTGAAGTGTACCTTTTTTATATTAGAAACAGTAATTGTTCTCAAAATAAAAATTGTGCAGTACATTTGGATATCTTATCTTTTCAAAAACACATCCCATTTAGATCATTGTTCACACTGAAAAATATTCCTATATAAAGCTGAAAGAGTATTGGCGAAAATTTCCGACCGAGTACTTCTCTTCCTTCCTATATTATTTTACATACATTCATCCATGCATTAGTCCCTTTGGAAGAACATTATTCAGTGTCTCTGCTAGTTATTAGAACTAAAGAAACAAGACCAAATTTCTGCCCTCACAAGGTTTCACAGGAGACAACAAAACAGAATTAAGCTAATTAAACTATTTCACTCAGAATTAAATTTGTATCCTAGACCTCATCTGTAGCCTGCTCTTAAAAAAGAAGCTCACTAAAAATTACCAGCAACAAAGTCTTCGATAATATTTTATACAATTTATTGTGCAAATCTTAGAAACACAACCATTCCATCTTATTTAAATGCCTCCCAAGAACAAGTACTGATTCTGATCCCCTACAATAATGACTCTTAAAAGTAGAAATTCAGGTCTAATACAAAACTTGTTTTGCTAGTTGACTAGAGAAAGTTCAGCCTCACTCTGCTGTAAGAAACCTAGTTACTGAAATGTGACAAAGCTATGGATAACTGTCAGTCCCAAGAAATGTGACTAAACTAAGTCACGTTTGACTGAACTAAATGTCCTCTAAGAAATCAGGTAATTATATTAAATGGAACTGTCAGTAGCCTCAAATAGGGTCTGTTTCCAAATTTTAATGTTGAAAAACAATTTAAGAGTGACATAAAAATTTTGTACCAACTTTGACAATATGATTTTTATACATCACATGATATTGGAAGCAGAATGGCTGAATTGGACAAATGCGTTTTTTAATTTTACCTACTGTAAGTACTGAATAGAAGTAATAAAAACACTCTTACTTTAGAAATGTATGTATATCATATTAAGAAAGGAAACAGGATACTGAAGCTGGTCTTTTTAAATACATTATAAAGGTATTTCTCAAACCACCTTTTTGACACATTCATCTATATTGATTAGATGCTGTTAGATTGACATCGCCTGACCTGTCTAAATCCATCAATTGCAAAACTGTTGATGCCTGATTCCCAGCATATTTTAGCAACTTGCCTAAATATGAATATTTTCATAAGTTTTTTTACTAAACAGATCAATAATTATGTGCATATTAAATTTGCACATAGTTAATAACAACAACATTAATAACAACATTGTTGTTGTTAATGGTGCCCTTTAGCTGGCCACACATTACACTCTTCTGCTTAGGCTGCCATACATGATAAACATTGCATTAGAAACACTTAAAATGTATGCAAGGATACCGTATCCCCAAGAGTATATGCGAATTATAAGGAACCTATTTGGTGTTAGGGTAAGTACATATTCCCTCTAGTTTTCCCTGTATTTCCATTCTGGGTGCCACAAACGCTACCATTAAATATGTTTTGCCCACTTAAAAACTGCTTTGTGGGGATGTCATGTCTTAATTATTCCCAAGATAAGGCATAATACACTGCTGTGATGGGCCTTCGGTTAAACTAATAGGCATACAAGTTGCTGCCTGGTTTCAGCAGATTTTAAAGCACTAAAGAAACACACTGTACTAAAAAAAAAAATCAAAAACTTGTATAGGGGGGAGAAAAATAAAATTCCAGGAGAGCTTTCTTGCCTTTTAGTTTTTACAAATAGAAAGAGGCAAAAAATGCATTTTACTGAGTGATTGTCAAACTTCTATTGTCTTCTATACCTCATATATTTCAGGTCCAAGAATAGAGAAATATTGGTGCCAAATTTTGCAAAGTAACTAATTTGTGCATAAAAATTATGCAGAGGAAGACAAAGTCAGCTAGTTGCCCTTACAAATCAGGCAGTTGTGCATGTAAAACAGGTAATGGCATATTTTGCACCAGCAATTACCTTTCCTGCACCTGTGAGTGTCTGTTTTGCATATGTAAGTAGGTCCCTGTTTATTGCATTTAAAGCTGCCACCTCAGCTTCTTTAGCTAAACTTTATGCTTTTACTAAATGTCACTCTGAAACAAAAAGATGAGGATCTGTCTATGTTAGGTTTATGTGTATGTGTGCACGTGTGTGCCTGTGTGTCTGCTTTTTAAATAACTGTAAAATTGATGCTAACTTCATTTGATTTTAACTACTGTACCTTGCAGGGCCGTGTTCAGTGACATAAAATATTTCATTTTGGTTTTACGACATAAATGTCTAAATGTCCTGCTGCTGAGATGTATCAATCAAATCAAAGGTG
The DNA here is from genome assembly GCF_032452875.1 of Bos javanicus. Lineage (NCBI taxonomy): Eukaryota > Metazoa > Chordata > Mammalia > Artiodactyla > Bovidae > Bos > Bos javanicus. Next base: position 40,434,765 of record NC_083878.1, read on the forward strand.
CAAATTAAATATTATCCAGGTGCCAGGATGAGAGGGGAAATGACACTTCAGTTCACAGTCAACTGATACAGAATGTCTTCACAGTCAATAACAGGCTCCTGCATGGACCTCTCCTAGAGTCATTACTTCAGGGGTCATAAAGTGGGATGCGGCACTTCTGAGAATTCTGTAGTCCCCTCCCCACCTCCCCACTTATCTTTGTGCATATATGTATAAGTGAAACTGTTACGTGCATGGAAAAAGGAAAATATCAAATCACCTTTCATAGAATCATTCATTTATATAGCCTTTATAAACAATTAAAATCCCACAGTGTTTCAAGGAAAGTTTACAACTTTTGATAAACTAAAGCAAACCCTGAAACCATTTTTATAATCCCACTGCATATAGTAGCAAGTCATTCTGAAGCTATCAAACTGAATGCTTGAACACTTCTTACTGGCCTATTATTTATCATTAAATATCCAAGAGGGTGTGCAAGACATGATCAGTCCAGCAAACCACACCATGAGGCACAAATCTAGGAAGCAAAATTTCAAGCAAGAATATATCCAATAGAATTTCATTACTTGCTAATTTTATGGCAAATAGCACACTATATTTGTCAATCTTCATACTAGCCAACTGCATGAGGAAAGTTTATGGTCATGAGTATGAATTTTAGATCTAAGAGTAAGAAGATGTGTATCAAAATCAGGGAAGAGAAAGTTTTGCCTCTCTTCTGTGGCTCTGAAAGGGCCCCAGGTTGTGTGCATGCTCAGTCGCTTCAGCCGTGTCCAAGTCTTTGTGACCCTATGGACTATAGCCAGCCAGGCTCCTCTGTCCATGGGATTCTCCAGGCAAGAATACTGGAGTGGGTAGCCATTCCCTTCTCTAGGGGATCTTCCCAACCCAGGGATTGAACTCGTGGTTCTTATGTCTCCTGCAATGGCAGGCGGGTTCTTTATCATTAGCACCACTTGGGAAGCCCAAAGTTGTCACATGATTACCTAATGATCAGAGAATGTCTGGCCTTTTCATAAGGACACACTTTGCCATTCATATTTATATTGTCATTTTTTAAGAATGGTGAGGAACAAGCATATCGTACTGTGATTTAGAAGCTGACTACTTAAAGGCCAGGAGCATAAGATTGAGACCACCAGACAATAGAGGGGAAGGAAGAAACGGAGCAAACTCTTCTCACTCTTCAGATTGTCTTTTGGCCAAGAGGAAAGGATTAGGCATAGTTTGCCATAGAGGTTAAAGAAAAAATAATTTTCTACATGTACAGGGTCATTCCTCCAGGCCAGGAGTTAGCAAGCTCTTCTTTGAAAGGTCGGATAGTAAACATTTGTGGACGTGGTGAGCTGTATGGTAGTGTTGGAACAACGCAACTCTGCCCTTGTAGCAAAAAGCAGCCCTAGACAATACAGAAATGAAATGGGGTGGCTACAGTCAATAAAATTTTATTTAGCAAAACAGGCAGTGGGCCAGATTTGACTTGCAGGCTGTAGTTGGCTGACACCTGCTCTAAATGAAAAAACAATATTAAAAAACCTATTACAGATTGAACCAGACCAGTGTCTGTAAAGGTAATAGGTGATGTTTGCCAATGTCAACATTCATGCCTTCCTTCTTAATGACATCTATCTTGTGGAGGCTTTTACAGCTACATTCACGTGTGGGGTCCCTAGCTCCAGGGTTCTTTTCCTTTCCTACTACATTATATCCCCTTTCCAATAGATTATACTCAGGAAACAATGGTATTGTGTGTGTGTGTATGTGTGTGTGTGTAAGTATGTGGAAGGTGGTGGGTATCATATGATAGGCACAGCACTTTAGCTAGAGGTACGCAGAGAATATAAAGTAAAGAAACCCATGAAAGTTTTTAGGAGTATTTGTGTTGAAGAGTATTTGAAAAGGATAAACATTAAGTAATTAATTCATGCATTAGATAAACAAAACAACAAAAAAGTCATTCTTCTTTGTTCCTTTTAGCAAAGATGAAGGAGTAGGAGGAAGGAAAGAAAGATGGGGGAAGGTGGCAATGCCTACCATGTACCAGCCTTAGTGTTTTTCATGTGCTTATTCTAGAAAATTGATTTCCAGCAAAACTCCTGTGAATTAGGCTCGGTTACTAAAGCCAGTTTATACATGAGGAAACTGAGCTCAGTAAAAGTTCAGTAACTTGTTCAAGGTCACCCAGCTAATCAGTGACAGCAGGAATTCTCCAGAAATGCTCCATCAGTATTTATATGGAAAAGTACTTCTTAATAGCATAACATGAATTCATCAGTTCATGTATCAAACTTGAAAAGCAAGACATCAAGTAAAGCAAAAATCCCACCATTTCATTTTCCAGTAAACTTGGGAAAAAACTTGTACTGACAGTAATTTCTCTTGAATATGCTTTATGTCATGAATTACAAGCATACCTGGAAGACAAGTACCTCTGTGCCTCCCTGAACTTCCTACTTTGAGATTTCCCACTGATCCGTCCATTGGTTGCCTCTTTTCAGACCACCCTGACTATGACCTTTTGCTTAGACTAGAGCCTATGAATTGTCATCATATTTAGCAGTATAAGGTGTAATACTTAATAGCGTCTCTTCTGGAAAAAAATATGTTAATATATGTGTGTGTATATATATTTATATGTGTATATTTATACATATATATATAATATATACATACCATGCATTTAGGTGTGTGTGTGGGGGGGGGGGTGGGTTTCCCCAGTGACTTAAACGGTAAAGAATCTGGCTGCAATGCAGGAGACCCAGGTCCGATCCTTGGGTGGGGAAGATCCCCTGGAGAAGGGAATGGCAACCCACTTCAGTATTCTTGCCTGGAGAATTCCATGGACAGAGAAGCCTGGTCCATAGGGTTGCAAAAAGTTGGACATGACTGAGCAACTAACACACAAATACACGTGTGTGTGTGTGTATATATATATATATGATATATGTATGTAGAAAGTACACTAACTGAACATAATTACTCTGTCCTGCCAGTCAATTTGGAGAAGGCAATGGCACCCCACTCCAGTACTCTTGCCTTGAAAATCCCATGGACGGAGGAGTCTGGTAGGCTGCAGTCCATGGGGTTGGGAAGAGTCAGACACAACTGAGCGACTTCACTTTCACTTTTCACTTCCATGCATTGGAGAAGGGAATGGCAACCCACTTCAGTGTTCTTGCCTGGAGAATCCCAGGGACAGGGGAGCCTGGTAGGCTACCGTCTATGGGGTCGCACAGAGTCGGACACGACTGAAGCGACTTAGCAGCAGTAGCAGCAGCCAGTCAATTGTGGTCAACACACCTGAAAGGAGGCTTCCCTGGTGGCTCAGATGGTAAAGAATCTGCCTGCAATGAGAGAGGCCTGAGTTCAATCCCTGGGTTGGGAAGATACCCAGAGAAGGCGATGGCAACCCACTCCAGTATTCTTGCCTGGAGAATTCCATTCACTTTTCACTTTCATACCTGTAAAGTATGCTGAGTACTATATTCCAAGTCCTGCTCATGTTGTTCACCATACTGGAATATCTTTCCTTCATCCTAGTCCTCTTCATGGATTCAAATCAATGAGTAGAAATATTAAATGGCTCCTTAAGCTCCTACTCAAAATTTATACCATCATTTCTACTTATATTTCATTGTTTAAAGCTAAAGGCATAGACAGAGATGCAGAACTTTCTGGAAAAAAGCACTGTAAGCCCCATGGTAGTGGGCAGAAATGTCTAATCCTCTCATATAGAAAGAGAGAATGAACATTTGAGAAGAATAAAAAAGACTTGTCAGAAATTTTGGCTAAGAAATGCAGGAGCACATGGAAAATTTGTGAAGTTTTATTGTCAGTGTTACAATCCACACTTCTTGTCACCCAATACCCATTTTCTTCCTCCTTCCTACACACAGAATGTATTTAATTCTTCTCTAAGGGAGATATTTCAAAGTCCCCCAAAGTCATTGCATCCAACTCAAAGTCCAGGAATGCCAGGATTCTCCATCTGGTCCACATGTGATTTTCATTTGGAGACCTAAGTAAAAAAAAGTGAATTTAAAAAATCTTCATTATCCAAGCCCTCTCTCTACCACCCCGCCCCAAGAAAGCAGGAACAACAAGATAAACAAAAATGGAAGAGTATTATATTATTTTGTTAGGGCTACCGCAGTAAAATGCTACTGCATGTGTGCTCTGTTGTGTCTGACTCTTTGCAACCCCATGGACTATCGCCCACCAGGCTCCTCTGTCCATGGGATTTTCCAGGTGAGAATACTGGAATGGCTTGCCATTCCCTTCTCCAGGGGATCTTCCCAACCCAGGAATTGAACCTACATCTCTTTCATTGGCAGGCAGATTCTTTACCACTAAGCCAACTGGCTGGGTGGTTACAACAGTAGAAATTAATTTTCTCACAGTTCTGGAGGTAGAAGTCTAAGACTGAGGTATTGGCAATGTGGTTTTTTCTGAGGCCCTACTCCTTGGCTTGCATTCAGCCACCTTCCTGCTGTCTTATGTGGCTTTTGTTCAGTGTATCCACATCCATGGTGTCTGTGTGTCCAAATCTTCTCTTTTTATGACACCAGTCAGGTTGGATTAGTGCCCACTCTAATGGCTTGATTCTAAATTAATCACCTCTTTAAAGGCCCACATTCTAAAGTACTAGGAATGGGACTTCACTGGTGGTCTAATGGTTCTGAATCTGCCTTCCAGTGCAGAGGATGTGGGTCCCTAGTCCATGGAACTAAAATCCCACGCGTTGTGGGGTAACTAAGCTCACGCCTGGCAACTGGAGAAGCCCACATGCTGCAGTGAAGACCCAGTACAGCCAAAATAAATAAAGTACTGGGAGCTAGTGCTTTAACACATGAACTTTGTGGCAGACACAATTCACTCATAACAAACGAGAAGTACCCAGCAATCATTAGTCTAAAGGCCTTTTATGCTCAGAGTAGGGAGGTTCTTTGATTAGACTCTGATCCTACTCTGGAAGGGAATTCCTTGCCCATTGTTCTCTATAGCCCCTAAGGCACCTGCAGGAGATTCTTCCTTTTCAATATCTTCCCTGACTACATTTTTGATAGTCATAGGGGAAGAGGCCTTCCTTGGTAGCCACTCTGCCTTCCAGGCTACTTCTTGCTTCTGTAAAACAGGGACCAAATATTGTTTTAAATTTCAAGCAGTCAAAGGCTCTTAAAATCTGAGGTCAAGATTTTATTGGTAGTGTGGTTCTCTTAAAAACTTAGCAGGCTTGTAATCTTTTATTCCAGTAATACATAATTGCCAGTTTTCATGCTCAAACCTATTTTTAAGATACTGTTTTCAGATTACACTGTTTCCTAACTTTGTAATTTCTATAGCCTCTTCTTTCTCTTTCACCCATCTCTCTATGCGTCTTTCTGTGGTAAACAGGATTCTAAACCAGACTCCAAGATTACCACCCCTGGAAGATAGGTCCTGGATTATATGCTCCCGTTGAGATCTGAATGTGATGGATATCAGTGCTGAGATTAAGTTGTGTTTTGTGGTAAAGCTGAAGACATTTTAATAGATGCAGTTATGGTCCCTAATAAATTGACTTTGAGTTCACGGAAAGGGAGGTAAACCTGGGTGGGCCTGACCTAAACAGTTGAGCCTTTGGATGGACTTTAACTACCCCCACCTCCTGGCTGGAAATGTCAAGTAAATGAAACCATGACATTCTCCTCTCATGGCCTAAGGCCAACATGAGTGTACAAACAGGGCACTCTACTGATGCATTAATAAAACCCTTGGGTGTGCACAGCCAAGTCATTTCTTCCCATTTCAAAACATATATAAATATTGAATTACTATGATGTCCCCCTGAAATTAATATGATATTGGATGTCAATTATATGTCAATAAATATATAACTTGAAATAAAGTCCACGTGTCAGACACCTGAAGCCTCAGAGACTCTTGCTGGCCCTTAAGAAGCATATTGCCATGAATTGCACAATGCAAAGAAATTAATTCTACCAATACCATGTACCCCAACTCATCCCCAGAGGATACCTTGATTGCAGCTTTGTAAGACATTGAACAGAGGACCCAGCTAAATTATGCCCAGAGTCCTGAGCCATGGAAACAAATAGATAGGTATTTGGGGATTTTAACAGCATTATTGAGATATAATTTATATATTATAAGTTATGAGCATACTTTTTAGCCAATATGTTTGTGGTAATTTGTTGCAGAACAATGGAAAACATTATCATTATCTTTCCCAAAAATGACAGCTATTTTAAGGCTTTCATAATGGAATGGGAAGGCTCAAAGTTATTTTGCTTTTTGACCCTAGTCATTTAATCTAGCTGGTAGTGTTTACTGAACATTTAATCTTCAAAAACTTTATATTAATACTGTTTTTTACTGCTTAGGTTCTGGAAGCGATAGGTTTTTTCAGCCCTATAAAGCCCACATTTCTGAACCCTATATTTCCTTTCATTCCTGCTACAAACCAGAAAATTCTGAGCTAATCTCATTTTGATAGTACTCCACACACAGTCTGTAATAACTAAGATGCACTAGTGAGGTTTGCTTTTCTAGTACCTTGACCTGGGCTTGCCGGTTCAGTATACACTTGTGTGTTCTGCTTCTCAAATTACTACTGGTGACAGTTTTCTCAAATGCTTTGTCACTATAGAACCAGGATTACCATTTTTTCCAGCCTCCAATGTCTGTTTCCATATCGTCACTAGAACATATTCTAGATTTCTGTGATGGCGGTTCCCCACTAGTGTTCCCAGTTTCTGAATTGGTCAAGATAGGCTAGACTGAATACAAACATCTCAGAAGCTTAATACAAAATGTCTTGCTTTCATTTTAGCCCATTCAAAATCCACCATGGGCTGAGCAACCCTCTTCCATGTTGTCTCTTCACCGTCTGGAACTCATGGATATTAGGATCACCATAGCAGAGGAGGAAAGAAATGAAAAAGGCCTATTGGTTCTTAACTGCCTTGACCTGGAAGTGACACATTTCATTTCCACTTGCAGTCTATTGAACAGACCTCATCATAAGATCCTAATCCAAAAGAGAGAAAAACTGGGATATAAGTGAGTAGTTGGAATATTTGGTGGTCACAGCCTGCCATAGGAGGGTTTAAACATACATGCTCTATATACTTTTCTAGTTAATTAGTCTTATTGTTGATTCCATGTAAGAATTGAGAGGGAAAGCAGGGGTTTTAGAAAAAGAATCAAGAGCAAACAGAGCATAACCAAGCTACAAATGGGAGGAAAGGAGGAGAGCCTGAGGAAAGACGGAAAGTAAGAAAAAGTAGAGGATCAGCTTACCTGTATTTTGTTCAAGCCCTTTGAGGCAAATTTGTTTCCTTCTGGAATTGAACAGCCCCATGTCCCCCAAGGAATCCCTGTAGTGACCTGGTTTCCTTCCATGCATGGAAGAATTATTGAAAAATTCAAAGCATGCTTTACTTGGGCACAGTGGTGCAAGGTTAATTTGATGTACCAGTATAAAGTTATATAGATTTACCTATGTGTACTGCTACACTTGTGAAGTATGGGATTGCATGCCACAGCTATGCAATAGCATTTATAAGATGAATAACTGCTAGAGAGATGTTTTTGCACATAGTTACAATAAAAATCAACAGTGAACTTTCAGCAAATCACAGAGGGTCTATATAGTATATTTCTCTCTGGGTAATACCAAGTAAACTCCTCTTTTTGAGAGTTTGGCTCACATTAGTAAACTTCCAAGCTCAGACTGGATCAGAACAGTGCCAAAAATCTGGGGTAATAGTGAGAAAAGGGAATTAAATATCCTAATATTGTCTTTAAATGATCAAGTATAAATAGTTGAATATTTACAAATTGCAGCTGTTGTGCATATTTTTTTTTTTTTGCTCTTCTATTTGGCATTCATTGTAGAGACAAAGTCTAAATATGATATTACACAGGTTATAAATAGTTTATTAAGCTGAATAACAGCATGCTTTGGTATAAAAGTACACTGTACTAGAATTCAGGATTGCTGTTACTGCTGCTAAATCACTTCAGTCGTGTCCGACTCTGTGCGACCCCATAGATGGCAGCCCACCAGGCTCCCCCGTCCCTGGGATTCTCCAGGCAAGAACACTGGAGTGGGTTGACATTTCCTTCAGTGCATGAAAGTGAAAAGTGAAAGTGAAGTCGCTCAGTCATGTCTGACCCTCAGCGACCCCATGGACTGCAGCCTGCCAGGCTCCTCCATCCATGGGATTTTCCAGGCAAGAGTACTGGAGTGGGGTGCCATTGCCTTCTCCAGAATTCAGGATTACAGGGTCTAAGAGGTCTCTTCAAGAAAATTAGAGATACCAAGGGAACATTTCATGCAAAGATGGGCTCGATAAAGAACAGAAATGGTATGGACCTAAGAGAAGCAGAAGATATTAAGAAGAGGTGGCAAGAATACACAGAAGAACTATACAAAAAAGATCATCACGACCCAGATAATCACGATGGTGTGATCACTCACCTAGAGCCAGACATACTGGAATGTGAAGTCAAGTGGGCCTTAGAAAGCATCACTACCAACAAAGCTAGTGGAGGTGATGGAATTCCAGTTGAGCTATTTCAAATCTTGAAAGATGATGCCATGAAAGTGCTGCACTCAATATGCCAGCAAATTTGGAAAACTCAGCAGTGGCCACAGGACTGGAAAAGGTTTGTTTTCATTCCAATCCCAAAGATAGGCAATGCCAAAGAATGCTCAAACTACTGCACAATTGCACTCATCTCACACGCTAGTAAAATAATGCTCAAAATTCTCCAAGCCAGGCTTCAGCAATACGTGAACAGTGAACTTTCAGATGTTCAAGCTGGTTTTAGAAAAGGCAGAGGAACCAGAGACCAAATTGCTAACATCCACTGGATCATGGAAAAAGCAAGAGAGTTCCATAAAAACATCTATTTCTGCTTTATTGACTATGCCAAAGCCTTTGACTGTGTGGATCACAATAAACTGTGGAAAATTCTGAAAGAGATGGCAATACCAGACCACTTGACCTGCCTCTTGAGAAATCTGTATGCAGGTCAGGAAGCAACAGTTAGAATTGGACATGGAACAACAGACTGGTTCCAGATAGGAAAAGGAGTACGTCAAGGCTGTATATTGTCACTCTGTTTATTTAACTCATATGCAGACTACATCATGAGAAACCCTGGGCTGGAAGAAGCACAAGCTGGAATCAAGATTGCCGGGAGAAATATCAATAACCTCAGATATGCAGATGACACCACCTTATGGCAGAAAGTGAAGAGGAACTAAAAAGCTTCTTGATGAAGGTGAAAGAGGAGAGTGAAAAAGTTGGCTTAAAACTCAACATTCAGAAAACGAAGATCATGGCACCTGGTCCCATCACTTCATGGGAAATAGATGGGGAAACAGTGGAAACAGTGTCAGACTTTATTTTTCTGGGCTCCAAAATCACTGCAGATGGTGATTGCAACCATGAAATTAAAAGACGCTTACTCCTTGGAAGAAAAGTTATGACCAACCTAAATAGTATATTGAAAAGCAGAGACATTACTTTGCCAACAAAGGTCCATCTAATCAAAGCTATGGTTTTTCCAGTGGTCATGTATGGATGTGAGAGTTGGACTGTGAAGAAAGCTGAGCACTGAAGAATTGATGCTTTTGAATTGTGGTGTTGGAGAAGACTCTTGAGAGTCCCTTGGACTGCAAGGAGATCCAACCAGTCCATTCTGAAGGAGATCAGCCCTGGGATTTCTTTGGAAGGAATGATGCTAAAGCTGAAACTCCAGTACTTTGGCCACCTCATGTGAAGAGTTGACTCATTGGAAAAGACTCATGCTGGGAGGGCTTGGGGGCAGGAGGAGAAGGGGAGGACAGAGGATGAGATGGCTGGATGGCATCACTGACTGAATGGATGTGAGTCTCAGTGAACTCCGGGAGTTGGTGATGGACAGGGAGACCTGGCGTGCTGTGATTTATGGGGTCGCAAAGAGTCGGACACGACTGAGTGACTGAACTGAACTGGATTGCAAAACTATAATTAATTGGTTGTATAAACTCTAGTAGTCACCTCACTCTCTCTGGTCCTGACTTCCCTCATCTTTAAGATGGAAATATCAGTGCCTTTCATGCTTTATCACAAGCATCTAAGAGTGTGTCTGTGGTAGGTGAAATAGTGATTCCTAAATCAGAAAACTAGGATCATGGCATCTGGTCCCATCACTTCATGGCAAATAGATGGAGAAACAATGGAAACAGTGACAGACTTTATTTTGGGGGGCTGCAAAATCACTGCAGATGGTGACTGCAAGCCATTAAATTAAAAGACACTTGCTCCTTGGAAGAAAAGTAATGACCAACCTAGACAGCTTATTAAAAAGCAGAGACATCACTTTCCCAACAAAGGTCCGTCTAGTCAAAGCTTTGGTTTTTCCAGTAGTCGTGTATCGGTGTGAGAGTTGGACTATAAAGAAAACTGATCGCCAAAGAATTGATGCGTTTGATCTGTGAACTTGGAGAAGACTCTTGAGAGTCCCTTGGACTGTAAGGAGATCCAACCAGTCCCTCCTAAAGGAAATCAGTCCTGAATGTTCATTGCAAGGACTGATGCTGAAGCTGAAATTCCAATACTTTGGCCACCTGATGGGAAGGGCTGACTCATTTGAAAAGACCCTGATGCTGGGAAAGATTGAAGGTGGGAGGAGAAGGGGATGACAGAGGATGAGACGGTTGGATGGCATCACAGACACAATGGTCATGAGTTTGAGTAAACTCCAGGAGTTGATGATGGATGGGGAGGCCTGGCATGCTGCAGTCCATGGGGTCGCAAAGAGTGGGACAGGACTGAGCGACTGCACTGAACTGAAAGATATCTATGTTAACTCCTGGAGCCTATTAATGTGTTACTTTCCATGACAAAGGACTTTGCATATGTAATTGAGGTTAGGAACCTTAAAATAGGGTGAGTAGCCTTTATTACCCAGGTGGACCAAATCAGTCACGTAAGACAAGAGCTCCTACAACTTTCTCCACTAAAGCAGGAAGAGGCAAGTAAGATGGAGCAGAAGGGGACATCAGGAAGATTCCCACTATGAGAAGGATTTGACCCACCTTTGCTGGAGGAGGGTCAGGTACTCATAGAAAACATGAGAAGGAATACAGAAAACATGGAGTAGCAAAGGCTAGCCCTTGGCTGGCATTCAGCAGGAAGGTCCCCAGCTCTACAGTTAAAAAAAAAAAGAATTCTACCAATGACTAGATTTGTCCAAGAGCCTCCTGATGAGAGCTCAGCCATCCAACACCTTGATTTTAACCTCATGAAACTCAGAGCAGAGAAACAAGTATAATCAGGTCACAATTTTTTGACCTAGAAAATTGTAAGATACTAATTGATTGTTGTTTTAAGTTGCCATACTTGTGGTAATTTGTTACAATAGTGATAGAAAACTAATAAATACAGCATATGAACATGATCCACTGCACATAGGAACCTTTCTAAAATCTCATATACTGTCAAAAAAATCATCTGAATTTTATATGAAACATGATATAAAAGTGTTTTTCACTCCAAAACAATGTTTCAAATTTCCATTTATTAAAAAATTTATTTATTGTACACCATATCATAGATGTGGTATCTGTATATCTATAAATATATCTAAGATATGGTGTGCAATGAATACTTTTTTCTATTTTAAAAATATTGTACTTTTGAGTAACCCAAGCACCTCATTATACAAGATGAATCCTAGTTTGAGAGATAAATAATTAAATGATCTTCAAAGTCATTCTCAGTGCTCTTTTTCTAATGTGATTATATGAAATGTATTAAATTAATACTGAAATTATGTAGAAATTAAAGGATACGTACAACCACAGTAGGGCTTACTTATAACAAAGCAGGACATGGCAAGCGATAATTTCAGGATAATTCAGCCAACAAAGGAATTTACATTATGGCCCACTTGCAAGCAATGTTTAGCCCTACCAAGTATCTTAGCCATGTGGAGGTTATGTTGCTCCAGATTGTCTGATCTGAGGATCTGAGCTACCCCCAGACACTAGCATGGTCCCATACCCAATCAGAAGGGAATATTGTTTAATGTAAGATGGAAAATAGCAGTATGTAGCCAAAGCACACATTGTGTTCCTGGACCACCAATTACAGCGAATTTTGCTTTAATGTGATGTTAAATGAAAAACCAGCAAAATGTTAAGCTACAGTAACAGCAAAAATATTCTATGTTGGTTGCATCTGTAGTATAATTGTTTCTCTATGTTTTGGAGAAAAAAGTTTAGTATAAAATGAAAAGAGGCAACTTCAGTAAAGCACGTGAATAATAATTTGACATGACAATACAAGTTACCATAATAAATTATTTGGAGCAGTAGTTCTTATTATATTCTAGAACAAATTAAGAGATTTAAAAGGCCCTAAGGCCTGCTGCTCACCTGTTTGCAATGTCCAGGTGAATAGGGTTTGGTATTAACATAGGTATCACTCTATGATCATGTATGATGGATAGCAGATTATGTATGTATCTGCCTGTCAGGGGGGTATGATTTACACATATCTGAACTCCAAAACATACAATCTTAAAATCCAGATATATTTACAAAAGATCATTGATTAAGATATGCATTCCTACAGATTCTAGAGTTAACCAAACTACTCCCACCAAAATACAGTAATTATAGTAAAACTATGTTTTATAACTGCATGCGTGTGTGCATGCTCAGTCTCTTCAGTCATGTCCCACCCTTTGTGACTCCATGTAGCCCACCAAACTCCTCTGTCTCTGGGATTCTCCAGGCAAAAATACTGGAGTGAGTTGCCCTGCCGTCCTCCAGGGGATCTTCCTGACCCAGGGATTGAACCTGTGTCTCCTATGTCTCCTGCATCGCAGAAGGATTCTTTACCACTGAGCCACTGAGACAGCTCATATTTTATTATTAATTGCAAAAGAAAAAGAACAGCTCCTAGAAGCCATGAATGAATGAAGGAAACTATTTTTTCTGCTGTTTGCAGAAACTCCAACATTTTATGCATGTGCTCATACAATGAGAATTTTCTGCACTGCATGTAAGATGCACCAAAAGATGTCTTCATGTAATTCTGATTCAAGTACTCATTAAGGACTACTAATGTGCAAATTTTAGTAACTTTGTAGTTTACTGAATGACAGCTAAGAGTATGTTTAAAAAAACATCTTTGGAATTATATCATGTTATCATTGACCCATAAGAAACAGAAAAAAAGTTATTGCATCTATTGATTTGATTTCTACCCCATTAAGAGAACTCTGATTGTTAGTTAATTGGTGTTTCATGGGCCAAATGCTGAGAGTCAGAATTCATATTTAGGAAAACATCAAACAATTACAACTATGGTAGTTCTGATAAAAAAAAAACCCAAAGTATTCTAAACTATATTCTAAAATTAAAGATCAATACTTTCATCCAACCAATATATGAACAGTCTGGATTCTGTAGAAACTTCTGTAAATTTGCCACACTAAGACCATCAATGGCACGATTCACCTGTGTATGACGGAGCTGGGAATGCCTGAGAGACTCCATCACCTCTGATTTACTCTAGCCTGGCTATTCTGATCTGTGAGGGGGAGGAAATTTGTAAATTATGTCTAATCTTCATGAAGAAGCCCTCATATTTGGCAATCAACATGCCAAAAAGTTTTTTCTTGGTCTTATTTAATCATAGTTCTCTGACAAACCCCGATACACAAAATGATCCAAGGAAAAGTTACCATAGCAAAGAGTTTCAGGCTTTTAAAGTAAAATTTTCAGTTATTTAGCATGTATCACTGTCTTTCTAAAACTCCTTACTGCATCACTGCCGGAAAACTGGCACTTATTAAATAAACAAGAACAGATGGCCATAATATGTAAATAACTATCACCCAAGTCAAAGATGTCATGATTTTCTGAGGAACCAGGCAGAAATGGATCAAGAAATCTCAAAAACATAACTCAATGGAATGATTCCCTTCCAAAACACATTAATAGTTATGTGATATGCTGTCAAAGGACACCAAAGTTTTAAAAAATTGTATACATATGTATGTATAATGATAATTTATTATAATATTGGTTGTATATCATATACTCAATAACATAGGTTCCCTAGGACATGTCTCATGGAATCATGTCAACCACACAAATTTGTGAATGATGTTCTTCCCTGGTTTTTACAAGTTTAACACATGGTAGTTCACTGGGAGGGGAAAATATTTTTATTTGTTAATTACTCATTGCCTGAGTTACAGAGCCACTCAAAGAGTACTGAGAACAATTTTGGTATTCTTCTTACAGGTAAACTATTTAGTAACTTTTAGTTCAGCACAGATCCTACCAGAGCAGACAACAAATATATCTGAAGATACAAATGCATCTATCACATGAGTTGTGCTCCTGTTCCATTATTCACACTCTTATTCTGTACAGTCCTATATGTTGGTGATGTGATACAACTTTTCATTAGCATTGATGATCAAGTCAGGCCCTTCTAAAATATTTCAATAATGTGGGCCCTAAATTATACCATCTCCTGACTTTCTTGTACACTTTTTCTTTCTCTTCAGAGGTTTCTCCACATCTGGCATATTTTTGTGTTCTATTAAGCTGGATCTTATAATGCTATAGTCTGTTACTTTCCCCAAGGAGAGAAGGATGTGAGACCATGACAACTTCATGCAAATTATATTCAAGCTCCTCAGATTTTAGAAAACTTAGGTTCAAAAGTATAGGGGAGGAGTGAGCAGAATATATATATATATATTTATGAAGAGGATGATCAAGAAACTAAGAGCATTACATGTTTATTTCACCACCTCTAAAGCTAATTTTGACCTGCTTATAAAGAAGAAAAGAGAATTTGCTTTATCTCTTATCTGTATTTGTTGAAATTTGTGCTTATTTTTGTCTTGGTTGTAAATAACAATTTTTCTCCTTATAGGCTCATTTTGAGAGTTTATCACAACATTTCTTCATGATGGATTTACCTCCCTTTGGCTCATTGTCCATGTATACATATGGACTGTAACTATTGATAAGACATCTTCTTTTTGAGTCATTAATCCAGGAATGTACTGGGTTGTTCTAGCAATGAAGAAAAGGAAATTGTTTTGAATCTATCCTAAGAAATATGGCAATTATTATTACATTTGAGCAAAATATTAAAACTGCAGTTATGTGTTGAAAAATATTTTCTTACATCTTAAGGAATTTATTGTAGTTCCTGTAGTTGATCTTTCATGTAGAGTCATTTATTTACTTTCACACTCTTTCTGTAATGTACGAAGGTTAAATGTGATCCTCATTTATAGGTAAAGAAAGTGATATATGAGTGACTTGTTGACAGCCACACTAAGAGAGGAAGACATTTCCACCAGACCAGGATGAGTAGAAGGAGAAAAGAAGGTAGAGGAAAAAATACCTTCTGACTATAAACTCTATTATTTGTGCATTACAAAACAAAAAAAATAGTAGACTAATATTACTGCCATAATCTGAATTGTAAGTAAAAGGATTCTTCAGAGAGACTGAATGGATATTTATTATCATGAGGATGATAGCTTTACATAAGATAACATGATTTCAGGTCTTTCCATGCAAGATCTTTCGTTTTATATTCTCTCATACCTTCTCCCATCCTACCTTCATGCCATCTCATTACACCAACACTTGTTTCAGTCTTCAAAACACAATGGTTTCTCAATGAAATTCACCTGTTTGACTTTATTTGTATTCCTGTTATATTCTGTTTACTCCTTACTAATATAAAAAAGTCATGGACCTCCATTCTCTTGGCCAGACATTATTGAGAATTTCAACACTACAGTAGAAATAATTATGGTATACATATTTTTACCCAAATCTTCTAGAAATCTTGAACTATTGAAGAAAGTAACTAATACGATATCTTTAGTTATTCATTATATTTCCAATGAGTTCTAAATAGTGGAAAGGGTGTTTAGCATGGATTGAGAGGTCAGTCAGTTCAGTCGCTCAGTAGTGTCCAACTCTTTGAGACTCCATGGACTGCAGCATGCCAGGCCTCCCTGTCCATCACCAATTCCCGGAGCTTGCTCAAGCTCATGTTCATCAAGTTGGTGATGCCCTCCAACCATCTCATCCTCTATCTTCCCCTTCTCCTGCCTTCAATCTTTCCCAGCATCAGGGTCTTTTCCAGTGAGTCAGTTCTTCACATCAGGTGGCCGAAGTATTGGAACTTCAGCTTCAGCATCAGTCCTTCCAATGAATATTCAGGACTGATTTCCTTTAGGATTGACTGGTTGGATCTCCTTGCAGTCCAAGAGACTCTCAAGAGTCTTCTCCAACACCACAGTTCAAAAGCATAAATTCTTCAGCACTCAGCCTTCTTTATGGTCCAGTTCTCACATCCATACATGACTTCTGGAAAAAACATAGCTATGACTAGATGGACCTTTGTCAGCAAAGTAATGTCTCTGCTTTTTAATATGCTGTCTAGGTTGGTCATAGCTTTTCTTCCAAGGAGCAAGCATCTTTTAATCTCTTGGCTGCAGGATGGAGAGGTATATGTCACTTAATCTAACCCCTTCAGTTTAAAGATGAAGGAGTTAAAGTCTAAACTGGTTAAGTGATCTAGTCGAGGCTATTCCATTTTTAATATAATTTCTGTAATGAATGCATATCATTTTTAAAGATGTAATTGACATATATGTTTAAGGTGTGGACATATGTTTAAGGTGTACCATATGTTGATTTCATACATGTATATATTACAATATGATTATCACCATAGCTTAAGCTACTATCTCTATGTCACATATTGGTGAAATTTATGATCTAGTCTTTAGAAATTTTGAAGTATATGATACAGTGTTGTTAACTATAATCACAGTGCTGTACCTTGGATCTCCAGAACTTATTCATCTTCCACCTACAAGTTTATATCCTTTGACCAACATCTCCCCAGTTTCCCTAATCATAGCCCCTGGCAACCACCATTCTACTCTGTTTCTACGAGCTCAGTTTGTTTTTTTTTTTTTTACAGTCTGCATATAAGTGATATCATAGAGTACTTTTGTATTTCTCTGTCTGACTTATCTTATTTAATGTAATGCCCTCAAGGTCAGTCTAGTGTTCTGTTTTTTCCATTCTACTAAGCAGAATCTTCAAAATGCCATAATTCTTTTTTCTTGAGCCAAGTTACATTTTTGAGGAAAGTTTTTTACAAGTTTCTAAAGTAAGCACATTAAAAATATGAGGTCTATTTTTTGTCTCTTTAATAGTGCTATTGAGTTCAGAATAGCAATATGATGCTCATGACTATAGCTTCAGTTTCCTGGTCTGAGTATCTCCAGGTCCACCTATACATATTAAAATCGTGAACTTGCTGGAACTTGACATGTGATTCTCAGTGTGCAAGGGTGAGTTCTTCATCACTAGTGGGGAAGAAAGGACAAGACAATGCCTACTGAAAGTGCCATTAATTTTCTGCACAAAAGACAGCATATGTAGACTGAATCTTGTGGAGGAAAGAAACTGCACTGTCTCTGTTTCGTACTTACATAGACGATTATAAATGTTACTTTAACCTGATCCTTCCCCACCCCCACCCCCAGCGAAGTATAAAGCATGGAGATAGCAGATTATCAAAAAAAGTATTTTAGAACGTATCTACCAAGACTGAGTCATGGGATAAGGAATATAATCTATACAACTTAGAGAAGAACATCTCATGGCCTCGAATGAGATAGAAAATATTAGGAGTAGAAATGGAAAGTCTTGTCTCAAAGTTGTCCCTTGCACAGAATATACTTCACTAATATTATTTGAAGAAGTTTATATCTCAGAACCATCTTGTAGTCTAAAATACCTCATAATACAATCTTTGACAGCTTGTATGAAAATGATGCATATTATAAGAGCTCTGCATATCCAAATAATTTTAGAATATGAAGATATTTAAATGTGAAGTTTCTACATTGGATCAAAATACCTGAAGACATATGAATTTATCTCTACCAACTCCTAATAGGCATTGAGATGATAGCAAAATATAAAAATAGGAATGAATCAGTAATCATACAAGACAACCTGATAGAAAAAATACTATCATCATATTTGATGACCTTATGGAAGATACAATGTAGATGAAATCTAATTGATAGTGGAAGTTAATAGTGCTGGAAACCGAGATACACATAGAATAAAAATTTAATTTTCCCACATAATTCAAGACTCCAAGCCATAAAGGAATATCACCTCTACCAAAAGAAGAATTTTAAAGGTTACTGTGAGAAAGAAGCAATCAAACTCTTGGACATTAGGAATATTAGTATCATAATTTATAAACAAACAAAAAAAAATAGGGGCTAAATTGTTTACTAATTTTGCTAAAGAAAGGTTATCTGGAATATCAGTATGGATATTCCCAAAATACAGGACAGAAAAATAAATTTATGAGAGATTGATAAGAGAAAGTATTTCTCAAAAATAATTTTTTACAAGCAGAATCATAAAGAAATATACAAGGAAATGATAGGAGCACATTTCTGTGAACTTAGAGAAGACAATTTGTCAATTAGTAAAGAGCCTATTGATTATTCCAGAATCATAAAGATGAAGTCCTTTAAAAATCCGTCAACACTATTGGTAAAGAAAAAAATATCACAAAGTCAGTAGGAAAAAAGGAAGCTGCTTGCAAGGAGTAAAAAACACAGACATTCAGGTGTCTTCTCAGTTACATATGGAAAATAACAACACTGCTCAGAAACTCCTGAGGGGAAAATTGCCAAAACCAAATTTCTGTACTAAAAAAAGGAAAAAAAAAAACAGAAAACTACCATTCAAATGTAAGGGCAAGATTACATTTTAAGGATTAATAAGCTTTAGATATTTTACTACATATGCACCCTGTGCAATTCTCAAGAATATTCTCCAGCTAAGTGAAAATTAAATTCCAAGAAGTAGAAATCTAAGATATAAAAACTTGTGAGGGACAAAGACATTGTGAAACTATCAGTTGATAATATGGGAGTGAATATCATTATTAAAGATTCATTGGCCAGATTAGGTATAATATTAAGAAAAGCCACTGAGAGAAAATTCAGTCTGATTTCAACACAATTGTTTGATGATGGAAAACACAAGAGGAAAACTGTATAATACAACAGAGGTCCCCAGCCTCTGTGGCACCAGGAGTCGATTTCTTAGAAGACAATTTTTCCATGGACCAGTGGTGGGAGAATGGTTTCAGGATAATTCAAGCACATTAAATTTATTATGCACTTTATTTCTATTATTATTATATCAGCTTTACCTCCGATCATCAGGCATTAGATCCTGGAGGTCAGGGACCCCTACAATACAGGCCCTATCTGACTAAAATGAAAGGCTATGAATGCTGATTTTTGAATCCTTAAACATGGAAAATATAAGTTACAATGTTTGGTAGCATTTTGAATGCAGTCAGTTGTATTAATTGAGAGAACATGGGCAATGCGTTGGTAAAAAGCAGACCCTAATTTCAGGGCATAAACATAATAAGGGTTACCCAGGAACCTAGGCTGGCAAAGACTCTATCTTGAAGCCATCTTGTCAAGATGAGACAAGGGGTTCACGGCTGCAGATGCAGAAGGCATGGAAGGGAAAAAAAAGATTGTGAGAAATCACATACTGGCTCCCAAACTGGCTTACAAATACTACAGCCTGTAAGTAACAAATCAAGTCACAGCATCGTGCCCACCTTCAAAAGGGCAAGGAGGTATAATGACCCCTATTTACAGGAAGGAAATGTTAAATGTATTTAATATATCGTATTAATATTCAGGAAAATGTATAGACTTGAGTTTCCTTTTAGGAAAAGTAAAATTGTAATAAAGGAAAAAAGACACAATATTAAAGACATTTCAGTAACTTCCTATCCCCGAAGAAGTAGAGGAAGCTAGCAATACTGTTAAAGCATTATGTTTTTATGACATGTCTCAACTTCAGATTGTCAGTCAAAAAGAATGACATGAGATTGACATGGCAGCTCTATATATTTGCATATTCTCAGTAATTTTTTTTGAATTTTGAATGTTTGGGGACAATCCTAGTTTAGTCAAAATAAGGGTTTTTAAAAATTATTTATTGTTGTATTACTCTTATTGGGGGAATCAATTAGCAAGTTCATTAACTTTTATATGTAGATATGCTTTCATTATTTTGCTAGTCAGTTAGTTTTACTGTGTTCAGAAGACACCGAATTCTAGGTAATTATCATCATCACATTCTTTTCTAAATTATAAATTTTACTTTAAAATCTAACTTCATCACTCAGGCTCTGTCCAATGAACTGAGTGCTGCTGCTGCTGCTAAGTCGCTTCAGTCGTGTCCAACTCTGTGCAACCCCATAGACGGCAGCCCACCAGGCCCCGCCGTCCCTAGGATTCTCCAGGCAAGAACACTGGAGTGGATTGCCATTTCCGCCTCCAGAGCATGAAAGTGAAAAGTGAAAGTGAAGTCGCTCAGTCGTGTTTGACTGTTAGCGACCCCATGGACTGCAGCCTACCAGGCTCCTCCGTCCGTGGCAGGAGGAGCATTTTCATTTCCTCCATCCATTTTCTAGGCAAGAGTACTGGAGTGAGTTGCCATTGCATTCTCCTAGGCCAGAAATATAAATGCCTATAGGACAAGACAGGTGAGTGATGCAGGTGGTAGGGACTCTGAAAAACTAGAGGGCAGGTACCTTATCTTAGAGGAGAAGAGCAACCACTTCATGGCTCTAGCCAATTGTCCTCATGTAGAAATTGTCACCATGGAGGAATTCAAACCTGTGCAGCCACATTTTCTAGGAGAAGTGGGAGTAGTTTGAAACCTAGCTGTTCTGGGTCTTTATATAGACATGTTTATCTCCAGGCAATAACAGTCATGAGTTTACAATTAGTATAGAGAATGCAGGATAGAAGGGCCACTGCCATAATCCTTTAACTAGTTAATCTGGCCTGACACTTTATGTCACTACTATTCACTCTCCATAGCTTGACAAAGCGCTATTTGGAAAACTCAAATTTCATGAAGTCACTCCTATTTATAGCCATGCAAGAGCTTCCTCCTATGGTAGGCGCATGGTTTTCATGGCCTACATTCTGCCTTCCACTCCAGCTTCATCTTTGACTTCTCTCCATGTAGGTCAGTGTGCTCAGACTTGCTGGCTCTGTTCAGTTTACCAAATATTTTCTCCTTTTTGCTTAATATTATTCCTGGAAGCTTCTAATTGCCACCCTATCCCTCTATTAGACCCCCATTTAACAGCCATACCTCCTTCATATCACATACCCAGCATCATTTCCTTAGAGAATTCCTCCCGGATGCAGTCTCATACTGGTGCCCACTGCACGCTCTCACACACCTGTGTACTTTTCCCTTCCTAATCACTTACTAAAATCTGACTTCACTAATCTCTCCCATTAGTCTGTGCACACTGGGAGATAAGAAATGTGTGTCTTGTTCACCATTATCAATACAGTGCCTAGCAGAGTGCCTAGTAAATAGTGAGCCTGTGCTAAATAACTGCTGAATGGAAGAGCAATTGAGCTGCAGTGGGAATGCTATGGGTCTTATTAGCTTTTATAGATGATTTTGCCCCTATGTCTATAATGAAATAAAGACAGCAGAGAATATTTAGAAGGCAAAAGTTAAGGTGTCATTCGGATACAAGGAGAGAGATCATTTTGGCAAATTTCTTAACTTTGGGGAGATTTTATTTGTTGTTCTGATTAAAGGTTAAAAACAAGGGAAATTTTTCTAGAGAGCTGAATTTGGATTAATGTAGAAATAACCTTAAGACTAAGAGTGTCATGTTTTCACTGTTAATAATAAATATATGATTCAACATATAACAATAGATTTTAAAAAGAAATGAACATCCTGCAACATTAAGGCATTATTTGTTTGGAATCGTATTCATTTATTTTGCACTGAGCCACCTTCCAGGATGCCCTAATGGACCATGAAGCAGTAAACATTTAGACTTGAATAGGCACTCTCCCGTCTGACTCTCTTTCCTTCATCTTTTCCATGTTGGAGTCTGACACTCTATTCACTTTCTCATTTGAATACCTCCATCACTCAAGTTTGGGAAACCCATTCTTTCTCTTCCTCGAAGCCTTCATATGAAGAATCACACTTAGTTCTAGTTACAGGCACATTTCAGAGGGTGAAACCATGGACTCTTTATGCTCCGGTTGGAAAAAGAAGCAGGCGCTTCATGAATACTAGGGGCAATTTTCCAATGAGAAGAACCTTCTTGATACTTTAGAAATGAAGCTTTCAGATACAAGTTCTCCAGGTTTCAACATCTTGCTACTCCTTTATTTAAAAAAAAAAAAAAACACACAGTTTTCAAATCTTTATTGTGTTATAGATTAGGAACACTGATATTTCAAACATTAAAATGTCATTTGGGATCCTCTTTGAACATGTGTCTTCAGGATGTAGCTCTAAGGCCTGTTATAATTTAGAAAAATAAGATCATCATGTACTTTATTCTGCTAAACAGTTTGAAAGCTTTCAAGTTGAATCCTTAGGAAGTTATTCTCCCTCTTAATAGACAATTTAGTAAAAGAAGGTGGAAAAAGAATAGGAAATTGTCAGCTCTATTGATGGTCTTTAATTCATATCTGTAGGTTCTAGGTTAACTTTTGACGATCATCCTTATAGCTGAAGAAAAACTAAAGTTGTAGTTTCTATTCAGAAGGCATACACAGTGAGAAGATGTTTACTGACTCATAGTATCTCTTTCAAAGAATGATTACAAAGAAAAATTGTCATTAGAATTTTCACTGGTACTTTGAAAATTCTTTTTTTCTTATAAAAGCCATATTTGAAGAGTAAGTAAGGTGTAGGTACCACACATGAATAAATAAGTAATCATCATATTTCAGGATTATGCTATAGACACCAACTTCAGATTTGCATTTTCTGTGAAAGTGAAGATTTGCCCACTCAGTGCTTTCTCAGAGCACAACTTCCAACACATGCCAATCACCTGGATGGGAAAAGACTATGATTAGTGACCATGCAACGGAGAAGGCAATGGCACCCCACTCCAATTTGGGTGGAGGAGCCTGGTAGGCTGCAGTCCATGGGGTCACTAAGAGTCGGATACGACTGAGCAGCTTCCTTTCACTTTTTCACTTTCATACATTGGAGAAGTAAATGGCAACCCACTCCAGTGTTCTTGTCTGGAGAACCCCAGGGGCAGGAGAGCCTGGTGGGCTGACGTCTATGGGGTCACACAGATTCAGACACGACTGAAGTGACTTTGCAGCAGCAGCAGCAGCAGCAGTGACCATGCAACAGAAGAGAGAACTCTAGAGGAATTAAGCTCATAGTTTTGATCTCATTTTTACAGCATTTATTCCCAAACCAAAATGTTGACCACCCATGGAGCAGACCATCTGCTTGCCTCTTACTCACTAAAATAGTGACTTTAGCTCTGAATCAAGCAGGGTCATTTTTTTCCAGTTACAAAATTGTGTATGCTAGACTCTCTAGTACTAGAAACTGTTATCAGCTCCTTTCCAACACCCAAATTGAATGATCTCAACACTACTTGACATTAATAGAAGAGAGAGGAAAACATTTGAAGCAGCAGAAAAACGTCAATGCCAAGTTCGCAACCCATTTTACAGATAAACCAACAAAAGATTGAACTCTTTCCTCTCCCACTTCATGCAATTATGTCTTCAGATGGAGAAGCTGAGGCAGCGTGAATCTATTTTCACTGACATCACGTGCATCCGTGGAGCAACCATCAGAACTCAGGAACTTCCCAGGCACACAGACATTAACAAACATCTGCCCTCTACTTCTGTGTGTTGTTGTTCAGTCGATCAGTCGTGTCTGACCCTTTGTGACCCCAAGGACTGTAGCCCACCAGGCTTCCCTGTCCTTCACCATCTCCCAGAGTTTGCTCAAACTCACATCCATTGAGTCAGTGATGCGATCCAACCATCTTGTCCTCTGTCGTCCCCTTCCCCTCCTGCCTTCTATTTTTCCCATCATCAGGGTCTTTTCCAATGACAATGTTTTCCAATCAGGGTCTCTTCTGTGTAAGCAGGCTTATAATTTCACCTACTTCAGGTCTGCGTCAGGTTCTTACTTCTCTCTGTGCAACTATTACTTTATTACAAATTAATAAAGTCATATTTTACTAAAAACCTCTAAGGTAAAACTCAGTTGACTGATTTTTAAAATTTTATTTATTTTTTCCTGGCCATACAGGACAGAATTTTTAAAAATCTGGCTTCAAATATTCTTTCAGAATGAAATAAGTCAGATAGAGAAACAAAAATTGTACAATTATGCATATATGTGGCATCTAGAAAGATGGTACTAATGAATTTATTTTCAGGGACGCAATAGAGAACAGACCTATGGATGTGGGGAAAGGTAAGGAGGGAGCCACTGGACCGCCAGGGAAATCTCTGATTATTTTTTTTTTATTTTGTTTTTACTGTCTTTGCACTTTTGGTTCTAGTTTAAGTCCAGAGACTGATCTTAGTTTAGATAACTCATTTCTAAAACACGATGATATTGTAAATTGTTTCTGTCAGTTTAATTTTACTACATTTCAGAAACAGGAATTAAATTTTATATTATCTTCATTTAAGCTGAGGATGGGCCTCCCTTGTGGCTCAGCTGGTAAAGAATCTACCTGCAATGCAGAAGACCTGGGTTCGATCCCTGGGTTGGGAAGATCCCCTGGAGAAGGGAAAGGCTACTACCCACTCCAGTATTCTGGCCTGAAGAACTCCAGGTATTGTATAGTCCATGGGGTCGCAAAGGGTCTGACGTGACTGAGCGACTTTCACTTTCACTTTAAGCTGAGGTCAAAGGTTTCTGTAATTAAAAAAAAAAAAACGAATATCATTTTTCTCTACATGAAAACTTCTGATCTCAGTTCATTTCATAGCTACCACACATATATATGTACATGATTTTTATATTGAAAGAATATTTTTGCCACTTTATTTTTTTTAATTGAAGGATAATTGCTTTACAGAATTTTGTGGTTTTCTGTCAAACATCGACAAGAATCAGCCATTGGTACACCCCTGTCCCCTCCCTTTCAAACCTCCCTCCCATCTCCCTCACCATCCCACCCTTCTAGATTGTTACAGAGCCCCTGTTTGAGTTCCCTGAGTCATATAGCAAATTTCCATTGGCTATCTATTTTACATAGGGTGATGTAAGTCTCCATGTTACTCTCTCCACACATCTCATCCATCCCTCCTCCCCTCCCCCCACACCCACAGGTCTGTTCTCTATGTGCGTTTCTCCATTGCTGCCCTGAAAATAAATTTATCAGTATCACATTTCTAGATTCCACACATATGCATCAGTATACAATATTTATATTTCTTTCTGACTTACTTCACTCTGAAAGAATATTTGAAACCAGATTTTTAAAAATTCTGTCCCCATTATTAAAAGTAATAACTGATTTCCATTTCCCCTCCTTTTGATGCTATTTGGCACTAGAATTTAAGTGGCATTAAATTCCACTTGCAGTTAATTCTATTGGTACACTATGTTTTGAGGGCTAAATATTGATCCCTGCATGATGAGAACAATATTCAGAGACAAATATAAAGAAAAAAATGTGTTTAATGGTTAGACCACATCCTGCAGCTAGCTCAGAAGTACTTATCACTAGTTACAAAGGAAAATGAAAAAGGGAGTATAAAAATCTTAGTAATACTTACAACTGGGAAAGAAGTCAGGTTCAGGGCATACAGATGATAGATCAGTTATACCATCTTTTTATTCAAAGGACACCACACTTTATTAGTTGACAGTCTGCAAAGTTTAGCTGTAGTTTCAGAATCAATCATGCTAATTTTGACACATATCTGGGTATGTATAGCATAATTCTACCTAGAAATCTCTTATTCTTAACAGTCTGTCTTCAAATCCAAGTTTCAGAATAGTTGCCATCCATTCTTTTTTAAAGGAACAATTCATTACGATTAAATTTTATTGAACCATTTAGAGAAAAAGTTTCTAAAATGCAGAAAGTAGAACAAACTTGGGTTTCCTGCCTTTGAGTTCATACAATTAGTCCAGAAACCAGATCTTAAATGGCACAAGGCGATTTTCATAGTTTAAAGAGAGAAGACAGTAAATCTGGTTTATCATGTTCTTATCTTTCAGAAACATGAAGACCTCTGTGAATTGAACAATAATCATAAAATTAGGAACAAAAGAATCAGACGGAACAAAGCCTTTTTTTTCTTTTTTCTCCTTTCTTTTTTAGGATTCTAAATCACATACAAAACATTTGTTCTGCTCCAGCTCTTTGTGAACTAATTGGCTCTCCTGGAGGGATAGGTAATTGTACCTGACTACAGAAGCTGTCCCGAAGCTCCCTTGGAAAGCTCCAGTAAGCTTCTAGTGTTAGCAGCCATCAAGGATTTCACAGGTCAGGCATCGGATCGATACAGCTAAAAGCAGCAGGGACTGTAATGTCGACAGCAGGTTTCAGAAAGCGCTGCAAGTGCCAGTTTGTTCCTCTTCATGCAGAAGCTCAAGACAGCTTAATTAACCCTTGGAAAATACAATTTATCCAGAGGCTCGGCAGGTCCCTACCAGGCCTTATTGGTGAACTGATAGGAGAGATACTATAGCTGGCAGCGCTGAATTCCCATTTCCCCCTTTAATGCTGTTTCAGTTAGGATGCAAAGAAAACATGATTTTCGGTGGATGTGTTCATCCTGTCCTGAAGAGCCTGCAATAGGAGGCAGCTATAGAGGGGGGTTTGTTAGAACTCACGTGTGACTTCAGCAGGAGCGAGGCTGGGCCTGGGCATTGATCATCCGTGTCCTGGAGCGAGGCAGTGGGGTGTGTGTGTGTGTACGTGGGTGTGTGTGAATTAGATGTGTGTGTGAGGGAAAACCAGATGTGTGAGGAGTGTGTGTGTGTGAGTGTGAGAGAGAGAGGAGGGGAAAGAGAGAGGGGGAGTAAAAGCATTTTGTGCTTTTTCACTGATGTAAACGCGTCCATGAACTTATTTAAAGATATCCTCTTCTACATTGTCTATTTTTCATGTCTGTAATATATAACCAAGAAAAAACAGGTCCGAAAATATTTTATATCCCCCCAAATATTTCACTTGGGAAGACAGAACAACAGCTGGGGTGTCAGAGAAAGAAATTAATTTGTCCTATGTTATAGTCAATCCCTCATCTCCAGAGTTGCCCACTGTGCCACAGGTCTCTTCCCCTAGTGAAGTTCTTCCATGCTAAGGCAAGCAGCCGAGGAGACATAAATGAAGGTAACCAGATACAGAAAATGTTGAAAGTTACTGGGGCTTGAGGAATTGTGGCCACATGAATGGTCTGGTGTGGTTCATTTAAACTGATTGTATCTACTTATATTCGCATTCACATTCACATCAGCTACATTTAAAAAATTTGTATCATTTCAATTAATTCCTATAAAAGTATTTTCCTGGGTTTGTATCTATGGTCATTAGTGAGAGTTCATGGCATTCAGGTTCCAGAACAGTGAACCCTTGTGGGGATACAGCGCAGATAGATGCCATCTCCTTTCTGCTGGCTCATTTCCACTCATGATCAGATGCAAAGTAGATTGAAGTGGAAGAAATAAAATTAAATACAGATTAAATGTGCATAGGATCAAACATGATCTCTTTAAAATAATTTATAACAAATGTAACACACACAGAGTAAAAACATTTATATTCGATGATAGGTGAGAAACCGGTACTCTTCACCCATCACCAGTCTTTCTCCCCAGAGCTGCAACATGTAGCCACTCATGTTACTGGCTTTTCTATAGGTTGTTGCTGTTGTTGTTTTAGTTGCTAAATCATGTCCAACTCTGTTCGACCCCATGGACTGTAGCCCGCCAGGCTCCTCTGTCCGTGGAATTTTCCAGGCAAGAATACTGGAGTGGGTTGCCTGTTTTTTCTCCAGGGGAACTTCCTGACCCAGATATTGAACCTGAGTCCTATTTGGCAGCCAGATTCTTTACCACTAGTCTACCTGGGGAGCCTTTCTATAGGTACCAGCATGTATTTATTCAACAAATACATACTGAACAGTTACTATGTGTCAGATAACTTTTTAGACCTAGATGAAAAGGCAACTGAAAGAAAGGAAGAAAGAAACAGGGACTTATATCAAAGAGTTTATTTAGTAAAGTAGTTTATTTTTTGAGTAGACAAAAGATAGCCAAATAAAAACAAATATATAATATGTCAGGAAGTGACTATAAAGAAGCATGGAGCAGGGTAAGAAGTTGGGAGTTTCTATCATTATCATCCCTTCTAGCATTAGTTGGGGAAGTTGTCTCAAAAAGGTAACACTGAGGAAAATTAGGGGGAAAAAAAAAGTGTTCCATGTAGATACCTGGAGGAAGAGCTATCCAGGCAAAGGCAGCATGTGCAAAGGCCCTGAGGTTGAAGTGTGCTTTTCCTGACCACAGATGAGAAAGAAAGATTTTGTGGTTGAAGCAAATTATGCTTGGGAGAAGAAAGCAGGACTTTAAGTCATGGGTATAGTCAAGAGCCAGCTCATATAAGGCCTGATGTGTCTTTCCAAGCATCACGTTGCCAGTAAGAGCAGAGCAGGGATTTGAACAGAAGAATAACTGTGTGTACCTAACCACCATGCTGTACTAGCATTTTGTTTTACACATGATCAAAAGGGAGTTGTCTATGCTGTATCCCTTTTGTCTGCATGCCTGCATGCCAAGTTGCTTCCGTCATGTCCAACTCTGTGCAAAGTACGAACCTATGGACTGCAGCCTGCCAGATTCCTCTGTCAATGGGATTCTCCAGGCAAGAATACTACAGTGAGTTGCTGTGTGCTTCTCCAGGGGATCTTCCCAACCCAGGGATTCCCAACCTCATGTTTCTTAAGTCTTCTACATTGTCAGGTGGGTTCTTTACCACTAGCACCATGTGGAAAACCCCTCCCTTCTGTACCCGTTGTCTTATTCTGGTTAATCAAGAAGAGTTGACTGTAATTCTAAATTAACAGACTTATTAACTAGTCAGTAACAACATCTCCACCTGAAAACAGACATCCATGTTTTCTAGTTGTATGTGAGGAGAAGTGATAGAAGCTTTATCAAGAATTACATACGTCTTCCAATAAGACTTCCAAAAGGCTGAATACAGACCCAGTCCTTGACTAGTGACACTGAAAAGGACCACAGAGGTTAACCAGTCAACCCTCTTCATTCTATAAAAAAGGGGGGGAAAAGACCTAGAGTGATTAGTAGTTTCCTTTTCAAATTCAGAAAAGTAAACCACCACAGAGATGATCACTGATCTAGTAGCTGTGATTTTCTACCTCAGTGTCTGGAATGGCCCCTTTTCACCCTCTCTTCTCTTTCTGACTAGCTCTGCCCCAGTGCGCTCCTCCAGCTTCCAATTTCGGATAGCACTAAAAATTCACACTATGAATTTTTAAAGTTTCTTATGGCAGGATATAAGAAAAAGAGAAGGCATGAAATCCCTCAAGCTCATTTTCATTGTACTGTCCTTCTCTTCAAACTACTCACTGAAGCATCTAGAAAACAAAAGGATAACATGTATTTGTGAATTTCACTTTCTTTCTATGCCCTTTGTGCCATAAAGCTCAACAAAATGGCTGAAAAGTGAACGGTGGGAGGACTGGGGCTGGGGAGGAGGTGAGGCAGTGAGGGCTGGAGACATAGCATAAACTCATTCATCAGATGACCTGTGATGTGATTCTTTTTGCCATGTGATGTGATTTTGAGCAGGTCTCTTAAGGCTGTTAAGCCCTAGATTCCTCTTGTGCAAATTGAGAGCTTGAATAGATAATCTCAAAGTTCCTGTCAGCATTAAATGAGGTTTTAAATTCATGCCATCAAAGGACCAGCACCTAGCTGTCACAACTTGTCCCCAAAAGCCACACACCATTCTTCTACTGCTGAGATTTCTGTACATTTCATATAACTACCATTCAAATGTGGCATGCACTCCTAATTAGCACTTTATTAAAGCTCAGCTCGTGTCTGTAGTCCATTTTTCAAGATGACTTAAAAGAAATCAGAATTTGTATGCTATTCATTCCCTCTAAAAAGCATATTTTCAAGATGTATTTAGGCAATAGTGCTTTTCCAAAGCATAATTGTATCCTAATGTAAAAACTGCAAATATATTTCTTTTTTTCCATGTTTGGCAAATCCTTAAATGACCTCACATTTTAGCATCATTATATAATACACAAAGGAAGATGCATTTTATGTGAACTTATACACATAAATAGGATTTAAAAAAATTCTTGACACATTACCGTATGCTGCATCCTTTTTATGGATTATGAAAGAACAGAAGACTAATATACTAACTGAAGTTTAAGAATTTCTCAACATTATCTGAATTTCTATGGCATTTACTCCATTTCATGACACATTTAAATGTCAGTCCGTTAACAGGGTCCTCAAAGTGTTTATATGTTGCCTGCATTTGAACAAGATTTTTTTATATTTTCTTTTTGCAACTGATCAATGCTACCATGTCTGAATCACAAAGATGAGAGACCGTCAGATTTATTGACAGATGTTGCATATTCATATTACACTTATTGCAATGTTTTCATGATCAAAGTGGAAATAACAGAAGTAGCAAATACATCTGTTTGTTTAATGACATCCCCAACATAGCTTTTGTACTCTAAGAACTATCTAAAATATCATGATAACATCTAAACTAGCCAGCTATATCTTTCTTCAGTTTTTACCTGCCTTCATGTTTCTTCATAAGCTTATCATTATCTGAAATTATGCTATAACTATACATCCATACTGTCTCTAATGTGAGTTCACTAAATGTGGAAAGCTTGATTCTAATCTTGTATCTCCAGCCCCTACAAAAATATTGAGCACATAGTAGATATGAAATATATATTTGTTGGATAACTAAACTTTGGACTATTTGTGTGCATTTGTAAAGGATATACAACATTGATTTTATACATTGGCATATATCCATAGTATAGTTTCAACATTCAGAAATCTCTAAGGCTGATAATTCAAATATAATAAACATAACTGGATATTTGCAAAGTCATCTTAAGGAGACTGAAGGTCTCTACAGCTAAGTCTGAGACCTGGAGATATTTATTTCCTGGCCTCATTCCAAAAAAATGTTTAATGGGGAAATAGCTAAATTTTTAATAATGATACATCTGAGAAGAAATGGCATATTAAGAAAATAGGAATAGAATGCAGGAGCAGTATAAAAAAATAGAAGCCAGAAATTTTAAAATTGATAATGTGCCAAAGTCAGGAATGCTTCAGAACCAGAGCAACTGAGGCACTAGAAAAGAAAGACAAGGTGCTTCCTCTAATTCACACACTGCCGTCCTCCTTTCAGTTCAGTTCAGTTCAGTTGCTCAGTCGTGTCCGACTCTTTGCGACCCCATGAATCACAGCATGCCAGGCCTCCCTGTCCATCACCAACTCCCAGAGTTCACTCAAACTCATATCCTTCGAGTCAGTGATGCCTTACCAGCCATCTCATCCTCTGTCGTCCCCTTCTCCTCTTGCCCCAAATCCCTCCCAGCATCAGAGTCTTTTCCAATGAGTCAACTCTTCGCATGAGGTGGCCAAAGTATTGGAGTTTCAGCTTCAGCATCATTCCTTCCAATGAACACCCAGGACTGATCTCCTTTAGAATGGACTGGTTGGATCTCCTTGCAGTCCAGGGGACTCTCAAGAGTCTTCTCCAACACCACAGTTCAAAAGCATCAATGCTTTGGCGCTCAGCTTTCTTCACAAACTCTCACATCCATACATGACCACAGGATAAACCATAGCCTGGATTAGATGGACCTTCGTTGGCAAAGTAACCATCCTCCTTTACTCTGATTCTAACCTTACAGAGCAGTCCTTTGATTTCAAGTTGTCTTCCTGATGAGGGGCAGCAAATACAAGCATTACCCTCTCCAGAAAGGGAATCTCTGATAATAAATTAATGAAACATGTCTCTAGTTTATACATCCTTTATTATTCTAAGCTCATCTGTGAGAGACTGCCCCACCCTCAATATGGGACAACATCAATTTCATGAGATTCTAAGGCTGTGATCTAGACTCTGGGAGAGTGTGTTGGAACTGACTTGATTCTTCAAGATCTCAAGTTAAGGAGGCTTAATTGACAAATTGATGAGGCTCACCATGAGTCAAGATCTGAGATCCTGTCAGAACTGTGACTAGCCACCTTTCATCTTCCCACACTCCTACAACCAGACACAAATGGATCCATTAATTTAATTAGCATAAAGAACATTTCACCGTATGCCAAAATATATACAAAATTCTATATCCTTACAGATACCTTCCATTTTCCACTTCTTTTTAACAATTTCTAAGTTATTTGGCCACAGGACTGGAAAAGGCCAGTTTTCATTCCAATCACTAAGAAAGGCAATGCCAAAGAATGCTCAAACTACTGCACAATTGCACTCATCTCACACGCTAGTAAAGTAATGCTCAAAATTCTCCAAGCCAGGCTTCAGCAATACATGAACCGTGAACTTCAGATGTTCAAGCTGGTTTTAGAAAAGGCAGAGGAACCAGAGATCAAATTGCCAACATCTACTGGATCATGGAAAAAGTAAGAGAGTTCCAGAAAAACATCTATTTCTGCTTTATTGACTATGCCAAAGCCTTTGACCGTGTGGATCACAATAAACTGTGGAAAATTCTGAAAGAGATGGGCATGCCAGACCACCTGACCTGCCTCTTGAGAAACCTGTATACAGGTCAGGAAGCAACAGTTAGAACTGGATATGGAACAACAGACTGGTTCCAAATAGGAAAAGGAGTACGTCAAGGCTGTATATTGTCACCCTGCTTATTTAACTTCTATGCAGAGTACATCATGAGAAATGCTGGGCTGGAAGAAGCACAAGCTGAAATCAAGATTGCCAGGAGAAATATCAATAACCTCAGATATGTAGATGACACCACCCTTATGGAAGAAAGTATAGAACTAAAAAGCCTCTTGATGAAAGTGAAAAAGTACAGTGAAAAAGTTGGCTTAAAGCTCAACATGCAGAAAATGAAGATCATGGCATCCAGTCCCATCACGTCAAGGGAAATAGATGGGGAAACAGTGGAAACAGTGTCAGACCTTATTTATCTGGGCTCCAAAATCACTGCAGATGGTGATCACAGCCATGAAATTAAAAGACGCTTACTCCTTGGAAGGAAAGTTATGACCAACCTAGACAGCATATTAAAAAGCAGAGACATTACTTTGCCAACAAAAGTCCATCTAGTCAAGGCTATGGTTTTTCCAGTAGTCATGTATGGATGTGAGAGTTGGACTATAGTCCAAAGAATATAGTGCCAAAGAATTGATGCTTTTGAACTATGGTGTTGGAGAAGACTCTTGAGAGTCCCTTGGACTGCAAGGAGGTCCAACCAATCTATTCTAAAGGAGATCAGTCCTGGGTGTTCATTGGAAGGACTATGTTGAAGCTGAAACTCCAATACTGTGGCCACCTGATGTGAAGAGCTGACTCTTTTGAAAAGACCCTGATGCTGGGAAAGATTGAGGGCAGGAAACCAGAAGGGAAAGAGACACGTGTACCCCAATGTTCATCACAGCACTGTTTATAATAGCCAGGACATGGAAGCAACCTAGATGTCTATCAGCAGATGAATGGATAAGAAAGCTGTGGTACATATACACAATGGAGTATTACTCAGCCATTAAAAAGAATACATTTGAATCAGTTCTAATGAGGTGGATGAAACTGGAGCCTATTATACAGAGTGAAGTAAGCCAGAAAGAAAAACCCCAATACAGTATACTAACGCATATATATGGAATTTAGAAAGATGGCAACAATAACCCTGTGTACGAGACAGCAAAAGAGACACTGATGTATAGAACAGTCTTATGGACTCTGTGGGAGAGGGAGAGGGTGGGAAGATTTCGGAGAATGGCATTGAAACATGTATAATATCATGTATGAAACGAGTTGCCAGTCCAGGTTCGATGCACGATACTGGATGCTTGGGGCTAGTGCACTGGGACGACCCAGAGGTATGGTATGGGGAGGGAGGAGGGAGGAGGGTTCAGGATGGGGAACACATGTATACCTGTGGCGAATCCATTTTGATATTTGGCGGAACCAATACAATATTGTAAAGTTTAAAAATAAAATAAAATTTAAAAAAAATAAGAAAGAAAGATTGAGGTCAGGAGGAGAAGGGGACGACAGAAGATGGGATGGTTGAATGGCATCACCAATTCAATGGGCGTGGGTTTGGGTGAACTCTGGGAGTTGGTGATGGACAGGGAGGCCTGGCGTGCTATGATTCATGGGGTCGCAAAGAGTTGGACACGACTGATTGACTGAACTGAACTGACATTATTTTGAGTTAAGACAAGGGACATACATTCAGCATCTTTAAAATCCCTGACAGAAAAATCCCAACCTCAAAAAGGATGGCAAAGAGCATACCTATTACCACTCCATATATATCAAGCTTAGACAATGACACTGCATCAGAATAAGACAGTTTAATACTCAGTGATACCATGTGTCATCATAGTATCACAGATTCCTCTTGTCTGTCAAATCCATGGGCATCATTGGGCCAGACAAATGCTCTAGTATAGTGTGTTGGGTTGCAGCTTAGGAAAATAAGGTCAAGGGTTCAGCACCTTTTATAGCAAGCAGCAAACAAGTTAGTAGTCACATCATAATCACCTTGACTAACTTAGTGATGCTGCACAGCCATCCACAGAATTTGCTCAGTATCATGAGACAGAGAGAAGGTAAAGTGAAAGAATTCAGTTGTTCAGTTGTGCCTGACTCTTTGTGACCCCATGGACTGTAGCCTGTCAGGTTCCTCTCTTCAAGGAATTCTCCAGACAAGAATACTGGAGTGGGTTGCCATTCCCTTCTCCAGGGGATCTTCTGGACCCAGGGATCAAACCTGGGTCTCCCCAGGCAGGCAAATTCTTTATTGTCTGAGGCACCAGGGAAGCACATCTACAGAATTTGTTCAGTATGATGAGACAGACAGAAAGAAGGAAGCATACAAATAATAAACTGTAGGGAGGAGGAGGTCTCATCCCCTAAAGACTGGTCTGGTTTGGTTCAGTTCCAAAATTAGAGTGTTTTCTTCTAAAGAGTATCATTATCTGTAATTTTTTCATGGTGACAGCTCGCCTTGAAATTCTCTAAGTTGCTTCATTCATTAACTAATCAAATAACTATAGAATGTAAATATATAAAAATTTTTCAGAGAAAAGGCAAAGCAATTGAGGTTGAATAGTTACTCCCAAATCTCAAAGACACCAAAAGAGCTATTTGGCATTGCAGAAAAATTTGAATCATTAGAGTACCGAACCAACATGAAAAGTACTCCTAGTATATTGAAGAAAAGGATAAGATAATGTAAATCATAAAAGAACAAAAATTAAGGATAAAGAACAAATGTACAAACTATAAAAAATAGAAATAGGAAGGAAGAAATCCAAACAATTTGAGTAAAGTAATAAAGGTATAAGAGAAGAAACCACATTTCATCTAAAAAGTTTTGAATTTAGAATTAAGGGACTTCCTTGTTGGTCTGGTGGTTAAGACTTCACCTTTCAGTGCAGTTGGTGTGGGTTTGATTCCTGATCAGAGAGCTAAGATCCCACATGCCTTGTAGCCAAAAAAACAAAATATAAAACAGAGCAATATTACAATATTGTTTAAAAAAAAAGTTCAAGACTTTAAAAACGGTCCACATTAAAAAAATATATATTTACAAAAAAAGAAATTGAGAATGTTCACCATTATAAATCAAGAAAAATAAAAGAGAGAGATACTTGCTTACCTAGACATATTCTAGTAAAATGTTTGATTCTTAAGCATAAAGCTAGATTCACTGTAAAGGAACAGCTTAACTGGTCTTAGAATGCCAGAAGAAAATAAACATCGGTGGTGCTTTGAGAGGAAAGAGTTGATTCAAGATTTTATACCCAATCAAACTGTGAACGTCATCTAAGAAGTGTATCAGAAAATATACCATTTTGTACCTTTTTACCAAATAAAAAAAATTTGCCCCAGGTTACCAGGAGATTAATCAAATTTTAAAGCTGAATAATGAGGAAGAAATGCCAAGTTTGACTGCCATTGAGTATTGATATTGGTTAAAAATTTAAAGATAGTACAAAACAGTATTGTCCTATTGGAAAAACATTTACTTTGTGGAATACTAAAAATGTTCTAGGCTTTAAAGTCTGTTCTATAGTTGAAAATTTAGGGGAAATTTTGCATAATACAACTTCCTAGAGAAATTTCACCATACTTATGATTATATTAGTCTCCCTTAAGATGGCTTTTGGCTTCCCAGGTGCTTCAGAGGTAAACAATCAGCCTGCAATGCAGGACTCACAGGAAACAGAGGTTCAGTCCCCGGTCAGGAAGATCCCCTGGAGGAGGGCATGGCAACCCACTCTAGTATTCTTGCTGGAAAATCCCATGGACAGAGGAGCCTGGTGGGCTGCAGTCTATAAGGTTGCACGACTTGGTGACTATACACCAACAACAAAGATGCCTGTAAATTAGAATATCAGAGTAATTGTGTTTATCTCTGCATTGTCTAGCTAGCCTTACTGTGAAAGGGTCCTTTCTACTGAATACACTAATGTATTATAAAACAAAGTATTTTGGAAGTCTCTAATTGGAAAACGCTATCCTCAATAATTTGATAAATGTACCTAAAGATAAAACATAAAGGACAAAATTTGCAGAGAGATGCCTACTATAAAGGAAAAGAGGAATCAATATGACAAAAATTAGGATGACAAAGAATGGGAGGAATTATGGATGGGAAACTAACAAAGGAGAGAAGAGCAACACAGTCTTCGTCTTTTATTTGATAAAATCAGAAGTTATCTTAATTTTGAATCACAAATAAATATATGTTTAAGAATTGTTTTTAAAGTTAAACACTTGAAAATTTAAATGCATTTGCCTAGTTACAGATCAAGGAGGACATAAATTATGAGTTCAATGCTATTTCATTCACATTATTAATTTTAAAGATAGCAATTTAGGAAATCATGAGGTTGAATGTTATTTATATATCCAAACTTTTTGTATGGAGCTAGGACTGCATCAAAAATAAATTCATATCTTATATATAACCCTTTATTAAAGGAAGAGTAAAAACTAAAGATTGGAAATTGCTAATATTTTAAGTATCTTTGCATGTATGTTTACATGTGAGATATTCATTTTCCTTGTTTTATAACTTTAACTGCTTTTGATATTGAATTTACATCTTCCCTGGTGGCTCAGACAGTAAAGAATCCACCTGAAAATACAAGAGACCAGGGTTTGATCCCTGGGTTGGGAAGATCCCCTGGAGGAGGGCATGGAACCCACTCCAGTATTCTTGCCTGGAGAATCCCATGGACAGAGGAGCCTGATGGGCTACAGTTCATTGGGTTGCAAAGAGTTGGACATGACTGAGCGATCAACACTTTCACTTTTCTGCTTTATAATTCCTCTATACTCAAAGGAAAATCTATATTAAAAGAAGAACCTGTTTCTTGAAGATCCATAAAGCACTTGAGCCAGGGTTCTTTTTAATAAACAGCCAGAGTCATATTTAATTAAATGATTCTTGGTAGCTCAGCTGGTAAAGAATCTGCCTGCAATGAAGGAGATCCTGGTTCGATTCCTGGGTCGGGAAGATCCCCTGGTAAAAGGAATAGGCTACCCACTCCAGTATTCTTGGGCTTTCCTGATGGCTCAGATGGTAAAGAATCCTCCTGCAATGTGGGAAACCTGGATTTGATCCCTGGGTTGGAAAGATCCCCTGGAGAAGGGCCTGGCAACCCATTCCAGTATTCTTGCCTAGAGAATCCCCATGGACAGAGGAGCCTGGCGGGCTACAGTCTATGGGGTCACAAAGAGTTGGACAGGGCTGCGCAACTAAGCACCTAGTACAGTAATATCTGTATATACATTTTCATTGTTTGTTTTTGTTTTACATTGATACTTCTTTTGCATCTATGGAATATTTTATGTTTTAACAAAATTTGTTTCAAAAATTCTGATTTTAGCAAAATATACAATATAGTCATATCATCAACACATTTTGGTGTAAAAGTATATATATATTCACACATGCATCTAGCTATATAAATATGTATATGAATATGTATGTATGTGTTTTATATACATGCATTTTATATAACTTTTATAATATGTAATTATTTCATCTTCCCTCCCACATAAACCTAATATTCCGGCATTGGCCACACAATACAGACTATAGGATTATATGAAAGGAAAAAATAGGTAAGAGGAAAAGTGAAATTGAAACATGTTCATATCACGGGATCAATGGGATTCTTTTATGGTGAAGCAGAAAGACCTCAGCACAGGAACAGAGAACATCTTTGAAGCTATAAGGTGGACAATGGGGCTGGCAAGCCAAAGCAAGAGTGTTCTAAGTGCAGAATAAGAAGGGAGATTTCTTAAACTGCCTTAGCATCGATACAGCTGATCCTAAAAGAAGTCAACTCAAGGGTTTCTTTTAATACCTTCCTCAGTTCTCCTGTTTTACATTTCATTTGTTTTGTTTTGATATATATTATATCCTTTCTCTTGATTATTCTTAGGACTCCTCAAAGTGATTTTTCTAAATTCTTGAAATATAAGCTAAATTAATATGATTTTTATCACTACCACTATAGAATTACTTTAAAAACCAATCCCAAGGATCAGTTTATTTCATCTCTAAATGTTTCATAAATCTCTTTTGACTAGTATATTTTTTCTTCCTCTTTGTTTCTTTTACAGTTTATTTTTTAAAGAGACTGTAGAGCTTTCCACATTCTCTACTCCACTGCTTGTATCACTGTGGGGTCACTTACATGTTCCTGTGGTCTATGTATTTTCCATAGACTGGTGGTAACATGCAGAGTCTTTGTGTTGTGATCTCCAAGATCACCTTCAGGTTCAGTGATTCACTAGACAAATTCACAGGACTCAGCATATAGTCATATTTGTGGCTATGGTTTATTACCCAAAAAAAGATATAAAGAAACTCAACAAATGGTAAAGATACATGGGGACTCCAGGTGCAAGCTTGCAAGAGCCCTCTCCCAGCACACTCACACAGTATTCACTTAGCAGCAAGTGAAGTGAAGTTGCTCAGTCGTGTCCGACTCTTTGCGACCCCATCGACTGTAGCCTACCAGGCTCCTCCATCCATGGGACTTTCCAGGCAAGAGTATTGGAGTCGGTTGCCATTTCCTTCTCCAGGAGATCTTCCCGACCCAGGGATTGAACCTGGGTGTCCCGCATTGTAGATGCTTTACCATCTGAGCCACCAAGTGACAACACACATAAGAGGCCATACACTTAGGAAGTTCACTAGAAACTCAGTGTTTAAAGTTTTTATTGGGGGCTGACAGCTCAGCTGGCCATTCCAGCTGAGCTATTTAGAATCCTAAAAGATGATTCTGTTAAAGTGCTACACTCTATGTGCCAGGATACTTGGAAAACTCAGCAGTGGTCACAGGACTGGAAAAGGTCAGTTTTCATTCCAGTCCCAAAGAAGGTCAATGCCAAAGAATGTTCAATCTACCACACAATTACTTTCATCTCACACCCTAGCAAGGTTATGCTCAAAATCCTTCAAGCTAGACTTCAGCATTACATGAACTTCCAGATGTATAAGAACTTCCAGATGTACAAGCTGGGTTCTGAAGAGGTGGAGAAACCAGAGATCAAATTTTCAGCATTCATTGGATCATGGAGAAAGCAAGGGACTTCCAGAAAAACATCTACTTCTGTTTCATTGACTACACTAAAGCCTTTGACTGTGTGGATTACAACAAACTGTGGAAAATTCTTAAAGAGATTTGAATACCAGACCACCTTACTTGCCTCCTGAGAAACCTGTATGGAGATCAAGAAGCAACAGTTAGAACCAGACATGGAACAACTGACTGGCTGCAAATTGGGAAAGGAGTACAACCAGGTTTATTTAACTCATATGCAGCATGTGCTAAGCCACTTTAGTTATGTTCGACTCTTTGTGACCCCATGGACTATAGCCCACCAAGCTTCTCTGTCCATGGGATTTTCCAGGAAAGAATACTGGAGTGGGTTGCCATTGCCTCCTCCAGGGCATCTTTCCAACCCAGGGATCGAAATGGCGTCTCTTAGTTCTCCTGCATTGGCGGGCAGGTTCTTTACCACTAGTACCACCTGGGAAGCCCTACCAGCAGCAGCAGCATACATCATGAGAAATGCCAGTATGGATGAATCACAAGCTGGAATCAAGATTGCCAGGAGAAGTATCTACAACCTCAGATATGCAGATGATACCACTCTAAAAGTGAAGGGCAACTAAAGAGCCTCTTGAGGAGGGTCAAAGAGGAGAGTGAAAAAACTGGCTTGAAACTCAACATTCAAAAAACTAAGATCATGGCATCTGGTCCCATCACTTTATGTCAAATATAAGGGGAAAAAGTGGAAGCAGTGACAGATTTTCTCTTCTTGGGCTCCAAAATCACTGTGGATGGTGACCGCAGCCATGAAATTAAAAGATGCTTGCTGCTTGGAAGGAAAGCTATGACTAACCTAGACAGCATATTCAAAAGCAGAAACATCACTTTGCCAATAAAGGTCTGTATAGTCAAAGCTATAGTTTTTTCAGTAGTCGTGTATGGATGTGAAAGTTGGACAATAGAAAAAGCTGAGTGCTGAAGAATTGATGCTTTCAAATTGTGGTGCTGGAGAAGACTATTGAGAGTCCCTTGGACTGCAAATGAGATCAAACCAGTCAATCCTAAAGGAAATCAACCCTGAATATTCATTGTAAGGACTGATGCTGAAGCTCTGATGCTTTGGCCACCTGATGTGAAGAACCAACTCACTGGAAAAGACTCTGATACTGGGAAAGATTGAAGGCAAAAGGATAAGAGGGTGGCAGAGAATGAGATAGTTACATAGCATCACCAACTCGATGGACATGAATTTGAGCAAGCTCCAGGCTTTGGTGATGGACAGGGAAGCCTGGCATGCTACAGTCCATGGGGTCACAAAGAGCCAGACACAACTGAGCAACTGAACTGACTGACCTTGCTTTCTTATTGGACATGATGTTCCAGGATTACCTTGTATTTTTCCTGCCTCAGACTTGGATTTGGCCAAGGACTTCAATCATAGTCAAACAAACCAAGGAGTCTTGCTTTGTTTATTGGGAATGAGACCGCGCTTTGGGCATGTGCATATTCATTGC
Organism: Bos javanicus; assembly: GCF_032452875.1. Classification (NCBI taxonomy): domain Eukaryota; kingdom Metazoa; phylum Chordata; class Mammalia; order Artiodactyla; family Bovidae; genus Bos; species Bos javanicus. Next base: position 40,476,084 of record NC_083878.1, read on the forward strand.
TGTTAGGTGAGTCGTGTCTAGGCTATTCAGCAGACAAATCTAGTAAATATGTTTGTTTGCTTTTGCTGTGCTTTTAAGAGAAAATACATATGATATCATATCAATATTTCTAACTCAGATGTAGAATCTGAGCCTTTAATTTCCTTAATCTTATACCTGTTTCTCTTCTCTCTTATACCAAGACTTTTAGTTCCTAAAGAAATTAATGTACTTTTTCCTACTATACATACGTAATAGTTACAGAATAACAACACCAAGAGTAGATTACCAAAACAGTTTAATTTGTTTCTGTTGTTTTGGTTTTTAGGATGTAACTCACTAAGAAATTTCAATTGATTCACTATATATTTTTTTTTTAACTTTACAATACTGTATTGGTTTTGCCATATATCAAATGAATCCGCCACAGGTATACATGTGTTCCCCATCCTGAACCCTCCTCCCTGCCCATACCATCCCTCTGGGTCGTCCCAGCCCCAGGCATCCAGTATCATGCATTGAACCTGGACTGGCGACTCGTTTCATACGATATTATACATGTTTCAAAGCCATTCTCCCAAATCATCCCATTCACTATATTTTAATTCACTATATTTTAATCTCTTGCATTATTTTCTGGATGGTTATGCCAACAGCTTACTACAGACTTAGACTCATTTGTCTTATTTTAATTTTGTGTTTAACTTTTTGCATTTTTTATTTTGATTTAATTTTTCATATTTCCATAAAATAACATTCATAATTACAAAGTCAAGTCTATAAAACAAGATATATAACTTTTTAATCTTCAATATCTAGATCTTATTCCTTTTTCCTGTCCTATAGATAAGTATACAAAGTTTTCTCCGACTTACTTTTCTTTTTCATTTAAAAATATGTATTGAAAATTATTCCATATGTGTATATAAAAACATCCCTTATTTATTTTTACAGCTACCTATTTCCATTGTATGAATGTAATTAGTTCATATTCAATCAGACACCAATTGGTGAGTATTTGGACTCTTTCCAATTTTTGCTACTATAAATAACTCTAGTAAATAGCCTCATACATATGTCTTTCATAGTTTTCCAGAGTATCATTGGAATAGATTCCTAGAAATGAGTTTTCTGGGTCAAAGGGTAAACGTTTATATAGTTTTGTTAGATGTTGCCAAATTTTATTCCATGGGGGTTGTACCATTTTTTATTATCATGAGCAAGATATGAGTGAATATTTTCTCATAGCCTTGCCAACAGATGTCAAACTTTTGTTTTTTTGCCAATCTGATAGAGGAGAAATAGTATCTCAGTGTAATTTTAATTGGCATTTCTCCTATCATGAGTAAATTTTAACATCTTTTTTCATATCTTTAAGGGCCAGAAAATATAAGTAGAAAATATATAAAAAGTATGATCTCCTATTAACAAGTAAATATATTTCAAATAAACAAGTGATGATAAATAAGAAACACATCAACATAATATGTAGTACAAGTGTATCAAATTTAAATATATTTTCTCAAAAAAGGCTGAAAAGCATTTTCCCTTTCATCATCTACTACCCATTTCTCAAGGGTTTTTTAGCTTTTAAATTTTGAAGCTCTATGCAATAACTTCTGCTCAAATTATTTACCTCTTTTGACCTTTCAATAAAATGAAAGAAAGAGAAATATAAAGTAATAATTGTCTTGTAGCACTGTAAAACTATGAATGGCCATCAAAGAAGTAAATTTTAGGGTTTTTCTGGAAGATATCATGCAGATGTCATTAAAATTGCAAAGGAGTGTGCTGGTCCTAAGTACTAAAAATTAAAGATAAAAGAAAGGATAACTCCCAGAGAGTTTCTCATTTCTTGGCAAATATATATTCCTAAAAGTCACAGAAGAACCTTTATGTCCAGAAAAAATTAAAAGAATTTTACTATGAAAACCAATCTTTTTCAAGGAAAAATGCATTTTAATTCTGGGAGGAATTTATGAGGGAGAAACATGTAAGGTACCTGAAACTGTAGAATGAAAGGCAAGCAGAAGAGTAAAGATGCCAAAAACAAGGTATATGTGTGGGAGGCAAGGAGGTGGAAGTATTTCAGAAAATCAAAGGCTCTGAGGGAAGAAGCAACTGTGTCCTACAGACTAAAATTATATTGGGTAAGGTAACAGCAGCAAGTTGATTCTAAGTGTGATAAAAAGGCATGGAAGAATATTGCATTAATGTAAAACTATTTTTTCTGCTATGAAGAAAATGTGGTCAGAGGAGAAACTGACTGATAGAGCTTTAATCATGAAGAAATATTTTATAATACCTTTCTCTCAGACACTATCAGTTCAAATAGATATATAAATTTAATAAAGTCTGAATTGATTAATATATTGATAATTCTGTAACCAACTAACCTAGAATACATATGTTTTTCAAATTTCCATGGGATATTTTTAATCAATTATCTATAAATTATTAAGACCAATAGCAAAATCCCATTAAACTGAAATAAGATGAGCATATTTTCTTATTACATTTCGAAGGACAAGAACTTTTCTTGTCCAAAATATTTCTTATTTTAAATAAGAATTGCAAATCAAATCTCTCAGAAGTAGAAAAGAATTTCTTATAAAAAATCAGCTAAAAATACAGAATCTGTAGAACTCAAGAAAAAATGAACATATCTTGTTAAATTATGTGGGATAAAGGCAAAAACCACAGAGTAAATTTATGGCTCTATAGTCTTTCCAGTAGTCATGTATGGATGTGAGAGTTGGACTGTAAAGAAGGCTGAGCGTCAAAGAATTGGTGCTTTGGAACTGTGGTGTTGGAGAAGACTCTTGAGAGTCCCTTGGACTGAAAGGAGATCAAACCAGTCAATCCTAAAGGAAATCAGTCCTGAATATTCATTGGAAGGATGGAATGCTGAAGCTCCAATACTTTGGCCACCTGATGTGAAGAACTGAGTCATTGGAAAAGACCCTGATGCTGGGAAAGATTGAAGGCAGGAGGAGAAGGGGACGACAGAGGATGAGATGGTTGGATGGCATCACCAACTAGATGGACATGAGTTCAAGAAAGCTCCAGGAGTTGGTGATGGACAGGGAGGCCTGGCGTGCTGCAGTCCCTAGGGTCACAAAGAGTCAGACACAACTGAGCGACTAAACTGAACTGAATTGCTTTACAAATGTGTTAGTTTCTGCGGTACAGCAAAGTGAATCCATTATACATAAACATATATCTCCTCTTTTTTGGATTTTCTGTAAATTTAGGTTACCATAGAGCACTGAGTAGAGTATACAGTATACTTCCTGTATAGTCCCTGTTCTATACAGGAAGTTCTCATTAGTTATGTTCTATACAAAGTATATTCAAGCTGGCTTTAGAAAAGGCAGAGGAACCAGAGATCAAATTGCCAACATCTGCTGGATCATCGAAAAAGCGAGAGAGTTCCAGAAAAACATCTATTTCTGCTTTATTGACTATGCCAAAGCCTTTGACTGTGTGGATCACAATAAACTGTGGAAAATTCTGAAAGAGATGGGAATACCAGACCACCTGACCTGCCTCTTGAGAAATCTGTATGCAGGTCAGGAAGCAACAGTTAGAACTGGACATGGAACAACAGACTGGTTCCAAATAGGAAAAGGAGTATGTCAAGGCTGTATATTGTCACCCTGCTTATTTAACTTATATGCAGAGTACATCATGAGAAACGCTGGACTAGAAGAGGCACAAGCTGGAATCAAGATTGCCGGGAGAAATATCAATAACCGCAGAGATGCAGATGACACCACCCTTATGGCAGAAAGTTAAGAGGAACTAAAAAGCCTCTTGATAAACGTGAAAGTGGAGAGTGAAAAAGTTGGCTTAAAGCTCAACATTCAGAAAACAAAGATCATGGCATCGGGTCCCATCACTTCATGCGAAATAGATGGGGAAACAGTGGAAACAGTGTCAGACTATTTTTCTGGGCTCCAAAATCACTGCAGATGGTGATTGCAGCCATGAAATTAAAAGACACTTACTCCTTTGAAGAAAAGTTGGTCTAGGTTGGTCATAACCTAGATAGCATATTGAAAAACAGAGACATTATTTTGCCAACAAAGGTCCTTCTAGTCAAGGCTATGGTTTTTCCAGTGGTCATGTATGGATGTGAGAGTTGGACTGTGAAGAAAGCTGAGCGCCAAAGAATTGATGCTTTTGAACTGTGGTGTTGGAGAAGACTCGAGAGTCCCTTGGACTGCAAGGAAGTCCAATGCGTCCATCCTAAAGGAGATCAGTCCTGGGTGTTCATTGGAAGGACTGATGCTAAAGCTGAAACTCCAGTACTTTGGCCACCTCATGCGAAGAGTTGACTCATTGGAAAAGACCCTGATGCTAGGAGGGATTGAGGGCAGGAGGAGAAGGGGACGACAGAGGATGAGATGGCTGGATGGCATCACCGACTCGATGGACTGAGTTTGAGTGAACTCTGTGAGTTGGTGATGGACAGGGAGGCCTGGCGTGCTGCTATTCATGGGGTCACAAAGAGTCGGACACGACTCAATGAATGAACTGAACTGAATGTATATATGTCAATCCCATTCTTCCAATTCATCCCCCCTAATCCCACCTTGGTAACCATATATTTGTTTTTACATCTGAGTCTATTTCTGCTTTTCAAGTAAATTCATCTGTATCATTTTTCTAGATTGCACATATAAGCGATATTATAGGATGTTTGTTTTTCTCTTTCTGATTCACTTCACTCTGTAAAACAGACTCTAGGTCCATTCATGTCTCTGCAAATTGCACAGTTTTGTTCACTTTTATGACTGAGTAATATTCCACTGTTTATGTGTACCACATCTTCTTTATCCATTCTTCACAATGGTCAGCTCTTACTTGATAAACAGTGGCATCAAAATACACAAAGTAAAATCTATTGTACGTTCACAAAGAAACTAAAAAGCATAAATTCAGTGAAGAAATTGCCACCTATCACATTTGAGAGATTAGGACTAAGACACTGATAGAGATATCTTAAATAATGTAATTTATAAGATTTATTTAACTGAGTTATATATAATGTCATAAATTATAGAGAACATATTTTACTTGTATATTATTACACAAATTATTTGCAAACTATGCTACCATATTTTAAGCTCAAACAACCTCTACCTAACAATTTGAAAAGTAGAATTTGTGCAAGCAAGTCTCTCTAATAACAATAAGAAAAATACACTGTAATCAGAAATTAATAACAAAGTTATATATCTGTAAACCAAGGTATTCTAGATAAGATCAGTAGCTGAACTGAATCTTTGGCTCATTCCCAAAATTAACCTTCTCCAAACACATAAAAGTGCTGAACAAAATCAGAGTGATGGTAAACTTCTTAGGAACAATTGTAAGTGCAGAAAGATAATGCAGTAGTGCCTTTTGTGCTAAGATTTTTTTTAAACAGTCAAGTTAGGTTTGTATATTAGTTTTCTATTGCCACCATAACAACTTGCCACAGACTTTAAGGTTTAAGCTTAAACCAATACAAATGTATTACTTACAGTTCTTGGCTCATGATGCTCTTCCTGCATCTTTAAAGCCAGCAGTATTACATCTCTTTAATTTTTCTTTCATAGTCACTTGTTCATCTAACTGCCTTGAAGGGACTCATTGGATTAGATTGAGCCCGCCTGGATAGTCCAGGACACTTTTCCTATCTCAAGATCTTGAGCCTTAATCACATCTGCAAGGCCCCTTTTCCACATAATGTATTCACAAGTTTCAGGGGTTGGGCCATTGACATCTTTGAAAAGCTGTTATGCTGACCACCACACACCTGTCAAGTTATCATGTAAGTTTAAAGAAAATGAAAAAAAAAAAGCCCAGGAGAAAACTATTAACATTGTAGGATTCTAAATTAACAGTATTTGTCTCCTTTTAATACTTTCTGTCTTGGCATTACTTGCTGCTACTGAAAAGTTTACTGTCAAGAGGGAAATAGAATCGACTATACCCCAATACAAAATAAAAAGTTTAAAAAACAAAGAGAGAGAAGTAGAAACAAGTTCCTATTGTATAGCACAAGGAACTATACTCAATATTCTGTGATAAACCATAATGGAAAAGAATACAGAAAAGAATGCATATATGTGTCTGTGGTGTACAGGATTCTGGGAGGTTGGTAGGGCATGTGGACTAGCATCTCCTCTCCTTTTGACCTTTCCTGAATTGTTCTGTTTATTGTAACTTGTTAGTTCCACATTCTTTACCAGGACCTCCTGCTCAAGGACAACTCATACAAGTGGTTACTATCAGTTCCAAATAGGACAAGCAGTTTCAGTCAGTGGTTCTTCTAACAATAGAAAAAGTGCAAATGAACGTAATTGTTCCATATGTAGAGCTGAAGAGTAGGGAGGACACTCTGGACTATATACATATATACATAAAAGTAAAAACAACTTCATACTTCAGCCTAACAAAAAGAAAATTAAACGAATCTACAGTACAGCGCCAAGTATCAGTGTAAATGCAAAACAAAACAAAGCTTTCCCAACTCAAATGCTAACAATGTGTTTTACATGTATTAAGAGAAAAATATTCAGTGACCAAATAGGTCATTTCTAGAATAAAAGGAGTAGGAAATGTGACACTATAACTTATCTCTAGTAAGAGGGTAAAAATCATGTAATTATTAATATGTGGCAATATAATTTATCTCTGATAAGAAGATGGAAATCCTGTAATCGTGTTGTTAAGTGCTAAAAGGCATTATATTAACAGTTAACTATACCAAGCTTTTTTCTTTCATTTGCTAAAACTATCTTACTAAACTAGAAAAGAAAGGATCCTTCTTTAACATAATAAAACTGTCTCAACCCAATATACCCCATGAGTGACACACTGAATTAAATCCCTGTAATGTCAGGGAGGAAACAGATGGCTCAAGACAATGTCCTTGAAGTTACAATCAATCCAACTAGAGGACAATAATGACACATTTTGAAAAGAAGGAGATAATTTATTTTCTTTAGCTAACATTACTATCTATCATAAAAACCCCAGAGGAAAACAATTAAAAAGTGTTAAAAGAGATCATTATAAAATAAACATCTAAAATTCTGTAGCTTTTCTACCTATCAACAAAAGCAAGCTGGAAGATAGTGAAAGACTGCATTTTAAAAGCAGCAAAAAGACATCGCACCTAGGAATGAAACATTTTTAAAAGATAAAAGAATATGGAACATATATAAAGAAAACTAAAACATTTTATTAAATATTTCACAAAATTAAGGTTATCAAAAAGTCATTTTAAAAATCATTAAAAAGTCACCATTAAGTCATATGTTTGTTATGTTCTAATTTTCTGTATATTAGAAGCACACATAAAAAGTATCTCTTGCTGGATAGCTACCTAGCTAGGCAAAGTTTGGGTAAAACTGTATCTCTGCCAGAGGAAATTGCTTAAAAATTATTCTATATTTATCAAATAAAATATTATAAACAAAACCAAATGTACATTATGAAATAACACTTAATATAGAAATAATCAGTATATACTAATTATTTAAAGTTATTATATAAGTAATAAAAATATTACTTAAATAATCAGTATATAATAAATATTTATCAGAAAAGAAAGGATTGTGAGAGAAAATAATCACAAACAAAAATAAATGAATTTGACTATGTAAAATATCTTACCAATAACATAATTATCTCAAACCAATATACCAAAGTTATATATTACTTATATAATCAGGAAAATTATAGGACTGAAAGGAGATCCAACCAGTCAATCCTAAAGGAAATCAGTCCTAAATATTCATTGGAAGGACTGATGCTGAAGCTGAAGCTCCAATACTTTGGCCACCTGATGCGAAGGGCTGACTCACTGGAAAAGACCCTGATGCTGGGAAAGATTGAAGGCAGGAGGAGAAGGTGACAAGAGAGGATGAGATGGTTGGATGGAATCACTGACTCGATGGACATGGGTTTGGGTGGACTCCGGGAATTGGTGATGGACAGGGAGGCCTGGCATACTGCAGTTCATGGGGTCACAAAGAGTCAGACACGACAGAGCAACTGAACTGAACTGAATCAGGAAAAAAATCCAATAAATTTTCACTAGCAAATGTATCGATGGAAAAAAGATGATTTATCAGCCAAAAATATTGGATCAATTGCTTGACCATTTTCAAAAAGTCAATTTCAGAATTTTACTTTATATCTCACTTAAAGATAAATTGTATACTCAACAGATTATAAAATCTAGGGAGTGAAACTATCATGAAAGTTTTGAAAATAAGTAAATACTTATCAGAAAGGAAAGGATTGTGAGAGAAAATAATCACAGACAAAAAATAAATGAATTTGACTATGTAAAATATCTTACCTCTAACATAATAGAACTATATCAACCCAATATATCAAGGTTAAAACACTAGAAGCAGCCCAATTGCCAGCTAGTTACAGTTCAATTCAGTTCACTTGAGTTGCTCAGTCGTGTCTGACTCTTTGTGACCCCATGGACTGCAGCAAGCCAGGCCTCCCTGTCCATCATCAACTCCCAGAGGTTACTCAAACTCATGTCCATTGAGTCAGTGATGACATCCAACCATCTTATCCTCTCTCGTTCCCTTCTCCTCCCACCTTCAGTCTTTCCCACCATCGCATCAGGTGGCCAAAGTATTGCAGTTTCAGCTTCAGCATCAGTCTTTCCAATGAATATTCAGGATTCATTTCCTTTATGTTGGATCTCCTTGCAGTCCAAGGGACTCTCAAGAGCCTTCTCCAACACCACAGTTTAAAAGCATCAATTCTTTGGGGCTCAGCTTTCTTTACAGTTCAACTCTCACACCCATACATGACTACTGGAAAAACCATAGCCTTGACTAGACGGATCTTTGTTGGCAAAGTAATGTCTCTGCTTTTTAATATGCTCTCTAGGCTGTTCCTTCAAAGTCATAAACGTCTTTTAATTTCATGGCTGCAGTCACCATCTGCAGTAATTTTGGAGCCCAAAAAAATAGTCTGCCACTGTTTCCCCCATCTATTTCCCATGAAGTGATGGGACCAGATGCCATGATCTTCGTTTTCTGAATGTTGAGTTTTAAGCCAACTCCTTCATTCTCCTCTTTCCCTTTCATCAAGAGGCTCTTTAGTTCTTCTTCACTTTCTGCCATAAGGATGGTGTCATCTGCATATCTGAGGTTATTGATTTTTCTCAGCACAATCTTGATTCCAGCTTGTGCTTTATCCAGCCCAGCATTTCTCATGATGTAGTCTGCATAGCAGTTAAATAAGCAGGGTGACAATATACAGCCTTGATGTACTCCTTTCCCTATTTGGAACCAGTCTGTTGTTTCATGTCCAGTTCTAACTGTTGTTTCCTAACCTGCATACAGATTTCTTAAGAGGCAAGTCAGATGATCTGGTATTCCCATCTCTTTCAGAATTTTCCACAGTTTGTGGTTATCCACACAGTCAAGGGCTTTGGCATAGTCAATAAAGCATAAATTGATGTTTTATGGAACTCTCTTGCTTTGTCAGATCCAGCGGATGTTGGCAATTTGATCTCTGGTTCCTCTGCCTTTTCTAAAACCAGCTTGAACATCTGGAAGTTCATGGTTCTCATATTGTTGAAGCCTGGCTTGGAGAATTTTGAGCATTACTAGTGTGTGAGATGAGTGCAATTGTGCAGTAGTTTAATCATTCTTTGGCACTGCTTTTCTTTCAGATTGGAATGAAAACGGATCTTTTCCAGGCCTGTGGCCACTGCTGAGTTTTCCAAATTTGCTGGCATATTGAGTGTAGCACTTTCACAGCATCATCTTTTAGGATTTGAAATAGCTCAACTGGAATTCCATCACCTCCAGTAGCTTTGTTTGTAGTGATGCTTCCTAAGGCCCACTTGACTTCACATTCCAGGATGTCTGGCTCTAGGTGAGTGATTACACCACTGTGATTATCTAGGTCATGAAGATCTTTTTTGTACAGTTCTTCTGTGTCTTCTTGCCACCTCTTCTTAATACCTTCTGCTTCTGTTAAGTCCATACCATTTCTGTGCTTTATTGAGCCCATTGTTGCATGAAATGTTCCCTTGGTATCTCTGATTTTCTTGAAGAGATCTCAAGTTTTTCCCATTCTATTGTTCTTCCTCTATTTCTTTGCACTGATCACCAATCACTTTCTTCTCTCTCCTTGCTATTCTTTGGAACTCTGTGTTCAAATGAGTATATCTTTCCTTTTCTCCTTTGCTTTTCACTTCTCTTCTTTTCAAAGCTATTTGTAAGCCCTCTCAGACAGCCATTTTGCCTTTTTGCATTTCTTTTTCTTGGGGATGGTCTTGATCCCTGTCTCCTGTGCAATGTCATGAACCTCCGTCCATAGTTCATCAAGTACCCTATCAGATCTAGTCCCTTAAATCTATTTTTCACTTCCACTGTATAATCATAAGGGATTTGATTTAGGTCATACCTAAATGGTCTAGTGGTTTTCTCTTCTTTCTTCAATTTCAGTCTGAATTTGGCAATAAGGAGTTCACGATCTGAGCCCCAGTCAGCTCCTGGTCTTGTTTTTGCTGACTGTGTAGATCTTCTCCATCTTTGGCTGCAAAGAATATAATCAATCTGATTTCAGTATTGAATATCTGGTGATGTCCATGTGTAGAGTCTTCTTTTGTGTTATTGGAAGAGAGTGTTTGCTGTGACCTGTGCATTCTCTTGGCAAAACTCTATTAGCCTTTGCCCTGCTTCATTCTGTATTCCAAGGCCAAATTTGCCTGTTACTCCAGGTGTTTCTTGACTTCCTACTTTTGCATTCCAGTCCCCTATAATGAAAAGGACATCTTTTTTGGGTGTTAGTTCTAAAAGGTCTTGTAGGTCTTCATTGAACTGTTCAGCTTCTTCAGCATTACTGGTTGGGGCATAGACTGGGATTATGTGATACTGAATGGTTTGCCTTGGAAACAAAGAGATCATTCTGTCGTTTTAGAGTTTGCATCCAAGTACTGCATTTCAGACTCTCTTGTTGACTATGATGGCTACTTTTTTTCTTCTAAGGGATTCTTGCCCATAGCAGTAGAGATAATGAAGCAGCTAGTCACAATACAGACAAATTGGCAGGACTTGAAATGTAGGCCTGAAAAAGAAGTTGAAATTACATATTAACACACCATGCTGCATCTTGTCTAAATTCCGGTATAGTAAAGAAGCAGGTATTGACTGTAATTTATGCTGCAGTGATAACAAACAGACACAGCAAATAGAAAGGGGGAACTTAATTACTCTTGGATTTCCCCCATTTAAATCCTGGAACAACTGGCAGAAAGAGAAATTTAACTGATGCATGGCAGACCCCAAATGGTCACATTTAAAAGTTAAATTTTGATTTTGATTTTAAAAGTTGAATTTCTGCAATTCAATATGTAAACCAGAAGTCTGGGGGTTAATGAAGTTTTTATTAAGATATCTGTACATTGTAGCCAGAATTTCTTTCTCAAGTGTCTGGAAAAGGAGAAAGAATAATATTACAAATATGTATAGAATCAGCACCTGGAATGAATACACATATTTTGACATATTTTCTGTAGATACTTTGAAAAGAAAATATTATAGACACAGTTGGAAAGCTCTAATATTTTTTAGTTTTGTTCCCCTGCCCCAGAGCCAACATCACTATCCTGATGTTGGGTTTTCTTTCCAAACATGTTCTGATACTTTTCTCTGTATCTAGTGTATCACATAATCATGAACTTCTAAAAGATTTTTAGATTTGGCTAATTAAGTTCCACACAATAGGGTTTTAGGTATTTTATTTAAATTATGTTGAATTTATTGCTTAATTGGAAAAAAAGTTAGCATTTTTAAAATTTTTATCTTTCCTTAGTAGGGCCTACTCTCGAGTTATGGAGCACAGGCTCTCAAGTGCTTGGGCTCACCCACAGGGTCAGTTTCTCCATGGCCCGTGGGATCTTCCTGGATCAGGGATCAAACCCATGTCCCCTCCATTGACAGGTGTATTCTTAACCATTGGACCATCAGGGAAGTCCATAATAGATTTTTTTATTACATCTAATCTTAGGTCAATTTTGGTTTCCCCCTATTATGAAACTGCTTTTTCTAAACAACATTTTCCAGTTTGCTTGTTACCAGTTCATGGTATAATTTTATTGTCTTCATAAGTGTTCTTGTAAACAGCTACCTGGCTGATCTTTCTCACTAGTTTAACTGGTTTGTCTGTAGACCCTCTTAGATTTTGCCTTACTAGAAATTATACCACTTTTTTCTTTTTTTTTTTTTTCTCTTTCACTGCTTAAAACCTCCAGTGAAACAGTGTTTGTTTGTTTTTTTTTTTAAAGGTGCATTAAGGAGAATTTAAGTTCAACAGTTATTATGATGATATTTTTTAATCAGTGGTTTAAATAAAATAGAATACTTACCAGGGCTAGTATAGTGACTCCATGGTGTCAGAGACCAAAGTGGTTACATCTGGTTGCCCGGTCATTTTTAGGATGTTGCCTCATCCACATGCTCCATTCATAGTTATATATCTAGCTCAGTAGGCAGGAAAGCCTAAGTGTCAAGAATGAAATGGGCTCCCTCCCTTTCAAGATGCATCCTAAAAGTTACATACATTAGTTCCAAAACGGACAAAGGCATACTCATTCATCAGAGAGGCCAGGCCATATAGGCAGCTATGGGTCCACTTTAAAATTAGTGGTTATCTTACTATAGGAGGAGAGAACAGGTATTGGAGGCACCTTTTCTCTGTGACTTTCAAAGAGACTGCTTCTAATATTTTACCCTCTTAATTATGTTTGAAGAAGTTATCTCCTACAGCTAGTTATTTTAGTCTTTTTATCACAAGTAAATTCTCTGCCATTTTTTTTTAATTGCTCATGTGGGATATTTCACTTGTTGTTGTTCAGTCGCTCACTCGTGCCCGACTCTTTGGGACCCCATGGACTGCAGCACGCTTGTTTTCCCTGTCCTTCACCATCTCCTGAAACTTGCTCAAACTCATGTCCATTGAGTCAATATGCCATCCAACCATCTCATCCTCTGTCACTGCTTTCTCCTCCTGACCTCAATCTTTCCCAGCATCAGGATCTTTTCTAATGAGTCACCTCTTCACATCAGGTGGTCAAAGTATTGGAACTTCAGCTTCAGCAGTCTTTCCCATGAATATTCAGGATTCATTTCCTTTAGGATTGACTGTCCTTGCAATCCAAAGGACTCTCAAGTGTCTTCTCCAACACCACAGTTCAAAAGCATTAATTCGCTCAGCCTTCTTTATGGTCCAACTCTCACATCCATACATGACTACTGATAAAACCACCGCCTTGACTATACAGACCTTTTTTGGCAAAGTAATGCCTCTACTTTTTAATATTCTGTCTAGGTTTGTCATAGCTATCTTCCAAGGAGAAAGCATCTTTTAATTTCATGGCTGCAGTCACCATCTGCAGTGATTTTGGAGCCCAAAAAAAGAAAGTCACTGTTTTCATTGTTTCCCCATTTGTTGGCCATGAAGTGATGGGACCGGGTGCCATGATCTTTGTTTTCTGAATGTTGAGTTTTAAGCCAACTTTTTCACTCTCCTGTTTCACCTTCAACAGGAGGCTCTTTAGTTATTCTTCACTTTCTGCCATAAGGGTGGTGTCATCTACATATCTGAGGTTATTGATACTTCTCCCAGCAATCTTGATTCCAGCTTGTGCTTCATCCAGCCCCGCATTTTGCATGATGTACTCTGCATACTAGTTAATTATTTTATTCCTTTAGAACATCATACTTAGCCAAAGTAAATTATTTAAAAATATTGCTGGATTTCATTTGCAGGCATTATGTTTGTGACTAGGTTTCCATTTTCTTGAGTGTCATTAATATTTAATTTTATTTTTGTGTATTGCCTTTATCTGATTTTGGTATCAATCATATTAATATCAAATTTAAGAATATTGCTTTGTCTCTTTTAATTTACTTTCTGAAACTTTTCTGAAACTTTATAAGATATGTATTACTCGTTCCTTGAAAGTTTAGTAGAATTTATATAACAATTTCAGATTGGTGCATTTGGCACTAGGTGGTAGGAGGTGAGGAATTTTTTCAAATTTGATTTATTGTTTTCTGTTGTGCCTTAAGGAAGATTGGAATTTATATTTTTTCCTAAAACATTCTCTATTTATATAAAGTTTTAAAATTTTCTGGCTGTAAAGTTTTTCCAGTATTTCTATATGCTTTTATTCAGTTCAATAAAAGCTTTTCCTGTTGGTTTTTCATTCTATGTAATTTATTTGTACCTTCCCTCTCTTTTTGATTAATTTTGTCAGTATTTTTCTGTTTAATTATTGTTTTCAAAAGAACAGTGATTTATTCTTATTAATTTATGTTTATTTTCTGTATTATCAATTTATTATTATTTTTACTCTTTATTTGGGGAGAAGGAAAATTTAACTGTGGTCTAGCTTCTTAAACAGTACTCAGATTTTCAATCTTCCTTACTTTCTATAATATATATTCAATATAAATTACCCTCTAGGTATTTCATATAAATATTAATATAGAGTGCTTCTATTGTTGTTTGCATTTAAATATTGTAAAAGTTTGCTAGTTGCTCAGTCACATCTGACTCTTTGCTTCCCCATGAACTGTAGCTTGTTAGGTTCTTCTGTCCATGAAATTCTCCAGGCAAGAATAATGGAGTGGGTTGCCATTCCCTTCTTCAGGGGATCTTCCTAACCAAGGATCAAACCTGGGTCTCCCACATTGCAAGCAGATTCTTTACCATTTAAGCCAACAGGAAAGCCCTATATTGTATAAGGTAAATTATAATAAGATATTTAGCTTATAAAATATTTATAGTTTTTGTTTGTTTTCAATCATATGTTTTTGAATATCTCTTTATATCATAACTACATTACATTAAGATTATGCCATGTCATTCATATGGTATCATGTCTTTGGAAGTTATTAAAACTTTTTAGTAGCCTAATATATTGCCAATATTTGTACATTTTAATGTGCATTTGAATATAATGTACTCACTCAGTCATGTCCGACTCTTTGCAACCACATGGACTTCAGCCCACCAGGCTCCTCTGTCCATGGACTTTTCCAGACAAGAGTACTACAGTGGGTTGTCATTTGCGACTCCAGAGAATCTTCCAGACCCAGGGATAAACCCACATCTCCTGTGGCTCCTGCATTGGCAGGCAGATTTTTTACCACTGAGCTACCTGGGCAGCCCAATATAATGTCAATTTTGTATATTTTAATGTGCATTTGAATAAAATATACTTTTTAGGGTGCAGTACCTACCAGATTGAACTTTTAGTATTCTAAAATTCTTCTATACCTAATTTTCTTCTTAGATTTCTGTTATCAGTTTCTTAGATAGGATTGTCAAAAATATCTTCTGTAACAGTGGAGAATTTGGCAGACATTATCTTAACCAACTTTTCAAAGTCTAAATCACTTGTTACTAAACACATCATGTATCTCCTAATATGAAACACTGAGAAAACAAGATCATTTCTATAGTGTTCTTGTCAAAAATATATAACCTTAATCTTATTGTGAGAAAACATCAGACAAGCCCAAACTGAGGGATATTCTATATATAATTAATCAGCATTCTTCAAAAATGTCAAGGTAATGAAAGACAAATAAAACTGAAGAACTGTCTCAGGCTGGAGGAGACCGAGCCAGAAAACTAAACATACCATGGGATCTGTGATTGGGTCCTTTACCAGAAAATGGACATTAGTGGGATAACTGAAAAAATTTGAATAAAATCTATGTAATAGTTAATGGTATTTATCACTGCTAATTACCAATTTGATCACTGTACTGTTAGGTAATGCATAAACATTTGAGGAGAAACAGAGTATATGGGAACTTTGTGAAATATTTTTGAAACTTTTTTAAAATCTAAAATTACTTCAGCATAAAAAGTTTACAGTCTTTTCACAATTGTGGGTTTTTTGCATTTTATCTCATAATTATATAGGCCTTTGCTTTATGTATCTTCAGATAGTTTTGTTAACTAAATACAGGATATTGACCTATATCTTTCAGGTAGACAATTACTGCATCAGTCTCTTCAATTCTATTCTATCCTGATCTATCTAGTCAGCATTCCACCACAAAGGAAAAACCATACTATACAGAGAAATTGTTGTATAAATATTGGAGGGTTGAAAGAATTTGAGGTAACTCAGAAATAATAACCATGAGAAGCAGTTACTTTCTCTAGAACGGCAGATGTGAAAGGGAAGGAAAGAACTTCCTAGAACCTATAAGCTCAGAGAAGCTGCCCTGCAGAAATGGTGCTCAGACTGCCAACAAAGGGACAGGACAAGACTGGTGCTGGGAGTGCCCAGAGAAGCTGGTAACTGAAGCCGACACTGATGGAGCAACAGTGAAAGAAGAGGAAGTCCTTTATCCTTTTCACTCTCTCTAGTGCCACCTATTGACAGAACTTAATGGAAACCAACTGGAGACACATCTGGGAAATGTAACTGCTCTGCTGAATCCCAGTACCAGCATCACAGAGCAAGATATACAAGAGAGATTTGGAGCTAAGAGACAAGAGGCAAATACAATACTTCATACACCCATTAACACTTTCCTTCAAATACAGATTTCCCAATTTAAAATTATAACATCTTTCTTTTAATACTTGCCAGATATACCTTTATCTTTAAGAATTTTTTATACCATCAAAATACATTTCTCTTTTAATAGTGAAGTTTATTTTATTAGCGTTTAATGTTATTGCTGATATGTATGTTCATTCATTTTTAACTTTATTTTTATTTACCATATATTTTATTAAATCCAACTTATTTTTTTTCCTTCCTGCCTCCTATTCAGTTCCGATCAGTCTCTCAGTCGTGTCCGACTCTTGGCGACCCCATGACCCGCAGCACACCAGGCCTCCATGTCCATCACCATCTCCCGGAGTCCACCCAAACCCATGTCCATTGTGCCGATGGTGCCATCCAGCCATCTCATCCTCTGTCGTCCCCTTCTCCTCCTGCCCTCAATCTTTCCCAGCATCAGGGTCTTATCAAATGAGTCAACTCTCCACATCAGGTGGCTAAAGTATTGGAGTTTCAGCTTCAACATCAGTCCCTCCAATGAACACCCAGGACCGATCTCCTTTAGGATGGACTGGTTGGATCTCCTTGCAGTCCAAGGGACTCTCAAGAGTCTTCTCCAACACCACAGTTCAAAAACATCAATTCTTCAGCGCTCAGCTTTCTTTATAGTCTAACTCTCACATCCATACATGACTACTGGAAAAACCATAGCCTTGACTAGACAAACCTTTGTTGGCAAAGTAATGTCTCTGCTGTTTAATATGCTACCTAGGTTGGTCATAACTTTCCTTCTAAGGAGCAAGCGTCTTTTAATTTCATGGCTGCAATCACCATCCACAGTGATTTTGGAACCCAGAAAAATAAAGTCAGCCACCGTTTCCACTGTTTCCCCATCTATTTCCCATGAAGTGATGGGACCAGATGCCATGATCTTCGTTTTCTGAAAGTTGAGCTTTAAGCCAGGTTTTTCACTCTCCTCTTTCAACTTGATCAAGCGGCTTTTTAGTTCTTCTTCACTTTCTGCCATAAGGGTGGTGTCATCTGCATATCTGAGGTTATTGATATTTCTCCCGGCAACCTTGATTCCAGCTTGTACTTTCTCCAGCCCAGCATTTCTAATATACTGTGCCTCCTATTAGATTTATCAAATTCTATTTATTTGTTAATTTCCCTTCCTGGTCTGAAAAGTTTGCTTTCTATTTCTATTATCTTAGTGATCATCTTCTCCTCTTCTAAAATCTCTGTTTATTCTAAGCCTACTAGAGACCTGCTGCTGCTGCTTCTAAGTTACTTCAGTCGTGTCCGACTCTGTGCGACCCCATAGACGGCAGCCCACCAGGCTCCCCCGTCCCTAGGATTCTCCAGGCAAGAACACTGGAGTGGGTTGCCATTTCCTTCTCCAATGCATAAAAGTGAAAAGTGAAAGTAAAGTCGCTCAGTCGTGTCCGACTCTTAGTGACCCCATAGACTGCAGCCCACCAGACTCCTCCATCCATGAGATTTTCCAGGCAAGAGTACTGGAGTGGGTTGCCATTTCCTCCTCCAGAGGATCTTCCTGACCCAGGGATCGAACCTATGCTTCCTGTGTCTCCTGCTTTGCAGCAGATTCTTTAACAGCTGAGCCTACTCTATCCACCTCTTAAATCACAGAAGAAACTTAAAATATTTTAGCTCCGTACATTTCTTCCCATTGTCCATGTGATTGCTATCTTCTCTTTTTAAAATAATTCCTCAAGTTAATCTTTCATTTTTACAAGTTAATGTAGTTACAAATTTCTTTGCTTATAATGTCTTCATACATGATGTTTTTGTTCTAGACTCAACTTCCTTCTTGTAATTGTTCTTTCTGCAAGAACATCTGTGTATTATATACACTGATACTATGCGATGGTGTCTTTATTTCATACTTAATCCTGGATGACAACTGATCAGAGTTACAAATTCTAAGATGAAAAAATTATTTTATTTTTAACTACTTCGATGTGCTAAGTTTCTTTTTTTTTTTTTTTTTTGATGTGCTAAGATTTTACATCAATGTGTCTAGGGATATATTTTGCTTTTATCTTTCCTCCTCAGGATTCATTGGGTTTCAAAGCCCAAAGACTCATCTTTTATCTCCTCTAGAGAATTATTGAATATTAACTAATTGGATATTGCCATTCTACCTATTCTCCTTTTCTGGAATTCTTACTAGACATATATGCAAGTTTAACATTCTGTCCTCCTTGTTTCTATTTCATACCTCTCATATTTGATTTATGCTTTTTATATTCACAGTGATTTTTCTCCTCTCTCATATCTTCTCATAAGCTAAGTTTATTTACCCCTGTATTTAACTTTCTGTTTAACCTTTTAATTTTAATTGCTATCTTTCTGGTTTCTAAAAATTCAGAATTTCTATTTGGCTGATTGTTAAGATTACCTATTTCAACTAAAGGTCACAGCTATAACAACTATAAACATTCAAAATTAATAAGGAAATACTATGAATAACTCTTCCCATAAATTTTACTTCTCTTGTGGCTCAGCTGGTAAAGAATCCACCTGCAATGTGGGAGACCTGGGTGAGATCCCTAGGTTTGGAAGATCCTCTGGAGAAGGGAAAGGCTACCCATTCCAATATTCTGGCCTAGAGAATTCTATGGATTATGCATGGGTCACAAAGGGTCGGACATTACTGAGTGGCTTTCACTTCACTTCCATAAATTTTACAACATAGACAAATTGTTTTAAAGACACAAATTGCCAAAGGTCACTCAAGAAGAAATGGAAAAATTAAAAATTATTGTGTCTATTAAAGGCATTACATTTATAGTTATAGATCTTCTAACCAAGGAAACTCCATGCTGGCCAATTCTACCAAGCAATTAAGAAATAAATAATGTCAATTCTATGCAAACTCTTCCATAATATGGGAAAGGAGGAAACATTTACTGACTTATTTTACAAGGCCAGACAAGTAACAGAAATAGGTTACAAAAATTTTTTTGGAATGTATTGTTCTTCATGAATCTAGATACAACTACCCTCAACAGAATACTAGTGAATTAAATTAAATCTAGCAATGTAAAAAAAGGACAGAATATCATGACCAAATAAGACTTATCCCAGGAGTGCAAGTCTAGTTAAGTATTGTAAATCAATCATTATAATATCATGTGAGTAAGCTAAAAAATTTACAAATGCATTCATATCCCAATTATACAGAAAAAGAATCATTAAAATTCAATATCCAAAGTGATTCAACACAACAACAAAACTCTCACCAAACTCAGAATTAAAGTGAATTTCCTTCTATTTCCTTAATCTGATATAATCTTAATCCAAAAATCTACAGCTAACATCATATGTACTAGTGAAACAATGAATGATTTCCTCCTAAGATCAGAAATTAAGTGAGAATGTTGTACTTTCATCCCTCCTATTCAATACCATACTGACGATCAGAGCTGACATTACAAATTACTGGTCAGGATTCAGAATACGTGGAATCCCTCATTTGTTAGTGGTGGGAATACAAATTATTACAGCCTCTTTGGAAGATGCTTGGAAGTTTCTTGAAGAGTTATACTTTACTTGGAGAAGGCAATGGCAACCCACTCTAGTACTCTTACCTGGAAAATCCCATGGACGGAAGAGCCTGGTAGGCTGCAGTCCATGGGGTCTCGAAGAGTTGGATATGACTGAGTACCTTCACTTTCACTTTTCACTTGCATGCATGCATTGGAGAAGGAAATGGCAACCCACTCCAGTATTCTTGCCTGGAGAATCCCAGGGACAGAGAGCTTGGTAGGCTGCTGTCTATGGGGTTGCACAAAGTTGGACATGCAAATAGAAAAAGGAGTATGTCAAGGCTGTATATTTAACTTATTTAACTTATATGCAGAGTACATCATGAGAAATGCTAGGCTGGAAGAAGCGCAAGCTGGAATCAAGATTGCCAGGAGAAATATCAATAACCTCAGATATGCAGATGACACCACCCGTATGGCAGAAAGTGAAGAGGAACTCAAAAGCCTCTTAATGAAAATGAAAGTGGAGAGTGAAAAAGTTGGCTTAAAGCTCAACATTCAGAAAACTAAGATCATGGCATATGGTCCCATCACTTCAAGGGAAATAGATGGGGAAACAGTGTCAGACTTTATTTTTGGGGGGCTCCAAAATCACTGCAGATGGTGATTGCAGCCATGAAATTAAAAGACACTTACTCCTTGGAAGAAAAGTTATGACCAACCTAGATAGCATATTCAAAAGCAGAGACATTACTTTGCCAACAAAGGTCCGTCTAGTCAAGGCTATGGTTTTTCCAGTGGTCATGTATGGATGTGAGAGTTGGACTGTGAAGAAGGCTGAGCACCGAACAATTGATGCTTTTGAACTGTGGTGTTGGAGAAGACTCTTAAGAGTCCCTTGGACTGCAAGGAGATCCAACCAGTCCATTCTGAAGGGGATCAGCCCTGGGATTTCTTTGGAAGGACTGATGTTGAAGCTGAAACTCCAGTACCTTGGCCCCCCCATTCGAAGAGTTGATTCATTGGAAAAGACTGATGCTGGGAGGGATTGGGGGCAGGAGGAGAAGGTGACGACAGAGGATGAGATGGCTGGATGGCATCACGTCCATCATGATGGACGTAAGTCTGAGTGAACTCCGGGAGTTGGTGATGGATAGGGAGGCCTGGCGTGCTGCGATTCATGGGGTCGCAAAGAGTCAGACATGACTGAGCAACTGAACTGAACTGAACTGACTTAGCAGCAGCAGCAGCAGGAGCATACATTTACTTATAATATGACACACACTCAGATTCCTTAGGTATTTGCCTGAAAGGATGTTCACACCAACACCTATGTGTAAATATTTATAACATCTTTATTCATAATTGCTAAGCAATTATATGGAAACAATTCATATGTCCCTCAACTAGAGAATGAACAAAAAATAATATGACATCTCCATAAAATGGAATAGTATTTAGCAATAAAACGGAATGAACTCCTGTCCTGATACATGCAACAACATGGATGAATCTCAGATGCATCAAATTTATGGTTTCTTCTTCTTGAGATATTTTGCCATCAGCAATGGCTCAATGTTTTTCTTAGTAACTGTACCTGTGGTTCTACTGCCTAATGCCGTTACTGTGAATTTGGACCCAGAGCTATTCAAAGCATAGACTGGGGTTATATAGATTTTTCTTACCCATGGCACTAGAAAATTCTGGTTTCTTATTGCTTCCAAGCCACCAGATAATTTTTTCCTATTCTCAGTTTCCTGAACATAGCAATTCTCTAGCTCAGTTTCAGCATCCTGATTTGCCTGGATTTGATTTCTCATCACATGTTCATGTAGATATTAAAACCCAGGCATCAAGGTCCTGAGATCCCCCATGAGACATTCAACTTCAGTAAGAGCTCACTATTCTACCTGATTTCAGTCTTTTTTTCTGGCAGGTAAGTTTTCCATTTCTTGGGTTCACATTCAAATGTACATTTCAATTATTATTTTTCCTAACACTTTCTGTGTTTGGATCCGGAAAGTGATTGGGTGGAATTTCACATCACTTAAGGCTGCCCTCTTGACTGAAAGTATCACAATATTTCCTAACATACAATTCTGACATCAGTTGGGTTTTTTCATACACGAAAGGTGAGTTGGAACACTAACTTAATTGTACATTTTGGAAAAGAAACGTTCATCTTGATTTTATATATTTTGTTTTCTGTTATTTGTTTTGTATTTTGTATTCCATTACATGACCTGAATTTTCTACTAAGTACTTCATGTTTTAGTAAAAGTTTTATTGTTGTTTACATAGTAAGTGTATAGTATCCTTAATATATGAGTAGTTCATTCAGGTAGATTCAGGATTAAACCAAATAAGTGTCACTAATTTAATCCACAAACAACTCAGACTTCTTCTGAAGCCCAGCTTCAGAGTCCAAGAAAACCTGAAAGTTGAGATGTTTGAAGTATCCACATAAGGAATACCTTCTCATTTCTTTTAGAGAATTCAGATTTGGTAATAAAATTATCCAATTTTAAACAAAGTAGCTTAAAACAGTAGTATCATCCCCTGTTTGTTATAATATTTTAAGAAGAATATAATATTTCTGCAATAATTTATAAAACTGCCAAAGGATATATAAGTTAATAATACTGTATAATAGATCACTAGATTTAGAACATCTGACTGGAAAAGCTGGAAATGAGAAGTTTAAAGTTCAAGGAGGTCTGAAATCTAACAAGCTTAATCAAAGGAAAAGATGTGAAATTTTCACAAAAAGGAGTCTGCAAAGCCACACACACAGAAAGACTCTGCCAGTGTGGGAAAAGAATGGCAACTTTTTCCTATTAAGAAAAAATAAAAATAGGTCACATTGTTGACCTTGGCCATCCTCTGGCATAGTCATGTCACAGTCATGACACAGAGCATCACATAAATGGCCAAGGGGCTCACAACATGTGAGAACAATTTCTGAAAAAGGGGTAGGAAATCAATTCATACTAATTTTATCTTCCTCTTGTTTCTGCAAAGCCTCATCTTTATTTCTTGGTGAACTTTAACCCTCTCAGACTCCTTGACACAGTTCAGTTTTTGTGCAGTTCCCCTCAGACTACAAAAGAGATCGCTGGACCATAGACGGTGCAACAGATAAACATGACCCATCTTGTACTAAAAATGAGTATGTCATACTGAGCTGAAAGAAGAGAATTAGACAGGATAAATATGGTCCAGATGTAGGACCAGATCACAGGCAGAAGGGCATCAAGATTTACCTTTCAAAACGGCACAGCAGTTTTTTATACTTATCATCAAAAACTTGATCAGAAAACAGCTCTAAATCTAAAATTAAATTCACTCCCATATCACTGGCTAGTGTTGCTCACACATCAACCAACAGCTCAAAGAAAGACACTCATTACATGTAAACTTGTATCCATATTTTGCTGAGCACTATTGTAAAGATAAGAAATGTAGAAAAATATCTTACATTTCAAAAATACTTTGTTATTTATAAAACACTTTGCTGTTAGCATAGGCAAAGGGTAACAGTGTCTATTATATTCCTCTCAATTTCTGATTACAGTAGATACACACTCACACACACCAAATTCAACAAAAGAGAAGTTGAGTATACAAATTATATATCAAATGTATGAAGAAAAAAGAGTTGGAAAGAGGAACTTTATGACTTTCCTGTTCATAGGAATGGACGGAAAAGAATATGTATTTGAATATCCCTAAATTCACTCCCTGAGACAAAATGGCACAGATAACTTAAAAAAACACTTTAATCTACTCCTGTTCTAATGTGTAGATCCAGAGTCTGTATTTACCAGTAAACTGGTGAACATTTGTCAGCTGCAAGAGGCATGCTTTCTGAGTTTGACAGATTTCACCAGTAACCCTCCCCTTCACCAGTGCCTCTATTTACACACCTATTTAGACACTTAAGTTTTTAAATATTCACCATGGTTCTATATTTTGATTGAAGTGGTAGTTACATGACAATATGCATTTGCCAAACATAGAACTACTCTTTTTAAAAAGAGTGAATTTTAATCTCTGTAAATGATATCTCAGCAAAAAAGAAAAAGTAAGTTAAAATATGTACAATATGCTAAGAAGTAATGGGAGGCAAGGGTACTATTGTGTAGAACTTGGACATGTTGTTGTTTCATCGCCAAGTCATTGTCCAACTCTTTCACGACCCCAGGAACTCTAGCTCACCAGGCTCCTCTGTCCACGGGGTTTCCCAGGCAAGAGTACTGGAGTGGGTTGCTATTTTCTTCTCCAGGGGATCTTCCTAATGGAGAGATAGAACCCATGTCTCCTGGTTGGCAGACAGATTCTTTACTACTGACCCACATGAGATGCTCTGAACTTGGATATATTTAAGAAAAAGCATTTCAAAAAAGTGTTGAGAAAGATTGATGTTTGCAGGCCAACAAAGTCTACGGGAAGCAGACTTTATTTATCTCATAGCATTTACCAAAACAGTGTCCAGAGAGGGTGAAGAGACATATGAATATAACATCTTCCTTGAAAATGTTTCACAAATACTGATTTTAAAAAGAATGGTTAACAATCTTCTTTTTTTAAATTGAAATATAGTTGATTTACATCACTGTGTTAATTGCTGCTGTACAACAAAGTGATTCAGTTATAAATTTATACATTCTTCTTTTTAATATTCTTATGCATTATGGTTTACCATAAGACATTGAATATAGTTCTCTGTGGTGTACAGTAGTTTTTATCCATTCTATATGTAATAGCTTACATCTAGTAACCCTGACCTCCCACTCCGTTGCTCCCCCGACTCTCTCCCCTTGATAATCACATCTCTTCTCTATATCTGTGAGTCTGTTTCTGTTTCACAGATACGTTCGTTTGTGTCATATTTTAGAGTCTACATATAAGTGATAACATGTGGCATCTGTCTTTGTCTTTCTGACTCACTTAGTATGAGAATCTCTAATTGCATCCATGTCTCTGCAAATGGCATTGTTTCATTCTTTTCATGGCCGAATAATATTCCATTGTGTATATACACCACATCTTCTTTACCCATTCACTGGTCAATGGACATTTAGTTTGTTTCCATGCCTTGGCTGTTGTGAATAGTGCCCCTATGAACATAGGGGTACATGTATCTTTTTTAATTAGAGTTTTGTCTGCATATATGCCCAGGAGTGGGATTGTTGATCATATGGTTCTACTTTCAGTTTTCTGAGGAACCTCCATACTCTTTCATAGTGACTGCACCAGCTTACATTCCCACCAGCGGTGTAAGATGGTTCCCTGTTCTCCACATCCTTTTTAGCATTTGTTGTAGTTTTTCATGATGGCCATTCTGCCTGGTATGGGATGGTGCTTCATTGAAGTTTTTAACAAGTTTCTTTGTTCGGGACTTCTCCAGGTGCTTCATCATGCATTTCCAAGAGGGAGAAGTAGCACGTTGTATCCCACAAACTTATTTGACCATTGAATGTTTTTCTCCTCACACATATGAAATCCCTCAGCAATCAAATAGCAACCAGAGACTGATTTCATCCACCAGAACAGTTAGAGATCCTGAAAAACTGCCGTGCAGAACAGACTGGTCTGCTGCTGCTGCTAAATCGCTTCAGTCATGTCTGACTCTGTGTGACCCCATAGACAGCAGCCCACCAGGCTCCCCCGTCCCTGGGATTCTCCAGGCAAGAACACTGGAGTAGATTGCCATTTCCTTCTCCTATGCATGAAAGTGAAAAGTGAAAGTGAAGTCGCTCAGTCGTGTCCGACTCTTCACAACCCCATGGACTGCAGCCTACCAGGCTCCTCCGTCCATGGGATTTTCCAGGCAAGAGTACTGGAGTGGGGTGCCATCTCCTTCTCCAACAGACTGATCTAGAGACCATGAAATGCTGACTTTCAAATCATGGACAGATCTAGGTGCAAATTATCTCAGAGCTAAAATACACAGTTAAGAGGACTAAGATACAACAGTGTGTTAGGCATGTAGCACCTGTTTAGATGTCCCTGAGTTCACAATTAAACAAATATGTATATATATGTTACATTAAAATATGTAAATATTTATCTGCAATATGCTGCTGCTGCTGCTGCTAAGTCGCTTCAGTCGTGTCTGACTCTGTCCGACTCTGTGCGACCCCATAGATGACAGCCTACCAGTCTCCCCCATCCCTGGGATTCTCCAGGCAAGAACATTGGAGTGGGTTGCCATTTCTTTCTCCAATGCATGAAAGTGAAAAGTGAGAGTGAAGTCTCTCAGTCGTGCGGGACTCTTAGCGACCCCATGGATTGCAGCCTACCAGACTCCTCGGTCCATGGGATTTTCCAGGCAAAAGAGTCCTGGAGTGGGTTGCCATTGCATTCTCCAATCAATATAAATATGCAAAAATTCTGAAACAAGAAAAAAATTTGGAATAAAAGCATGTTGCTGAAGTTGCATCCTATGCAAAACATAAGAATACCATGTTCAACATTTATTTAATGTAACAAAAAAAATCTAAATGATGATGAAGCAAGAAGCAAGGAGTCATGAGAGGGCAATGTTCTAAGATGGAATGGGACAAAGAAATGAAGCTGGCAACAAAATAGGCAAAGCAACAAATAACTTTTAAAAGTAACAACAGAGTAAAAAATAATTGCATCAGGAAAACCCCAAATTGTCATCATTAGAGAAAACCAAATCAGTAAAATGAAGGCAAACTCAAAAGGTTCTCCCAGTGTTAGAAGAAATGGATAATGAGAATACAATCCAAATGAATTGGCCTAGCTTCCAAAGTTCATTACCAGCTGGCCTTTGCCGGACTCTTCATTTTACCACCATCTCAACCTCTTCACTTACCACAGCCCACACTTTAGCCTTAAATAATTACATACAACTCCCTGAATATGATGCTACTCTTTCATTACCCTAATTTAAAAGCATCAGCTATGGAGTGAAATGCCAACTCAGATTTCAGTTTTTCCAATGACTAACTTTATGATCCTGAAAAAATTACTTTACCTTTCTATGCATCAGGTACTCCAACTATAAAATAGGGATCATTCCTCAGCTTTTAATGTTTTTCTTCCTCTTTTCCAAAGAGCTAAATCCTACTCTCTCTAGATCTCAGTGTTTACTATCATTCCCTGGTCTTCTAGTCTATGTTAGACATTTTAAAAAAAATACCCAGTTTTTTCAAAACAAGATCTATGTCTTTATTATTTTATCTTCTAGCATCTAGAATTGAAAGTGTTCATCGCTCAGTCATGTCCAGCTCTTTCAACCCCCATGAACTATAGCCTGTCAAGTTCCTTCTCCATGGAATTCTCTAGGCAAGAATACTGGAGTGGGTTGCCATTTCCTTCTCCAGGGGATCTTCCTGACCCAGGGATCAAACTTGTGTCTCCTGCATTGTAGGCAGATTCTTTATCATCTGAGTCATCAGGGAAGCATCTAGAAGAGTGTACATTAAAAAACCCTAATAAGTATCTATTGGAAGTGCAAATAAGTGAATAAATTAAGAGCTTAATGATAATAGCTGAATAATGCTAAATTTCAATCAAAACAATAAAGATAGTAGTCTAGCTTAAGATGGTAAGAATTACTAACTAAATAGAAATTTATGAAGAGAAGATATTGGATGCCATGGAAGAGCTTATTTTTAATCAGAAGCTAATGGTCTCAGGTTTGTTCAGTAATTTCTTGGTTTGGGTAGAAATTCTACTAGAAATCCTCTGTATTCTATTCCAGCTCTTAAATTTTAGGAGACTCTGGTTTTTAACAGATATAATTTTATGGAGGAAATGAAATTTGAAATGAGCTGTAAAGAATGGGTTGCATTTCACTAGCAAAAAGAGGAAGGGGATTCAGGTTAAGGAACAACATGTACCAAAGCATGAATATTTCAGTTGTCTTACAGTGAAAAGGAAATGAATCACTGAAGTTAGATATAAGAAATAATGAAAATCCCATAAGCTGCTAACAGAATTCACTACTGTTGTTGTTGTTTTTTTTTTTTTTTTTTTTTGATCATGCTCTATTTTGAAAACCCAGAGAAAAATCATAGTGTGAGAGTTAAATTCATATTCTCTGAAGCTAGTTGGCCTGCTTTCTGATTCCACTTCTGACACTTAGAAGCACTTTGGACAAAGTTGTAAGACTCTCAGTGCCTCAATTTACTCATCTATAAAAAGTACAATAAAAGCACTGCCTCATGAAGTGGTTCTAATGGTTAAATAACTTAATACATGCAAGTCACTTAGAACAATGACTACCACATTTAAATGCTCAGTATTGTTACTTAAGAGCACAAGACTTTCTCATGAAGGTTAGGTATATATCATTCAACGTTTAGCATAGTTAAACTAAGTCTTTTGTAACTTGGAATTATAGTGACTCACTGCCACTTTAAGACAGTTTCCAGCACTAGCAACACTATCTTATTTAGGGTAACATGGGGCTTAATGCCATAAAAGTCAAAGGAAGACTAATTCCTGTGAGAATACCCCATTTTTATTGATGGTATTCAAAAATCCCCAATACAGGTGCATTTGAATGAGATTATGCTAACCAATGGGTTATTCTTAAAAGCAAAAAAATCCCTAGAAAAAATGAGAAGGAAGGGAGGAAAGAAAGAAGGAAGGAAGGGAGAAAGAGTGGGAGGAAAGGGGAAAAAGGTGGAAAGGAAAAAGAAAATAAAGAGGAAACAAAGTTTAGACTTTGTTCCTATTCAACCTGGAAAAGGGCTTCCCTGATAGCTCAGTTGGTAAAGAATCCACCTGCAATGCAGGAGAGCCAGGTTCAATTTCTGGGTTGGGAGGATTTGCTAGAGAAGGGATAAGCTACCCACTCCAGTATTCTGGCCTAGAGAATTCCATGGACTGTATAGTCCATGGGGTTGCAAAGAGTCAGACACGACTACGCAACTTTCACTTCACTAACCTGGAAAAAATTATAGCAGAGACTGTGTAAAGACCCTAAAATCTTCTTTCTAAATCACACTGCACATGAGCCATTGGTACTGTTTGTTGCCCTGGACCAGATTCATTCAGAGTTACTGAGATATTAATCTGATCTGTGATTTGGAAAATGTTTCTCAATAAAAATATTCAAAAGCCTGAGTGCTTCTCAGCTCTCAGATGAGTTAAGATTTAACTCTGACATGAATTGAACCTCTCTCTGGGGATGCTTCTCTTTACGGGGGCTGAGATCACAGAGTTCATCCTTCCGGCACTAGCAGCTCTTTGATTTTTGTCAGGAAGGCCTGCCACCAGAGCGCAATGCATAGCAACGTGAGGGTATATCTCCCCAGTTCCCTAATGAAAAGCTAGCCTGGAGAGTGGGGGTAGGTTGGAGGGTAAATTTCAAAGAGGGGAAAGGTCATACTTTCTTGGTGAAAGTATGAAGAGCTTATGGAAGAAAGAAAACTTCGAAAATAAAGCATTAACATAAATTACTGAGCACAGGCTTTCAAGTTCTATAGAAAGAGATGAACCAATGCTACTACGATAAAGGGTCCCCTTTTTAAAGGATGTGTCCATCTTTGTCCTCTTCTTATTGCTTCAGAAAATTATCAGAAATGTCGGTAGATAATTCTATTTGAGCTTCTTAAAGAAAACTTTACAGGCATTGACACTTAAAGAGATCCCGCCTCTTAAAATCAGAAAGGTGTTAAGGTCATGGGGTTAGCTTTCTGGGAAGAAAATAAAATCTAACTTTCTCAGGAGAAGAGCCTTTACTAACTGAGGAGGAAATAGTTAAGCTAACATAACATAAAATGCATCAGTTCAAAGATACGGGGACACAAGTCAGTGTCAATAATACGGTAAATTTAATAATCTGTAAGTAAACTAAATAATTATTTCCCCAAAGTACAGATTGGGATGGGAGAAGAGGGGCTGTTTTCTACAGGGTTTGAAGGAATAACATAATTAGCCAGTTTTCTACTACCAGAGTGATAGAAGGACAAAAATATTCAGAAGGATTCAGAAACAAAAACTCAGCAGAAAGACTATGGTGAATACTTCAGTTCACTGCAGGCAAGAAGTCAAACATGGTGGCTTTGGCCTTAGGACCCCTTTTGAAGACCCCCAAAGACCATTTGTATATGGATTACATATTTCAACATTTGCTCTTTTAAAAATTAAAACTGAAAAGTGTTTATGTATTCATTTAAAAACAATAGCCATAAACTTGCTCTATATTAACATAAATTACATGTATTTTTACC
Organism: Bos javanicus; assembly: GCF_032452875.1. Classification (NCBI taxonomy): domain Eukaryota; kingdom Metazoa; phylum Chordata; class Mammalia; order Artiodactyla; family Bovidae; genus Bos; species Bos javanicus. Next base: position 40,506,365 of record NC_083878.1, read on the forward strand.
AAAAATCTCTGTATTTTCCCAAACAACAAAAAAAATTATTGAGAAGAGTGACATTATCTTACACTTTTGCAAATCTCTTTTAATATCTGGCTTAATAAAGACAGCTGAATTCTCTCTGCTTCTGTATTCCATCTGTTGTGATATCTTAATTTTAATTAAAAATATCAAGAAAATCTGGTCTCACACAGAAATGTAGTAGGAAAAGGAAGAAGCATTTTAACAGCCTTTTCAGATAAATCTGGGTACTCTTCTCTGATACTACACTAATATCTGACAAGTGATAGCGTCTCAAAGGTTACTTGCAATGTAGAATCTGAAACCACATCAGTGGCCTTTCCATACTCTGTTACGTTGAAATGCATTGATCAGTAGGGTATTTTGAATGGATCTTTTATCTGTGCGTGATTTGTAACCTCATACATTTGTCATTTGGAAAAAATAATAGTTTGCTGGGTTATGTAGCTCTTCTATTGCAATCACATTCATTAATATCACCACCAATCTCAGAAAAAAAAAAAAAAACACTTTAGAGAAGCTGTCAAACTCACAGTAGTGGATAGGAGCTTTATAAAAACTTAATTTTTCCCTGAAAGCTTAAATTTTATTATTGGTGATAAATACTGTTAGTGGTTTCCTTAAAGAGATTTTTTTTCTCCATTCATTATCAAGCAAATATTATCGCCTACATTATCATAGTTTTTCTGTCAATCATTCTTTCAAATAGAAATAATGTTTCATGAAAACAAATGTGTCTACTTCTACATACTTCTCAAATGACCACTTAAGTTCTTTTGCCCGAGACAGTTACTGTGTTCCAGTGTATAACAGAAAGGCTTTATGCATTTTCCCTGCCTTGTCATATAGTATTAAAAAGATGTACTCAAAGGTGAAGATTTAATACAGTAATAAGTTTTATTTTTCATCAAGAACACTCTCAGTAAAATTGTTAAAAAAAAAAGAACTTTGAGTCCAGTTTGATAATACTGACTGGATTCATGCTAAGGCATTTTACCTACCACCTTTGCTTTTTCATCATCCGTAAAAATGCCAGTATGAACAAACAATGTCTTAGTGTTATCATAAAATATTTTCTTTTATTATAGAAGTTGCAGGTATGGAGCACTCTAATTCAAGATCCACATATACCACAAAATGATCAGCAGCACAAGTCTAGCTACCATCCATCACTTTATTACTGATCCCCTTCACTCATCGCATCCACCCCCAACCCACTTCCTCTCTGGCACCATTAATCTTGTGCTCTGTATCTGTGAGTTTGTTTTTGTTTGGTTTGGTTGGTTTTTTAGATTCCACATATGGATAAAATCATAAGGTATTTGTCATTCTCTGCTGACTTGTTTCCCATAGCATAAGAACCTTTAGGGTTGATGCATGTCGTTGCAAATGAAGGATTTCATTCTTTTTTGTGACTTAGTAGTATTTGTGTGTGTGTGTGTGTGTGTGTGTATGTATCAGTGGACACTTGTTTCCATATTTTGGCTATTACCTCATAAACCACCAAAAATGTCTTGTGGACTCTCAAGGGTCCTCAAGTCATACTTTGAAAGCTAATAAAAATAGAGAAAAGTTGGCTAAAGCTCAAAGAACAGCAAGTATTATGAGATGCTATAGTAAGAGCAGATGAAAAAGCTTCTGATTTTTTGCTTTTTATACTGATCAATTAGGCAGAGATATGATGAGCACCATATCCTGAAAGAAGGCAAACATGAGCAGTCACCTTTTTAAAAAAATCTGTATCTTGAGTGGAAAGAAGGAGAACTAGCTACAACTGATTGGATATAACTGTATCCACAAGGCCTTGGAAGAATTTCAGCCCAAATTAAAATAGGAGATCTCTGAACTCTAGGGAAGAATGTCTTCCAAAAAAAAAAAAAAAGAAATTCTAAGCAACAGACAAAATGAGGAACAAGCTAAATATGGCTAACATTTTCCTTGTCTCAACAAGAAAAGAAGGGTGGTTCCAGGTCTAAAAGAAAAACAAAAACTATACAGGAAAGTCTGATCCAAATAAGATCCAAACAAAGTATAATATGATTTGAGCAATGGATGGAAGTAAAGAAGAGAGAATCCATTTATTGAAGCCTGGAAATTTCTCTTTTGAATTAATAAGAGATTTTGACTTTGGATTTGTAGAGGAGAAAGTACTTGCATGTCTTGTAATAATATAAATACTATTTACTCTCTATATACATATATAACTGTACACAACTTTTAGGTTAATTATATACATATTTCAGTTAAATATACATGTTATTTACATACATGTAATTACATATGTATGTGCTCAGTCAGTCATGTCTGACTCTTTGCAACCCCTTGGACAGTAGCCATGTAGCTTCAATACTGAACCAGATTGTCAGTTCCTACTCCTGGGGATCTTCCCGAGCCAGAGATCAAATCCATATCTCTTGCAGCTCCTGCTTTGGCAGGCAGGTTCTTCACCACTAGCATCACCTATATAACCAAAACAAAATAAAGATTTCAATATGGTTGCAGAACAATGTGTTAATGTCTATATTATAGATGGAGGGCAGAAGACATGTAGAGGGAATGCGAATCCCTGAGAATCTCCTAAGTAATGGGGAGTCAAGGAATGCAATTTACAATTAACAGAAAAAGAAATACCGGGAAACTTAAGTATTAAGTATTCTTTAGCATTATAAAGTTAAGAGATTTAGAAAGTCATACAACTATCATAAATTGGGAAAAGTGGGAGAGATAGGTCTTGTGAATGAGCTAAACGTTCTTTAATAGTGCTGACTCAAGAGATAATGTTTAATTATGATAAATCCAAAAATGAGAATATAAATTATATTATTTGTGGTGGTAGTTTAGTCACTAAGTTGTATCCCTCTCTGTGACCCATGGACTGTGGCCCACGAGGCTTCTCTGTTCATGGAATTTCCCAGGCAAGAAGACTGGAGTGGGTTGCCATTTCCATCTCCAGGGGATCTTCCTGACCCAGGGATGTATCTCCTGCATTGCAGTGTTCTGCATTGCAAGCCGATTGTCTACCACTGAGCCAGCAGGGAAGCCCAAATTCTATTATTTAGATGGCCTTGATATTAAAAATATTTAACAACTATTAATATTGTAGGATAGGCACATGGTGATCAGACCAGGTGTCTATATGTTCAGAGTGAAAACTGCCTGGGACATACTGGCTCTGTATCAACTCTTTTTAAAACAGAATTGGGGGACTTCCTTGGTGGTCCAGTGGTTAAGACTCTGAGCTGCAATGCAGGGGATAGCGGTACAAACCCTATTCAAGAACTAAGAGGCTGCACGCCAGTGATATGGCCAAAAAGAAATAATTCTTTAAAACAAAGAAGAAGGCCGAATTACATTTGAAAACACAAACAAATCAACAGAATTAGGAAGATAACAACTACAAGAAATAAAGACAGGAGCAGGCCAAAAAGTAGTCAGGGCTAAGGTAAGAAACTATTGCTTTTTATTAAAAGCCTTTCTCTGCTATTTTAATTTTTACTATATGCATGTATTACTTTGATGAGAAATAATATTAATGTATAAAAGGGATTTTTCATCCTATTAGTTGTTAAAACTCTTTAAATATTGTGCCATCATTCTCCTTAACATCTGTAAGCAATTGATGTTCAGTAGAAATAAATTTAATAAAATATCTCCTTAGTAAACATTTCCTTGGTTTAGTAGCAGACTTTTTAATGTATCCTCATATATATTCTCAAGCATATATAATGGAATTACTTCAAATTTTAATTTAAAAGATAATTCATACTTTTATTTCTTTCTCATGATGACAGGGAAGCAATGGAAAGTATCCTAAAACATATAGCTTGTCTCTAGGGCACATTCCTTTAAAAGTTATCAATGCTTTTAAATGGTAGGAGAATCTCCTTACCAAAATTAAAGATGATGTTGGGGATTTTATTTTACTTTTAATGAATAGGCTCCAATGACCCATAACTTGTATCTCTATGGCACAATTAACTATCCTTACTGTTCTTTAGATTACCACAGAGAACAAGAGGCCTACAATAATTACTAGAAGATGTATTTTGAGGACATTGCTTTACTTGAATTTATGAGTAGCACAATTAGTCACAGATATTGTTGGGTACAAGAAATAAGTCCATGAAAAATAGTCTCCTAAGTAACATAGATGCCTGTGCTAAGAATTATTTGCATGTTGGACTAATTCATTCCGAAAGTATATGAAGTCAGTAAAGGAAATTATGTAGTAAAAGTTATCAAAACATGAAACTTAGTTGCCATTTTCGTATGTTTCAAAACCTAGAATTTTGTAAACTCTTGTGTATGTTTATAGATATGAAAAAATGTTTATAATATTGGACAGCTGTTATGTTACAAGGTGTAGAGGTATGGGAAGTGGACAAGTCAGGATACCAGAGGTTTGGGTTCACTTGGAGGAGGGCTGGACACAAATTTAAAGTTACAGTCCCTCTAACCAACACCTCCATCTTGAGTCGCTTCCTCAATGCATTATATATCAGAGTCTTTGTATAGTAGTTTGGGTCTCCGGGGTCAAATAAAACAGCATTTCAGGTCACATGGCTCTGTTCTTTTGTAAGTTTCAAACTTTCAATTTATAGTTCCTTCTTTACTTATGCTTATTATTTAATTTTATAGATTTCATGCAATATAAATATGTTTATTACATAGTTTAGTCATACCTATCAAAAAAGTGGAATTTCTACATGTAGGCATATAATATAACTACAAGAAATGGAAACGAAACCTTCCCTTTAGTGAGCATATTAAATTATTCAAATCGAATAGCTTTCCGTCTGTACACATATGTCTACAACAGCCTAATCAAAAGCAAAGATAGAAAGTTAATAATTCAAAGCTTTGGTTATCTTTAATCAAATAGGTGGACTTTTGAGGCTATAAAAGTCATATATACATAAATATGTAAAGTACATAAATATATAAAAAGTCTGAAAGAATATTGCTAGAGGCCTGTATTTATTTAAAGTACCAATTAAGTCTTGAGTCATTTGTTAAAACCATGAGTTCTAGCAAACATCTGTAGGAAGATATCAAAATTAGTCTTAGACTTAGTATAGGTTTATCAGCTGAAGCAACAAGTTTACATAAGTCATATTACTAAAGTATTTGTTTTTATCCTATAGTTAAAGTATTTGGAAGCAGAGTTCTTAGGGTCTTAGGACATAACAAATGAAAGTGTATTAAAATCTGTTTTAAAGCACATTATTTCTACCTAAAAAAGCAAATTTAATGCACTAGCTTCTTCTCCATTCATTCAATTACTTATTCACCATTCATCTCATAAATATTTATTGAGCTCTCTGCTCCTACACTACTGTAGGGAAAGCAGAAGCATAAAGTATATGGCCATAATAGCGTGCGATAAGTGCTCTGGGTTATTTACCAAGTTAGGCCATTCATGAGAACAAATAAGTTAATTACAAAAAGTCCCTCAATAATGTTACTTCCAAAGTAACTGGGTTTAAAAATAAAAAGTTGCCTACATTAGGCTTCATTATACTGTAAAAGAACTGGTGAGTGAAAAACTCTAGAATTATTATATTTACATTAAGGAAAATTAGGCAAGATGCCTATCTTCTTAACTTCATATTCATTTAATGGATGCTCATTCTTCATCTTTTCTCTTCAGTTATAGAAATACTTAAAAGGCATTATAACAGGTTCATTTTAATAAGAGAGAGGACAATCATATAGAAAATGGCTAAATTATTCTCAGTTTAGGGTTTCACTGTTTATTTATTTATTTATTTTTGCCTCAGGCTTTGGGGACATTAAGGCCATGTTATAAATCCCGGTCACTGCTTTTTCTAAAGAGCAAAAATGAGAGTTTATTAGCATCTCAGTGGTTGCCTCAATAATGACAAAACAGTTGCTCATTACTGCTCATTAGCTTCATATTAGATTCATTTGCAGTAGCAATACATCTTCTATTCATACTCGATTGCAAAACACCCGATATGATTTGACACCTGCTGTACAATAGAATTCATTAGATAGTAATAACATAAATAGAAATTCAGGAGCTGGACTTCTATTTGCCTCTCTGATGACTCTGTACAGGAAAAGGCCTCTGAAATCATCTAGGCTAGAATAAGATAAATATGCACAGCAGATAATCAAGGTTTTCAAATACCAAATTTTTTTTGTCTACAGCAATATTCTGTAACACAATGTAATATTTTTATGAGTGACAAAATTTCCAAAATAATAAAGCATCCTACTATACAGGTGAAATGAAATGTTATTTTAAAAACCATATTGAATAAAAAACAAGCCTAAGATTTTTTTAAATCACAAGATAGACCAAATTTGTTTTCATACACTTCATATTTTTCATACATTTATGCTCTAATTCATGGGAAGGAATCAGGTTTCAAAATGTACCTAATCATTACTTCTGATATTCAATTATTTTTGTTTACTTGAATTCTTGTGAATGTTGCTACATTCACTGAATATAATAAAAGAAGAGGATTTCAAATAGTATTCTTTTGTTTAGATTCATGTCCTCTAAATCACCTAAGTGTAACACAGAAATTCAAAATGAATGACTGCTCTTGCTTACCAGAAATGTTTTAGGGAAATCTAAAGTGCTTTGTTTCAGGTAAGAAAGTCAATTGTTAACTTTTTTATATTTCCATTTCCATTTCCTCCTCTGAAGGAGGAGATGAATTTGGATAGGTGGAAACTGGGGAACAAATATTTTAGAGAAGAGAAAAGAACTGCCCTCAGTTTAAAAGTAGAAATGAGCATAGGAAATATTGATGATGTCTACAATAGCTATTTTACAATATATTGGGTTGGAAAAAGCCCGAAAGAATTTTTGGCCAACCAAATATTTAAAGCTTGTAAATAAGATATTTTCCTATATATGCTGCCTCTTTTCAGACATCAGAAGAAGTTTTTAAAAGTCACATTACTAAAATATGTGTCATGAGTCATGAATAAGTCATAATTTATTCTGTTCCATTTCACAACCATTTTTTTAGGTATTCACACTATTCCAGGGGTTATGAGGCCATGATATTCATACTTTTTGCAAGTAGAATTTAACAACACTTTGCCATTTCCATCACATTATAAACTCCAAAGAATCTCAATATTGGCCAACTTTTTGGCCAACCCAATATTTAAAGTTTTAAAATAAGGTATTTTCACATATATACTGCCTTTTTGCAGACATCAGAATATGGTGGTCCCCTTTATTCAGGGTTTTGTTTCATAATTTTAATTACCTGCTGTCAACCACGGTCCAAAAATGCTATTTTATTCCTTAATAGTCCTCAATAATGATTGATTTTCAATTGTATCTTTTATCAAAAACCTAATACTCAAAGCAAAGAGTAGAAATGTTTCTAACTCTTTTATATATGTGGTTATATTGGTTACGTTTTAATAGGCTACATAAATAAAACTTCTCTTAGATAAACATTTACCTGGGTTCTTTCACTGAATCAGACAAAGAATCCAAACACTTTGCTTTGTGAAATATCAAAAATTTTGAAGTTGATCAGGGAGTGTTGAAACATAAACTAGTTCTTCCAGTCCAGTAGAAAACCATTTTTAAAACTGTATAAGAAATAGTCTATCATATTCTCAGCAGTTGCAGTGAATGTAAAGACTTAAAGACTAGCTAGCTAGCCACTATTCTAATTCCAAAGGCCAGTTAGCTGACCATTTAGTCTAATTTCACAGTTGAAAAGCAAAGAAATTCCAAAATATTCAGGCATTAACATTCATGTGATGAAGATTTGCAGTTTTACTGATCATCTAGAAAGTATTCATCAAGAATTGTCAAATACACTGTCTTCTGTTCAATACGTCTTTATAAATTAGCTTGGTCAGTATGTAGGAATTTAGATGCAAAAACTCTTTTGCCAGGAAATAAGGCTTACATAGGGATTAATTTATTAAAAGAAAAAATATCTAAGAAGATAAAGCTATTAATACATTAAATAATCATCAAAATGGATTGCTTTTCTTTAAAAATCATTTATTTCTTTTTTTCAAAAGCAATGTAAGCTCATGGTAGAAAATTTGAAAAATTTAGAAAGGGCACAGATTAAAATTAAAATAATTTCATATTCCAATATGAAATATTGGAATTTCTAAATACTTTTTAGAAAGCATTTACTTTTTGATACATGTATTTCTAATCTTCCAAGTATTAATTTGGTTTACAAAATAGGGATTATATTGGGTACTGTTTTTAACAATAGGATAATTAAATGTAAGATGTCAATAAATGAAGTAAAAAGCATTTTTGACCTAATTGAATAAAAGTTAAGATGCAAAATAAATCTGATGAAATGATATAAAAATGTAGTAAGAAGAAAAAGTATAAGACATAAAAGAGGAATTAAAAACATGGGAGAATGATTGAAAATGTCGGTACCAATATTCAAAAAGATAAAATGTAAACATTCTTCCAGAGTTGTTTTAAATATCAAAATTCAGATTAAGAATACCAGTCAATCTCAAACAGACTTAAAATTCTTAGACACAATTGCATATTAATACATCTTAGGTAAATATAGTGAGTGAGTGAAGTGAAGGTTGCTCAGTCGTGTCCAATTCTTTGCTATCCCACGGACTGTATATCCATGAAATTCTCCAGGTAAGAATACTGGAGTGAGTAGCCTTTCTCTTCTCCAGGGGATCTTCCTGACCCAGGGATCGAACCTAGGTCTCCCGCATTGCGGGCAGATTCTTTACCAGTTGAGCTACAAAGGAACAGCATATATAAAGAAAAGATTTCAAAATTTTCTAGCAATAGTTTTACTTTAAAAAATTGAGTAGAGAATCCTATTTCCAATAATTGGGAACTTGGAAATTTTGACCAGTCTTCCTCTGAGAACTAGGAAATTTGAACAAAAAGATTGTTTCAAATCATTAGACGATAACAGGCATTGAAAACTTATGTATCAAAGATAGAAAATGAAAAAGAAACTCAGAATGTAAAACCAGGCATTTGATAGCTTTCTCCTTAAAAACTTATACTGATTCTGGAAAATCTAATCCACCTGAGAAACTGAGCAGAGATTTCATTGGACTTGTAAAGACAGAGAAAAATTAGCATGTGTAGTCTGAAAAAATACGGAATCTGGGGGAGCTAGGGCATGGAAAGTCTATTGGGCTATAAACAAGGAGTAAGGGTGAACCAGACAGACCTTTCTTTTTAGAGACTGAAGCTTAGCTTTGAATAAAACTAATATTTGATTGATTTAAGGTAATCAGGAATTGTTGATTGTTTCTACTAGCTTTCTACCAGAAGCAAATATAAATTATCTATGGAAGACGGAAACATCATCCTATATCTCAAGTATCTTAATATCTGTCACTCAATCAATAAAAAGCATATATATGAAGAAAAAAGATAAAGTGACCTAAACTAAAAAAACCAATAGGTACTAAATATTAGTAAAGGTTGATTTCTTTCTTATTTTTATTGGGTAGGCCAAAGATTTGTTTAGTTTTTTGCAAGGGATGGCTCTAGCCTTTAGTCATTTTTAACTTAATTCGAAACAACTTCGTTACATTGTATTGTGACAGCTGTCATATTAACATGCATTTTTTTAAAAACTTACCAGAATTGGTGACTTTTTGCGTGGACATTTTAATATTGAAGATGGAAAAAAACCAGCAAGTCTTTTAGCATATGATGCTTTGTTAGGGCTTCCCAGGTGATGCAGTGGTAAATAATCCACCTGCCAATGCAGTAGGTACAAGAGATGTGGGTTTGATCCGTGGATTGGGAAGACACCCTGGAGAAGGAAATGGCAACCCACTCCAGTATTCTTGCCTGGAAAATTCCATGGACAGAGGAGCCTGGTGGGCTACAGTCCATGGGGTCACAAAAAGTCAGACACAACTGAGCGACTGAGCACAACCACACATGCTTAATTATTTCAAGAAAGGTAAAAATACAACTGAAACACACAGAAAAATGATTTTGATTTGTGCAATGTGTGAAGAAAATGCTGTGACCAATTGAATATGTCAAAAGTTGTTTGCAAAGTTTTGTGCTTGCAAAGTTGAAGTTGATAGCAATCAAATCGAGACATTAACCGAGAACAATTAATGTTATACCACATAGGAGATAGCCAACATACTCAGAATATCCACATCAGGCAGTGAAAATCATTTGCACCAGCTTGATTATATTAATCGCTTTGATGTTTGGATTCTATGTAAGTTAAGCAGAGGGGGAAAAACCTTCTTGACTGTATTTCTACAGGCAATTTTCTACTTAAATGTAATGAAGATGTTCTATTTTTAAAACAAATTGTGATGGGGAATGATAAGTGGATACAGCACAATAATGTGGAATGCAAGAAATCATGGGGCAGGTGAAATCAATCACCACCAACCACACCAAAGGCCAGTCTTCATGCAAAGAAGGTGATGTGTGTATATGGTGGGATTGGAAGGGAGTTCTCTGTTATCAGTTCCTTCCAGAAAACTAGACTATTAATTCCAACAAGTACTGCTTCGAGTTGAGATCAACTGAAGTCAGCCATGGATAAAAGATTACAGATTTAGTCAACAGAAAATGCATAATCTTCCATCAGGGAGACCACATGTTTCCTTGATGACCAGGCGAAAACTGTTACAGCTTGACTGGGAAGTTCTGATTCATCAGCCATATTCACTAGACATTTCACCTTCAGATATACATTTATTTCAGCCTTTACAAAATTCTCTTAATGAAAAAAGTTTCAATTCCCTGAAAGACTGTAAAAGGAAGTTGGTACAGTTCTTTGTTCAAAAAGAACTAATGTTTTGGGAAGATGGAATTATAAAGTTGTCTGAAAAAATGGCAAAAGATAGTGAAACAAAATGATGACTATGTTGATCAATTAAAAAAAAATTATCTTTTGTTTTTACTTAAAAACCAAAGGAAATTTTTTGCCCATCCAGTAGTTTAAAAGTAATATAATTAATAGATCTATTATGTCTTCTTATACCTGATCACTTTGCTTTCACATCACCTGTGATGTTCACACCTTGAATTATATGCATATATTATTTAATTTCTAATTTAATGTTTTGCTGTGTCAGTTTTGATCATTCTTCTCTTTGCATATCATCTACTATTTCAGGCTATTCCAGTTTTATTTTATTCCTAAAGCTCATATTTTATTGAAATCATAAACAGTACAACATAGTTGCTAATTTTTTTCCTAAGGTAAGTAGGGTTTAGATATGCATTGACTAATGAGATTATGTTTTGTTGATTCCTCATGTTGATTTTTTTTTTCTGGATATCTCATTCTTTAATGAGGAGCAACCACTATATCCAGGCCTACATGTTGTAAATTGACAATGTGAATATGCATTCCAAATTTTCTTTTACTCAGTGTCTACTGGGATACTGACAAAATTCTCCTCTCTTACATTAATCTGGAGAACATTACATGTGTACTCTCAAGTTTATGGTTTCTGGTTAATGCTTATTTGGTGCAACTGAGACAGAATTGTTTTATCCTCACTGTTGTTATTGTTGACTCGCTCAGTTGTGTCTGACTCTTTGCAACTCCATGGACTGCAGCATGCCAGGCTTCCCTGTCCTACATTATCTCCTGGAGTTTGCTCAAATTGATGTCCATTGAGTCGATGATGCTATCCAACCATCTCATCCTCCGTTGCCCCCTTCTTCTGTTGCCTTCAATCTGTCCCAGCATCAGAGTCTTTGTCAGTGAGTTGGCTCTTCACATCAGGTGGCCAAACTGTAGGAGCTTCAGCTTCAGCATCAGTCCTTCCAATGAATATTTCCTTTATGACTGACTGATTTGATGTCCTTGCAGTCCAAGGGACTCGTAAGGGTCTTCTCCAGCATCACAGTTCAAAAGCATCTATTCTTTGGCACTCATTCAGCCTTCTTTATGGTCCAACTCTCACACCCATATATGACTACTGGAAAAACCATAGTTTTGACTATATGAACACTGGTCAGCAAAGTGATATCTCTGCTTTTTAATATGCTATCTAGGTTTGTCATAGTGTCTCTTCCAAGGAGCAGGCATCTTTTAATTTCATGGCAGCAGTCATCATCCACAGTGATTTTGGAGGCCAAGAAAATAAAATCTGTCACCTTTTCCATTGTTTCCCCATCTATTTGCCATGAAGTGATGGGACCAGATGCCATGATCTTAGTTTTTTGAATGTTGAGTTTAAGCCAACTTTTTCACACTTTTCTTTCACCTTCATCAAGAGGCTCTTTAGTTCCTCTTTGCTTTCTGCCATAAGGGGGGTGTCATCTGCTGAGGTTATTGATATTTCTCCAGGCAATCTTGATTCCAACTTGAACTTTATCCAGCCCAGAATTTCACATGATGTACTCTGCATGTAAGTTAAATAAGCAGGATGACAATATACAGCTTTGATGTACTCTTTCCCAATTTTGAAACAGTCCACTATTCCACATCCGATCCTAACTGTTGCTCCTTGATCAACATACAGGTTTCTCGGGAAGCAAAGGTAGTCTTGTATTCCCATCTCTTTAAGAATTTTCTACAGTTTTTTGTGATCCAGTCAAAGGCTTTAGCATAATCAATAAAGCAGAAGTAGATGTGTTTCTGGAATTCTCTTGCTTTTTCTATGATCCATCGGATGTTGGGAATTTGATCTCTGGTTCCTCTGCATTTCCTCTGGTTCCTCTTATCTCCACTACCTGGTTCCTTTACAATGAGAGGTCAGTCTGGTGTATTGTTTAAAAGCACAGTATCTCAAAACATATCACTCAGGTTCAAACCCAGCTCTGCAACCTATTGGAGGTGTGACCTTGGGCAAATCACTTAGCTTGTCTCTGCTTTAATTAGCATATCTCTAAAATAGAGATGATAATCCTTACCTCACAGTGCTGCTATAATTCTGTGGCAAATGAATGTAACTGCTTATTAATTTATGTTTGGGTCTTTCTTTAATATTTTTTTTTATTTTTAATTGAAGGATAATTGCTTTACAATGTTGTGTTGATTTTTGCTGTACAACAGCGTAAATCATCCATAAGTATATGTATATCCCCAACCTCTTTATGTTCCCTCCCACCTCCCCATCCCAGAGCACCGGGCTAAGCTTCCCATGTTGTACAGCTACTTCCCACTAACTATTTATTTTACACATGGCAGTGTATATATGTCAATGCTACTCAATTCATCCCACCCTCTCCTTCTCCTGCTTGCCAGTTGAAAATAAAAATCTCTACACAGTACTGCCGCTGCTGCTGCTGCTAAGTCACTTCAGTTGTGTCCGACTCTGTGCGACCCCATAGATGGCAACCCACCAGGCTCCCCCGTCTCTGGGATTCTCCAGGCAAGAACACTGGAGTGGGTTGCCATTTCCTCCTCCAATGCATGAAAGTGAAAAGTAAAAGTGAAGTCGCGCAGTCGTGTCCAACTCTTCGCAACCCCATGGACTGCAGCCCACCAGGCTCCTCCGTCCATGGGATTTTCCAGGCAAGAGTACTAATTCCCTTAATTCCCTATGTTTTTCTGTTTCTACTCTCACTTACAGCTGATTTTATATCCAGGCATTATAGGCTTCATCGGTCCCTATTCACCTCTGTCTAGTTTACATACTATGACTTTCAGACACTCAATTGATAGGAAATTTACTGTTGGTCAATTTTGTTTGCCTCAGCCAGGGGAATAATCACTGCTCTTTGTGGTTGAACACAGGCCTCCATTTCTGATATAGGAATGGGGAATAGGGACTCATTCCCATCTACTATCTGCCTATCCATGCAACACTTTTGGGGGCCCAGACATGAGTGCCATCCTTATCAATCTGATACTTTTGCAAAATTAATACTTTAAGTTTGGCAACTCTGTGTATCCCTCCCCCTCATAAAACACTTTTACAGCCTCACTTTATAAAGATGAAAGAACTGAGGTTCAGAGAAACTTAGCATCACAAAGCTAGCAAATGGATAAGCTAGACTTATTTTTCACTCCCTCATACTACAAATGATTCCTCTCTCTACCCTCAAACTGGGTCAACTTTCGTTGTTCCCTACATCATTAATGATGCCACTATTCCTCTAGTTTTGTGGACTAAATTTCTGAGTTCGCCTTAACACTTCCTGGTCCCTCATCATCGCTCATGTCGCATTCATTTTTCACTCCTGTTTATTTCACTTCTGAAATAGAACTAAAGCCATCCACTTCTCTCCCTTTCTACCTCCACAATATCAGTGCATGTAGACATCATCTTTCCCGGGACCCCTTCCATAGGCTCACCCACATTCACTCGGATGTTCCCCAATCTATCCTCCAGGATGCTGTCAATGTAATTTTTCTGATTGTTGAAAGCTCTCAGACACAGTCTGGCCATTTCCTACCCCTCCCAACACTGACTCACATCCTTTCCTACTACCTCTCAGTTTAAGCATCCCTTTCGTAGGGAAGCTTTCTCTGACTTCCCTCAATTACCTGACTCCTTCCAGGTTAATTGTGTATTGTCTGCCTCTACCCTGCCCAGAATGATATCTCTAAAAAGACAAGGAATTTCCTCTATATGTTTACCTAAAGCAGTGCCTGGCTCAGAATAGGCCCTCAAATAAATATTTAACACATTATTCACTTTATAGTAAAGTTGCAACTCTACAAGTGTTCCTGTGTTCTCAGAGGCTTTCCAGTGGGGAGCTTGATCAGACAAAGCTTAGTTGACCACCGTAGCTTGGAAGTCAAGTGCATTATTTTAAAAGCCAATCATTTGGACTTTCTGCAATACATATCAGATTTTTAAAAAATATATAGTTAATAGCCCAGAGCATCTTTTCTTTGGTAATGTCAGAGAAGACAATTGAAGTCACTGAATTTGCATTAGGAGCAGCAACTTTCCCTCAAACAGTAGCTGTCTTAGGGCAAGGGCAAACGTTCAGCAATGCTGGCTAGACTGGGTTGGTCATAGACCCTGCTCTAGATATACTATCCAATGAAACTGGTTTTGGTTACTAATACTCATGGCATTCCTTTAGGGTTTTTTTCCAATTCTTTTCAGTTCTAAAGTTCTTACTCTATTTATGATGATTTCAACTGCCAGCAAAAGCTTCTATCCAAAACTGCTAGATGAGAAGATACTTGAATTAGAATTTCTATTAATAAATATTATAAACAATGACAGTGTCATTCATCTAATAAGTTATATTAAATCATGGAAGAAATACGAAAGATGTGTCTGGTGTGTTTTTCCTCCTGATGGATTTTTTCTCTGCCCAATAATAGTCCTTAAATTGTTAAGATGATAGGAGATGTGTGAAAGTGAAAGTGAAGTAGTTCACTTGTGTCCGACTCTTTGTGACCCCATGGACTATAGCCTACCAGGCTCCTCTGTCTATGGGATTTTCCAGGCAAGAGTACTGGAGTGGGGTGCCATTTCCTTCTCCAGGGGATCTTCCCAACCCAGGGATTGAATCCAGGTCTCCCGCATTGTAGGCAGATGCTTTACCATCTGAGCCACAAGGGAAGCCCAAGAGAGATGTGTTCATGGCATTTACTCCTCCTGACATTTCATTTTTGGGTCTTGTTAATATACTGGGAGATTAAAACTAGTTCTACAAAATGAAATTGTTAACAGTTGAAATCCATGGGTTCTCATTGTTATGCCACAAATTCAAATTCATAAAATCATTTACTGTTACATAAATGCTATTATCTGAACTAAATATCACTTACTATGGGCTCAATAAAGGACAGAAATAGTATGGACCTAACAGAAGCAGAAGATATGAAGAAGAGATGGCAAGAATACACAAAAGCACTGTACAAAAAAGATCTTCACAACCCAGATAATCACAATGGTGTGATCACTCACCTAGAGCCAGACATCCTGGAATGTGAAGTCAAGTGGGCCTTAGAAAGCATCACTACGAACAAAGCTAGTGGAGGTGATGGAATTCCAGTTGAGCTATTTCAAATCCTGAAAGATGATGCTGTGAAAGTACTACACTCAATATGCCAGCAAATTTGGAAAACTCAGCAGTGGCCACAGGACTGGAAAAGATCAGTTTTCATTCCAATCCCAAAGAAAGGCAATGCCAAAGAATGCTCAAACTACCGCACAATTGCACTCATCTCACAGGCTAGTAAAGTAATGCTCAAAACTCTCCAAGCCAGGCTTCAGCAATATGTGAACCGTGAACTTCCAGATGTTCAAGCTGGTTTTAGAAAAGGCAGAGGAACCAGAGATCAAATTGCCAACATCCGCTGAATCATCAAAAAAGCAAGAGAGTTCCAGAAAAACATCTATTTCTGCTTTATTGACTATGCCAAAGCCTTTGACTGTGTGGATCACAATAAACTGTGGAAAATTCTGAAAGAGATGGGAATACCAGACCACCTGACCTGCCTCTTGAGAAATCTGTATGCAGGTCAGGAAGCAACAGTTAGAACTGGACATGGAACAACAGACTGGTTCCAAATAGGAAAAGGAGTACGTCAAGGCTGTATATTGTCACCCTGTTTATTTAACTTATATGCAGAGTACATCATGAGAAACGCTGGACTGGAAGAAACACAAGCTGGAATGAAGATTGCTGGGAGAAATATCAATAACCTCAGATATGCAGATGACACCACCCTTATGGCAGAAAGTGAAGAGGAACTAAAAATCCTCTTGATGAAAGTGAAAGAGGAGAGTGAAAAAGTTGGCTTAAAGCTCAACATTCAGAAAATGAAGATCATGGCATCCAGTCCCATCACTTCATGGGAAATAGACGGGGAAACAGTGGAAACAGTGTCAGACTTTATTTTTGGGGGGCTCCAAAATCACTGCAGATGGTGATTGCAGCCATGAAATTAAAAGACGCTTACTCCTTGGAAGGAAAGTTATGACCAACCTAGACAGCATATTCAAAAGCAGAGACATTACTTTGCCAACAAAGGTTCGTCTAGTCAAGGCTATGGTTTTTCCTGTGGTCATGTATGGATGTGAGAGTTGGACTGTGAAGAAGGCTGAGCGCCAAAGAATTGATGCTTTTGAACTGTGGTGTTGGAGAAGACTCTTGAGAGTCTCTCCAAGGGACTGCAAGGAGATCCAACCAGTCCATTCTGAAGGAGATCAGCCCTGGGATTTCTTTGGAAGGGATGATGCTGAAGCTGAAACTCCAGTACTTTGGCCACCTCATGCGAAGAGTTGACTCATTGGAAAAGACTCTGATGCTGGGAGGGATTGGGGGCAGGAGGAGAAGGGGACGACAGAGGATGAGATGGCTGGACTGGATGGCATCACTGACTCAATGGACGTGAGTCTGAGTGAACTCCGGGAGTTGGTGATGGACAGGGAGGCCTGGCGTGCTACGATTCATGGGGTCACAAAGAGTCGGACATGACTGAGCGACTGAACTGAACTGATATGGAAAGCAATATCCACATACGTCCTTTTCCTACAACAATTCTCTAAATCTCTGATACCAGCTGGGTATTCTACAATTCATTCATATTCTGACACTAACTACCCAGAGTTAGCATCAGACTCCATAGATATAACGGCTCAATCACTTAAGACTACATTCACTTCAGACACCAGTCACAATTCCTGGTCCTACACTTCTGTCAGACTTGTCTAAAACTCAGGAGCTCCCACAACCTACCCCTACCCTCAGCTTCAGTAATTATTAATAGAATGACTCATAGCAGTCAGAAAAATCACTGTACCTGGATTACTGGTTTATTGTAAAGGTTACAACTCAGCCAAATGGTTGAGATGCGTGGGGCATGGTATTAGGAGGAAGGAGCAGAGCTTTCAGGCCCTGTCCAGGAAAGCCACCCTCCCAGCACACTGAGGTGTTTACCAGCACAAAGCTCCCTGAATCTCACTGGTTTTCAAGGTCTTGTTCCTTAGACCTGCTTGATTAAATCATTGGTCACAGGCGATTAAACTCCATTCCCAGCCACTTTCCCCTACAACAAGTGTGGCCAGTTTCTCCCTTGAAATTATCTAAAGGGCCACCTTAAGTCACGTCTTGAACATAAACTCATAGTGAAAAAAGTTCATTTCTATGAACAACAGAAGACACTCCATCACTTAGGAAATTCAAAGGTTTTTTAAGAGCTCTGTGACAGGAACCACAAATAAAAACCAATTTTTTTATACTGCTGCTGCTGCTAAGACGCTTCAGTCGTGTCCGACTCTGTGCGACCCCATAGACGGCAGCCCACCAGGCTCCCCCATCCCTGGGATTCCCTAGGCAAGAACACTAGAGTGGGTTGCCATTTCCTTCTCCAATGCATGACAGTGAAAAGTGAAAGTGAAGTCGCTCAGTCATGTCCAACTCTTCTCGACTCCATGGATGGCAGCCTACCAGACTCCTCTGCCCATGGGATTTTCCAGGCAAGAGTACTGGAGTGGGGTGCCATTGCCTTCTCCGAATGAGAGAGCAGTGGCAGAATACTTGATCTAGATAATATATTTACATATTCTGATTGCTAATACCTTATGTTATGTTGAAAAAAATAAGTAAATTAAAATGTCTTCCAGTGCTAGCCTTGTAAAGAATTTAATTTCAATTATCTAAAAAAATTTTTGAATATGTAGTTCCCTTCCTATATTTTTAAAATAAGTAATACTTGCTAAAGAGTTCTGTAAAAAGAGACAGGTATAGCAACTTGTTCAATACAAACTGATTAAATTTTCCATGTTATTTTTATATTGAACTGCAATATGTTCTCAATTTACTCAAATTTTGCACATGTTATAGGTTAATCCTTTAATAATACTTTCAGAAGAAATATCACTTAACAATGATATTGCAGTGTTTCTACTTTCTTATAGCAAGGATTTAATAGCAGCTATTCTTAGCTGAGATAATTCTTTGCTAATTAGTTCATATTATCAGTTTTTTAAAATTGATACGTGTACTAAAAAGTCATGCACAAACTTGGGAACATACTATGTTGTAGTTTGCTCTAGCTGGTGCTCTTTTCTATCTTCCTAAAGAGATAAACCACTGAATCTATACAATGTACACTGGACAATGGCAGTGTAAATTATCACTACTATATGAGCAAGTATAATTCCAATTAATACAATGTCCTTTGTTATATTTACATACCTATCTTAATTTGTATTATGAGGTTTTCTTTGATTATTAATTTCCGATTCACTCCTTTTTCTTTTTCTAGAATTAAGTCTCTGGGCTCTTGAGTTATACTGCCTAACTCTACCACTTACAAATCTTCAATCTTTCAACAAGTTATTTAACTCTTCTGTGCCTTGGTTTCCTCATCTGTAAAATGGAGAACATATTAGCATTCACCTAATAATACCATTGTGAGGATAACATCTCATTGCATGTAAAGGATAAAAAAAAGACTCTAGCACATAATAAAAGGTTAACAAACATGAATTATTATTGATAGTCTTGTCACCATATTCCTATAGAACTTCTAATTTATAGACTCTTCATTGTGTTTCAATTTTGAATAGGGTTTGCATTTAAATCCAATATTTTAAATTTTCTAAATTGCTACATTTTCATGGATGCCATGTTTTCTAGACTCTTATGGGGAACATGAACTAGAGAGTTTTGAAAATTTGCTTCTGTTTCTTGAAATAAATCTCTTTTATTACCTCCAAAGGATATTTGCTTTATCTCCTCACAGTGGTTTTCTTCCCCAGAACTACTACATATTTCCATTGGCTTGATGATTTTTCTTTTTTTTTTTTAATTTCATTATTATTATTATTATTTTACTTTATAATATTGTATTGGTTTTGCCATACATCAACATGCATCCACCACGGGTGTACATGTGTTCCCCATCCTGAACCCCGCTCCCACCTCCTTCCCCGTACCATCCCTCTGGGTCATCCCAGTGCACCAGCCCCAAGCTTCCTGTATCCTGCATCGAACCTGGACTGGCGATTCGTTTATTACATGAAATTATACATGTTTTAATGCCATTCTCCCAAATCATCCCCCCTCCCCTCTCTCACAGAGTCCAAAAGACTGTTCTATACATCAGTGTCTCTTTTGCTGTCTCGCATAGAGGGTTGTCGTTACCATCTTTCTAAATTCCATATATATGCGTTAGTATACTGTATTGGTGTTTTTCTTTCTGGCTTACTTCATTCTGTATAATAGGCTCCAGTTTCATCCACCTCATTAAAACTGATTCAAATGTATTCTTTTTAATGGCTGAGTAATACTCCATTGTGTATATGTACCACAGCTTTCTTATCCATTCATCTGCTGATGGACATCTAGGTTGCTTCCATGTCCTGGCTATTATAAAGAGTGACACGATGAACATTGGGGGTACACGTGTCTCTTTCAATTCTGGTTTCCTTGGTGTGTATGCCCAGCAGTGGGATTGCTGGGTCGTATGGCAGTTCTATTTCCAGTTTTTTAAGGAATCTCCACACTGTTCTCCATAGTAGCTGTACTAGTTTGCATTCCCACCAACAATGTAAGAGGGTTCCCTTTTCTCCACATCCTCTCCAGCATTTATTGCTTGTAGACTTTTGGATCACAGCCATTCTAACTGGCGTGAAATGGTACCTGGTTGTGGCCTGATGATTTTTCTGTTGTTCAACTTTACAGAGTGAGACTCTTGTTCAGTTGGGGGAGTTGATGTGGGATCAGTCAGCAGTTAGGAAGGTTTCATTTCTGTTTTAGTTACAGTCAAAGGGGAAAAGGAAACATCTTCATTTTCTGAGGCTTTATTTTGCTGGATCTGAGAGTCCCAAATGCCTTCAGGAGTTGTCTGGGAGAAGGACCCACATGACAAACATTTCTGCTGTGGAAAGAGGGTTTCTTTTCCACAATTGTTGAATCCCAAATTATAGGTGAGCACCTGGCCCTGCCTTTTCCACCTAACGGTACTAATCTCACGGGTGGTCTGTCATGACACCAGCCACCTCAGCCAGTTTTTCTATTGGTGCCCGGTATTATTTGCCCTCCATTCACTCACTACTGGAGGGGACTGAATCTTCAGGTTCTGTTCAGAGATTGGACTTTGTCAACGACGTTAGGCAATCTTGTTTTCTTATTTCCCATGTGAAATTTTTTGTTGTAAGTGTCTTATCACAAACTAGTTTTTTATGACTTTCCATCTGCTCCCATCTGCAATAGATTTTGTAGGGACGGTCCTCTAACACGGGCCTCTTAATGGACTTCTTTCCTGTTATACAACATGTTAATGATTTTTAAAAAATTTCTCCCATTATTTATATTTCTTTGATCAATTTCTTGGAACAGTGTTAAATATATGTGCTCACATTACTATCCTGAAATGCAAATCTCCTGTTTTCTTTTCTTTTTTTTTAAATGGGAGATCCTTACTTTTCCAAAGCACTGACATTAGTGTATTATGGACCCAAATTTGAAATATGTGATTAAATATGTAATATATCTCCTTGAAAAAGTAAGTTACCTTATTTCTTGTTAATTATACTAAGTCCATTCTCTTGGATTTGTTGTTGAATTTTTGTTAAACAAATAAATAAGCAAGATACCATGAATTTTTAAGCTGCTACTTGATAATTATATGAAAATATTCATAGAATATGTTGCAATGTAATAAAGACAACAAATGTGTAGAAAATAGTCTCTCTTGGATATTAGAAAATAGAAAACATATTTTCAAAAACCAAAGCTTTGAATCCACTGAATTAAGTCCAGTTCTTTGATGAGAGGAAAGTTTTACTTTTACTTGGTTCATCCTACCTTATTAATTCTAAAAGATCTTATTTTATGACTCCTGTACATGAGTATTTTTCTCCTTTCCAAAATTCATGTTCATTTGCAGCACATATTTGTTAAGGTCTTATGTTCCTAAAATTTGTGTTTCAAAAGGTATTTTTTCATTTATAGATGTAGCATGATTTGTAATGTTGAAGTATACTTTTTTCAAATTATAACACTTCTGCAGAAATTCTGATATGCCCTGCAGGCTACTTAAGTATACATCTGACTTCTCCCTAATTCCTCTGAATAAAAATGATAGTCTAAAAGAAAAACACTGGTTTATATGGAGAAAGTACATCGAAATCTTTGTTTTGCTTATTTATTTTTATAGTAGAGATATTGTCTGGCTAAGAACCAAACTCTGATTTTTCCTTTTAAGTGAGTGAAGTCACTCAGTCGTGTCCGACTCTTTGCAACCCCATGGAGTGTAGCCTATCACGCTCCTCCATCCATCGGATTTTCCAAGCAAGAATACTGGAGTGGATTGCCATTTCCTTCTCCAGGAAATCTTCCTGACCCAGGGATTGAACCCAGGTCTCCTGCATTGTAGGCAGACGCTTTACCGTCTGAGCCACCAGAGAAGTCCTTTTCTTTTTAACGCTTCTCTATATGGTCAAGGCAGAGCTGACCACTTCCAGCTCTAAGGGTGCAAATAACAGGTTCTGTCCATTCTGCAGGTTTTATTCCATTCACTTAAAATGCCTCTCTAGTCCCAGGCCTTCAGAGTTACCTACAGTACATCCTAATCTCATCCAAATGACCTCCACATAACTGTAACTATGGGTTATGTGCCCCCTTCTCTGGGAGTTTTCCTGAACCAAGCTTGGCTTATACTACCTACATACGTTCATCACTAATACACTTCTTCTCACATAGTATTGAAAAATACCTCTTTAAATGCCTTTCCTACCTAATGAAAAGCTCAGCAGGCAAGAACTATTCCTTCCTCAAATTTCTATTTAAAGTACCAGGCATAATATCTGCTCTCAGAAATATTTGTGAGTTAATTACTAAATGATGTTACCATACTAAACATTCAAATGATAAAGAGAGAACTTGAACACCACTATCACAGTGCTGGCAACCCTAAGAACATTAGTAACTACTCGTACTTTAAGTGTGGGGGTAATCTATGCTTTATGACTAACGAATAAATATTTCTGAGTTATTTTGTAAAAATTTTGCAGTCATCATGTAAATGACAGCATTATGTAATGTTGACAGGAGTTAAAATTTAGCCATGACTCATATTCATATCAGGTTTTCATGGCAAATGTGACAGAGAAATAAGACAATTATCCAGGAAATCAGGGTGTGTGGTGGGAATAGAAAGCCTTGACCTAATGAAAGTGAGTTTAGAATTTAATTCAGCTTTGATTTTCAATTATGACAGAAAAAAGAGTAGCACTCCACTTATTTCAGGATCCTTCAGGCTTCCTAACCTCCTGGTTCTGGTGCAGACTTTCTTTCTAAACAAATGCTTTTCATCAACATAACCTGTGGGATTCTGTGCATAAAGCTGTACTTCTGAGGAGAACCATGCATCTAACAACTACTCAGAAGTATACTAATTCTCTTAATGCTTAAAGAGTAAATAGATATTATTCCAAGAAGGAAAAAATTGAGTATTTATACAAAATTACAGTTATAGAGGGCTTTCCTGGTGGCTTAAACAGTAAAGAATCTGCCTGCAATGTGGGACACTTGGGTTCGATCCCTGGGTCGGGAAGATCCCCTGGAGAAGGGAATGACTATCCACTCCAGTATTCTTGCCTGGAGAATCCCGTGGTCAGAGGAGCCTGGTGGGCTACAGTCCAGTGGGTCACAAAGAGTCAGACACGACTGAGCAACTAAAACACATAGTTACAGAGAAATAACTAGAGAAACTGGAAAAACTATGCACTTTCAACGTTTCAAACCATTTGAACTTTTAGAGGGAAAATATAAATCTACTTGCAAAACAAAGAAATACAGGCAATTAGGGATGGATTAAAAAGAAGCATTAAAAACAAACCAAAAAAAAGCATAAAGCAAGGGGACATAACCAAGAGTAAACACATCAAAACATGCAGAATATCTATACACAGAAAATATTAATCAGTACTTAGGGACATTGTTTGAAATAGTAAAATACTGAGTGCAATCAAAAAAGATCAAATAAAGTAGGGATACTTCGTATAATCAAATACAACTTAGCCACTAAAACTTAGAAATGAACTGTTTTCTTTATACTGACATGGAGCAGTTGTCAAGATATACTGTAAAGTGACAAAGCTAAGGTATAGATTATTGTGTAAAACAGAAAAAATTAATGTCCTATATAAATATATGTATATACAATATAATATAATATATATGACATATATGCTTAGATTTGAATCAAAAGGCTCATGAAAATAATGGTTGCTTCTGGTGAGTAGCATTTGGGGTAAGAAAGAAACTTGCTTTTCATTATATAATTTGTTGTGTTATATAACTGAATATGTTTTAATGTGCATGAATTATCTTTTAAGTTTTTTTACGTAAAAAGATAAAATCCCTGTTCTGACACTTAAAGTTAAAAGCCACTGGTCTAGTATGATCATTTAGACCTTAGTAAAGTCACTGTGGGAGAAGGCAATGGCACCCCACTCCAGTACTCTTGCCTGGAAAATCCCATGGACGGAGGAGCCTGGTGGGCTGCAGTCCATGGGGTCCCTAGGAGTCGGACACGACTGAGCAACTTCACTTTGACTTTTCACTTGCATGCATTGGAGGAGGAAATGGCAACCCACTCCAGTGTTCTTGCCTGGAGAATCCCAGGGATGGGGGAGCCTGGTGGGCTGCTGTCTATGGGGTTGAGCAGAGTCGGACACAACTGAAGCGACTTAGCAGCAGCAGCAGCAAAGTCACTGTGTAGCAGAGGTTCTTAACATGGTTCTGTGCCATGGACCCCTTGCTAGACCAGGAGAGCTTTTGGACTCATTCCTCTTAAAGTTTTGACTTTTTTAACTGGATAAGGTAAAATAATAGACATAGGATCATAAAAGAAATAAAATTATGAAATTAGTTATAAAACTTTTTTAATACCTAGATCTGATGTTGGGTCAGATTTTTGTAATAGTGATGAACATAAATGATATTTTGAGATATGCAAAACAGCTCTGTTATGATATGAAAATATCTTCAGTTTCTTTTGGTGAAAAAATCATAAGTAATGCTAATGCTACATTGTTTGCTACATAGGTTAAATCCCTGTTAAAATTAGTGAAAATAAATATTATATATATATTTTTTTCCCCTCACTTTCATAGTCACATTCACAGACTTCTCTGTCTATCCAGGAATTTACTGAGTGTCTGTGGACTCCAAATTAAGAACCTTTTCTTTATAAGAATTCTCTGATAGTAAATTCTTTCAGATTCAAAAAAATTAGTGCGTATCTTTGTCATAAGGGTTTCAGATGAGTAGCTAATGTGTTAATATAGAATTTTTCTTAATTTCCACTTATACATATGTTTGAATATGTTTGGGATATTAATTTTTTCTAGATACCACAGTCAACAAGTCAGTCAGAGATATTGTGACAATTTTGAGTTTATACTAAACTATGAAATGAAAAATACATCAATCAGTTACCCAGTGGATCGTTTCCATGCAGACATCTGTTATTATTGATTCTAGGTTTGGGTTTTTTTTTTTTTTTTGGTAATTAAACTTCATCTTTTTTCTCCAGCCCACCCTAAAATCAGTGAATTACAGCTTTTTTCATTTTCTTTACTTTTTACACAGGCCTTAGCTGCGATTCATGGGGTTGCAAAGCGTCGGACACGACTGAGCAACTGATCTGATCTGATCTAATCTAGCTAGTAACAGCTCCCATACGTCTCCATATCAGGACAGGTGGCTACTAAAACCTACATCTTCATTTGGTTTTATACAGCAGTGCATTTTTTTAGCCTGGAATAAATGATTGAATGAAATTGCTCAAATTCCAACACCCTTGCCTTTTAAACAATCGTTGCTTCTTCATTTTGTCTCAACCATCAATGCTGTTAATTCTTTGAACCCTCTTTAAGCTGCAAAATGTCCACTTGAAAACCTTAATCAGTCAGAAAGTTGGTAAATTATACCTTCATGCTATCCATATTGAATACCCATTACTCCTGGACATAGCACATTAACTGACTCATTAGCTATTTCAAACCATATGGACTTGGGTTTGGGCGGGTCATTTTGATAATATCCTGAGGTGAGTTTCCTAATTATTGCAATTATGTGATCTCAATCATGAGGCCAGGCTCACAAAATAGTGTCAGTGCCTTTAGAATGAGTGTCAGTGCACCCAGACAATGACTGAGATGAGCAACATGCTCTTTGGTTGTTATAAGTCCCTTGATACCCAAAAAGTAATTACTTGAAAAGTTCTGAGAAAATGTCTTGAGAATCAAGTAAGCATGGAATGTTGCAGTGCTTGACAGCCATGAATAGATGGGCCAGAGCTGAAAGTGGGGAAACTTGAATATTTAATATTGATGCTGTTTAGACATTATGTTTCTAATATAAACCTCAAATAGTATTTTAAGCAACAAGCAGATTTTTTTAAAAAAAGGGAATGAGAAAAGAGTAAATGTAAAAAATATGTAGTCTGTGGGAAATTCTGTAAAGATATTACAGAAAACAAATGTGGGAGATTAGAAGTTCACATACTTGAGGTGATGGAGGGAAACAAGAGGTTTTTTTTTTTTTTTATAACAAAGATTTTTACTGTAAAGTATACATGAAAGTTATCATTGAAAGTGTACAGTTTTGTGGCATTACATGCATTCTCATTGTTCTGCAACCATCACCACAACTATCTTCAAAATTTTTCATCCTGCAAAACTGAAATTCTAGCCTAATGCAGTAAGTCTTCAGTCTCTCCTCCTCCTGGCCCCTGGTAATGACCAATCTGCTTTCTGTCTCTGAATTTGTCTACTCTGGGTACCTCATGTAAGTGTCATCATACAATATTTATTCTTTTGTGACTATTCCTATGTCACTTAGCATATCTTTAAAGTTCATCTATATTATAGCATGTGTCAGAATTTTCCTCCTTTAGTAAGGATGAATAATATTTCTGAATGTATATATGTATTTTTATACATATCACATTGTTTATCCATTCATCTATTGGTGGACATTTGAGCTACTTCCACCTTTTAGCTACTGAAAATGAAACAGAGGAAATCCCCAAAACTTACCACTTCCTTTAATTTTTCTGGCATCTTTACCTAACAGCCAAAGATAAACATTCAGTTCAATTCGGTTTAGTCACTCAGTCATATCTGATTCTTTGCAACCCCATGAATCACAGCACATCAGGCTTCCCTGTCCATCACCAACTCCTGGAGTTTACCCAAACTCACGTCCATCAAGTTGGTGATGCCATCCAGCCATCTCATCCTCTGTCGTCCCCTTCTCCTCCTGCCCCCAATCCCTCCTAGCATCAGGAGGGATTCTGATGAGTTGATTCCAATGAGTCAACTCTTCACATGAGATGACCAAAGTATTGGAGTTTTAGCTTCAACATCAGTCCTTCCAATGAACACCCAGGACTGATCTCCTTTAGGATGGACTAGTTGGATCTCCTTACAGTCCAAGGGACTCTCAAGACTCTTCTCCAACACCACAGTTCAAAAGCATCAATTCTTCGGCGCTCAGCTTTCTTCACAGTCCAACTCTCACATCCATACATGACCACTGGGAAAACCATAGCCTTGACTAGATGGACCTTTGTTGGCAAAGTAATGTCTCTGCTTTTTAATATACTATCTAGGTTGGTCATAACTTTCCTTCCAAGGAGTAAGCATCTTTTAATTTCATGGCTGCAGTAACCATCTGCAGTGATTTTGGAGCCCCCCAAAAAATAAATTCTGCCACTGTTTCCACTGTTTCCCCATCTATTTCCATGAAGTAATGGGATGATCTTGATCATCCATGATCTTAGTTTTCTGAATGTTGAGTTTTAAGCCAACTTTTTCACTCTCCTCTTTCACTTTCATCAACAGGCTTTTTAGTCCTCTTCACTTTCTGCCATAAGGGTGGTGTCATCTGCATATCTGAAGTTATTGATATTTCTCCCGGCAATTGTGATTCCAGCTTGTGCTTCCTCCAGCCCAGCATTTCTCATGATGTATTCTGCATATAAGTTAAATAAGCAGGGTGACAATATACAGCCTTGACGTACTTCTTTTCCTATTTGGAACCAATCTGTTGTTCCATGTCCAGTTCTATCTGTTGCTTCCTGACCTGCATATAGGTTTCTCAAGAGGCAGGTCAGGTGGTCTGCTATTCCCATCTCTTTCAGAATTTTCCAGTTTCTTGTGATCCACACAGCCAAAGGCTTTGGCATAGTCAATAAAGCAGAAATATATGTTTTTCTGGAACTCTCTTGTTTTTTCCATGATCCAGCAGATGTTGGCAATTTGATCTCTGGTTCCTCTGCCTTTTCTAAAATCAGCTTGAACATCTGGAAGTTCACGGTTCACATATGCTGAAGCCTGGCTTGGAGAATTTTGAGCATTACTTTACTAGCGTGTGAGATGAGTGCAATTGTGCAGTAGTTTGAGCATTCTTTGGCATTGCCTTTGTTTGGGATTGGAATGAAAACTGGCCTTTTCCAGTCCTGTGGCCACTGCTGAGTTTTCCAAATTTGCTGGCGATTGAGTGCAACACTTTCACAGCATCATCTTTCAGGATTTGAAATAGCTCAACTGGAATTCCATCACCTCCACTAGCTTTGTTTGTAGTGATGCTTTCTAAGGCCCACTTGACTTCACCTTCCAAGATAAACATTAGCAATCAAAAACTTCTTCCTATGGCTCTAAGATACATGTGAAAGGATTAGCACAATCAGAGCTGCTGAAGTGGGTCATCTGGAGACAACACCTAAGCACTATTACAAAATCAATATGGAAGCTTTGGAGGGGAGTGGTCATGCTCAGGCTGATGTAAACAATGGAACTGTTGAATTCAGAGGTTTTCTGGGAAATGTGGGGTTTCCCTGGTCAGCAGTAAAGAATCCTCCTGCAATGCAGTAGCCACAGGAGATGTGGGTTTGATCCCTGGGTCAGGAAGATCCCCTGGAGGAGGGCATGGCAACCCACTCCAGTATTCTTGCCTGGAGAATCCCATGGACAGAGGAGCCTGGTGAGCTACAGTCCATAGGGTTGCAAAGAGTTGGACACAACTGAAGCGACTTAGCATGCTTGCACGCGCTGGGAAAAGGAAAGAAGTCTGTAATTCCACAGCTGAGTGATGAGCAGATAGCTACCTAGGGAGAAACATTTTAAATATTTAAAATCTAGAGATAGGGAGACACAAGAACAAATTCTGAGATAAATATACATTTAGGCTGGAAATGTGATCAGTGTGAGTAGGTCTCAGCTTGACAAGCACTGTTAACACTTGTGAATAGCTCAAGAGTTCTGGGCAGATATTTCCAATTTAGAGGCTGAAATAACAGGCTTAGAAATCAGAATAAATCAGGAATTAGTAGTAGTTTGTGTGTGTGTGTGTGTGTGTGTGTGTGTGTGTGTGTGTGTGTTTCATTCTGTTAGAAGTATTAAAGCACTTGATAGAGTGTGACATCATTTGTTAGTGGGAATCTAAATTCAGTGGATATATGATGTTTGGCCCATGGAGAAGACACTCGCATTGACTTTAACAATTCTAAATTATTTTTGGTCAGAAAGAGAATCATGGCTTTCTTGATATTTTATTTTGGAAGTGTTTGTTCTAAAATTGAACCTGTCCAAATTTATTCCTAGATAGCCTATCCCCTGACCCATTGAAGCAAATCTGTTACCTAAGTAAGGTAACATTTTATCTCAAGGTTTTGAAACTCTCATAAAGACCTGACTCATAAAATACTAAGCTCTTAAAGTGTAACATAATATTTTTGAGTAACTGTGCACGAGGGTGCTGAATTTAGTTGCTTAATGTGACAGCAACTTTGTGAAAAAGATTAATAATTTTTGGATCTGAAGAGCCTCAAATATAAAGGAAAAAACCTTCACTAGAAACTAAATGTAAATGTGGGTGATAGACCTTGTTTTATCTGCCTGAGGGTTATTTTGTGGAATAAAAGCAGAAGGACAAGGTGGTAAGGCTTCTCTTCTGGACAAAGGACACTTCATATGACCACTGTTTAATTGAGCCATCCTGTCCTCAATCCCATTTAACACCGAACTTTGTACAAAGTATAGCAGAATGGTTCAAAGTACAGATTCTGCAGCTGAACTGCCTGGATTCAAATTCTGTCTCCATTGCTTGCCTGCTGTGTGATCTTAGGCAATGAACTAAACTACTCAGATCCTTGGGTTCATCAACTGTAAAACAGAGACAATAATATATATATATATACACACACATATATATATGTATATGTAAACTTCATTTTTTTGACTATTAAATGAATTAATATCTAGAAAGCAATTAGAACAGGGCCTGGAACATATTAATAGCTCAGTATGTGGTAAACCATTACTGTTGCTCTCACTGTGGTTTCCTCCTTTCATTTGACTAGAAAGTCAAGTGTTCAAAAACCATTTCTACAGTGTATTAACGCATATATATGAAATTTAGAAATATAGTAACGAGGACCCTATATGCAAGACAGCAAAAGAGACAGACATACAGAACAGACTTTTTAGACTCTGTAGGAGAAGGCGAGGGTGGGATAATTTGAGAGAATAGCATTGAAACATATGTGTTACTATATGTGAAACAGATGACCAGTCCAAGTTCAATGCCTGAAATAGGGCACTAAAAGCTGGTACAGTGGGACAACCCAGAGGGATAGGATGGGGAAGGAGATGAGATGGGTTCAGGACAGGGGAACACATGTACACCCATGGCTGATTCATGTCAATGTATGGCAAAAACTACCAAAATATTGTAAAGTAGTTGGCCTCCAATTAAAATAAATAAATTCATTAAAAATAAAATAAAATTATATTTATATGTATAAAAAGGCCAATTCTGGAGAAAGCCCAAACTGAAGAATCACACAAAAAGAGAAAATCATAGGCTAATTTTTTAAATTAAAATATTTACCATATCTTAATTATTTCTAAGTCTTTTATCTGCCTTTATGTTCATTGCTTAGGGCTTTCAGGTCAATTATGATCATGCATAAGTCATGGTTTATCTTCTTACTGTCTCAGAGCTGAGGGCAGCTGGGAACAGTGGCATGAACTTTTTTCAGGGACAGAATGAATCCCCTAGCTGGATTAAAGGTGCTCTTATATCTTGGAAGGCTTTTTCCTAGTGTTTTTTAAGGTTGGTTCAGCTTACCAGAAGGGATGACAGTTGGGTGGCTTTTATGGAAAGGTAAGCTTCTGCTTAGAGACACTCAAAAACCTTTTGCCTGACCTTTGCAGATCACTGGTTCCTCTATTAGCCTTTCCAAGTAGTGCCTCCTTTACCTAACATTTGTTCCCATACTTCTAGGCACTGTTCATCTAATTTATAATGTATAGTAAGCATTCATCAGTTAGCAATGCTCCCTGTGATTTCAGCATAGATGACTACCCTTCATGTATTAGTGTTCTATAAAACTATGTGTAAATGAAATACAATGTGACTCTGCTATGACTTCAACTACTGCAAGTCTTCCCTCGTTCAGCTTTCTCTGTTTCACTTCTTCTATTATGTCATAGAGAAGTACCTAGCACATTTTCCCTTCTGAGAGAATAACAGAAACTCTTTCCATTGCTGAGATTATTGAAATGTCTATTGCCTAAGTGGGGGTTGCCAATGAGACTAAAAGCAAGTGTGTGAAAGAGAAAAAGATAAAGAGGGAGGGGGAGAGTTTAACATGTAATTTATATAATTAATTTCTGTAACATAAAAACATTTTATATATTTGGCTAAGGAACATTGATATGACTCCTGAAGACAACAGATGCACAGCACTCTTCCTATAAATATGAAACAGTGAAAAACAGGTTTTCAAGTAAAAAATAATTTGCAGGTCATGAATTAAGCTTGTCAGTATTGGTGTGTGCAGTTTTTTGGAGAGTAAATATAGTTCCATTTAATTTGTAAACTATATTGACATTAATGGAATAAAAGAACCATTTAATTTTTCTTTTAGGCTAGTGGCTAAAGGGAAATCTTTGTTAACTGCTGAAGACGTATGAATCTGCAAATGTTAGTGAGTTTTAGCTACCCTATGGCTTTATAGTTTTCAACTTCTATATAAAAAAGTAATAATTTAAACTATAGTACCATTTAACTTATTACTTTTTAATATAGAAGTTTAAAACTATGTAGTCATAGGGTAGCTAAAACTCACTAACATTTGCAGATTCATGCCAGTAACACTGAAGAAGTTGAAGTTGAACAGTTCTATGAAGAGTTACAAGACCTTTTAGAACTAACACTCAAAAAAGATGTCCTTTTCATTATAGGGGACTGGAATGCAAAAGTAGGAACTCAAGAAACACCTGGAGTAACAGGCAAATTTGGCCTTGGAGTACGGAATGAAGCAGGGCAAAGGCTAATA
This sequence comes from Bos javanicus, assembly GCF_032452875.1. Lineage (NCBI taxonomy): Eukaryota > Metazoa > Chordata > Mammalia > Artiodactyla > Bovidae > Bos > Bos javanicus. The sequence goes on from NC_083878.1 coordinate 40,538,623, forward strand.
GAGTTTTGCCAAGAAAATGCACTGGTCATAACAAACACCCTCTTCCAACAACACAAGAGAAGACTCTACACACGAACATCACCAGATGGTCAACACTGAAATCAGATTGATTATATTCTTTGCAGCCAAAGATGGAAAAGCTCTGTACAGTCAGCAAAAACAAGACAAGGAGCTGATTGTGGCTCAGATCATGAACTCCGTATTGCCAAATTCAGATTAAATTGAAGAAAGTGGGGGAAACCACTAGCCCATTCAGGTATGACCTAAATCAAATCCCTTATGATTATACAGTGGAAGTGAGAAATAGATTTAAGGGACTAGATCTGATAGATAGAGTGCCTGATGAACTATGGACAGAGGTTCATGACATTGTGCAGGAGACAGGGGTCAAGACCATCCTCATGGAAAAGAAATGCAAAAAATCAAAATGGCTGTTTGAGGAGGCCGTACAAATAGCTGTGAAAGGAAGACAAGTGAAAAGCAAGGGAGAAAGGTAAAAATATAAGCATCTGATTACAGAGTTCCAAAATATAGCAAGGAGAGAAGAAAGTCTTCCTTAGTGATCAATGCAAAGAAATAGAGGAAACCAACAGAATGGGAAAGACTAGAGATGCCTTCAAGAAAATTAGAAATACCAAAAGAACATTTCATGCAAAGATAGGCTCGATAAAGGACAGGAATGGTATGGATCTAACAGAAGCAGAAGATATTAAGAAGAGGTGGCAAGAAAACACAGAAGACCTGTATAAAAAAGAGCTTCATGACCCAGATATTCACAATGGTGTGATCACTGACCTAGAGCCAGACATCCTGGAATGTGAAGTCAAGTGGACCTTAGAAAGCATCACTACGAACAAAGCTAATGGAGGTGATAGAATTCCAGTTGAGCTATTTCAAATCCTGAAAGATGATGCTGTGAAAGTGCTACACTCAATATGCCAGCAAATTTGGAAAACTCAGCCATGGCCACAGGACTGGAAAAGGCCAGTTTTCATTCCAGTCCCAAAGAAAGGCAATGCCAAAGAATGCTCAAACTACCGCACAATTGCGCTCATCTCACATGCTAGTAAAGTAATGCTCAAAATTCTCCAAGCCAGGCTTCAGCATATGTGAACCGTGAACTTCCAGATGTTCAAGCTGGTTTTAGAAAAGGCAGAGGAACCAGAGATCAAATTGCCAACATCCGCTGGATCATGGGAAAAACAAGAGAGTTCCAGAAAAACATATATTTCTGCTTTGTTGACTACACCAAAGCGTTTGGCTGTGTGGATCACAATAAACTGTGGAAAATTCTGAAAGAGATGGGAATACCAGACCATCTGACCTGTCTCTTGAGAAACCTATAAGTAGGTCAGGATGCAACAGATAGAACTGGACATGGAACAACAGACTGGTTCCAAATAGGAAAAGGAGTTCGTCAAGGCTGTATATTGTCACCCTGCTTATTTAACTTATATGCAGAGTACATCATGAGAAATGCTGGGCTGGAGGAAGCACAAGCCGGAATCAAGAGAAATATTTCTCCTTGCCAGGAGAAATATCAATAACATCACATATGCAGATGACACCACCTTTATGGCAGAAAGTGAAGAGGAACTAAAAAGCCTCTTGATGAACGTGAAAGAGGGGAGTGAAAAAGTTGGCTTAAAACTCAACATTCAGAAAACAAAGATCATGGTATCTGGTCCCATCACTTCATGGGAAATAGATGGGGAAACAGTGGAAACAGTAGCAGACTTTATTTTGGGGGGCTCCAAAATCACTTCAGGTTGTGATTGCAGCCATGAAATTAAAAGACGCTTACTCCTTGGAAGGAAGTTATGACCAACCTAGATAGCATATTAAAAAGCAGAGATATTACTTTGCCAACAAAGGTCCATCTAGTCAAGGCTATGGATTTTCCATTGGTCATGTATGGATGTGAGAATTGGACTGTGAAGAAAGCTGAGCACCAAAGAATTGATGCTTTTGAACTGTGATGTTGGATAAGAGTCTTGAGAGTCCCTTGGACTGCAAGGATATCCAGCCAGTCCATCCTAAAGGAGATCAGTCCTGGGTGTTCATTGGAAGGACTGATGCTAAAGCTGAAACTCCAATACTTTGGACACCTCATGCTAAGAGTTGACTCATTGGAAAAGACCCTGATGCTGGGAGGGATTGAAGGCAGGAGCAGAAGGGGACGACAGAGGATGAGATGGCTGGATGTCATCACCGACTCGATGGACATGAGTTTGAGTGAACTCCGGGAGTTGATGATGGACAGGGAGGCCTGGTGTGCTGTAATTCATGGGGTCAAAAAGAGTCAGACACGACTGAGCGACTGAACTGAACTGAACTGGTAGTACCATCTAATGCAAATTAAGGATGTCCTTCCCTTTTAAATCTTTTCCCTTAATAATTTTCTAGAACCTCCATCCCATTATATTCCAGATCTAAGGACACCCAATTCAGGATGCCCAAGGAGGCAGCAGAATGAGAAAAACCTCAGTGGAGGCCAGTGAGAATTCAGGGTTATACATGAAGACAAAACACCTCTCATATGAACTCTGTGAACACAAATAAAATCCCACAGTATTCAAATTACAACTAGGGAAAGCAACAGAAATGAGCAGTGGTGAGACAATTTGTATAGCATGAGAGCAACATTATGATGGATAACATAGCATCTAAGATGACAGAATATACATCATAAGGAGTCTTTTAAACAACAAGAGACATGGTTTCCCCTACTTATTAATAATAAAATTATGATTTCTCTTTAGGTCACATTTTAGAGATAGTGATGGAGGGAGTGTTGGAAAGGGTATAAAAGAGATTGCTGGATTTGGAAGCTAATGTGGAAATGGGGGCTGAGAGATAAAGAGAAGAGTCAATCTTAGTTTGTCAACTGTATAAATAAAAATTACTTCTTGTACATCTGAATCAAGGTATATAAATAAATGTTGATTCTAATACAGATAAAATTATTGATAGAAAATTCTCATAAGCTTTTCAGACTAGGAAAACAATACTGGCTCCATCTACAAAATATATAGAAGTATAAGTATCCAACATGGGATATGACAGAGGGGAATAGGAATGGCTACATAAATAAAAAGAAAAAAAAAAACACTGGTCTCTGAACAGATGTGCTTGTATTTCCATAAGTGTGGCCAGTATTTTATTTTTTATTTTACCATTGAAATAGCAAATTTTTATAATAAGTATTTGAGATAAGCTGTTTTCACAAATAGTCTGGATTTGTCTTCTATAAATTTCATAAAATTTTCAAATCAGATTTCAACTGGACCTTTGTCATGCTTTCATTAAGTGCAGCTCTATGGTTGTAAAATCGCATAGTATTTGGTGTTTTCAGGGATGTGGGAAATGGGCATGTTGGCAGCACAGGATCACTGGAGATGGTTGATGCACAGGAAGTGCGTGAAGGAAGTGAACCTAACACATGTGGGGAGGGCACCCAGTGGCCACCTGTGACTGGGGTCACCGCTGACGCCACCAAACAGCTCATGGGGATAGAACCTTCCCTTAAGTTAGAGAAGAAAAATAAACCACAGCCTACATTTTTTTCAAGAATTAGGCATTAAAACTTTTATCGTTTCCAAATGTCCAAATGGGCAAACAAATGATCCTGTGAATTTTGTTCAAAGATAATCAAAGCAAAGGGACAAAATTCTCCTCCAGGTGAATAAAACTGTTAGTAGGTAAAATATGTTAAACTTTTTATTAAAATTAAAAATTTTTAATAATCTTGTTGATCTAGTGATACTTAGTTCAGTTTTCCACTCTGCTTTTATTTTTAAAAAACTGAAAAAGGCAAGTATTTTAAAACAGAAATCTTAAGAATAATTTGAAATGAAAAAAAAGAAAAGAATAATTTGAAATGGCTGATGACAAAGTTCTAATAAAATGAGGTAAGGCTACAGTATATGTCTATCTAGTGGAGGAGTGAAATACCATGGCTGGGACTAGATTCAAAGGAAGAAGGGCCTGGTAAGAAAGACAGTGACTGCTGTTAAACAGAGCTCAAACAATCTCATAATCTAGGTCTTTAATCTAATGGGAACTATCTCACTGCTACCTCTGGATTTACCAGCTACTCTTAAAATTCAGAAGAGAGGAAATTTTTACCTTGGGATATCTACGAATCCAGATGTAGTGCGTCATACTCCAGTGTTCCCAGAGAGAGAGAGACAGCTATTAACATCATTTCCTGGTCTTCGCTATAGTTCCTGTTTACTACTGTTCTATAACGAAGATTCAATTCAGTTCAGTCGCTCAGTTGTGTCTGACTCTGCAACCCCATGAACAGCAGCACACCAGGCCTCCCTGTGCATCACCAAACTCCCAGAGTTTACCCAAACTCATGTCCATTGAGTAGGTGATGCCATCCAACCATCTCATCCTCTGTTGTCCCCTTCTCCTGCCCTCAATCTTTCCCAGAATCAACGTCTTTTCAAATGGGTCAGCTCTGCGCATCAGGTAGCCAAAGTACTGGAGTTTCAGCCTCAACATCAGTCCTTCCAATGAACACCCAGGACTGATTTCCTTTAGGTTGGACTGGATGGATCTCCTTGCAGTCCAAGGAACTCTCAAGAGTCTTCTCCAACACCACAGTTCAAAAGCATCAATTCTTCGGCACTCAGTCTTCTTCATAGTCAAACTCTCACATCCATATGTGACTATTGGAAAAACCATAGCCTTGACTAGATGGACCTTTGTTGGCAAAGTAATGTCTCTGCTTTCAAATACGCTGTCTAGGTTGGTCATAACTTTCCTTCTAAGGAGTAAGTGTCTTTTAATTTCATGGCTGCAATCAAAATCTGCAGTGATTTTGGAGTCCAAAAAATAAAGTCAGCCACTGTTTCCATTGTTTCCCCCATCTATTTGCCATGAAGTGATGGGACCAGATGCCATGATCTTCGTTTTCTGAATGTTGAGCTTAAGCCAACTTTTTCACTCTCCTCTTTCACTTTCATCAAGAGGCTCTTTAGTTCTTCTTCACTTTCTGCCATAAGGGTGGTGTCACCTACATATCTGAGGTTATTGATATTTCTCCCAGCAATTGTGATTCCAGCTTGTGCTTCTTCCAGCCCAGCGTTTCTCATGATGCAGTCTGCATATAAGTTAAATAAGCAGGGTGACAATAGATAGTCTTGATGTACTCCTTTTCCTATTTGGAACCAGTCTGTTGTTCCATGTCCAGTTCTATCTGTTGCTTCCTGACCTGCATACAGGTTTCTCAAGAGGCAGGACAGGTGGTCTGGTATTCCCATCTCTTTCAGAATTTTCCAGTTTGTTGTGATCCACACAGTCAAAGGCATTGGCATAGTCAATAAAGCAGAAATAGATGTTTTTCTGGAACTCTCTTGCTTTTTCGATGATCCAGCAGATGTTGGCAATTTGATCTCTGGTTCCTCTGCCTTTTCTAAAACCAGCTTGAACATCTGGAAGTTCACAGTTCACATACTGCTGAAGCCTGGTTTGGAGAATTTTGAGCATTACTTTACTAGTGTATGAGATGAGTGCAATTGTGTGGTACTTTCCTCATTCTTTGGCATTGCCTTTCTTAGGAATTGGAATGAAAACTGGCCTTTTCCAGTCCTGTGGCCCCTGCTGAGTTTTCCAAATTTGCTGGCATATTGACCTCAGCACTTTCACAACATTATGTTCTAGGATTTGAAATAGCACAACTAGAATTCCATCACCTCCACTAGCTTTGTACAGAGTGATGCTTCCTAAGGCCCACTTGACTTCACATTCCAGGGTGTCTGACTCTAGGTGAGTGATCACACCATCGTGATTATCTGGGTCATGAAGATCTTTTTTGAACACTTCTGTGTATTCTTGCCACCTCTTCTTAGTAGCTTCTGCTTCTGTTAGGTCCATACCATTCCAGTCCTTTATTGAGCCCATATTTGTATGAAATGTTCCCTTGGTATCTCTAATTTTCTTGAAGACATCTCTAGTCTTTCCCATTCTGTTATTTTCCTCTATTTCTTTGCATTGATCACTGAGGAAGGCTTTCATATCTCTCCTTGCTATTCTTTGGAAATCTGCATTCAAATAGGTATATCTTTCCTTTTCTCCTTTGCTTTTTGCTTTTCTTCTTTTCACAGCTTTTGTAAGGCTTCCTCAGACAGCCATTTTGCCTTTTGCATTTCTTTTTCTTGGGGATTATCTTGATCCCTGTCTCCTGTACAATGTCACAAACCTCTGTCCATAGGCACTCTGTCTATTAGATCTAGTTCCTTAAATCTATTTCTCACTTCCACTGTATAATCATAAGGGGTTTGATTTAGGTCCTACCTACCTGAGTGGTCTAGTGGTTTTCCCTACTTTCTTCAATTTAAGTCTGAATTTGGCAATAAGGAGTTCATGATCTGAGCCATGGTCAGCTTCTGGTCTTGTTTTTGCTGACTGTATAGGGCTACTTCATCTTTGGCTGCAAAGAATATAATCAATCTGATTTCAATGAAGGCCATCTGGTGATGTCTGTGTGTAGAGTCTTCTCTTGTGTTGTTGGAAAAGGGTGTTTGCTATGACCAGTGTGTTCTCTTGGCAAAATTCTACTAGCCTTTGCCCTGCTTCATTCTGTACTCCAGGGCCAAATTTGCCTGTTACTGTAGGTGTTTCTTGACTTCCTACTTTTGCATTCCAGTCCCCTATAATGAAAAGGACATCTTTTGGAGGTGTTAGTTCTAAAAGGTCTTGTAGGTCTTCATAGAACGGTTCAACTTCAGCTTCTTCAGCGTTACTGTTTGAAGCACAGACTTGGATTACCACGATATTGAATGGTTTGCCTTGGAAACAAACTGAGATCATTCTGTCGCTTTGGAGATTGCATCCAAGTACTGCATTTCAGACTCTTGATGACTATGATGGCTACTCCATTTCTTCTAAGGGATTCTTACACACAGTAGTAGATAATAATGGTCATCTGAGTTAAATTCACCCATTCCAGTTCATTTTGTTTGCTGATTCCTAGAATGTCGACGTTCACTCTTGCTATCTCCTGTTCGACCACTTCCAATTTGCCTTGATTCATGAACCTAACATTCCTGGTTCCTATGCAATATTGCTCTTTACAGCATTGGACCTTGCTTCTATCACCAGTCACATCCACAAGTGGGTGTTGTTTTTGCTTTGGCTCCATCCCTTCATTCTTTCTGGATTTATTTCTCCACTGATCTCCCGTAGCATATTGGGCACCTACTAACCTGGGGAGTTCATGTTTCAGTGTCCTATCCCTTTGCCTTTTCATACTGTTCATGGGGTTCTAAAGGCAAGGATACTGAAGTGGTTTGCCATTCCCTTCTCCAGTGGACCACATTCTGTCAGACCTCTCCACCATGATCCGGCTGTCTTGGGTGGCCCCATACAGCATGGCTTAGTTTCACTGAGTTAGACAAGGCTTTGGTCCATGAGATCAGATTGGCTAGTTTTCTGTGATTGTGGTTTCAGTCTGTCTGCCCTCTGATGCCCTCTCTCAGTGCCTACCGTTTTACTTGGGTTTCTCTTACCTTGGACGTGGGGTATCTCTTCACGGTGGCTCCAGCAAAGCGCAGCCACTGCTCCTGACCTTGGATGTGGGTTATCTCCTCTCAGCTTCTGCTCCTGACCTTGGACATAGGATATCTCCTCTTGGCTGCTCCTGCAGCTCCTCCTAATAACAAAGATTAGGAATATACAAAAAAGGAAGCAGTTTCTTCCAAAGAGTAATCCATTAGAATAGTTTCTGTGATTCTTGAAACTCTTGACACTTATACTAAAACACTCACCAATTTGATCTCTCTTGAAAAATACCTGTAGACCTTCTGGAAGATGGAAGATCTAATTGCAGTTTGTAAAGTGAAAGTCACTCAGTTGTGTCTGACTCTTTGTGACCCCATGGAATATACAGTCCATGGAATTCTGCAGGCCAGAATACTGGAGTGGGTAGCCTATCCCTTCTCCAAGGGGTCTTCCTGACCCAGGAATTGAACTGGGGTCTCCTGCATTGCAGACGGATTCTTTACCAACTGAGCTATCAGGGAAACCCCCAGTTTAGTCAACCAATAACTGCAAAAAGCTAGCTGAGAAGCCTATTCAGTATTTGTTGTTGTTCAGTCACTCAGTCATATCTGACTCTTTGCGACCCTGTGGATTGATTGCAGCACTCCAGGCTTCCTTGTCCTTCACCATCTCTAGGAATTTGCTCAAACTCATGTCCATTGAATCAGTGATGCCATACAACCATCTTGTCCTCTGGCGTCCGCTTCTCCTCCTGCCCTCAATCTTTCCCAGCATCAAGGTCTTTTCTAATGAGTTTCATCAGGTGGCCAAAGTATTGGAGCTTCAGCTTCAGCATCAGTCCTTCCCATGAACACTCAGGACTGATCTCCTTTAGGATGGACTGGTTGGATCTCCTTGTAGTCCAAGGGACTCTCAAGAGTCTTCTCCAACACCACAATTCAAAAGCATCAATGCTTCAGCACTCAGCTTTCTTTATAGTCCAAGTCATCCATACATGACTACTGGAAAAACCATAGCCTTGACTGGATGGACCTTTGTTCACGAAGTAATATCTCTGCTTTTTAATATGCTGTCTAGGTTGGTCATAGCTTTTCTTCCAAGGAGAAAGTGTCTTTTAGTTTCATGGCTGCAGTCACCATCTGCAGGGATTTTGGAGCCCAAAAAGTCTGACACTGTTTCCACTGTTTCCCCCATCTATTTGCCATGAAGTGATGGGACCAGATGCCATGATCTTAGTTTTCTGAATATTGAGCTTTAAGCCAACTTTTTCACTCTCCTCTTTCACTTTCTTCAAGAGGGTCTTTAGTTCTTCTTCACTTTCTGCCATAAGGGTGGTGTCATCTGCATATCTGAGGTTATTGATACTTCTCCTGGCAATCTTGATTCCAGCTTCATCCAGTCCGGCATTTCTGATGATGTACTCTGGATATAAGTCATCTGCATATCTGAGGGAGTTCCTTTAAAAGTCTAAAGAGCTCTATGGAAGCTGATGCACTGCTTTCTATTTATATTACAAAGAAGATAGAGGGGAAAAAATAAAAGGGAAACCTTTGGGCATGAAGTGATCTATATAACTTAATCTCAATTTTTTCTCCACCTTCCATATCCTTCACCTATTTGGCCAGCATCCACAATTATTTTGTTTTTAGACTGGTTTCCTCACAGGCACTTTGGACTTCAACTCTAAAAGTCTCTGATTTCCCTTTCTAATGTTGTTCAGATGGGAACTTTGTGCTTTGCATCAGTTCAAGTAGAAACTGATGTTATGAAAGAAACTTTTACTAACATTTAGGAAGAAAGTTAAGTAATTCTATACTAACCAAATGTAGACTTAACCAGGAGCTAGTAGTATGGCTGGTTTGCAAGATCTTCCCCTATATTCTTTTCTTAGCCACAGTCTTTTCTCATGACTTGATTGTTCAAATCGCTAGGCTAAGGCAGACATAGGCTGCTTTTCTTGTCATATTGAGGTCCTTAAGAGTTTTCACTTTTGATTTTGTATCAGAATGGACACTTAGGCTCTGAGATGTGTTTAACTCCTGGTCTACAGTTATCTTTGACTGGTAATTGTTACCTTTTATAGTCATCCAACTTTTCTTGAGTATCTGGAAGAAGTCACATTCTTCTGGCTGCTAACAATGCTTTCTGATGTTCCAAGACAAACGTCTCACAAGACACTTAATCGTTGTATTTATCCTTGTAGAATATTATTTGAGCTCTAGAGTCATCAGTCAGGTCTTCTAGTCCAAACACCTGAGTGATCAGACCTTCAGATGGTGCTAGCACCCAGGCTGTAGGTCACCCTACCTGAAAATCACCCAACAAGGGCATGCCATCCTCTCTAAGTTTCTGACACACAGAATATGTAAGCTTAGTAAGATAGCCCTTGTTTTATGCCACTAACTTTGGATTGTTTATCACTCCAAATGGTAACTGAAACAGCTGAGGATATAAATTTTGGAGTCTACAACATATACATTGCATTTAAAGCTTTGGTACTAGAATAGAATAAAAGATGATCAGTGTCTGAGCCCTGAATAAAGGCTGAGTTGAGACAGATTAAGCAAAGTACATTTAGAGTGAATAGCCAGTAGTCTAGAAGAAGCCCCAGGAGATCACTGATATCATGGAAGCCCAAGGAAGAGACCTGAGATTGGAAAGGATGCATTTTTTGGTGATGGGACCAAAGGTATGATTGCCAATTTCCTACCTCCCTTCAAAGTAACTGACTTCAGTTGACTTGACTTCAGTAGGAGTGGAGGAAAAAATTGCTAAAGTTGAGAGGTCAAATAAAGAAATCTTTTAAATACATTTAAAATGATATTTAAAACACTTATTTGGAGTTCAAATCATCAATGGCTACTACCATTATATTCCAACTGTAAATTTTGTAATTTATATGCAGTTGAAATGATAACCATGTGCTTTCCAGTCTTTCCAGATCTACCCTTTAAAATTTCTATGGATTTTTAGGGGCTTTCATTCTCATAGCTACTTCTGGTATGTTGCTTCTTCACGTGCCATATCTGATTTGAGTCACATTTGCTCAGATGTAGACATGAATTCTTCAATTTACACACTCGCACAAACTGGGAAACAAATGGGAGGAAGGTAAAAGAGAAGCTGAAATCACAGCAACTCAAACAACTTTAAGTGAAGCAATAGACATTATCATTCTTGAACGATCTCCTATAGCCAACGTCTCTATAATGATCTCTTACTTCATTCAATATCCAGCTTAATACCATCTCTCTGGTTTTCATGTTCTTTCTTTCTCCTCTCTTACTCCTGTAAATCTCCAAGAACTTCATATTTTTCTTAATTCTAGAGAGCAGTTTTCCCTTCAAGTTGTCCAGCCAATGAAATTTTCTTCCATTGGTGGTGGTACAGTTATGAATAGATAGAAAAAAAACTTTGTTCTTACTTTTGACTTATTTTAGTATTTTTTTCCTCCATGACCGTAGACACGTTATTCAAGTCAATTTGCTAGTATATATTCTGACTTTTACTTATTTGATGATATCTCCATTTGTGTCATCATGCATAAGAATAACTTGACTGTGTTTAGCATTCTTAAGTCACAATCATTTTATTTGTATCTCTGTGGTTGATTCTTTTTTTCTTTTATTTAGAGTCTTAGAGAGTAATCTTTGAGGCCCATTTAATCGCTGGTAAGTAGATTTTTGTCCTGCCATATTATGGATATTTTCCCTTATCTCTGAAGCTTGTTATCCTTTCTTTTGAATTCTAAAATATTTTTGTAAGTTTATCTTCTACATTACTAATGTTGCCTTTTCAGATGTAACAACTTGGGTTACTTTCAGCTTTGCTTTGTAATTTAGAATTATGTTATGTGTTTTTAATTTTTTTTATCCTTGATCCATGAGAATGTTTTTCTAGAATGCTTTGTGGTGGTTAGAATAATGACACACCACCGCTGCACACCCACTAAAGATGTCCATGTTCTGATCCCTGGAAACTGTGAATGTTAGTTTACATGGCAAAAGACCTTGGAGACATGATTATGTTAAGGATCTTAAGAAGGAAACATCATTCTGGATTATCTGGGTCAGAGCAATGTATTATCAAAGGTCCGTATAAGAGAGATCAGGAAAGTCAGAACCAGAGAGGAGTACTGGAAGATGCTACACTGCTGGGCTCTAAAAGCAGAACATGGAACCACAGGCCAAAGAGTGCAGGCAGCCCGTAGAAGCTAGAAAACTCAAGGAAATTGACCCTCCCCTACAGTGTCCAGAGGAACACAACCTACTCTCATCTTGATTTTAGGATTTCTAACCTCCACTCTATAAGAAGATAAATTTGTGTTGCTTAAGTCATAATTTTGTGCTAATTTATTAAACAGGAATAAGAATTTAATACATACCACTATTAGTTTCATAGTAAAAATGGCTTCTTTTATTTTGCACATGACTCAAGAAAATTTTAGAATCGTTTTCTGCTTATTGTAGGAATTTTATTATTTGAAATAGGTAGTTTTGATTTTTCAAAAAAGGAATATAGTGTAAATTAGAGCTTCTTTCCTTGAGTGTGGTAATTTTTCTATGTTTGGTCATCCACAGATGACTGTCTGTACTTTCTTAGTCTTAGGCTAAATCAAAATAGATACGATTTTCTCACTAATATCTCCTGTGTAGATCAAGTAATAAATGGAAAAGTTACAATTAATAGTGTAACTCTGATGTCTTCCCAAATCTCAAGGGTTTTGAATCAACTCCTCCATCATAGAAATGAAGTAATTCAGGCTCCCATTCAATGCGAGTGAAGATAGTGTAGTTGCTGCCCAAATAATTTCTGAGGTCTCAGTGAGTGCTTACAAATTTTAATAACCATTTGCCATTTCCCACTATGAATTATTAAGACAATGGTTACTCAGAGTAATCCTAAAATGTAGATAGTATCATGTCACTCCCTTGTTTAAATTATTCAGTGGCTCCTCATTTCACTTTGGAAAAAGGAAAAAAAAAAATCTTTAAACTCACAGACCTCAACATTATCTGTCCTGCGCCTACCTCTCCAGGATCAGCTGTCTCTGTCATCTCTCACTGTCATCCTTTTGGGGCCTTAAATACATCAAGTTTCTTCCTAGCTCAGGACTTTGCATAAATCCTTTCCTCTATGAAATGTTTTTTCTCCCCACCTGGTCTGCCTCCTAACAACTCTTCATCCTTCAGGTCTCATTTTAAGTGTCAGTCTCTCAAAGGTTTCCCATGACCTTGCCTGCCAGTTAAAATTAGCTCCTCCTGTTACAGCTGCTAATAGATTCTATAAATTCTCTCAGTGATTATTTAATGCCTGTCCCCTCTAAAAGGCAATAAGTTTTAAGAAGGCAAAGACTATTTCTTTTGTTACAGTCTACCTCCAGAGCCAAGTACAAGTAATATTTGAGTAAGTGACTGAATCTGAATTGCTGTTTCTGGTCTCTCCATGGTGATTTCTGGCCATTGCATTTCATCCTCTGCTCTATTTTGTTAATCTTTCTTAGCCACAGAGCATGAACATCACCTCTCATCTTTATTTTTCAGTCCCCAAGTCAGTGCTAAAGGAAGGCTGATGCCAGGTTGCAGGTTTGTTTCTATTTTTAAATTTCATGTGTTCATTCAAACTATTTGCACTGGGCACTATTCTAAATGTTTTTCTTTCTTGGTGTAGGGAACAAGATGCAGTGTTGGCTGCTCATAGTTCTGTAATATGTTGTACCCTTGATATGGTCCAAATGTTTTGGTCCATGTACATGAGGTAATGCTCCTAATGATACAATGCCTGGAGTTCAAGTTTAACCCTAATATTTCTGAATTTCAGAGGATGGTGTTAGTAATTGATCACTGTTTTCTTTACTGCATTATGAATACATTGCTCTTTTAAAAGAGGATATTTGACATTGGCACTCCATGACTTCCTTTGATACCATTCTATCTATATTACTATTAACAGAAATGCATCAAAAAGTATCTTGCATATGGCCAGTATGCATCTTTACTTTTTATTGCTAATGTGGAATTTTTTCCTCTTTCCCATTTAAAACAAATATGGTATTGGGCATCACAATCAGAATTTGAAAGCTGGAAGATAAAAGCCTGCCTTTGTCATTATCTTGCCCAGAAGCTGGCAATGATTTCTTTACCAAACTCTGGTTTCCTTACCCTCTGTCTTTCGGTTGTCTATTTATCAGTTTATTTTTGTTATGGGTAGGTACTGCATTCTAGGAAATTACTATGTATATTAAAAACTCAGGAGTATCCATATAGCGTGAAATATCCTGTAATAGATTGTCCCGATTGCTTTAGAGGAAAAATTCATGACTCTAGTAACATTTGCATTTCATAGTTGATTGAGTACCTTGTGAAATGAATGAGCACTGTCAAGAATACTTCACTCTGTTGATTCACTCCAATATACTGGCATTTGAATGTTCATCACCCCTATCAAATCAATTCAGCATTACTAACTTCACTTCTAGGGAATGGATTTTTGTAGCCTTCTTCTCCATAACCTGGCAGAAGAGAAAAGAGAAAGCTCCATGAGGTATGAAAGAGTGCTAGAATTCCTCCATTTTAGAAGTGAATTAAAGTGGCATCAGATGAAACTCAATCACATATGTGTGAGGATATGAAACACTAAGGTGTGGATAACATTCAGACAGAAAATGAGATTACTATCCACAAATAAAGTTGTTCTTTTGAACTGCATTATTGGAAAATAATCTTGGAAAGAAGAACTTCTAATACTAGTTATGGCCGTAATCCATTAGAATGATTTCCTAAGAATGGCTTATAAATATTCTCTTAAATATACTTGAATAAGAAGAATTTTTCTCTTGTGTGCTTGACGTGGCTAAATAAAGCATGGTCCTTCCAGAACTGAGACCAACACAATAGATCATTAATTTTATCCAATTGTTTCCTGAAGTGACCCCAATTATCTGATTTTTTTTCATCTAATATAGTTCATTCACAGAAAGTGGAATATAAGTAACCTTGTATTTCATTGTCCACTAAGAAAGGGAGTTTATTTGACATAATAATATTATTTTGGACCCTTTATATTGAAAAAAAGAATATATACCCCTTTAAACTACAAAGTATCTACATTCAACTGGGTACCTAGTTATCTTCCCTGAGAACTTTTTTAAAAGAACAAATGTGGTGAGGCAATGAGTATATCATTTATTTTGTTTTATAGAAATAACACTCATGCGTTTTTCTTTGTCATAGTAAGTAAAACATTTCAGAGATCTAAAATAAGATATTAATCCAATCCCAGCTTTCCAGTTCCACATGCTGACAGAACCCAACGTAACCAGTATCAGAATAATGTCTATCTTCCACATTATTTTCTATGTTTATACAAATAGAATATGTGCACATAATATGAAAATACCCAAGACAATATAAAAAGAAATTAAATCTGTTATAAAATTACTGTAATCAAAAGAATATGATATTGGCTGAGGAGCAGACCTGTCACATACACACCACTCTATATTCTGTGGGGCTATCACACATGAGCAGTTAGTGTCAGCCTTCTGCTCAAGTTTCCATTGATTCTCCATTGTCTGTAGTAGTTCTGTCCAACAAAACTTTCTATGATCACAGAAATGTTCCATAACCTGTTCTATCCAATGAGGTAGCTACAAGCTACACGTGGCTATTGAGCATTCGAGACATGGCTTGTGAAACTAAGGTACTGAATTTTAAATTGTGCTGAGTTTCAATTAATTGAAATGTAAATGGTCATAAGTGTTTTATAACTTGTGTACTGGACAGCACAAATCTGTAACGTCAAACCCAGATTTCTTATCAAGCATTTAAGATTCTCCATCATTTTATCTCAGACAACCTTAGATCAAGACCTATAGGATCTTAGAATTAAAAACAGAAAGACAGTGGTGCTGCAAATATGGGAAAGGAAAGCCTAAAAGTGTGGACTGCAGGACACAGGGGAAAACTGCTCTTACCTCTACTTTGAATATATCATCAGCTTAATTCTTATTGAAAGCACAGCTTCCACTTAAAAATCATTCAGCAAGTTCCCCTTCCTCCTTTTCCAGTTTATGTTTTTGCTTATTGCAGGCATATTAGTGGGGAGAAAGAGGATGTAAAGGGTAAATGGAGTTTTATGATTAATTAGCCTTTTATGGTTCTTCCCTTGTAGCTCAGTTGGTAAAGAATATGCCTGCAGTGCAAGAGACCTGGGTTCGATCCCTGGGTCAGGAAGATCCCTTGGAGAAGTAAATGGCAACCCACTCCAGTATCCTTGCCTGGAAAATCTTGTGGACAGAAGAGCCTGGTGGGGTGCGACCCCTATAGCCTATGGGGTTGCAAAGAGTCGGGCATGACTGGGAGACTTACTTACTTAACCTTTAAGACTTTAAGACCTTTAAGACTTACTACTTAACCTTTAAGATGGTTGTATTGGAGAATGCATACAGTAGGACTAAGAAGCACACTTTTGACTAGCCAATATTAGGTTTTATTACATTCAGTTGTTTGAGAGATAATTCAATATGTACTTCCTTCCAGTTGTTTAGCAGCAGGGCTGTACTGATTAATATCTCTGGAAAATATTTTACGGAGTCATTGACATACTAGCAAAGTAATGCTCAAAATTCTCCAAGCCAGGCTTCAACAGTACATGAACCATGAACTTCTGGATGTTCAGGCTGGATTTAGAAAAGGCAGAGAAACCAGAGATCAAATTGCCGACATCCTTTGAATCATAGAAAGAGCAAGAGAGTTCGAGAAAAGCATCTATTTCTGCTTAATTGACCCAAAGTCTTTGACTCTGTGGATCACAAAAAACTGGAAAATTCTGAAATAGATGGAAATACCTGACCTGCCTCCTGAGAAATCTGTATGCAGTTCAAGAAGTAACAGTTAGAACTAGACATGGAACAACAAACTGGTTCCAAATAGGGAAAGGAGTACTTCAAGGTTGTATATCATCATCCTGCTTATTTAACTTATATGCAGAGTATATGCAAAATGCTGGGCTGGATGAAGCACAAGCTGGAATCATGATTGCCGGGAGAAATATCAATAACCTCGGATATGCAGATGACACCACCCTTATGGTAGAAAGCAAAGAAGAACTAAAGAGCCTCTTGATGAAAGTGAAAGAGAAGAGCGAAAAAGTTGGCTTAAGCTCAACATTCAGAAAACTAAGATTATGGCATCCAGTCCCATCATTTCATGGCAAATAGATGGGGAAACAATGGAAACACTGACAGACTTTATTTTCTTGGGTTCCAAAATCACTGCAGATGGTGACTGCAGCCTTGAAACTAAAAGACACTTTATCCTCCGAAGAAAAGCTATGACCAACCTAGACAGCATATTAAAAAGCAGAGACATTACTTTGCTGACAAAGGCCTGTCTAGTCAAAGCTATAGCTTTTCCAGTAGTCATTTATGAATGGATGTAAGAGTTGGACTATAAAGAAAGCTGAGTGGCGAAGAGTTGATGCTTTTGAACTGTGGTGTTGGAGAAGACTCTTAAGAGTCCCTTGGACTGCAAGGAGATCCAGCCAGTCCATCCTAAAGGAAATCAGTCCTGAATATTCATTGGAAGGACTGATGCTGAAGCTGAAACTCAAATACTTTGGCCACCTGATGTGAAGAAATGACTCATTAGAAAAGACCCTAATGCTGGGAAAGATTGAAGGCAGGGGGAGAAGGGGATGCCAGAGGATGAGATGGTTCTATGGCATCACCGACTCAATTGACATGAGTTTGAGCAAGCTCCGAGGGTTGGTGATGGACAGGGAGGCCTGGCGTGCTGCAGTCCATGGGGTCACAAAGAGTCAGACGTGAATGAGGGACTGAACTGAACTGACACACTGACAAATGACAGAAAGACATTTTATTGTGTCCTTGTCTTTCATTTATATGGACAATCAAGATTATGTCTTTTGGACAAACAAGTTCGTACTTTGTAATGGTCTTGTATGTGAAGAATGCTAAGGACATTTGGTCCAATTGTTTATCTGATAGCTTTGAGATTCCATTTATCTGAATACTATTATTTTCAAAATTTCTATGTCAGTAACTGCTTAGTGCTCCAGGGATTATGCATTTGTGAGTGCAAATGGCCTCCTGATTTTTATAAAACAGAACTAGCTTGTTTGGCAGGCAAAATGTTTCCAGTGAAATGATCTACTTTTCTCACATTAAATAACAAAGATTGGACTTTTGTAAATGTCTTGTCTATGCAACATTTTTAACACTTTAATTGATTTGAAATGATCTTGGCCTTGTAAAGTATGCTAGCTAAATGCTGAGGATTTTCTTTTTTCTTTGAACCAATGGAAGTATTTCTATAGCACCTGGTTCTTTGAAAAGCAGAACCCATGCCATACCTACAGGCTGGCACACCGCCAAGAAAGTCCTTTTGTTTGTGTGTGTTTGTGGTAAATCATTCATACTCTATGAGATCTATCAAAATAGTGTTGTTTGAAAACCTTGTTTTTCCCTACTTTTTTTCTTCTGATGATTCATACTTCATTGCTTTCATGTCTAGATTCTCTTTTCTTTCTTGTTTCTCATCATGTTCATTCAGAAGATGTTCTTTCAGTAGTTTCAAAATTTGTATTTCTATATTCTGTCAGTTTTCATCTTGAAACATACACACAGCAATATGCTCTGAATTATAAAATTCTGCATTAAATACTAACACTTAAAAACATCCCACATATTCTCAACACAGGTTTACCTGCACTTCTGTTCTCATTTTTATTTAGTACAAATTTATTAGCATTTTAATTTCATTAGCGCTTGAAACTTTATCTGTTAAGAAGATTTTGACTGTGAGAAACATAGAACCAATGCTAAGTGGCTTTAACAGTAAGGATACTTCTGTTAATACTTTCTGCATGAATATGAAAAGCATGGTGGCCTCAAGGTTAGGTGAGTAAGTGTCAGGCGAGTGTATGCTCCTTGGTTTTTGTCTCTTCACAACAAAGATTTGGAGTGACGGACATTAAAGCCCCATCGGTGTGTCACAGCTCTTAGGTCGCGAACGGACCGTGTTATAGCTCTTAGACAAATCAGTGTTACAGCTCTATTTTATTTAGAAGATAGCAGGAAAATCCATCTTTGAGGTGTGAGGGCACGTTGATCCAAAGACACGAAGAGAAGAGCACCCCAGCGCGCGGGAGAGAGAGAGAGACAGAGAGAGCGAGCCCTTTGGCTCCTCTTTTTATATGTTTTTTTCTTCCCCCTGGGCCTGTCCTATGCGAGTTGGGCTTAGCCAGGAGTGCCATTCTACCTGAAGTCCTCATTCTGGTCCTTGGACCTTCCTTTGACCTTCCTCTGTTCTATTTTTGCGGGTTTTTTCCCTTCCTTGTCTTTTAGCCACTGCCATTTTGGACTCCTTTTCCCTATTCTAACTACCTAACATTCCCCCCCTCAAGACAGGGAGGCCCAATTCTTTGGGAATAGGGGTGTCGAGGTCTTTCTGGCTACTTCCTGCTGAACTGGAATGGCAAGGGGTATTGGGCCTCCCCCTCTTGCTAGTCTCAAGCCTCAGAGTCCTTATAGCAATGTCCATCTAAGGGTGAGTGATACTTTCCGTGGTCGGCTGTAGTTTTATATTTTTGTTGAACTGGCACTGCATGTTGTAGCTTGTTGACCTGGTCAGAGACAAAACAGGTTAGACAATTGACAGTACATGGAGCAATCATAAGCAGCAATACAGCATAACAAGGACTAGTAGGGGCATTAGCCAATTATAAATTCACATCGCCAGGATGGCTCAAGTCCCTACTTGCTTACGGATCAGAAGATCTATCTCCTGTCTGTTTTGGAGTACAATCTCTGTCAAGCTGTGTTGGCTCTTTAGAGCTATCCTGAGAAATCTTATCCCCAGAAACCGGATTTTGGGTGTGTTCATTTGAATGGCACTCATTTGTAGTCCTGAATAGGTATCTGAGATCTCCCAGGGGCTCACAGGTGTATTGAGTGTCCTCTTCTGTTTTCTTCCACGGCTTGACTCGTGAGTAGTGAATCCAGGAGTCATGTCCTGGCACCTTAACTGCTATGGGGGTAGAAAGTATTACAGGGTAGGGGCCCTTCCACGTGGGCTGGAGTTGAGCCTTTGGGGACCCATTTTCCAGACTTTAATTAGGACTTGAGTCCCTGGAGCATATAGTGGTGACTCCTTAGAATCTTTTGGGTCCTGGTTCATACCCCACAAGCGTTTATCCTGTTGGAATTGTCCAGTGGCCGTATAAGACTGGAGGGTCTGAACCTCTGGATCTAGAAGAGGTCGTTGACATAAACAAAAGGTCTCCCATATAGCATCTCATAAGGACTAAGACCAACCTGCTCCTTAGGGGCAATAAGGGTGCAGAGGAGAGCTATTGGTAAAGCCTCCTTCCATCCCAGGGAGGTCTCCTGGGTTATCTTTTTTATTGCTGATTTTAAGAATTGGTTGGCTCTTTCTACTTTTCCTGAAGACTGAGGCCTCCAGGCACAATGGAGATAATAAGTAATGCCCAATGCTTTAGAGACCCCTTGGGTGACCTTAGAAGTAAATGATGTCCCATTGTCACTTTGTAATGACCTGGGCAGACCAAATCTTGGAATGATTTCATGGAGCAGTTTTTTTTACCACCTCGTCAGCCTTCTCAATCCGGGTGGGAAAGCCTTCAATCTATCCTGTGAATGTATCTATCATGACTAATAGTTACTTATACCCTTTAGAAACTGGCATCTGGGTGAAGTCCATCTGCCAGTCTTCTCCTGGATAGGTCCCACATCATTGGATGGGCTGGGCCAGCTGGGGTCTTCAAGCTCCTTGGGGGTTGTTTAATTGGCAAGTGGGGCAGGAGGAGACCACTTGTCTTATAGTTGTTTGGAAGCCTGTTCCTCTGAAGGACCTTTCTAGTAATCTTTGGAGAGCCTTTTCCCCTAAGTGAGTGGTGGCATGTAAGGGGTTAACCAACTTCCATTGGAGGTTCCCAGGAAGAAAAAGGAGTCCCTCCTTTTGGAACCCTCTATATGATCTTCTTGAAAGCCTTCACTCTTAGCTTTAAGAGTCTCACCTTCAGTATATGAAGGAGTTTCTGGCAAATTAGTCTGTGGAACTAAGGTGGCAATCCCTCTTAGGTCATGGTTCTGTAATGCTGCTCTCCTAGCTGCCCGATCAGCTGCTTGGTTCCCTCGTGCCACTTTCATGCTCCCTTTTTGGTGTCCTTTACAGTGGGAGACTGAAACCTCAGTGGGCAGATGGACTGCCTCCAAGAGTCTAAGAATTTGATCACCATATTTGATTGGGGACCCTCGGGTGGTCAAGTGGCCCCTTTCTTTCCAAATAGCAGCATGTGCCTGTAACACCAGAAAGGCATACTTGGAGTCAGTGTAAATGGCTATTCTTTTTCCTTTTCCTAGCTCTAAAGCTCGAGTCAGGGCTATGAGCTCAGCTAATTGGGCTGAAGTACCTGGTGGCAGAGGCTTAGCCCTATGGTCTGAATTGGTCAGACCGGTAGAAAGTATTGGTTCTCAGGATTGATCAGAGGACCTTCTGACAATCCCTCTCGGGGTTTTGTCCAGTGGTCCAAGGTTTATAGACAAGAGTGAAAGGGGAGAGAGCCCTTGGGGGTAAGGAGGAGGGTGCCTGGGTTAAGAACCTCACAAGGGGATATAGTGAGGCCTGGATTTTCCATCAGCATTACTTGATATCTGAGGATTCTTTGATCAGACATCCATAAATGGCCTCTCCCATTTAGGAGTTGTTTTACTTGGTGGCTGGTAAAAATAGTTTGCCTCCAAAGGAGAGTTTTAAAGCATCTTCTATCATGATTGCAATAGCTGCAAGATTTCGAAGGCAGGGGGGCCAGTCTCGGGTGGTTAGATCGAGTCTCTTGGATCAGTAAGCTACAGGCTGGGGCTCAGATCCCAGCCTTTGAGTTAATACTCCCAAGGCTATTCCCTCTCTTTCATGGACATAAAGTTGGAATGCTTTTTCTGGGTCTGGCAACCTCAAGGCAGGTGCCTGAGTTAAGGCCTGTTTTAGTGTAGCCTCTGCCTTCTTTTGAGGAGTTCCCCACATCAGTAGGATTGAATCATGTCGTCCCTTTAAGCTTTCATAAAAGGGCTGGGCAATTAGACCATTGTTGGTATCCGGATTCTACAATACCCAGTTAGCCCCAGGAAAGCTCGCAATTGTTTTCGAGTTGTGGGGGAGGGCACCTGGAGGATTCCTTGTACCCATCAGAGGACAGCCTCCTAGACCCATGTGTAATCTGAACTCTCAGGTAAGTGATTTTTGTCTCGACCATCTGTGCCTTACCAAAAAGTTTAGAACCTGAATTGCATGTTGTTGGGTATTTTCCTCTTCTGGAGAGCAGATCAGTAGGCCATCTACATATTGTAATATTTCCCATTAGGTTGGGACCTAAGAGATCCCGGCTAAGGGCCTGTCCAAACAAGTGGGGGCTATCTCTGAACCCCTGAGGTAATACTATCCAAGTCATCTGTTGGTGTTTTTCTCCTGGGGCCTCCCACTCAAAAGCAAAAAGATATTGGGATTCTTTAGCCAATGGTATGCAAAAAAATGCATCTTTGAGATCCAAGACTATAAACCACTTGGCACTGGGTGGGATTTCTCCCAAGATTACATAGGGATTGGGTACTGTGGGATGGAGGGGGACTATAGCTTCATTTATGATCAAGAGATCTTGAACCATTTGCCAGGTTCCGTCCTTTTTCTTTACTGAGAGGATTGGGGTGTTACATGGCAAATTGGTGGGGACCAATAGCCCACAAGCAAGGAATTTATTTATTTAAGGCTATAGGCCTTCCCAAGCCTCTCTTTTGAGGGGATATTGTTTCCGGTTAGGAAACCCAGTGGGATCTCGGAGGACAATGATGACAAGTTCAGCTTGGTGGGCTCGTCCAGGAATTCCCTGGTCCCACATCTGGGGGTTAATTTTGTCTTTCCATAGTTTTTGGTCCCTCTATTGAAGAAGGTGTAATGGGTTAGTAGTAACCAGGATCTGTAGAGCTCTAGGGGCTGAAAAGCTTCCCATCACAAAGGTGGTCCCCAATTTAGTGAGTATATCTCTTCCCAGTAAGGGAGTAGGACACCCAGGGACCACCAGAAACTGGTGGGAAAATATTTGTCCATCCCAGCAACAAAGAAGTGCTCGGGTGAATCTTTTAGTAGTTGTTTTTCCTGTAGCACCCAAAATGGTACAGGTTTGGGAGGAGAAGACTCCAGAGTAGGAGATCAAGACAGAGTAGGTAGCTGCTGTGTCAACCAAGAAATTCTCAGACCTACCTACCACATCCAGTTGCACCCTTGGCTCCAGCCCCATGATGGTTATCTGTGACAGGCGGGCTGGCTGGAGCAGGCTGCTTCAGTCCTCTTGAACCATCGTGAGGGTAGGCTTGGCACTTGACCTTGAGGCTCTTGGGTCCCGAGGGCAGAGTGCTGCCCAATCTCCCAGTTGATGGCATTTGTGGGAAGCCATTCTAGGAGACTTGTCATGGTTTGGACACTCTTTGGCCCAATGTGCCACCTGTCTACAGATTAGGCATTTGCCTCATGCCTTGTCCTTCAAGGACTCATGGTGTACCATAGGGCGTCTCTGGAGGGCAGCCAGCGTCTGGGCATACCTTGTCTCTTTCCTTCTCTCCCTCTCCTGGGTCTTGGCCTCCTTCTCCTGTTCTCTGTTATAAAAGGTATTGGTGGCTGTCTGGATCATCTCATCTAAAGAGGCAGCAGAGTCCTGCTGCTGTAGCTGTTGTAACTTAATTCTGATATCTGATGCACACTGGGACAGCAATTTGTCGTTTAAAATCACCTGTCCCTGTAAGAGTCTAGGTCCCAATTGGTAAACTTTTGGAGGGCCTCTTTTAGCCTTTCCAGAAAGGCAATGGGGTTCTCGTTGGGCTCCTGAGTTATTGCTGAGACCTGGGCATAGCTGATTACTTTTGTTGGGCTGCTTTTAGTCCTGCCTTCACACAGATTAGAAAATGATCTCTTTCCCAGATGTGCTCAGGGTCATTATAATTCCAATGAGGATCAGAGGAGGGGACTGCAGTTTCCCCTACTAGGTATCTATCACTTGACATGTGAAGCCCTGTTACATACCTCCGGGCTTCCTTTAAGACCCTGGTATGTTCAGGATCAGATAAAGTTTGACTAAATATGACCATGATGTCCTTCCACGTCAAGTCAAAGGCCAAGGTAATATGTTGGAACGTATCTATATATTTGCCTGGGTGATCTGTATAGCTTCCCAGGTCTTGTTTGATCTTAGTTCTAAGAGGGAGAAGGGCTTATGGACCCAGGTTGGTCTGAATTCTCCTCCAGTTTCAACTAAGGGACATACTCGAGCTGGCTTTTGTGGAGGGGGTGCTCCTGGATATGGAGGCATTTTTTGGATACATGTCTGAATTGGATAAATGTTTGGATAATTGTCTGAAGAAGCACCAGACAATTCGGGAGCTATGGGAGGCTCCAGTCTCTCTTTGGAGGCATGGGAGATGAGCCTTTTTTTTTGGGGGGGGCGGTCCTTCTCGGTTGCCTGTGCCTAACACCATATGCCTAGTAGGCTCACTTTTAGGGCATACAACAATCCCATACTTAAGACATAGTTCCTTCATATCTCTTAGTCGGAAGAAAATTTGGACATAGGGAATCTCTGTCCATTTTCCTTGTCTTCTGCAGAATAATTCTAGCTGCAGGATGGTATTGTAATTTAAACTCCCATCCTCAGGCCAGTGTTCCTCATCCCCCAGTGGATATTGTGGCCACGCAGTGGCACAAAAGAATTTTAAGCGACTCCTCAGAGTTAGAGGATCGAACAGCTTCCAGTTATCAAAGATGCATCTCAGGGGCGTCTGCCGGGAAGTGGATTGGTTATTTCCCATCTTAACCAGAGGTTTTCTGGAATCTGAGGCTGAGCCACATGAACTTTCTGCTGAGTTCGTTTTTCGCTGTCCCGGTTTTCCAGCACGATGGGCCCTCCCCTGCGCTGGGTTTTCTTTGTGTTCAGCTTCTCCTGCAGGAGCTTCACTGAATTGGGCTCCTGCTGTACTTGGCCTCTTCCGCACAGAGGTTGTTCAGCCAGGTTAAACCCGAGTCACGGCACCATGGATGTCAGGCGAGTGTATGCCCTCGGGTTTTGTCTAGTCACAACAAAGATTTGGAGTGACGGACATTAAAGCCCCCTCGGTGTGTCACAGCTCTCGGGTCTTGGACAGATCGTGTTATAGCTTTCACGACTCGAACGGACCGTGTTATAGCTCTTAGACAAATCAGTGTTACAGCTCAGTGTTACAGCTCTATTTTATTTCGAAGATAGCAGGAAAATCCATCTTTGAGGCGTGAGGGCATGTTGATCCAAAGACTCGAAGAGAAGAGCAGCCCAGCGCGCGGGGGAGAGAGAGAGAGTGCGAGAGAGCGAGCGAGCGAGAGAGAGCGAGCGAGCCCTTTGGCTCCTCTTTTTATATGTTTTTTTCTTCCCCCTGGGCCTGTCCTATGCAAGTTGGGCTTAGCCAGGAGTGCCATTCTACCTGAAGTCCTCACTCTGGTCCTCGGACCTTCCTTTGATCTTCCTCTGTTCTATTTTGCGGGCTTTTTCCTTCCTTGTATTTTAACCACTGCCATTTTGGACTCCTTTTCCCTATTCTAACTACCTAACATAAGGAATCGGAGAAGGCAATGGCACCCCACTCCAGTACTCTTGCCTGGAAAATCCCATGGACGGAGGAGCCTGGTAGGCTGCAGTCCATGGGGTCGCTGAGGGTCGGACATGACTGAGTGACTTCACTTTCACTTTTCACTGTCATGCATTGGAGAAGGAAATGGCAACCCACTCCAGTGTTCTTGCCTGGAGAATCCCAGGGACTGGGAAGCCTGGTGGGCTGCCGTCTATGGGGTCGCACAGAGTCGGACACGACTGAAGCAACTTAGCAGCAGCAGCAACATAAGGAATAATGGTCTCAAGGATTCAGGTTCCTCCTGTCTTTCTCTTCAGTCATTCTTTCTTTTTTAACAGTTTTGTTGAAGCATAACTTACAAACAATACAATTCATGAATTTTAAGTGTACAATTAAACGAGTTTTGACAAATGTATAATCATGTAATCACTGCCACAATCAAGAATTCCAAAAAGTTTCACTAGCCCTTTTGTAATCAATTGCATCCCCCCAATCTGCTGCTGCTGCTGCTAAGTCGCTTCACTCGTGTCCGACTCTGTGTTTCCAGTTGTTGGCTAGGAAGTTGTTATAAACATTCACATACAAGTCACTGTGTAGATATAGGTTCATATTTCTCTTGGGTAAATATTTAGGAACATGAATACTGGGTCATATGCTAATTATATGTTTAACATTATAAAAAACTGACAAACTGTTTTCCAAAGTAGCTGTGCTATTTTGGATCCCTACCAGGAGTTTAAGAGAGTTCTAGTTACTCCACATGCACACTAAAACTTGGTGTCTTAGTGCTTTCTGAAGAGCAAAAGTTTTTTAATAATTATGAAGTTAATTTATGAATATCTTTATTTAGGTTTTCAGCTTTCCCCCTGCCCCAGGTATATACTCATTACACAAATTCAAAGATTACAAAGATTTACCTGTTCCAAGATAAAAATCTTTCTCCCAGGTTTTCTTCCAAAAGTTTTATAGCTTTAACTCTTGTACTTAGATTTAGGTTTATGATCAATTTCAAGTTAATTTTTCTGTGGCATGTAAGTTAAGTGTTGAGGTTCTTTTCTTTGTTAACAAGGAGTTGTCTGGAGCAAGCGTCAATAGCACCAAGGTTGAAAAACACTGTTTTAGGTCATAGTGAGGACGGGCTAACAATGACTGAATTAGAATGACACTGAAGTGTTTTGAGCAGAGGAGTGATCTAAGCTTTTAAAAAAAGACCATGTGGCTGTTTGTTGTGAAGGGACTGAAGGGGTGGAAGGGTGAGAAATAGGATTGCTTTTAGGATGGTACTATCAGTCTGCAGCAAAGACGTGGTTTCGACCAGAAAGACAGAAGTAGGGGCAGTAGTAAGTGATGGATTGTGGGTACATTTTGAAGGTTGAGCTTGCGGGATTTACTAACTGTCATGGGCTAAATGTTTGTGCCCTCCTAAAATTTGCTTGTTGAAATGTAATTCCCAACGTGATGGTATTTGGAGGTGGAGGCTTTTAGGAGGTGACTGAGTCATGAACTTCTCAGCCTCAGAACTGTGGGAAATGCATTTTTGTTGTTTAAAACCACCTAGTCTATGGTATTCTATTATAGCAACAGGAAAGGGCTATGACACCAACACAAGTAGGCATATATAGGTATGGGAGAGAGGAGCTATGTATGACGCCTTAAGAATAATCTGTTGTGCCTGGTGCTGGAGCCTGGGGAGTGGATAGAAAGCTGAACAAATTTAGAATGGGAGATTTAATGCCCAAATAAATGTTTGGCCAGGAAACAAATAGCATGTTACATATGTATCTTATGGAAATAAGAATGGATGTTACATTAATGAATGAGTATCTTAAAGCACACAATTATTCTGCACACAGATTATTGAGTTTCTTTTTAAAATGCTTTTATATCCACAACATGAAATTTTTTTTTAAGAAGTGTCTTCTCATGCCATTTTTAATTTGGCGATATTTTGATAGGTGTAGGAAGTCCTAAAACTCTATTCCATCAAACTCATTAAAAGATCTTGACTTTCCTTTCAGTATTTGCATCCCAAGCAATTATTGACTTCCTATAGAAAATGTTGATGTATTGTTTAACAATTTCTTTCTGGGCATTTGTTTTGCCTACCCTAAAATATTATATTTTAGGAGGAGAAGAAGATGACAGAGGATGAGATGGTTGGTTGACATCACCGACTTGATGGACATGAGTTTGAGCAAGCTCCGGGTATTGGTGATGGACAGGGAAGCCTGGCCTGCTGCAGTCCATGGGTTCGCAGAGTCAGACATGACTGAGAGACTGAATTGAACTAACTGAAAATATTACAAGCTATGAGTCCTCATTCTATATTAGAAAACAGCTTATTTTTCCTTCTTACTTACTTATTACCATAATCTTGTAACCAATAAACTCACAAAGATCCTTTCCTTGACCAAAGTCTACTTAGGCTCACCTGAACTCTTTCCCAAATAGGCTTTCACTTTTGGACTTATATGGTTTCTCCATACTGTCCAATATCAGTAAGCATTTCCCAATGCTAAGTTTAGCCAGCATCTCTCAATCCTCCATTGGAGGATTCAGTTCCTCAGCTTCTACCATCCCGCAGGTGATGTCTGATTACCCGGACCTGCCTTGGGCAAGAATTCTGTTAGCACTATTTAGCAAGTACCCTCTTTAACCCCTGATATTTCCTCGTAGTAAATATCACGGCATCCGGTCCCATTACTGCATGGCAAATAGAAGGGGAAAAGGTGGAAGTAGTGACAGATTCCCTCTTCTTGGGCTCCAAAATACTGTGGATAGTGACTGTAGCCATGAAACCAAATGATTGCTTCTTGGCAGGAAAGCGATAACATAGACAGTGTGTTGAAAAGCAGAGACATTACTATGCAGACAAAGGTCCATATAGTCAAGGCTGTGGTCCTCCCAGTGGTCACGTATGGTTGTGAGAGCTGGACACCATAAAGAGGACAGAATTCCAAAGAATTGATGCCTTCCAACTGTGGTACTGGAGAAGACTCCTGAAAATCCCTTGGACAGCAAGGAGATCAAACTAGTCAGTCTTAAGGGAGATTAACCCTGAATATTCACTGGAAGGACTGACACTGAAGCTGAAACTCCAGTATTTTGGTCATCTGATGTGAACAGACTTATTGGAAAAGTCCCTGATGCTAGGAAAGATTGAGGGCAGAAGGAGAAGAGGGCGGGAGAGGAGAAGATGGATGGAGGGTATCACCAATACAGTGAACATGAACTTGGGCAAACTCCAGGAGATGGTGAGGGACAGTGAGGCTTGGCATGCCACAGTTCATGGGGTCGCAAAGAGTGGGACTGAACTGGGCGACTGAACAACTCTTTGCCCTGATATTTCCTCTTAGTAATTTTCTATCCACTGACCCCCACCTGTTCCTTGGCCATAAATTCCCACTTTTGTTTTCTGTAGATAATTGGAATTGAGCAAAGCTATTTCTATTTCAAGAGTTCTTTTTTCAAACTTTTAAACCTTTTATTTTGTATGGGGGTTCGCTGGTGGCTCAGACGGTAAAGCGTCTGTCTACAATGTGAGAGACCTGGGTTCGATCCCTGGGTTGGGAAGATTCCCTGGAGAAGGAAAGGGCAACCCACTCCAGTACTCTTGCATGGAGAATCTCGTGGAGGAAGGAGCCTGGTAGGCTACAGTCCATGGGCTCGCAAAGAGTTGGGCACGACTGAGCGACTTCACTTCACTTCACTATAGCCAGTTAACAAAGTTGTGGTAGTTTCAGGTGAACACCGAAAGGACTCAGCAATACATACACAGGTATCCATGCTCAATGTTACAATGCTCTGTGCCAGCCAGGATTGGGGGCGGGGCAGGGGTTGGGGGGTAGGTAGAATGGTTGCATTCTATTGCAAGAGTTTTTAATAAAGTCTTCCTTATCATTTTAAGAAATGCCAGAATAATTTTTTTAATTTAACAAATTTTATTAACCTAAACCCGACTCTAGTACTCTTGCCTGGAAAATCCCATGGACGGAGGAGCCTGGTGGGCTGCAGTCCATGGGGTCGCCAAGAGTCGGACACGACAGAGCGACTTCATTTTCACTTTTCACTTTCATCCATTGGAGAAGGTAGTGGCAACCCACTCCAGTGTTCTTGCCTGGAGAATCCCAGGGACAGGGGAGCCTGGTGGGCTGCCGTCTATGGGGTCGCACAGAGTCGGACACGACTGAAGCGACTTAGCAGCAGGAGGAGGCTTATTTCCACTTCACAGACAAAAAAAATTAGAAAATGTTTTTGAAGTTTTAAAGTAATTACGGTTGCCCCCAGGCCTGGGCTCGGGCTAGGCTCCGCGGAACCCCGGGCCGGCGTCTCCGCCCTGGGTGAGCGATGCGAACCCAGGCACAGAAAGTTAGTTTGGCCCCTACCGAGGGCCGCGCCGACTCCGGGCCCGCCTCCCCGCGGGATTGGAGGCCTGCCGCCCCGCCCGGCCTCGCGAGGCCCAAGGGAGGCGCCGGGCAGGCCGAGAGCCTGGCAAGCCTCCTCTCGTCCCCGGGTCCCGGGAGTCGCGGCGAGACCCCGCACTTCCGCGTCCCCCTTGCCCCGCCCGTGCGGCGT
Source organism: Bos javanicus (assembly GCF_032452875.1). Classification (NCBI taxonomy): domain Eukaryota; kingdom Metazoa; phylum Chordata; class Mammalia; order Artiodactyla; family Bovidae; genus Bos; species Bos javanicus. The sequence goes on from NC_083878.1 coordinate 40,568,396, forward strand.
CCTAGGCCGGGAAGGAGCTGCCGTCGGAGTGAGACGCCGGGCCGGGAGGGTTCTCTGCTTACGCGGTGGGTTCTGACTTTTTAAAAACTCAGCGCGAAATCCTGGCGCCCCTTCCCCACGCGTTTGCCCAAAACGCGGGGCGGGGAAGTTAGGCGGGAAAAGGGATTGGGTTTCTTTTTCCACCGGCCTAGAGGGGCTAGAGTGAGAGTCCGGACGCCGGCGGGCTTCCGGTGGTTCGGGCCGGCCCTGGGCGTGACAGGAAGTGGGGAGTCGGGTGGGTAGGAAGCCAAAGGGGGTGTCTTGGACGGCCGAGGGGTCAGGCGGGCGGTGGGCCGCGCTGACCCGCCCTTGGCCCCGCCGTCACGATCCTTCTCCGAGGCCGCCCCACGCCTCGGGTTCAGGCCTTTGGGTACCGGTTTGTCTTCGGAAACTCAGGTTAAGAACTTTTCATCCTAGCGGGGAGGGCCCTGAAACAGCAGGGACTAGCTTGTCTGGGACTTGCCTTGAGAGGAGGTTGGCGCTTCCTCCTGTGCCTTGAACCCTGGATCCATGCCGCGGGTGTTCATTGTATAGACACCTTTCAGGCCTCAGGTTATGGTGCCACGGACTTGCCCCAAACGGTTTTTATCTTCTTCATACTGATGGAGAATGTATGCCCTGCTGAAAAGTTGTTATCTGAAGACTTAAGGTTTTAAATCAGCAAATAAGTGTTGGAGAATGAAATGGCAACCCATCCAGTATTCTTGCCTGGAGAATCCCATGGACAGAGGAGCCTGGTGGGCTACAGTCCACGGGGTCGCAAAGAGTCGGACACGGCTGAGCGACTTCACTTCACTTCACCAGTATTTAAAGTCAAGATATTGGTCAGTATATATAAAGTGAAAATGTCAGTCAATTGTGTGACTCTGCAACCCCATGGTCTGTAGCCCACAAGGCCACCCTGTCCATGGGGCAAGAATATTGGAGTGGGTTTCCATTCCCTTCTCCAGGGGATCTGCCTGACCCTGGGATCCAGCCCAGGTCTCCTGCATTGGAGGCAGATTCTTTATTGTCTGAGTCCCCAGAGAAGCCCCCAGTATAAAGTACTGGTCAGAACTTTTCCTTCTTTTGGGCACTGTTCATATGAATTCCCAGCTTCTTTTATGTTCGAGTTAGGAGGACAAGTGAATATTGCTGTACCCAGGTGTTGCTGCTGAGTGAGATAGGGCATTGGGTTAATATAAGTGAAGCAGGGAAAGCCTACTGGAAGGAACAGAAACTTCATTCAGAAGATGGATAGATTATACAACGAAGACTACTTTCATTTCGAAGGCACTCACTGGGTTTAAAAAAAATTCTTTGAAACTATTTGGAGGATTGTGGTTACCTTCACACTTGGTTCCAGGCTTACATGCTGTGTGTGTGTTTTGTTTTCCCTAAGAAATTTTCTAGTCCTACTCAAAAATCTCTAGTTTTCACTAACCTATGTACAATTACAGTTAATTGGTTAAAGTTGTGTGGCTATCACTATGGCGTTTCTACACTGTTTTTGGTAGTGCTGCATAAATTTCTAAGGCAGGGCAGTTTTCACTTCGGTGATAATGGGGAAGGGACAGGGTAGAGAGAAGCAGAAAGAAGTTGAAACAGTAGTGTGGTAGCCTTAAAAGTAACTGCACAATGGCCTAGTGCTCTGCTTAGTTACACATCCATGAAAATCCTGGGCTTATTTAACCAATATTTACTGAGTTGTATCAGTTGCTGGATTTGATAATGACGTACGTTGCCATTGTCCATGTTATCTCAGCCAAGAGCTGTATTTTTTTTTTTTCTAGTGACTGAAGAGCTTTTCATCTTTGACATTTAGCATTCTCAATGAAAGGAGTATTTTCATATATATGAAATTTATTTTCTCTTTGTAGTTGGAAATTAACTCATTTAAGGTGTGTTCTGAATGATTAATAGGTATTTTGACCCCCTAACTGAATTTTGGAAATGTTAAGTGAGGTTCAACACACTTTGTTTTTTTTTCAGTATCAGTGTCTCTTCGATTTCAATATTGTAATGTTGGTGAATCTCCAGTTTGAATATAATATGTGGGCTTTCCCAACCCCAGTTGACTTCAGAATCCTAATTTCTGGGAACGTGCCCCATAGAAGACATTTTGAGAAACGTATTTAAGTGGAGGTTTCTTTGTTGTTGTTTTTATTTTTAATCACAGCCTCACCCCTTCTGTCAACAGAAGTGATGCCACCAAGAAGAAAAGAGAAATACAAGCTTCCTATTCCACTTCCGGAAGGCACAGTCCTGGATGACATGGAAGGAAAACAGTGGGTGCTGGGCAAGCTGGTTGGCTCTGGAGGATTTGGTTTGATATATTTAGGTAAAGTATAAATCACCAGATACTCTTTATGTATGTGACTGTGACTTCTTAATATTTTGAAAATTGAAATAAAATAGAATTCATAAATGTAAGTTATATGAAGATAGGTAGTGTTTAGTAGAATGTCTATGCTAGGTTCAAGATATTACTGACCCTAGTCTCTTCTTGTCCATGTCTTTCTAAATGACTCTTAGAAAGTCTTTTCAGAGCACAGTTACACAGTCTGCCAGACAAATGGTTAATGTTCTGTTTTGAGAGTGTGTTTTCTTGGAAACATCGGTTTTTATGACTCAAGAGAACACAACTCTGTGATTATGAACATTTTCCATTTGTGAATCTTAATCATTAATGTTGAAGTAGTGTAAGGTTTTGGTCATTTCTTCACTAGGTCTCACTAGAGAACTGGGTCTTAATACTCCAAGGCCATCTATTGCGTGGAATGAATTAACTTCTCTCTTGTACATCTAGATTGGTACTAGTTATATGCTATCTTTAGGATAATTAACAGACACTTAAATATAGTTTCTGTGTTTTTTGGTACAAGTAAGGAACCTAAGTTGAGTGTGTTTTTATACTACATTAAAAAAATTTTAAATCACATTGACTTTAAAAGGATTGTTCAGGGATAACAAAAGTTTTTTATAGATAAAAAACTTTTATCTATAGTTTTAAGGATCGAGGGATATCCATTACAAGATGAGATTTAATTAATAAGATGAATATTAGTGATTAAAAAAAAATCCTCTCAAGGAGAAATTCTAAATATATTGACTTATTACATCTGTGTCTGGAGGCGTTTAAGAAGTTGGTAAAAAAGCCTTCTTTGGAAGAATCTTGGGTTCCTTATTAAATATTTTAGAGTACAGGGGAGGAAAGACATTCCCTTTGCTCTCCTAAGTTTAATATCTGGGTTTATGAAATAAACTGATAGAAGGAAGATTAACAGGAGAAAATGTATACAAATATATTAATTTTTTGATGTTATGTGCACAGTAATATTACAGGGGGAAAAATAGTTGAATAAATATCCTAAAGCATGGTAAGATTTGAGAGCTTACATGCCATCTTAATAAGGAACAGTACATGATTTTTAAGAGACATTACTAGGTCTGTAGAAGAGTAGATGGGGGCTGTGATGTGATAGTCTGTAACAAAGTTTGGGAGTGATGTCAATTTCTAATCTCTTCTGTGATGAGTCAGTCTTTCCTGGTTAATGAAGCTCTCCTAGATGTAATTTAAAACAGTTGAGTTGTGGTTTTTTTTTTTTTTTTTTTTTTGGTGAGAGGGTTGGGTTCTTGTCTTTAGCCAAATAAAGGGAGTTCAGAGAAAGCCTTTCCCTGCATTTGCTATTTTTCAAGTGCCTTCAGTTCAAAATAATCCTTTGGCCAAACAGGCATATTTTACGGTGACCTTTTTGAACTGTGGTGTTGGAGAAGATTCTTGAGAATCCCTTGGACTGCAAGGAGATCCAACCAGTCTATTCTAAAGGAGATCAGTCCTGGATGTTCTTTGGAAGGACTGATGTTAAAGCTGAAACTCCAATACTTGGGCCACCTCATGCGAAGAGTTGACTCATTGGAAAATCCCTCATCGGAGGGATTGGGGGCAGGAGGAAAAGGGGACGACAGAGGATGAGATGGCTGGACGGCATCACGGACTCGATGGACTTGAGTTTGAGTGAACTCCGGGAGTTGGTGATGGCAGGGAGGCCTGGTGTGCTGCATTCAGTTCATGGGGTCGCAAAGAGTCGGACACGACTTAGCGACTGAACTGATTCTGCCACCCTTCTCATGCAAATGTGTTTCATGGATCTTGAAGGATTAAGCTCCTCTTCTAATGAAGTTGAGTTTGTAGTATTGAATAAATGGGTGAAATACAGTGAATAAGTAACTTCTTATTAATCACCTGAGTGTCTAATCTAGTTGGGAAGATAAGACCAACACAAAAGTATAGTGTGGGTTAGATAAAGAACAACTTCCCTATTTAAAGGGTTTGAACTTGCTTGGAAAATGTTAAGTACTAGATTTAGTGACACAAGCAGCACTGTTTAACAGAAATGTAATGCAAGCCACATATGGAATGTAAAATTGTCTAGGAGCCACATTAAAAAAAGCAGCTGAAATTTATTTAAATAATATGTATTATTTAATGTGATATATCTAAAGTATAATTCCAACACATTATTAATATTAAAAAAGGGAAATATTTCACTTCTGTAGTTAAGTGGGACTAAACCAGGATATGTCTAGTCCCATTTTAGGGGCCCAGTAACTACCTATAGGTAGTGGCTTCCATGTTGAATGTTGCAGATAAAGACCCTGAGAGGACTTGGAGTCTACAGAGAGTATATTCTTTGAAGAATTAATTGTTGGTTGAAACTCTGAATTGATGAATTCTCTTGTATACATGAGCGTTAAGATCTCTAGTATATTGTCTTGACTCATGGTCAGAGAAATGGAGTTGAATAAGTTATTTCTGATGTGGCTTGGATGTAGCCTTGGATTGCACAGCTTATCAGTTATTCTAATGTTTGAATTATTTTGAGTAATTTCAAAGAACTACAGAAAAGTATTAATTTAGTCTTATTTCTTTTCTCTTTTTAAATGTAAATACTATATGTGTTAATATGTATTTAAATTTAACAGCATGTTTAATGTGTGTGTATGCATACATATATGTGTATACATGTTACTTGTGTGTTTCCTGTTGTGAAAAAGGAATTTAGGCATGTGGAATTAGGAATTTAGGCTTAGTCATGTGATTTATTTGCCCCTATTGAAATATAGAAAAAACCTTGCTTCTTTCAATCTAAGTGATGCACATATTTTTTACTTAATTTTTCTCAATAATATTTAGTTTGCAACAGTTTTCAAGATTTCATAGTTATGAAGTACCCACTACTAATTTTAGAACCTGGATCCTGGATATATGAGCAAATGTATGTGACTGGCGTAAGATTTTAAAGAAATGTTTAGCTATTTTGAGGAAAAGTTGTGTGTTGCAAATGTTGTTACTGTTCTATCAAAAGTGGCACTCATAAATTATAATCTCAGCTCTTCAGTGAGTTGCTGTCAGCAATAAGTTTGTTAAAATTAGTTTTTACGTATTATTTTCAAGCTGAGACAATCCATATGAAATTATATCATGTTTTGCATTTTAGCATGGTTCTCATCATTTCCTGTATAGATGAAGTAGCCTGCCAGTTCAGGTTTCCCTAATACCTTCGTGTCCAGCTACATTGTTAAGCATTATATTTTCCAGATACACTTTGAGCAGACGCTTCATCAGCACTTGTCACCTAAGGCTGAGAAGAGACTAACCGCCCTGACTGACTCATCTGTGCATGTGCAACTGTCCTGTAGTTTTGAGATCAATAGCCAAAGCCTTTCAGTAGTCAGCAAGAAGTAAAGGGGAAGGGGCAGAGATGTTTTGTGTTTACTCTCAACTTGGAGAAATAATGTTCCTGTAGCAGTAACAGAAGTAGTAATAAGAGGGAAAAGAAAGTCTGAACATAAAACAAAGTTCTTCCTTTGCATTTGAAAAGAGAGGAGGGGAAAAGGAAGAAAGGAAACTGTTTCAGGGAATGCGAAAGCTTGCAGTAACCTCAGGATCAAATAAGTGAAAAAAAAAGTTCTAAAACTTCAGGAGACAGAACTAAGATTTTGAATTTTACTTTAGTGCTAGGTATAACACAGAACCAAGCAAACTGGGGAATTTCATAAATTACAGCTTAAGATTTTGACCTGAGCCTTTTGCAAACTGAGTGACTTTCATCTACTCAGGAATCTCTGTTTCTATCCTCTAGGATTGAGGTAGTAATACTTGCAATGATTAAGGTAATATTTTTAAAGAATTCGGAACTTGATAAGCAGTTCACTGGAATTGATTTATTTATTTAGAACGTCTCATTCTCAGTGATGGCTGAACTCGAAATTCGGTGTCTGGTGCTCAGATTAGCACGGTGACTAAGACATGTATGGGAGGGTTTTTCCATTTGTCCTCCCATGGACTGTGATGGGCTTAGCTACTAAATGTGGTAAAACTGAGAAACAGAGAATGTCAGTGGAAGTCTATAACATTTTACTTGCCAAAGTGTATGTTTTTCCCATTTCAATTTACAGTAGTAGCCATGATGACATAGTGAAAAGTTCTCACATAAGCTGTGTCTTATGTTTCAGATATGAAAGGTACTATGTTTCAGAATTAGTCAAAAATCTAGAAAAACAGAACTGTAGCTAATAAACTTTAGCCAAATTCCTTTAAAGTCTTCTTATATGGCTTTCCCAGGTGGCTCAGTAGTAAAGAATCTGCCTACCAATGCAGGAGAGATGGGTTTGACCCCTGGGTTGGGAAGATCCCCTGGAGGAGGAAGTAACAAATGATAGAATGATTTATCTGTAGTTTTATTTTTTAGAATTTGAGCAGAGCCATGACCATTAGCACAGGCTATATGTTTACCAGTTATTTGCCTCAGAGATTGAGACTGAAGTTGGACCACTAAACCCACACAAGCCAGTTTGCTTTTTTTTCCATAATTATAGATGTCACCCTTAACTCCAGCCTGTAATCTTAAACATAACACTCTTAGTCATAAAAACTTGAGACAAATTAACTATAAAATCTGTATATGCTTTATTGACAGTAAATCAAGAGCATTATATTTTATAAATAATGTTATTATAACTAAAATTAATTCTTGAAGCATTAAGATCAATCATTTATTCATGGATAAATGTTTAGATCAAGTGACTGCCATACATTTCTTGGGTAATCCTCTCAGATTAGCTCAATTTTGTTCTTTAAAAATAGAAGAAATCTTTGTGGGGTGGGGCAGAGAGAAAATAGAGTAACTGAGAGTTGTAGATATTGTCAAAGTTTAACTCACTTATCGATGAAGAAATAGACTTCTATCTAAATAGAAAAACATTTTTATGTGTGGTTTTTATTTATTGTATTTTCTTGTTTGGTGGCTCAGTGGTAAAGAATCTGCCTTCCAGTGTGGGAGATGCTGGTTTGATCCCTGGGTCGGGAAGCTCCCCTGGAGAGGGAAATGGCAGCCCAGTCCAGTATTCTTGCCTAGGAAATCCCATGGACAGAGGAGCCTAGCGGGCTACAGTCCATGGGGTCGCAAAGAGTCAGACACGACTTAGTGACTAAACAATAACAACTTTCTAGTCAGCTAGAATGGATTGATTTTTAAGGTATGCTGAGTTATGTTCTGAAGAGCCTAACGATAATGCCAGCAACAAAATAAAGTTACTAAAACATGCATTGCTTCATAATATATTGCTGTGTTAAATGTTATTTTGGCAGTGTGTTATAGAGAACACTTTGAGATAGGCAGTTAATCTGACCTAACACAGTGCAACATTGTGGTCCCACCACAGTGCTGCTGCTGCTAAGTCGCTGCAGTCGTGTCTGACTCTGTGCTACCCCATGGACGGCAGCCCACCGGGCTCCCCGTCCCTGGGATTCTCCAGGCAAGAGTACTGGAGTGGGTTGCCATTTCCTTCTCCAATGCATGAAAGTGAAAAGTGAAAGTGAAGTCGCTCAGTCGTGTCTGACTCTGTGCTACCCCATGGACTGCAGCCTACCAGGCTCCTCTGCCCATGGAATTTTCTGGGCAAGATTACTGGAGTGGGTTGCCATTGCCTTCTCCCCCCACCACAATAGTTACTAGGAAATTTTGCAGATGATACCCTGGAGGTGAGAAGAAGGAAATAAATATGAAATAAGGATAACTTGTACTAGAAACTGTTGTATATAAGATAAATTAGTTCCCAGCTGAAGGTTTAAGAGGTAATAGTTGGTATAATCCTGAGAAGGCAATGGCACCCCACTCCAGTACTCTTGCCTGGAAAATCCCATGGACAGAGGAGCCTGGTAGGCTGCAGTCCATGGGGTCTTGAAGAGTCGGACACGACTGAGTGACTTCATTTTCACTTTTCACTTTCATGCATTGGAGAAGGAAATGGCAACCCACTCCAGTCTTCTTGCCTGGAGAATCCCAGGGATGGGGGAGCCTAGTACGCTGCTGTCTATGGGGTCGCACAGAGTCGGACACGACTGAAGCGACTTACCAGCAGCAGCAGCAGTTGGTATAATCTCAACAGATGAAGAGATTGCTTGGGATTTTGTGAATTTAATAAATGTGTTGTACCTTTCATAAGAATTTAAATTTCCTAGAAATTGTATTTTAATTTTGTATGTGCTGACCATTGGCTGTTAATTTTGAGTTTTAAAAGCACAGTGTTCATTTAATTACCAGCTAAGAAATCTGCTGCTGCTACTGCTGCTAAGTCGCTTCAGTCGTGTCTGACTCTGCGACCTCATGGACTGCCCCCCACCAGGCTCCCCCGTCCCTGGGATTCTCCAGGCATGAACACTGGAGTGGGTTGCCATTTCCTTCTCCAATACATGAAAGTGAAAAGTGAAAGTGAAGTCGCTCAGTCGTGTCTGACTCTTCAAGACCCCATGGACTGCAGCCTACCAGGCTCCTCTGTCCATGGGATTTTCCAGGCAAGAGTACTGGAGTGGGGTGCCATTGCCTTCTCCGGCTAAGGAATCTAAATACCTGCAAACGTTTGGATTCTTTGTATAAAAAGGAAGCATTCTCCTAAGGTTCACTTAGTCTTTGCTTGTCTTTTTCATTTTTGTAAGTGTCCGATCTTTTTAACATATTTTATATTATGGGTCTTCATTTTCAGCATTCTACTGTCAAACTCTTTTGCTTTAAGGGAAGATTTACAAACTGCTCTGTTCTTCAATAATTTATGCATTATGTCTCTTCCACTGCACCTGTTACTATCTTACAATGGTTTCAGTGGTCAAGGTTTTTAAATTTGAAGCCTATCGCTATAGGGAAGTTTCTTCTTCATGAAATGAGTTCACCTGTATTGTCACACACACACACACACACAAAACTCTCAACTTTCGGGAGCTTCTGGCTTCCTTATGAAATATGAATGGAGTTTAGCTTCTGAAGTGTTTTAGGCTTTTTTCTTTAGGTATGGAAGAAGAGTAAGAAGTAGTCTTCTTTAAGAAACAGGAATATCTATGTTTATAAAATAAATGAGAAGAAAATTAAGAAACTCTAAAGCTCTAAATAGGAGTATTCACTAGAAACTAGCTATTTGGATGATGAAAATTTGTTCACCCTCCTCACTTAACGATGATTCAAAAATGTTCATGGATCCTATACTGCTTACATACTTGGTTTTGCAGTTCGTGCATCTTCAGAATGTTTGTCCCTTGTAACTCCATTACATGAACTGAGTATATTATGCAATTTTCTACATGAAAGGGCATTTTAAGAGGAAGGACATAAAACTCAGCAATTATTTCAAGAAAATTTTTGAAGGTTTCCATTCTTTTAAAAGGGAAAAAGACAGTCGTCCTGACTTCATTTAGTCAGGAAGACTTTGCTTTAACATCTCCAATCAAGTAATACTTGAGGGAAAAGATTTTGTAGAAAGATATCCATTGAAGGCCAGAAACATCTACAGATGCAGTGTGATCCTAGGCAATGAGGCATGTGGCCCTTCATTGGCATTATATGATAACAGGAGGATCTTCTGGCAGAAGAGCTGACTTTTGCTGCGTTCTGCATGCTGCCCCTCCAAGCCCATCTTTGATTGGCACCTATGCCCTATTGAAACTGGCATCACACCTTCTGAATGGGCACAGTGCCAGCCAAGCAGATGGGTATGGGCAAAAGCATGCCAGAAACCCAGTATGTGCATCAAGTTTAAGTATCAGGGGCCCAAACTCCCATCCAGGGATATAAAAACTGCAGTCTGTTGAGAGCTTTTTGTGCTTAAGGTTAAAGGACATGCCATTTCTACTCCAGCTTAGAGGTTGATTAATTTTGAAAGTCAAACAGGAGCTCCTGTGGCAGTGTCAAGCAAAATTCTATCTTTGGTGAATGAGAATTACTACATCATGTAGGGAAGAGAAAAGTATTGTAATGAAGTTTCCAGTGAGAGTTACTCTCCTGCAAGTGCCTCCAGCACTTAAGCAGCATGCATTCATTGGAGATGAATATTTCTGTTCTCCAGCAGAGCCAGGTGCATTCAAAGCCAGATCTTCAACCTGCTGCAGTAAAGAACCCTAAATTTAGAAAGGGCAGGTAAAGTTTGGAAGAACTCCTTGGTGGCAGCTCTCACCATGAGCCGATGAGGCTTCACAAAAGTGTATAAAGGAGATGAAGGAAAAACTCCAAATTAAAAACCTTCAGATTACTTCAATCTGAAACAGAAAGATCTTTAATAAAGGGAAAAGTTTAGTCCTTTCTCTAAATGCAGAAAATTTTTTGAATTTTATATCAATAAAAAGTTAGTTTACCAAAACGTTAGAACCGACTTAATGCATAAGTAACAAAGCTTCCTATTCTAACATTTATTTCATTGCATGTCTATCATGTATATAAACTTCCCTTCTTGAATAATGGATTTTGCATAAAATTGAGTTCTAAATATCATATTCCTTATGATCGTCTCACACCAGCTACAGAACTGGGCAAAAATGAAAAAAAAAGGGCATCATTTCTTGTGATCACTTTAATCGTATTCTCTAAATGCTCTTAAATTTACAAGAATGCCTATAAGACCAGCTGTGGCCAAGAGAAGCTTTTTGTAATCGCCTTATAGCCATTGCTTTTTCTTTTCCACTGTGTAAACTTTATCTATGGAGCAGATTCCATGAGACCATTGTGAATACTTCAACGTATTCAAAACATATAACTGCCACAAATTAAACTACTAAAACTAAAGCTGGTGCATTGTAACTGCCAAGTAAAGCTGGCACGTCCCTCCGTCAGACTGCGGGAGAGTATGCCATACAGTCCTCAGAAAACACAATTCATCCAGAAGCACTCTTGTCACTTGCTCTGATATTAAACCAGAGAAAGTGACATTAATTAAAGAAGTGACATGAGCCAACAAAAGCAATGAAATTCTAAGCTTTGGCTCGTGCAGACCTTACTCCCAACTTGCTGTACTTAGGTATCATGGCCATGTAAGAGGAGTATGGCTACTTCCCTTCTCCTCCTCCTCTCATCCTTCCATTCGGAAACATCGTTTTCAGGCAACTAAAATTTCATGCCCAGGGTTGCCCTAGCCAGTTGGTACACTGCAGGGTTTCCTAAAATAGTCATGTGGTGGCATGTGATGCATTTACTGCAGTTGGTAACTGCATGAGATGAACAACTAGGGACGGAGGCGAGTTGGTCTTACAAAAAGGCAAACAGCAGCCGAATTGAGCAGAGTCCATAGACTGAGTAGACTGAGAGCTAGGGGAGTCTGTTGCTAGGATCACTGGTGGAAACAAATGATGGCTGGTAGGCCTTATGAAAATTCTAACACGCTAACGAGGCAAGCAGGGGAGTAGCCATCACTTTTCTTGCTTGCTCTTTGTTCCTTCCTGTAATACGTCCTTTCGCAGTGCTTATCTTATTTCCTGTGATTGCCATTTGTAAACTGTTTACCCTCCACCAATACTAGATTATAAACTCCTTGTAGGCCTTCTCTCAGAATGCTTCGACAAGGCCTGATAGATAATAGCTTAAAAAACGATTGGTTAAATTAAAACTAGTCTGTTGGGGAAAAATAATTTTCCCAACAGTTGGCTTATCTGTGATGAAATTTTGTGCTGTTGGTATTATAACATGTGGCATGTGTGTAAGGTTCTGTGTTTTTAGAGTTAGAGGCCTTATTTTATTTATCTTGGGGAGCTTGAGGGGATATAAGTTTCTGTTCATTCTCTTTCCAAGTATGTTTTTTAAATATAAGAAGCCATGTACTTAATCCATAGATTATAGGATTTACTGAGGGAGTCTACTTTGCTAATGCACAGCACAGAGAGAGTTAAAAAAAAATGGACATTAAGATTAAACATTAAGTTTTGTGTTTAGAATGAAACAGTTCTACAGAGTAGCACTTAATTGAAGTAGCCTTAATAGCAAGTATAAACTTTTGTGGAGAAAATAGATGGGGTTTAATGTTAAATGGATTGACTTATAGGGATGTAAATATATTTCAAAAATCTACTTTTCAAAGAATGTAAACACAACTTTAATGGAAAATAAATTTTTGGTATTTCTATTAATCCAAGTGAATGAAAGATTTGATTAAGAGTTTTGTACGTAGTCAGAAGCTTTTGTTATAGTTTCTGGGCATGGGTGTTTTATGTTTGAGATCAGGAATTTTCTGTGTAATTAGTCATGAGGTTTAATGTACATTTTTAATATCAGACAGACAATGGCTTCAAAGAGACAGCAGTGCTGCAAAGGAGCAAGAAAAGAAGGCCAAAGTTGACACACACAGAGGCAAAACAGTGTAGGAAAAATCAACACGTTTTGCAAAATCAATCATTGAAAATGTGTCAGTGTTCAGGAGACTGTCTTTAATTTGCAATCCAAGTGAAAAAGAGTATTTAAATATGAGAGGCAGTATTATTGAGCCCAGCATGCCTGCTACCACTTGTTTGACTAGCTCAGAATAGAACACTGAGAGGCAAGGGCTCAAAGTTAAATGAACATTTATACATTTTAAAATCAAATGAAAGATTCAGAGTATATTCATGAATTAATTTTTTTTCAGAACCCTAAATTTAATCAGCTGGAATTACTTTTAAAGTGCCATTCTATTTAACTTTTGGGAATGATGAATTTGCCTTTTAATAGGAATGCTGTATTTTATCATGAAGATGAAACAAACTGTCTTTTGTTAATTATTCCCCAGAGACACTGGCCATTTTTCTCTCCTATGCTTAGTGTGGAGTAAAGGCAGCTTCCCGCAATTTATATCAAGCAAGAGCAATCGGAAGCTACAACATGTGTGAAAGAGGCTCGTGGAAGGCTTAGCTTAGCATCCATTGTAGCTGTTCTGAAGGCCACCTAATGAAATTCACAGAGGTGGTGTTAACCAAAGCCTCACTGTGGAGGCCGTGAACACAAGACACAGAGCAGTGAAAAGGAATGAAAGCAAGAATCCCTGGTAAAGACTAGCAGATGAGTCATATGTGTCTGGGGCATGCTGCCAGGCATAGTTTCTGAAACCTTTTTTAGGAAATCTTCATCCTCATCCACTACTAATAGAATCTTTTACTCAGTGTGTGCCAAGCTCTGTGTTAAATGCTTCATATGGATTATTTCATTTAATTCTCCCAGCAGCTTGACAAGGCAGTTTTGAGGCCTAGGAATTTTAAGTAATTTGTCTAATTGTCTTCCATCTCCATTTGAACTCGGGTCTCTCTGCTCTCCTGGTTGGTGTCTTTTGTCAAAGAACACTCTGAATTTATTACTAGCCAGAGAAAATAGTGACAAATGACATGCCTGTGACATGCTCATTTCTAAAGTAACTGAAATATTTAATTGATAGTATTGGCAGCTAATTTAAGAAATATGTTAGCGCTGATGCTGATAATAGTGTCATTTTCATTCAGATTGACAACTTGAGGTGTAGAGCATTCGTGATATGTTTTTAATATTTTCACAAAATCTGTGAAAGTACATCTGATATTTATAGTAAATCTAATGTTAAGAACTGGAAAAAATACATATACTAAAAATGTACCTAGAACAAACAATATTTTTATGGAAAAAAACGTGAGAATAATCAATCAGTAGTGCATACAAACTGATGGGAAAGATTAGATTTTTCTGCTTTTTAAAAATAAGTATGTCAAAAAAAAATAAGTATGTTGAGTTTATGGGGATATTATGCATTTGTTTTGAGGGTAATAAGCAACAAGGAGATCAAAAGAAGCCTCTTTAAATCCCTATGACAGACTTTAATAAGCATCATGTGAAAATAGATTTTTTTACAAATATTGAATTGTTTTTGGCATGTCTTTTTTCCATTGGGTAATAATTAAAAGATATACTATTTAGGAAACTAAGTCTTTTAAGAAAATTAAAAAAACCCAAATACTTGGATAAGTGAAATGTTGATAAAGAATATGTTTCTTTATAGAATTTGTTCATATACCAAAATATTTATAATATAAGTATAGTTTAAAAAAATTATTCAGTCAACATATTATTATCAGATCAGATCAGATCAGTCGCTCAGTCGTGTCCGACTCTTTGTGACCCCATGAATTGCAGCATACCAGGCCTCCCTGTCCATCACCAACATATTATTATACACCAATATTTATCATGTACCCATAGATGATTTTATGAAAAAACTATAACATTTCATGTACAGGCAAATCTTTATGTTTTTAATGGAGAAGTGATACTTATTAGATATTGTAATGCTAGTTTCATGCTTTGATACTTTTTTCTTGCCAGTATATACATAGCAAGGAAAAGAATGAACGAAGTATAATATTGCATTAGAGGGCATGTTACTGAGCACTTTTGGTGATAGTTATTAATTTCAGTTTCTGGAGAATGTGAAGAAAAATGCTCTTCATTACACTTCATCATGTTTCTATTAAAGGATTATGTGTTACACTTCTGACATAGATTTCCAGTATCAAATGTGAGTACTGTATTACAGTTGAGGATGGAATATTAGTTATATAAACCTTCTGTCTTACAAAGTGTTAGGAGGATGGTAGAAGGAAAAGTAGTAAAACCCACTGAACAATCCCCACACAATACACTTCAAGACAAATGAAAAGAAAGCCATAGAATAGCCAGGACATGGAAGCAACCTAGATGCCATCAGCAGACGAATGGACAAGAAAGCTGTGATACATAAACAATGGAATATTACTCAGCCATTAAAAAAATACATTTGAATCAGTTCTAATAAGGTGGATGAAACTGGAGCCTATTAGACAGAATGAAGTAAGCCAGAAAGAAAAACACCAATTCAGTATACTAACACATATATATGGAATTTAGAAAGATGGTAACTATAACCCTGTATGCGAGACAGCAAAAGAGACACAGATGTATAGAACAGTCCTTTGGACTCTGGGAGAAGGTGAGGGCGGGATGATATGGAAGAATGGCATTGAAACATGTGAATTATCACATGTGAAATGAATTGCCAGTCCAGGTTTGACGCATGATACAGGGTGCTTGGGGCTGGTGCACTGGGATGACCCAGAGGGATGAGATGGGGAGGGAGGTGGTGGGCGGGTGAGTTCAGGATGGGGAACACATGTACACCCATGGCGGATTCGTGTCAATATATGGCAAAACCAATACAATATTGTAAAGTAAAATAAATAAATAAATAAAACTGAAAAAAAAAAGGTTCAAGAAAAAAAAAAAAGAAAGTCAAACAAAGTTGCATATCTAACAGACCATTGTTGTGTGATGAAAAGGGGAAGAAGAAAAGCTGTAAGACTTCCATGAGACTAGAATTTTCATTCTAGTAGAAAACATTTGAGCAAGTACAGATGTTCTGAAATTAACTACTTTAAATTGAATGCATTATGGAATCTATGTTAAAAATAAGAGGTTTTTGGTTGGGGAAGGACCTTTAAATTCCTTCTGACCCTGAGAATCTGTGAAATCCTGAAAGATGGTGAGAGATACTAAAACATGGATAAAGGCTTTAAGGAAAGAATTGACCCAGCTGAACAAAGAGTTAGTTCTGCTATTAATAAGCAAGCAAAATAAATCTAAGCCACAGAAAAATGATGTAAAGAGATCATCAAGAAGAAAAACATAATGGTTCTATTATCTGTTTATTTAGTATGTTTTTGGAGAATAAGAATATTATATGAAAATGTAAAGACTTGCAAAATAGAGACCATGTGGAATGATATAAGGAAGATTTCCCTTATTTGAAACCTAATTTCATCATGAATATTAGTGTTTCAAAAAGTGAGAGTGGAGCCAAAACTCTTACATAGTAGCTTTTTAAACATAAAATATATAATTTCAGGAAGGGAGTTCAATAACTACTTCAGCCCTTAATTCATAGACTGACAATAGAAAGAGAGCTAAGAGAAATATGGCTATCATTCCAGTATACTATTTGGCCAAACTGAATTCCTCTTAAGAGAGAAGGAAACATTTGAGGATTTAGGAAGTCTGAAATGATTTTATAATAGATTACCACAAAGATAAAGTAGACTTGAAAGTATGTAAGTGAATAAGACTTCCAAGAGATAAATGAATTACAATATTGAGAAAAGATTGATGATACAAAGTAAAAAGTTGAGTGAAAACTGGAGTTATGGACATAATTTTATAATACATTTTGCATTTCTAAAATAGATTCAAGAACTGTGGTTAGGACTTACAGGATTACGAGTTAAACAGAAAAGTTGTTATGTATCAACTCATCAGGCAAGCTCAAAATGTATTTAGTTAATAATAAGGAAAACATCTGAATTAGAGTATATCAGTGTGGAGTGAGAAATAAATGGATTGAAAGATAGTCTATTATAAGATAAAATGTGTAATATATACCACAACCAGTAAATAATTAGTGAAGGGGAGCAGAAAAGAATAACAATAATATAAATTTGCAGAGTGTTGTATTATAACTTGTTATTTGTTGTTCAGTCGTGTCCGACTCTTTGCAGACTCTAGGGACTGCAGCATGCCAGGCTTCCCTGTCGTTTCCCATCTTCCAGAGGTTGCTTAAACTCAAGTCCATTGAGTTGGTGATGCTGTCCAACCATCTTGTCCTCATATCATAATTGTATTATAATCAGTTCAGTACAGTTCAGTTCAGTCGCTCAGTTGTATCCGACTCTTTGTGACCCCATGGACTGCAGTACAATTGCCAGTTACCACACTAGACAAAAAACTGTCTGAAATCTATTAAAGAATATCATTGACCAAAACCCCATAACTACTTGCCAAAAGAGAAATACTTGAAAACAATAAAATATTAAGATATTAAAGAATCAAGTTTTTTCATGCACGTGTAAGCAAAGAGTAAGATGAGCATTTCAAAAAATTATCTTATTTTCTACAGTAAAATATCATTACGAGAACTAGACAAGATAAAACCAAGTGAAAATAAAACGATAGAATTTGATACGGCCAGATTGCTAGTGTTGTGTTTTTTTTCCTTAGAGAAAAGAGAAAAAAAAAAGAAAATCTAGCAGATATTCAAGAACATGTTACAAATATAACTAGAGGTATTATAAACAAAGTCAGGAAATGACTAATCAGTCACCTGTTAGGTCTTCATACTGGTCTCTATGGAACCCAAATATACAGGTAAAAGGAGTAGGGGCTCTGGTCCCTCCACCCATGTTTCAACCTGAGCATTCTGCATTGTTCTAATCTTTTTATCAGGCTGAAAAGAAACATTTCATTACTAAAAGAGTTTGAAGATAACTGATTATACTCTAGTAAGCTCCAAAGTAAAGCTCCCAAAGAAAGGCAGTGCCAAAGAATGCTCAAACTACCGCACAATTGCACTCATCTCACATGCTAGTAAAGTAATGCTCAAATTCTCCAAGCCACGCTTCAGCAATACGTGAACCGTGAACTTCCAGATGTTCAAGCTGGTTTTAGGAAAGGCAGAGGAACCAGAGATCAAATTGCCAACATCTGCTGAATCATCAAAAAAGCAAGAGAGTTCCAGAAAAACATCTATTTCTGCTTTTTATTGACTATGCCAAAGCCTTTGACTGTGTGGATCATAATAAACTGTGGAAAATTCTAAAAGAGATGGGAATAGCAGACCACCTGACCTGCCTCTTAAGAAACCTGTATGCAGATCAGGAAGCGACAGTTAGAACTGGACATGGAACAACAGACTGGTTCCAAATAGGAAAAGGAGTACGTCAAGGCTGTATATTGTCACCCTGCTTGTTTAACTTATATGCAGAGTACATCATGAGAAACGCTGGGCTGGAAGAAGCAGAAGCTGGAATCAGGATTGCCGGGAGAAATATCAATAACCTCAGATATGCAGATGACACCACCTTTATGGCAGAAAGTGAAGAGGAACTAAAAAGCCTCTTGATGAAAGTGAAAGAGGAGAGTGAAGAAGTTGGCTTAAAGCTCAACATTCAGAAAACTAACATCATGGCATCTGGTCCCATCACTTCATGGCAAATAGATGGGGAAACAGTGGAAACAGTGTCAGACTTAATTTTTCTGGGCTCCAGTATCACTGCAGATGGTGACTGTAGCCATGAAATTAAAAGACGCTTACTCTTTGGAAGGAAAGTTATGACCAACCTAGACAGCATATTAAAAAGCAGAGACATTTACTTTGTCAACAAAGGTCTGTCTAGTCAAGGTTATGGTTTTTCCAGTGGTCATGTGTGGGTGTTAGAGTTGGACTATAAAGAAAGCTGAGTGCCGAATAATTGATGCTTTTGAACTTTTGTATTGGAGAAGACTCTTGAGAGTCCTTTGGACTGCAAGGAGATCCAACCAGTCTATCCTAAAGATCAGTCCTGGGTGTTCATTGGTAGGACTGATTTTGAAGCTGAAACTCTAATATTTTGGGCACCTGATGTGAAGAACTGACTCATTTGAAAAGACCCTGATGTTGAGAAAGATTGAGGGCAGGAGGAGAAGGGGACGACAGAGGATGTGATGGTTGGATGGCATCACCAACTCAATGGACATTGGTTTGGTTGGACTCCGGGAGTTGGTTATGGAGAGGGAAGCCTGGCGTGCTGCAGTTCATGGGGTCGCAAAGAGTCAGATATGACTGAGCGACCTGAACTGAACTGAAGTGAAAGTTGAATATGCAATTAACAAGAATTTATATTTGGAAGGGATTTAACAGCATTATCCAGAATAAGATTTTTTCCCTAATCGTATAAGAACTCATTTTGTGTGTGGTGATTTTAGTAAATTAAAAAAAGCAGAATTTGTATATGCCGTAGTCTTGGACACAATGGTGAAAATATATACCAGTAAGTCTCAGTGAACTCCGGGAGTTGGTGATGGACAGGGAGGCCTGGCATGCTGCGATTCTTGGAGTCGCTAAGAGTCAGACACGACTGAGCGACTGATCTGATCTGATCATCTTGCTAGCTTTGTTATTCTCTTATAACCTGCATTCTGTCTCCACAGTTTCTGTGTATTCAAATTGTGTTTATTTGAAGTTCCCTTCCCCCTTGAAGTCTATTGTTTTCCTTTTTTACATTTTCTGCCAGAGTTGTATATTTTTTGTACTTGTTTTCAATAATATTTTTGCCTGTCTTTTGTCAGAGACAAAATTTTGGAGAGTTTACATTGAAGATATGTTGAGTTTTCAATTCAGAAATACAGTATCTTTCTCCATTTCTGTAGGTCTTTGATTTCTTTCATCACCGTTTTGGCTTCTAGCATATCAATCCTGTACATGTAATGTTTGTATATATGTTTTTCTCTTTTCTTTTGAAATGTTTAATGCTGTTGAAAATGATACTGCTTTTGTAATTTTGTTTTCCAATTATGTATTATTAGTGTATAAAAATACAATTGATTTTTGCTTGTTGACCTCATCTTGGTGAACTTGCTTATTAGTTCTAGGATTTTTTTTTCAGATTCTTTGGAATTTTCTATATAGTTAGTCATATCATCTGGGAGTAGGGACCACTTTATTTCTTCCTTTCCAGTGTGTGTACTTTTTGTTTCCTGATGTTTTGCACTAGCTAGGATTTCCAGCACTTTATTGAGTAGGAATGGTGAGAGTGGACATCCTTGGCTGTTCCCAGTTTAAGGGAGAAAACATTCAGCCTATCATCATTTATAATAATACTAGCTATATGTTGTTTCTAGATATTCTTTTTCAAGTTGAGGAAGCTGTCCTTTACTGTCCGAGAGTTTTTATCTTGAATGGATAGATTTTGTCAAATACTTTTTCTGCATCAATTGATGTGATCATTTGGGGTTTTTTTTTTACATTCTTAATATGGTAGGTGACATTAATTTCTAACTTATTTTATTTTTTATTTTGCATCAACATGAGAGGAGGCTATTGGTCTGAGTAGTTTTCTTTTTCTTTCTTTCTTTATGCTTTTTTTCCCCCTCTACTATCTCTGTCTGGTTTTGGTTTTATGGGTAATGCTGGCTTCATAAAATGAGTTGTGAATTATTCCCTCCATTTTTGCTTTTTGGAAAAGAGTATACAGAATTGATGTTACTTCTTTTCCATGTGTTTTGTAGAATTTTACAGTAAAGCCATCTGGGGTTAGAGATATCTTTTTTTCTGAAGAGTGTTTGTTTTAAAACTTGATTTCATCTGGGACTTGTTTGGTTAATTTGTTTCATTTCAGGTAACTTTTAGTAGTTTGTGATTTTTAAGCAGTTTCATTTCATCTAAGTTGTCAAATTTCTGTCCATAGAGTGTTCATAATACTTGTGTATTATACTTTTAATACTAGTTTTCTATAGTGACATTCTGTTTTCATTCCTAGTATAGGATCATTTTTCTCTGTTTTCTCTTTTGTTAGTCTTGATATCATTTTATTGGTCATTTCAAAGAAACAGCTCTTGGTTTTGTGGCTTTACTGTATTTTTCGGTTTTCAATTTCACTGATTTCTGTTTTTATCTCCTTTCTTCCATTTGCTTTGGGTTTGGTTTGTTCTTTCCTTTTTTCCGTCAGATGGAAACGTACTTATTTGAATTTTTCTTTTGTAGTATAAGTATTCAGTGCTAAATTTGTTTCTAAGTCCTTCTTTGGCAGAACCACACACATTTTGATATGTTGTAGTTGTCTTATATATTACATCTAGACTAATTTAAATTCCTCCAGACCATATTATAATTTTTGCTTCAACTATGAAATACATTTTAACTGAAGAAAGGAATAATCCATTGCATTTTCCCAATATTTACTATTTTTTCTCTTTTATTCCTGGTAGTCTACATTTCCTTGTATGATTTTCTTTTCTTTTTTGAATATCTTTGTTTAGCAATTCTTATATAGCAGATCTGCTGGCTATGGCTACTCTTAGTACTCCTCACTTGAGAATGTCTTTATTTAATTCCAGAAAGATGTTTTTGCTGGATATTGGATTGACTGTTATTTTCAGCACTTCAAATAGGTTGTGACTCTTCCCTCTGGTCTTCAGGGTTTCTGATGCGAAATTCACAGTAATATGAGTCATTTTACCCTGTAACTAACTAGTTTACTCTAGCTCCTTTCAAGGTTTTTCTTTTAGTTTTCAGCAGTTTGTGTGTATGTGTCTGGGCGTCGATTTATTTGGGTTTATTCCAGTGGAGAATTTACTGAACTGTAGGTTTTTGTATCTATAAAATTTGGGACATTTCAGCCATTATTTATCAAATATTTTTCTGCACCACACTCTTTACTTTTCTTCTTCAGGAACTGCAGTATCATGAAGAATTGTTAAATGTTCTGTTATTGCCTGAGATTCTGTTCAATTTTTTTCATGTTCTATTTTGCTATTTTTCGGGTTGGTATATTTTTATTGATCCATCATCAAGTTCCATGACTCACATGTCATCTCTGTGATCATATTGAACCCAATCATGTGTTTAAAAAATTTTGGTCGTTGTATTTTTCAGTTCTAAAAGTGTTATTTAATTTTTTCTTTGTATATTCTATGTCTTTGCTACACTAATCTGTCTTTTCCATTTATTCCAAAAGTGTTTGCTTTTACTTTCTGGAACATTTTTATTATAGTTTCTTTGAAGTCTTTATCAGATAGTCCCCAGTTTTGTGTAATTTTGGCATTGATGTCTTGAATTAGTGTGGTGGTTTTGTTACAATTTATTAACTAAAGTCCATCATTTACATTTAGTGTTCACTTATATAGTAAAGTTTTATGGGTTTTGACAAATGCATGATGTCATGTGTCGACCATTATAGTATCATGCAGAGTAGTTTCTCTGCCTGAAGTTTCTCCTGTGTTCTACTAATTTATCCTTCTGCCCCCTGTTTCAGAATGGCATATGGTTGAAATCTACATTATGTAACTGTTTCAAACCAGCTTTTGTTTCCTTTGAATATATCCAGAAGTGGAATTGCTAGATCACATGATAGTTCTATTTTTAATTTTCTGAAGAACCTCCACACTGTTTTCCATAGTGGTTATACAAGTTTATATTCCTTCAAAAGGTTTCATTTTCTGTACATCCTTACCAGCATTTGTTATTACTTGTCTTTTTGATAATAGCCATGCTAACAGGTGTGAGGTAATATCTCATAGTTTAATTTGCATTTCCCTGGTAATCAGTTATGGTGAGCACTATTTCATGCACCTATTGCCATTTGAATGTTTTCTTTGGAAAAAAATCTGTTAAAAATAGCCTTTATCCATTTAAAAATTGGGTTATTTATCTTTTTTTGGGTATTGAGTTGTATCATTTTTGTATGTTTTGATACTGGATATGTGATTTGCAAATATTTTCTTATTCCGTAGGTTGCCTTCTCATTTTGTTGATGGTTTCCTTTGCTATGCAGAAGTTTTTAGTTTTTTAGTTAGTCTCACCTGTGTAAATATTTTTGCTTTTATTGCCTTTGTTTTTGGTGTTAGATCCACAAGACTCATTACCAAGACAAATATGAAGGAACCTACCCCCTATGTTTTCTTCTAGATCTTTTATGATTTTAGGTCTTACTCACAAGTCTTTAAATCCATTCTGAGTTGATTTTTATATACAGGATAACATAGGGGTCCAGTTTAATTGTTTTGCATGTGGCCGTCTAGTGTTCCTAGCACCATTTACTGAAGAGCCTGTCCTTTCCCCATTTTGTATTCTTGACTTCACTGTCAATTAATTGACCATGAATTTATAGGTTTATTTCTGGGCTGTCTGTTCTGTACCATTGATTGATGTCTGCTTTTATACCAGTACCATCCTGTTTTGATTATTACAGCTTTGTAATCTGGTTTGAAATCATGGAATGTGATGCTTCCAGCTTTGTTTTACTTGCTGTGTATACTTTGGCTATTCAGGATGTTTTGTGGTTCCATGTAGATTTTAAAACAATTTCTATGAAAAATACCACTAGAATTTTGGTAGAGATTACATTGAATCTGTATATTGTTTGACTAGTTTGCATATTTTAACACTATTCTTTTGATCCATGAGCACATAATATCGTTCCATTCATTGTGTTTTCTTTCGTCAGTGTTTTAAAGTCCTCTGTGTACATAGTTTTCATATCCTTGGTTAAATTTATTCATAAGTAATGGATTCTTTTTGCCACTATTGTTTGTAGGCTGGAGTCATAAGGATTTTCTCCATAGGTGTCATCTATAAACAGATAATTTTACTTTCTTTCTTCCCAATTTGGATGTCTTTTATTTCTTTTTATTGCCTGACTTCTCTGGCTAGGACTTTCAGTACTATGTTGAATAAAAGTTGCAAGAGTGGGGATCCTTGTCTTGTTCCTGATCTTAAAGGAAAAGCTTTCAGCCTTTTACTTGGGTACGATGTTGGATGTGGGTTTCTCATAATTAGCCTTTGTTAGGTTTGGGTATGTTCTTTCATTACTCAGTTTTTGAGAATTTTTGATCGTGAAAGGATTTTGAATTTGTCAAATGCTTTTTCTGTATCTATTAAAATGATCTTAAGGTTTCTATCCTTCATTTTGTTAATGTAGTTTATCATGTTAATTGATTTGCATATTGAACCATCCTTGGATCCCCAAAATAAATCCCACTTGATCATGGTGTATGAGTCTTTAATGTACTGTTGAATTCAATTGGCTAATGATTTGTTGAGTACTTTTGCATGTATGTTCATCAGAGATCAGATCAGATCAGATCAGTTGCTCAGTTGTGTCCGACTCTTTGCGACCCCATGAATCGCCGCATGCCCCAGGCCACCCTGTCCATCACCAACTCCCGGAGTTCACTCAGACTCACGTCCATCGAGTCAGTGATGCCATCCAGCCATCTCATCTCATCCTCTGTCGTCCCCTTCTCCTCTTGCCCCCAATGCCTCCCAGCATCAGAGTCTTTTCCAATGAGTCAACTCTTCGCATGAGGTGGCCAAAGGACTGGAGTTTCAGCTTTAGCATCATCCCTTCCAAAGAAATCCCAGGGCTGATCTCCTTCAGAATGGACTGGTTGGATCTCCTTGCAGTCCCTTGGAGAGACTCTCAAGAGTCTTCTCCAACACCACAGTTCAAAAGCATCAATTCTTTGGCGCTCAGCCTTCTTCACAGTCCAACTCTCGCATCCATACATGACCACAGAAAAACCATAGCCTTGACTAGACGAACCTTTGTTGGCAAAATAATGTCTCTGCTTTTGAATATGCTGTCTAGGTTGGTCATAACTTTCCTTCCAAGGAGTAAGCATCTTTTAATTTCATGGCTGCAATCACTATGTGCAGTGATTTTGGAGCCCAGAAAAATAAAGTCTGACACTGTTTCCACTGTATCCCCATGTATTTCCCATGAAGTGATGGGACTGGATGCCATGATCTTAGTTTTCTGAATGTTGTTGAGCTTTAAGCCAACTTTTTCACTCTCCACTTTCACTTTCATCAAGAGGCTTTTGAGTTCCTCTTCACTTTCTGCCATAAGGGTGGTGTCATCTGCATATCTGAGGTGATTGATATTTCTCCTGGCAATCTTGTTTCCAGCTTGTGTTTCTTCCAGTCCAGCGTTTCTCATGATGTACTCTGCATATAAGTTAAATAAACAGGGTGACAATATACAGCCTTGATGAACTCCTTTTCCTATTTGGAACCAGTCTGTTGTTCCATGTCCAGTTCTAACTGTTGCTTCCTAACCTGCATACAAATTTCTCAAGAGGCAGATCAGGTGGTCTGGTATTCCCATCTTTTTCAGAATTTTCCACATCAGAGATACTAGTCTGTAATTTTCATGTAGTCTTTGTCTGAATTGATTGTTTCCATTGTCCTTCTAGTTCTATTTCATTTATTTCCATTCTGGTCTTTATTTCCTTCTTCTACTAATGTTGAGCTTCCTATTTCTAGTTCTTTGATATGTAAAGTTAGAATATATATTGGATTTTTCATTTTTCATAGTATAAAACTTTATTGTTACAAATTCCTTCTTAGAACTGTAACCCATAAGTACTGATACGTTTTGTTTCCATTTTCATTTGTCTCAAGTTATTTCTTGATTTTTGAAAAGTTGTTCTTTGAGCCAGTGATTGTTCAAGAGTATATTGTTCCAGTTTCCATATATTTGTGAATTTGCTAGTTTTTCTCTTGTAATTGATATCTAATTTTGTATCATTGTGGTCCAAAAAGGTACTTGGTAATACTTTATATGATTTCATTTTTCTTAAGTTTGTTACAACTTGCTTCATCACCTAACATGATCTAGCCTGAAAATATCTTCCCTGTGTACTTAAGAAGAATATATTCTGCTGCTGTTGTTGGACTCTTCTGTGTATGTCTATTAGATTTCTCTTATATAATGTTTAGTTTACATCCATTATTTCCCCATTAATTTCCTATCTGGATGATCTATCCATTGTTGAAAGTAGGGTATTGAAGCCCTATGCTATTTTATTGCTATCCCCCCTTAGATCTGTTAATATTTGCTTTACATATTTAGGTTCACCTATCTTGGGTACATAGATATTTACAGTTGTGATATCCTCTTGATGAAGTGATCCCTTTAGCATTATATAATGATCTTACTTGTCTCTTGTTATAGTTTTTGGTTTAAAATATATTTTGTTTGACATAAGTGTAGTTTCCTTTGCTTTCTTTTGGTTTCCATTTACATAGAACATCTTTTTCCACCCCTTCGCTTTCAGTCTTGTATGTCTTTGAATCAGAAACAAATCTCTTGTGGATGTCATATAGTTGGGTCCTTTTTATTTTTTTATACATTCAATCACCCTGTCTTTTGATTGGTTGATGAAGCCTGCTTTCTTGGTAAAAGTATGGGCAGTTAAAAAAATGTTTTATGTCAGGTTGAAAAGAAAATATATTCTTTTTTTTAATGTGGCCTTTAGATAAAAACTGTTAATTGTATTGTTTCAATTTATTTTTGTTGGTTGCCTATACATTATGAAATTGTATTAAAATCTTTCATGATTTTTCCAGCTTTCTTTCAGTTAATTTCAGCTAATTAGTTTCTTATCTTTTTATTTTGTTTCTCTGTATCACTATGTTTTAGTTGTCTTATAAATAGTATACATGTATTTATTTTTTAACAACCTTAAAGTTTCTTTAGCTGGTGAGCTTAATCTACTCAAATTTATTATTATTATTGACATTTTTAAAAAATCAAAGATGTTATTGATTATAATGTACATCATCATTTTATATATGTATGTTAAGTCTCCACTGTGTGTGCTGCTAAGTTGCTTCAGTCGTGTCTGATACTTTGTAGCCATGTGTACTGTGGCCCACCAGGCTCTTCTGTCCATGGCGTTCTCCAGGCAAGGATACTGGAGCGAGTGGCCATGCCTGCCTCCAGGGAATCTTTCTGACCCAGGGATTGAACTCATGTCTCATGTCTCCTGCATTGGCAAGCAGCTCTTTTACCATTAGCACCACCTGGGAAACCCTAAGTCTCTACTAGGTGCTTGAAAGTTCATAATTGTCTTCCTCATGAATTATTTTTGTTTATTTAAGATCTACTGTATATGTAATGCCTGACACTGCCCATTAAACTATGACACAGTACCTTTAAAATAATCTTACATATGGAACACTCAATTGTTGCAGGCTGTGTAAGTCTTTGGTTGCCAATTTCAGAATCTCAAATGAATTTAACTAAAAGAGAGATTTATTAACTCTTGTAAGTGAGAAGTACAGGACTTTTTTGGCTTTAGGTATGAGTGACTCCAGGGCTTATGCAGTGTCACTAGGGCTCTTTCTCTCTCTGTGTCTTAACCCTACTTTTCTCAGTTCTGGATTTTATTTTCAGGCTTTATTTTCCATTTACTGGAGAAAAGTGATCCCTGATATTTCTAAGATTTTGGTATCCTTTAAGTTTATCATCTGTCTTGTGTTACTTAGTTACATCAACTGCTACGGAAGACTCTTCTGCCTAGTTGAGCACTTTGCTTTTTCTGAACTAGTTATGGTGGCCAGTGGGCTTGTACATTCTAGATCGCCAGGCTTGGTCATGTGCCCAACTCTGGAATGTAAGGGAGGATACACTATGATCGCAGCCCTACTAGGTCTACACAGATAGTTTGAGGTTGGGTTCCTCAAAGGAAAAATCAGGGAAAGTTTCCAGTGGATAGAAAAGAGATGCTAGGAAGGCAAATACCATGTATGTGTACAATGCATCCCTTTTCAGGTCATCAGACACCTCTTCAGAAATTTAAATAAAGATGTGAAACTACTTTTTTTTTTAATTAAATTTTATTTATCTTTAAATGAAACAAAGATGAATATTTTTAATGATAAAAGTTACAATTCACAAAGAAGATAGATAAAAGATTAATATACTGCTAAGTCACTTCAGTCGTGTCTGACTCTGTGCGACCCCATAGACGGCAGCCCACCAGGCTCCCCCATCCCTGGGATTCTCCAGGCAAGAACGCTGGAGTGGGTTGCCATTTCCTTCTCCAATGCATGAAAGTGAAAAGTGAAAGTGAAGTTGCTCAGTCGTGTCCGACTCCTAGCGACCCCATGGACTGCAGCCTACCAGGCTCCTCCGTCCATGGGATTTGCCAGGCAAGAGTACTGGAGTGGGTTGCCATTGCCTTCTCCAGAGGATCCTCCCAACCCAGGGATAGAATCTGGATCTCCCACATTGTAGGCAGATGTTTTACCATTTGAGCCACCAGGGAAGTTTACAGTAGAATTGTTTAATTAATTAACTGATTATTATAACGAGACCTCCTTGATCACTAGGACAATTTATTTGTTCACTGTCCATCTCCATGAGCCTTCTGGTCAATTGATTTTGAATTTAGGCCCTCCAATATAATCTGACTTGGAACTTTATAGAGAATATTTTATAGCTATCAAATGACAAGTGTGGGAATGATTCAAGTGTATGTCAACACATGATTATGTTCATGTGAAATCATACGAAGAGAAGATTCAGATTATAGAGTGGAAAAGGTATATGGATTGAAATCAGCAAAGAGAAAGACATTGGACTGGTTGGATATCTTTTCTCCTACTTGCAATGTAATAAGTTACATATCGAATTAAAACTCTCATTTTCTTTTTGGGCTTTTATGTTTCTTATATTCTGCTTTTCTGGCCACTTGCTTTCAGAATAGAAGCAGGGAGTCTCTACCAGCTTCTACCTCAGGAAGCAAAGACCATTCAGTTCAGTTCAGTCACTCAGTCGTGTCCGACTTTTTGCGACCCTATGAATTGCAGCACACCAGGCCTCCCTGTCCATCACCAACTCCCAGAGTTTACTCAGACTCATGTCCATTGAGTCGGTGATGCCATCCAGCCATCTCATCCTCTGTCATCCCCTTCTCCTCCTGCCCGCAATCCCTCCCAGCATCAGAGTCTTTTCCAATGAGTTACCTCTTCGCATGAAGTGTCCAAAGTACTGGAGTTTCAGCTTTAGCATCATTCCTTCCAAAGAAGACCCAGGACTGATCTCCTTTAGAATGGACTGGTTGGATCTCCTTGCAGTCCAAGGGACTCTCAAGAGTCTTCTCCAGCACCACAGTCCAAAAGCATCAATTCTTTGGTGCTCAGATTTCTTCACAGTCTAACTCTCACATCCATACATGACTAGATGGACATTTGTTGGCAAACTCATGTCTCTGCTTTTGAATATGCTATCTAGGTTGGTCATAACTTTCCTTCCAAGGAGTAAGCGTCTTTTAATTTCATAGTTGCGATGACCATCTACAGTGATTTTACAGCCCCCCAAAATAAAGTCTGCCACTGTTTCCACTGTTTCCCCATCTATTTGCCATGAAGTGATGGGATCAGATGCCATTATCTTAGTTTTCTGAACGTTGAACTTTAAGCCAACTTTTTCACTCTCCACTTTCACTTTCATCAAGAGGCTTTTTTGTTCCTCTTCACTTTCTGTCATAAGGGTGATGTCATCTGCATATTTGAGGTTATTGGTATTTCTCCCGGCAATCTTGATTCCAGCTTGTGCTTTTTCCAGCCCAGCATTTCTCATGATGTAATCTGCATATAAGTTAAATAAGCAGGGTGACAATATACAGCCTTGACGTACTCCTTTTCCTATTTGGAACCAGTCTGTTGTTCCATGTTCAGTTCTAACTGTAGTTTCCTGATCTGCATATAGGTTTCTCAAGAGGCAGGTCAGGTGGTCAGCTATTCCCATCTCTTTCAGAATTTTCCAGTTTGTTGTGATCCACACAGTCAAAGGCTTTGGCATAGTCAATAAAGCAGAAATAGATGTTTTTCTGGAACTCTCTTGCTTTTTCCATGATCCAGCGGATGTTGGCAATTTGATCTCTGGTTCCTCTGTCTTTCCTAAAACCAGCTTGAACATCTGGAAGTTCACGGTTCACGTATTGCTGAAGCCTGGCTTGGAGAATTTTGAGCATCACTTTACTAGCGTGTGAGATGAGTGCAATTGTGCGGTTGTTTGAGCATTCTTTGGCATTGCCTTTCTTTGGGATTGGAATGAAAACTGACCTTTTCCAATCCTGTGGCCACTGCTGAGTTTTCCAAATTTGCTGGCATATTCAGTGCACCACTTTCACAGCGTCATCTTTCAGGATTTGAAATAGCTCAACTGGAATTCCATCACCTCCACTAGCTTTGTTCGTAGTGATGCTTTCTAAGGCCCACTTGACTTCACATTCCAGGATGTCTGGCTCTAGGTGAGTGATCACACCATCGTGATTATCTGGGTCTTGAAGATCTTTTTTGTACAGGTCTTCTGTGTATTCTTGCCACCTCTTCTTTATATCTTCTGCTTCTGTTAGGTCCATACCATTTCTGTCCTTTATTGAGCTCATCTTTGCATGAAATATTCCCTTGGTATCTCTAATTTTCTTGAAGAGATCTCTAGTCTTTCCCATTCTGTTGTTTTCCTCTATTTCTTTGCACTGATTGTTGAGGAAGGCTTTCTTACCTCTCCTTGCTATTCTTTGGAACTCTGGATTCAGGTGCTTATATCTTTCCTTTTCTCCTTTGCTTTTTGCTTCTCTTCTTTTCACAGCTATTTGTAAGGCCTCCCCAGACAGCTGTTTTGCTTTTTGCATTTCTTTTCCATGGTGATGGTCTTGATCCCTGTCTCCTGTACAATGTCACGAACCTCTATATATAGTTCATCAGGCACTCTATCTATCAGATCTAGTCCCTTAAATCTATTTCTCACATTCACTGTATAATCATAAGGGATTTAATTTAGGTCATACCTGAATGGTCTAGCGATTTTCCCTTCTTTCTTCAGTTTAAGTCTGAATTTGGCAATAAGGAGTTCATGATCTGAGCCATAGTCAGCTCCTGGTCTTGTTTTAAAGACCATTGCCTAGTTTCAATTACTGTATTGAGTGGACCAGGGTTAGGGCAGAATTACTTCTCTTCAGGTTTGGGGACCATACTGGTAAAAATAGTTTGCCCTAGGGTGGGAGGAGGAAGGGGTTTCCTCATCTTTTCTTCTGTCAGGACTGGACCCCTTTACAGACTTTCTTCACTATTTTGTTTCCTAGGTATGGATAATTCATTCTTCCTGTGTTTCCCTTGGGACTACTGCATGGGTGAAAATGTAATGACTTTTATGTGAATAAAGATGTAAATAAGTTTAGTTTCTTTGTTACTGTGAAGAGGTATGGCTTCACAGTTTAACTAAAATTGAAATAATTTCTTCAACTGAGTAATAGCATTGCTAACATCAAAGTTTTTGGAGATTGATTAAGAAAATTGTGCATGAGTTGGCTTAATTGTGAAAGAGATTTAGTAAATTTATAACATTTTTTGCGTGTATTAAGTAATACAGTAGAGAAAAGACAAGGTGATAGGTAGGAGAAAGGGGTTAATGTTAGTAGTAATGAAAGGACATAGCATTTTGGTAAATACACTGAAAATTCACCTGAAAAATTTAATCTTATTCTCAATTTAAGTTTTTAATACTAGTTTGACCTTTTTACCTTTACTTTCCTAATATGCTAGCCTCTTGATAAATAAATATTTGTTAGTTGAATGAATAAAGGGATCAATGAAGAGTAAATAGATGAATGACAAAATTCTAAACCTTCACAATACAAATAAATGTACATGTCAACTTCTCTTATTAAGATTTGAAAACAAAATAATCTTTTAATTTAGATAATGTAGATGAAATGATTGATTTGGTTTAAGAATTTCAACAGTGAACTTTTCATAAGTTGGATTACTATATCTAAAATGCAAATAGTAATAAAATGAAGTAAGATAACTTGAATTTGAAATGAGCTTATATAATGAGATACATACTCTTTAATTTAAGAATAGTTGATTGCTACATTCAGGAGATGATTCTTTTTAAAGGCTTTATTCTCTTCAAACTTGATTTACTTTAGAATTTTGCCAAGTAAAAGTTGTTTTGAAGTTTCTACTTAAAATGAATCAGTTTTCACTTTGAATTATCATAGATTTTAATTTAGCAAAATGGAGTGAATAGATTATACTGTATATCATTTTGGGGTGTAATGCTGTATGTCTAGAAAATAGTTTCTCCTGCATTTGGATCTATATGATTAATATAATCTACTGGTTTCCATGTTTGCATATTTGAATATGGCTTATGGTAAAGAGTATAGGCTATGGTGTCAGATTTGAATTTCATTCCCCAGTCTGCTACTTAGTGAGCAGATTATTCAACTTGTTAAACCTTAAGAAGGATCTTGTATAAAACAGAGGTGGTACCATAAGAGGTTCTTAGCACAGTGTCTGGGGACATAGTAAACAATCAGGAATTGGAAACAACCGTTTTTTTCCCTCACTGTCTTTGTTTTGCAGCTTTCCCCACAAATAAACCAGATAAAGATGCAAGGCATGTAATAAAAGTGGTAAGTATTACTCTTAAATTTATGTTTCACTACATTTGACTTTTTTATTTTCTGTTTTATTTCATTTTTGTAAAAATGTTTCTCATCTTAGTCTTCATGATTTTATGATTAACACAACAAACATTATTATATATTTTTACATTATAAAAATTTAAAGACTAGGGAATTTTGTTGTTCTTCATTGACGTTCTTCATTGACATTTATCATCCTTGTATCTTATCTAGATATCTATTTTCTCCTTCTCTTTTCCTCTCTGTTCTAGATGGTGAAGTCCATAATGGCAGGAATGAGGTTTTATTTGTGATTGCACCCCCTGTGCCTAGTATAATTAATGAAATATAGGAGAAACTCAGTAAAAGTATCATGTATGAATGAACCACCAAGGTAGTTTGCAGTGTATCCACTGTTTTGCATGTTAGTACACATGAATGTCTGTGTATGTGTACAATTCTCTTGATGAAGGTAAAAGAGGAGAGTGAAAAAGTTGGCTTAAAACTCAACATTCAGAAAACAAAGATCATGGCATCTGGTCCCATCACTTCATGGCAAATAGATGGGGATACAGTGGAAACAGTGGCAGACTTTATTTTTGGGGGCTCCAAAATCACTGCAGATGGTGACTGCAGCCATGAAATTAAAAGATGCTTACTCCTTGGAAGAAAACTTATGACCAACCTAGACAGCATATTCAAAAGCAGAGACATTACTTTGCCAACAAAGGTCCGTCTAGTCAAGGCTATGGTTTTTCCAGTGGTCACGTATGGATGTGAGAGTTGGACTGTGAAGAAAGCTGAGCACCAAAGAATTGATGTTTTTGAACTGTGGTGTTGGAGAAGACTCTTGAGAGTCCCTTGGACTGCAAGGAGATCCAACCAGTCCATTCTGAAGGAGATCAGCCCTGGGATTTCTTTGGAAGGAATGATGCTAAAGCTGAAACTCCAGTACTTTGGCCACCTCATGCGAAGAGTTGACTCATTGGAAAAGACTCTGATGCTGGGAGGGATTGGGGGCAGGAGGAGAAGGGGACGACAGAGGATGAGATGGCTGGATGGCATCACTGACTCGATGGACGTGAGTCTGAGTGAACTCCGGGAGTTGGTGATGAACAGAGAGGCCTGGTGTGCTGTGATTCATGGGGTCACAAAGAGTCGGACACGACTGAGCGACTGAACTGAACTGAACTGAACACATGAGTGTCTGTGTATGTGTACAATTCTCAGTGTTTTTAGTAAGTTCTTTCCATAAGAAGACTGCTTCCATGTGTAAGACTATATAGTGATACCATTACAAAATGTTAAAAATGAGATTCTTTATTTAGTGAGAAAATCTTGAGATTTTTGTGATTCAGGTACTATTATTTATTATATATGTATATTCGTATTTTCACATTTGAAATACCAATTCCATCTTTAAAACTTTTTTTCTAATAAAATCAATTGTTCTTTTCTTTTATAGGAATATCAAGAAAATGGCCCATTATTTTCAGAACTTAAATTTTATCAAAGAGCAGCAAAAAAAGACTGTAGTAAGTAAAATAAGTAAAGTAAGCTACTTCTATATATATGTTTGCTAAGTGGGAGTTAGTATTTTTGTCTTTTTCTGGCCTTATGGAAAATTTTTTTCAATTAGAAAATTTTATTGTAAAATGATACAGTTAATTGTTATGTAAAAACGACAGAGGTATATAAATAGTGATATTATGTACATAATGGGTTATATATTTCAAATCGAAGTTATTTGTTACCTTACATAAAATGTTGGATTGTTGATCGAAGCCACCAAGAGTTCTTCACGTGTAAAAGATGGAATGAAATTATTTCTTTTGCAAAAAACCGTTTGGATGGAAAGGATATAAAGAAAAAACATTAAAATGGGCAGTAGATTATAAATTAAAGGAATGACCAAAGAATAGATTAGGCCAAAGCATATGAAAATGATTATAAACATTAAAATGATTTAGAAAATAAGTTAAAAATATTGAAAATTTTTATGTTGGGAAATTAATTGGAGCTGAATATCAGATGTAAGAACTATTAGTTAGAGGATTAGACTATGAAGTAAATATGAGCAAGGCTAAGAAGAATAAAAGCATTTTGTAAAAACTGTATGATACAGATGGATTTGTAAAGCTTGAAGGAAATTGATATGAGTAATGCCTGTATAATCAAGGTCATTTACATTATGTTTAGGAAAAAGAATGATGAGTCTCACGTCAATAATTAACTTTGTTTTCTTTAATAAAACCTTCTGAACATCAAGACTGTAGTCTTTACTAACTGCTTAAACTATGTCAGAGTGACAAATAGAATCCATTAAACTTCATTGTTTATCAGTAGAGCTGTCTTAAACATTAAGTATATTTGGTAGAAAAGTGAAAAATTAAATAAGCTGCCTGATTTTTAAGTGGATTTGTTTTTTTTTTTAAACAAAATTTAATCAAAACAGTTTCTGTACAATATAGTTTCAGAGTAAGATGATTCTCCTGACCAATTTCTATTTTTTAAAAAAATCTTATTAATATTTGGCTCTGCCAGGTCTTTGTTGCTGCTTGGGCTTTTCTCTAGTTGCAGTGAGCAGGGGCTACTCTCTAGTTGCGGTGCACAGCACAGGCTTCTCATTGTGGTTTCTCTTGTTGCCGAACATAAGCTCTGGGGCGCATGGGCTGAGTAGTTGTGAGGCAGGGGCTCAGTTGCTCTGCAGTAATGTGCAATCTTCCCGGACCAGGGATTGAACCTGTGTCTGCTGCATTGGCAGGTGGATTCTTTCCCACTGAGTGACCAGTGAAGCCCCTATTTTTTTTTTTTTTTTTGCTACTCTGGTTTTAGGTTTTTAGTAATAAGAAAGAAAAAGCTATCTTTCTACTGCTCCTTTGGTAGTTATCATATTTTTTTTATTTAAAAATTTAACAAGCATATAAGGGAATGAATTTTGTTAATGAATAGAACTGCTACTGCTAAGTCACTTCAGTCGTGTCCGACTCTGTGTGACCCCATAGACGGCAGCCCACCAGGCTCCTCCGTCCCTGGGATTCTCCAGGCAAGAACTCTCTGGGTTGCCATTTCCTTCTCCAATGCATGACGTGAAAAGTGAAAGTGTTTTATAGTTTCTGGTCTTACGTTTAGATCTTTAATCCATTTTGAGTTTATTTTTGTGTATGGTGTTAGAAAGTGTTCTAGTTTCATTCTTTTACAAGTGGTTGACCAGATTTCCCAGCACCACTTGTTAAAGAGATTGTCTTTAATCCATTGTATATTCTTGCGTCCTTTGTCAAAGATAAGGTGTCCATATGTGCGTGGATTTATCTCTAGGCTTTCTATTTTGTTCCATTGATCTATATTTCTGTCTTTGTGCCGCTACCATACTGTCTTGATAACTGTGGCTTTGTAGTAGAGCCTGAAGTCAGGTAGGTTGATTCCTCCAGTTCCATTCTTCTTTCTCAAGATTGCTTTGGCTATTTGGCAAAACTAATACAATTATGTAAAGTTTAAAAATTAAAAAAAAAAAAAAAAGTGAAAGTGAAGTCGCTCAGTCGTGCCCAACTCTTAGCGACCCCATGGACTGCAGCCTACCAGGCTCCTCCATCCATGGCATTTTCCAGGCAAGAGTACTGGAGTGGGGTGCCATTGCCT
This sequence comes from Bos javanicus, assembly GCF_032452875.1. Taxonomy (NCBI): domain Eukaryota; kingdom Metazoa; phylum Chordata; class Mammalia; order Artiodactyla; family Bovidae; genus Bos; species Bos javanicus. Next base: position 40,604,131 of record NC_083878.1, read on the forward strand.
TCTCCAAATGGATAGAAACATTTGGATAAATAGTGTGTCCTCAGTTGCTCAGTCGTGTCCGACTGAGAGCCCCATGGACTAGCCCACCGAGCTCCTTTGTCCATGGAATTTTTCAGGCATGAATACTGTAGTGGGTTGCCATTTTCTGCTCCAGGGGATCTTCCTGACTCAGGGATCAAACCTGTGTCTCTTGTGTCTCCTGCATTGCAGACAGATTCTTTACCACTGTTCCACCTGAGAAGCCCCCATACTACACTTGATCTTAGCTAAAAGGGTGAGAAGCAATAAATGATATTGGTGAATTTTATGACTATGACTATTTTTGTTTTTGTTGCATATTTATTTATTTACTATTATTTTTTGGAGTATATTTAATATACAATATTGTATTCATTTCTTCTGTACTTTCTTTAGATTCTTTTTACATATAGATTATTAGAGTATTGAGTATAGTGATTATGACTTTTTAAATGTTAGAAATCTGTATTATGTATTTAATATTATCTGTTAATTATTGCAATAAATAGAATTTGAAACTGTTAGCTAGATATATTTGATTTTTAAAAAAATATTTTTAGGAAGGTCTAATTTCTATTTGTTAGCTAAATAAATTTAAGCATCTACACAAGTGTAAGAAATACCTTTCTAAAAATACATACTTTTTTCCTATTAAATTTGTCTTTACAGTCAAAAAATGGATAGAACTCAAAAAGCTTGATTATTTGGGAATTCCTCTGTTTTATGGATCTGGCATAACTGAATTCAAGGGAAAAAGGTAAAATGGAATTACTATAATCAGATATTGTCCTGTAACTATCTATGGTCTGTTAGTTATTTGTAGCTATATAGCTAGTAACCTAAAATGTAGTGGGTTATAATGACAAACTAATATTATCTTAGTTTCTGTGGGTCAGTTATCTATATAAAAATGGCTTCCCTAGATAGTTCTGGCTCAGGACTTCTCATGAGGATGTAGTCAGATGTCTTCTGGCTCTAGTCATTTTGACTGAGGAAGCTCATTCATGTGGCTATTGGCAGGCCTAAGAAGATTTGATTCTAAATTCACTCATGATTGTTGGCAGGCCTCACTTCCTCACTATGTAGGTCTCTCTGTTGGCTGCTTGAGTGTCAAAAAGACATAGCAGCCAGCTTCCAGTAATTGAAAGAGAGGACAGAGCACACACGAGAGTATACAGCCAAGAAGAAAGTCACAGTCCTTATGTAATCTTATTTTAGAAGTGATATCCCATCATTTCCCCTTTCTTAATGGTGCATCCATACCATATAATACTGTGCAGCCCATTAAAGAAATCAATTAGAGCACTACCAGTTGATTTGGAAGGATTTCAATGAGGTATTATTGAAAAAAGTGTGATGCAAAAAAGTTCTTATAAGAAGATCACATTTTTGTAAAACAGATGTAAAAATTTCTATATGCCTTTGTGTGTGGCTACATAGATACAGAACAGGGGCTGATGTGAGTATGTAAGTGAAGGGAAGTGAAGAAGAGGAGGAGGTCTCAAACAAAAGAAAAGGAAGAAGTGCATTTTTTTAAAAAACACAAGTTTATAAATGTATAGAGAAAGTAAATATGATTTTATAAGGTCAAGAAACAAATGTAAATAAAATATTCTGTATGGGAAAATAATTTGCTCAAGGCCATATGTCAAGAAGGTAGTAGAATCAAAATAAATTAAGTTCAAGACTAATTTAGAAGGACTCCTCTTTTCATGATCTAAGACCATGTAAGTGGCTCAGCAGAGCTTGCTCTTCTACTTGGAAACTATCTGCAAAGTAAATACTTAGTAATGTGTTTCTGCAAAAGGCCAAGATTATTAATATGCATTCATTCTCAGTTAGTTCAGATTGGATCATTCTTCACTGTTAGGTTGGGGGCATTTTTCCGTTGTTTCAAATTCGTAAATGGACCGTTTCTGCATTGCCGTTTTAACATCTCCTTTTGACTTCTCCTTCTTATAGTTACAGATTTATGGTAATGGAAAGACTGGGAATAGATTTGCAGAAGATCTCAGACCAGAATGGTACTTTTAAAAAGTCAACTGTCTTGCAGCTAGGTATACGAATGGTAAGAAAGAATGACTCATTTCCCATGCTCCATTTTCAGATTATTTACTTGTTACAACATACAAATTGTTGCCCTTTGTGGAATTATCAGAGAATGAAGGATTATTGCCCTAGAAATGTCAGTTATTGAGAGTAGACGCTATTTTGGTGAAATTGATAACAGTGGGCTCTGTAAGTGACAGAATGTGCTGTGTTTGGCACTACAAACTCAATTAGGCTTTGGTTCTACTGTCTGATTTTTTTTTTTTTTCCCTCACAGCTTTGTTTTACATACCAGGACAAGCTTGCATTGCTATAAGAATAACCTCTCTTTGTCAGTTATTTTTATGACTATGCAAAGTATGGCAAAATATATTATTTTCCAAACTACACATGTGATAAGGGGGTGCTATAAAGTTTTTATTATGAGTTTGGGATGTTGGTAGTCATTAACGTGGCCGTGAATATTATCAGTGTATACTTTCCCAAATAAGAAGCAATGAAATCTTACTAGCATCCATGCACACATTTTGTTTATACCACAAATTTGTCTTATCTTGTGGGTGTTTGGTTTGCCTAAACTTCATTTTATTTTTTCCAATTTAGATAGAATGTGACTGCCCCTGCCAGGTTGGGATGTGGCAAATAGAGTTCATTAATTTCCCCACTCGTCCTCTAGCCAGCCAACAAGTGTTTTTTGAGCACTAGGTGTAGGTAACATGCAAGTCGCAAGGGCTTCAGAGAGGAAACAGATGTTTTCTGTTGCTCTACAGAGGGAGAATGGCTTTCTCTGTGGTAATGGACACGGTGTTTTGCTGAGTGGGCGTCATGATTATTTCACTTCAGTTCTCCGATTTTGCCATGTTTCTCCTCTTTGGACAGAAGATTTGGGCATCAGACTGTCGGGGGTATTGCTGAGTCTTGGCTTCCTTTCCATCAGAGGTGCCCTTAAAACATTAAAACATTTGGTGTTCAAGGATCCTTTTATGCAACTTTTCCCCAGGATGCACGACCAGAACATGTGATAATTTTAGAATAGATAAATGCACAATTGGGAAATACATCACTTTGTCATTGTTAATATGAAAAAAAATGTGTTATTTTCTATTCAAAATGCTCAGGTTGATCATGAGTTCTAAATTGACATCAGTATAACTGTATATATTTCTTTTCACAGTTGGATGTTCTGGAGTATATACATGAAAATGAATATGTTCACGGTGATATAAAAGCGGCAAATCTACTCTTGGGTTACAGAAATCCAGATCGGGTAAATACAGTATTAAACTGTTGCCTTCAGTAAGGATCCTCAAAGTACTATACTGAGACAGATATTCAGAAAACAAACTCCTAACTGGGAAGAGTTTGCAAATGAGGACTTAACATGATGAGTGTTATAATTTATCTTATCTTGCTTATCTAATTTAATGCACTAAACTAATAAGTAGGGCTTCCCTGGTGGCTCAAATGTTAAAGAATCTGCCTGCAGCGCAGAAGATTTCAGCTTCAATCCCTGGGTTGGGAAGATCCCCTGGAGGTGGAAATGGCAACCCACTGCAGTATTCTTGCCTGGAGAATTCCATTGACAGAGGGGCCTGGCAGGCTAGTCAGTGGGGTTGCAAAGAGTCAGACACAACTGAGCAACTTTCACTTTTTGAACTAATATGAGGAAACTGAGACCTGGTTCAGTTCAGTTCAGTCACTCAGTCGTCTCCAACTCTTTGTGACCTGATGGACTGCAGCACGCCAGGCTTCCCTGTCACCAATTCCCATCACCAATTCCCGGAGCTTACTCAAGCTCATGTCCATCAAGTTGGTGATACCATCCAGCCATCTCATCCTCTGTCATCCCCTTCTCCTCCTGCCTCCAATCCCTCCCAGCATCAGGGTCTTTTCCAAGGAGTCAACTTTTCGCATGAGGTGGCCAAAGTACTGGAGTTTCAGCTTCATCATCAGTCTTTCCAATGAACACCCAGGACTGGTCTCCTTTAGGATGGACTGATTGGATCTCCTTGGAGTCCAAGGGACTCTCAAGAGTCTTCTCCAACACCACCGTTCAAAAGCATCAATTCTCCAGTGCTCAGCTTTCTTTATAGTCCAACTCTCACATCCATACATGACCACTGGAAAAACCATAGCCTTGACTAGACGGACCTTTGTTGGCAAAGTAATGTCTCTGCTTTTGAATATGCTATCTAGGTTGGTCATAACTTTCTTTCCAAGGAGCAGGCGTCTTTTAATTTCATGGCTGTGATCACCATCTGCAGTGATTTTGGAGCCTAAAAAAATAAAGTCTGACACTGTTTCCACTGTTTCCCCATCTATTTGCCATGAAGTGATGGGACCGGATGGGACATTTTCTGAATGTTGAACTTTAAGCCAACTTTTTCACTCTCCTCTTTCACTTTCATCAAGAGGCTTTTTAGTTCCTCTTCACTTTCTGCCATAAGAGTGGTGTCATCTGCATATCTGAGGTTATTGATATTTCTCTTGGCAATCTTGATTCCAGCTTGTGCTTCTTCCAGCCCAGCGTTTCTCATGATGTACTCTGCATATAAGTTAAATAAGCAGGGTGACAATATACAGCCTTGATGTACTCCTTTTCCTATTTGGAACCAGTCTGTTGTTCCATGTCCAGTTCTAAGTGTTGCTTCCTGACCCGCATATAGGTTTCTTAAGAGGCAGGTCAGGTGGTCTGGTATTCCCCAGCTTTATTGAGGTTTAATTGACAAAAATTGCATATGTTTAAGTTGCACAACATGAATTTTTAAGGTACACAAAGTGATGATTTATTATACATATGTATTGTGAAATGGTTAATCAAATTAACACATCGATCACTTCAAATAGTTGCTTTTTGTTTTGTTTTATGGTGAGAACACATAAGATGTACTCTTTCAAAAAATTTGAAGTACATCGTCACCGTGTTGGGCATTAGATTCCCAGAACTTACTCATCTTCTAACTAAAAGTTTGTACTCTTTGACCAACTCTCTCCATTTCTTCCAGCTCCCTCCCCCCACCAGCCCCTAGCACTACTGTTCTACACTCTGGTTCTATAAGTTACCTTTTGTATATGCCACATGTTAGTGAGATCATGCAGTGTTGTCTTGCAGTGTGTCTTATTTCACTTAGCATTATGTCCTCTGGGTTCATCCATGTTGTTGCAAGTTGTGTATTTCTATCCTTTTTATGATTGATTGTACATGTATATAGCACATTTTCTTTATCTGTTTATCCATCAGTAGACACTAAGGTTGTTTATATGTCTTGGCTACTTTTAATAATGCTGCAATAACAGGGGAATACAGATATTTCTTCAAGATAATGATTTCTTTTCCTTTGGATATATATCCAGAAGTGGTTTGCTGGGTCATATGGTAATTCAGTTTTTAATGTTTATTTTTTTTTTTCCTGAAGACGCTCCATACTGTTTTCTGTGCTTCCCAGGTGGCACTGTGGGTAAATAATCTGCCTGGCAATGCAGGAAACTCAAACCTGCAGGTTTGATCCTGGATCGAGAAGATCTCTTGGAGTAGGAAATAGCAATCCATTCCAATATTATTTCAGGAAAATTCCGTGGACAAAGGAGCCTGGTGGGCTGCAGTCCATGGGGTTGCAAGAATCAGAGAGGACTGAGCACGCATGCACGCACACACATACTGTTTTCCGTAATGACTGTACCGGTTTACATTCCCACCAACAGTTGTCCAGGGGCTCCCTTTTCTCCAAACCCTCACTAACATTTGCTGTCTGTAATAGCCTTCTAACAGGTATGAGGTGATGTCTCATTATGGTTTTTATTTTTCGTTTCCCTGATAATTAATAATGTTGAGCATTTTTTCATACACTTATTGACCATTTGTATGTCTTCTTTGGAAAAAATGTCTCTCTAGGTTCCCTTGTCTGTGTTTTAATTGATTTATTTTGTCTTGCAAGTGAGTTTTATGGGTTCTTATATATTTTGGATGTGAACCCTTAGCAGATATGTGGTTTGCAGGTATTCTCTCCCATCCCATCGGTTGCCTTTTCATTTTGTTGATGATTTCCTTGGCTGTGGGGGATCATTTTCGTTTGATGTAGTCCTACTTGTATATTTTTGGTTTTGTTTACCTATACCTTTGGTTTCAGTTGCAAAAAAATCATTGCCAAAACCAGTGCTCATGGATTGGAAGAATTAACATTGTTAAAATGTCTATACTACCCAAAGCATGCACATGAGTTTGGATGAACTCCAGGAGTTGGTGATGGACAGGGAGGCCTGGCGTGCTGCAATTCATGGGGTCGCAAAGAGTTTCACACAACTGAGCAACTGAACTGAACTGAACTGAACCCAAAGCAGTCTATAGATTCAGTGCAGTCCTTCCCAAAGGTCCAGTGATATTTTTCACAGAAATAAAAACCCAGTCCTCAAATGTGTATGGAAGCAAAAAAGACCCTGAAAAGCCAAAGCACTCTGGAGAAAGAACAAATCTGGAGGCATTATACGTCATGATTCGAACTATATTGCTGTGCTCTAGTAATCAAAGCAGTATACTATTGGCATAAAAGCAGACCCAGCACAATGGAACAGAATTGAGAGTAATGCATATATGATCAGTTAATCTTTGACAAGGGTGCCAGGAATATTCAATGGGGCAGAGATAGTTTCATCAATAAATGGTGGTGGGAAAATGGGATATATACATGCAAAAGAGTGGACTTGGATTCTTATACCATATACAAGAATAAGCTCAAAATTTTTCAAAGACTTAATTGGAAGACTTGAAACTGTACATCTAGAAGAAACCTAGGGAGGCAGCTTAATTTTAATTGATTTAAATTTATAAGCCACATGTCGCTAACAGCCAATGCATCAGCAGAGATTTAAAAAGTTAAAAAATGGAGTGTATAAAAAAATAGCATTTAGCTGGGTGTTTAACTGAACTGTACACGAAGAGAGAAATTTCTTAATAAAAATACCCCTAAAATCTTAGAAAATATGGAGAAATTTCAAGTTTTAAGATGTCTGTATATTTTAAAAAATTGGAAAAGGAAAGGCAAGTGAAAAGCTGAGAAGTATTTATGACAGACAAACTTTAGGATATATAGCAAGTTTAAAAAAATTAAAATAAAAAACAACAGTTTCTTAAAACAATGATTAAAAAGAATGAACAACATAGAAGAAATAGAACTGTTTGAGAAATAGATGAAAAAAAGTTCCCCATCACTAACAACTGAGATGTACAAATCAAAACAGTGAGGCAACATTTCACAAGACTTACCAAATAGGAAAAGTCTAAAATAATAATCCGATGACATTCAGGCTGATGAGCGTACAGGCACTTGTAGAATGCCAGTGGGAATGTAAATTAAATGAGAGTAGGAGATAAAATCAAGTTAATGGAAGTACAATTTGGAAATATATATTAAAAGCCTTTAAAAGTGCCTGCTTTTTTAAGGTTAGATTTATTGAAATATAATTTATAAACAATAAAATCCACCTTAAGTATATAGTGTGGTGTGTATTTACACATGTATATTGTATAACCAGCACCACAAAACATAGAGCATTTCTATCATCCTCAGTCAGTCCCCTTCTCTCACCGAGGCAATGATTTCAGGCTTTTTTTCCCCTACGTTTTTAGCAATGCCATATAAATGGACTTACAGGTTTTTACTCTTTGTGTCTGGTTTCCTTTACTTAGCATATTTCTGAGGTTGATCCATGCTGTAGTTCGTTAGTAGTTTATTCCTCTTTAATGATAGGTAGTAGTCCATTAAAAACTATTGCAGTTTCTTTCCTGTTTACTTCTGGATAGATATTTGTGTTGTTTCCAGTTTTTGAGAATGAAGATGTATAAATTTGTGAATGAGGCTGTATAAATTTGTGAATGAGGGTGTATAAACACTTACGTACAGGTTTTTGTATAGGTTATATATTTTAACTTCTTCTGGGTAAATAACTAGGCATGGAATTTTCAGACTATGTCAACGTGTATGTGTGCTAAATCGCTTCAGTGGTATCCAGCTCTTTGTGACCCTATGGAACATAGCCCAGCAGGCTGTTCTGTTCATGGTATTTTCCAGGCAAGGATACTGGAGTGGATTGCCATGCCCTCCTCCAGGGGATCTTCCCAATCCAGGGATCAAACCTGTGCCTCTTGAGTCTCCTGCATTGGCAGTTGGGTTCTTTACCACCAGTGCCACCTGGGAAGCCCCATGTGAATGTGTATGTATGACTTTAAAAGAAATAGCCACATTGTTTTCCAGAGTGATTGTACCATAATATATTCCCAAAGGCAATGTAGATAATTCCAGCTGTTCTATTACATGCCACCATTTGGGCTTCATTAGTTGTAAAAATTTAAGCCATTATAGTAGATGTGTGGTTATATTGAAGGTTATTTAGGTTATAGTAGGTTATTTATTTATTTTTGGTGACGCTTGGTCTTTGCTGCTGCCTATCAGTTCAGTTCAGTTCAGTAACTCAGTCGAGTCCGACTCTGCGACCCCATGAACCGCAGCACACCAGGCCTCCATGTCCATCACCAGTCCTGGAGTCCACCCAAACCCATGTCCATTGAGTCGGTGATGCCATCCAACCATCTCATCTTCTGTTGTCCCCTTCTCCTGCCCTCAATCTTTCCCAGCATCAGGGTCTTTTCATATAAGTCAGCTCTTTGCATCAGGTGGCCAAAATATTGGAGTTTCAGCTTCAACATCAGTCCTTTCAATGAACACCCAGGACTGATATCCTTTAGGATGGACTGGTTGGATCTCCTTGCAGTCCAAGGGACTCTCAAGAGTCATCTCCACAACCACAGTTCAGAAGCATCAATTCTTCAGTGCTCAACTTTCTTTATAGTCCAACTCTCACATCCATACATGACCACTTGAAAAACCATAGCCTTGACCAGATGGACCTTTGTTGACAAATTAATGTCTCTGCTTTTTAATGTTATCTAGGTTGGTCATAACTTTCCTTCCAAGGAGTAAGCGTCTTTTAATTTCATGGCTGCAATCACCATCTGCAGTGATTTTGGAGCCCAGAAAAATAAAGTCAGCCACTGTTTCCCCATCTATTTGCCATGAAGTGATGTGACCAGATGCCATGATCTTAGTTTTCTGAATGTTGAGCTTTAAGCCAACTTTTTCACTCTCCTCTTTCACTTTGATCAAGAGGCCCTTAGTTCTTCTTCACTTTCTGCCATAAGGGTGGTATCATCTGCATATCTGAGGTTATTGATATTCAGACTGATTTGAAGAAAGTGGGGAAAACCACTAGACCATTCAGGTATGACCTAAATCAAATCCCTTATGACTATACAGTGGAAGTGAGAAATAGATTTAAGGGACTAGATCTGATAGAGTGCCTGATGAACTATGGACAGAGGTTCATGATATTGTACAGGAGACAGGAATCAAGACCATCCCCAAGAAAAAGAAATGCAAAAAAGCAAAATGTCTGTCCGAGTAAGCCTTACAAATAGCTGTGAAAAGAAGAGAAGCAAAAAGCAAAGGAGAAAAGGAAAGATATAAGCATCTGAATGCAGAGTTCCAAAGAATAGTAAGGAGAGATAAGAAAGCCTTCCTCAGTGATCAATGAAAAGAAATAGAGGAAAAGAACAGAATGGGAAAGACTGGAGATCTCTTCAAGAAAATTAGAGCTACCAAGGGAACATTTCATGCAAAGATGGGCTCAATAAAGGGCAGAAATGGTAGGCACCTAACAGAAGCAGAAGCTGCTGCCTATAGGCTACTCTTTATTGCGGTGTGTGGGTTTTTCACTGCAGTGGCTTCTCTTGTTGTGAAGCACAGGCTCTAGGTTGCACACGTTGCAGTAGTTGTGACATGGGGCCTCAGCTGCCCTCCGGCATGTGGGATCTTAGTTTCCAGACCATGGATCAAACACACATCATGCATAGGTAGGTACATTCTCAACCACTGGACCATGAGAAACGTCCCCTAGTAGCAGGGTTTTTTTTAAGTTGTTATTTTATTTATCCCACCTACAGTGGGAGTGTAAATCCAGCCATTTTATTCCCACTTTGCCATAAGTCAGCTTCTCTTGTGGCTTAGCTGGTAAAGAATCCACCTGCAATGTAGGGGACTTAGGTTCAATCCCTGGGTTGGGAAGATCCTCTGGAGAAGGGAAAGGCTACCCTCTCCAGTATTCTGGCCTGGAGAATTCCATGGACTGTATAGTCCATGGGGTCACAAAGAGTCAGGCAGGACTGAGCGACTTTTACTTTCACTTTGCCATAAATAAAAAGGACCAGTTTTTAAATTTTATTTATTTATTGTGAATAGTTTGCTCATGTCTTTTGCCCATTTTTCTGATATGTTTTTGTCTTTAGTCCTTGATTTTGAAGAGTTCTTTAGATGTGAATTATATCAGCTTTCATCTATTCCATATTTTGCAGATATTTTCTCCCAATTTGATTTTTGCTCTTTGATTATACTTATGTTGTTTTATTTCCATGTAGAAGATGAATTTTAAAATTTTTAGTGGTCAAATTTACCAGTCATTCATTACTAAGGATGTTGAGTCATGGTTAGTAACCTTGTTCTTGCTGCTTAGTTGCCAAATTGTGTCCGACTCTTTTGCGACCCCATGGACTGTAGCCTACCAGGCTCCTTGATCAATGGGATTTCCCAGGCAAGAGTACTGGAGTGCTTTTCCATTTCCTTTTCCAGGGGATCTTCCTAACCCACAGATCGAGCATGTGTCTCTTGAGTCTCCTGCATTGGCAGGTGGGTTCTTTACGATTGAGCCACCAGGGAAGCCCATCTTGTTCTACAAACAGGTTTATATGAATTTTATTATATGGTTTCATTTTTTACATTTAAATCACTTATTCACTTAGAGTTTATTCTTTTACATGACAGGAGGTATCAACCCCATGTTATCTTTTCCTAAATGATTTTCCAAGTTTTCAAAAACTTGGAACTATTTTATAATAGTTCTATAAACTATAAGCTATTTTTAAAAAGCAAAACTTTGCTTCAGTGATGTTAGATACCGCCTTTGTTATATACTAAATTTCCATATGTACTTGAGTTTATTCATGTACTTCCATTGGATCTTTCTGATTTGATGTCTGTGCTTCATTCCCATACTAGTGCATTAATTTCTGAGGCTTTGTAATGTATTTTAATATCCGGTAGGTCTGATAGTGCCTTGTAGAGTTTCTTTTTCAGTGTTAGTCTAGCTATTCATATTTTTCTATGTTCTGTTGTGTAGCTTCATTTGAAAAAATACTTGTTGGTGTTCTCATTGAAATTTTGTTAAAACTTTTAAAATTAATTTAGGGAATACCTGACATCTTTATGATGTATAGATGTTCTATTCAATAACAAAGAATGTTTTTGAATTCCATCAGTTTTTGCATTTGTTTCTTCTGAGTGATTATTGTTTGTATATATGGAAGATACTGATTTTTGAGCATTCATGGTATATTCTGTTAATTTACTAAATTTGTTGGAGGTGGTTTTAGTAGTGATTGTCCAGGGTTTTCTTGGGAAATTGTTATATCATATGCAACTAAATGTAATTTTCCTTCTTTTCCAGTTCTTATGTTTCTGATTTGTTTTGCCTAACATGGATCCAGTATATGGTAAATTGTAGTAAAAGTCATGATCATCTTTTTCTCTTCTTGATCTTAGTGAAATGCCTAAAAGTAGTACCTCATTAAATACAATACTGGCTTTAGGACTAAGGTGTGCATGTGAGTGTGTGTGTATGTCTTTATGGCTATAATAAGGAAATAATCAGTGGAAACAGGGACAGACTTTATTTTTGAGGGCTCCAAAATCACTGCAGATGGTGACTGCAGCCATGAAATTAAAAGATGCTTGCTCCTTAGAAGAAAAGTTATGACCAACTTAGACAGCATATTAAAAAGCAGAGACCTAACTTTGCCAACAAAGGTCCGTCTAGCCAAAGCTATGGTTTTTCCAGTGGTCATGTATGGATGTGAGAGTTGGACTATAAAGAAAGCTGAGTGCTGAAGAATTGATGCTTTTGAACTGTGGTGTTGGAGACGACTCTTGAGAGTCCCTTGGACAGCAAGGAGATCCAACCATTCAATCCTAAAGGAAATCAGTCCTGAATATTCATTGGATGGACTGATATTGAAGCTGAAACTTCAATCTTTTGGCCACCTGATGTGAAGAACTGACTCATTTGAAAAGAGTTGGGAAAGATTGAAGGCGGGAGGAAAAGGGGGCGACAGAGGATAAGATGGTTGAATGGCATCAAGGACTCGATGGACGTGAGTTTGAGTAGGTTCTGGGAGTTGGTGATGGACAGGGAGGCCTGGTGTGCTGCAGTCTATGGGGTCGCAGAGAGTCAGACACAACTGAACTACTGAACTGAACTGAAGGAAATAATCACCTGTTTCTCTGTTCTTGAATGGGTGTTTTGTTTTTATGGAATGAGTATTAAATTTTGTCAAATGATTGTTTATCATGTATTGAAATGATCATGGTTTTCTCAGGTCAGTTAATATGGCATAATATATTATGCCATAATATAATATGGCCTTTCTTCTAATAGTGAACCAACCTTACTTTCCAGAGATAAATCTCATTTGTTGTTGTATGTTATTTACTAAATATGGAAATGAAGTTTGTTCACTAATATTTTATGTAGTTTTTATTTATATTGGTATTTGTAAGTGATACTGGCCTGTAATTATCTGTTTTATCATATTCAGGTATCATAAAAAGACTTCATAAAAAGAATTTGAGATTTCTCTTCATTTTCTGTGTTCTAGGACTATTTCTATTACATTGATACCATTTGCTTTTTTAATGTGAAATTGTCTGGTTCTACTGAGGATATTGCTTGTTACTCTTGATTTTTTTCCCTATGGAAATTGGTTGTTAAGCTCTTTATCTCTACTTGGGTCAATTTTAGTAGTTTTCAGTTTTGTCTAGTTTTTCAAATTAATTTCTGTGGTGGTCTGCATTGTCATTGTTTATGGCTTTTAAATTTCTACTTCAGTGGTTGTTTCCTTCTGTTTTTTTGTTTTTGTTTTTTTTAATTCTTGCTTTCTCTTTTTTTTCCCCTTGATGAAAATAGCTAGTTTGTCCATTATATTAATTTTTCAACAAAATTGGATTTTGACTTATTAATGAGATATATTGTTGTTTTCTATCATTAATTTCTGACTTTGCCTTTGTTGTATCTCCTGCTCTTTTAATTTGACCTTTTTGTTCTTTTTCTTGTCCTCCTTCAATTTGGGATCTAATTCATTTATTTTCATTTTTACATTTTTCACTTCTGTAGGTGTTTAAGGCCACAATTTTTCCTCTGGTTCCTGCTTTGTATTGTACCTCATGGATTTTGATATGTAGTGTTTTTATTGTCTTTATTTTTTAGAAGGTTATATTTCTCCTTCACCAAAACAGTTCAGTAGAAGAATTTTAAATTTTCATATAGAAAAACCTCTTAAAAAATTTTGGTTTACTTTTAACAAGATGGTCAGAGTATTATTTTTAGTAATTTTATTCTTTGAAGTGCACTGAAGCTTTTATCACAACTTAGAACAGGATCAATTTTTGTCAGTCTTCCCTGTTTTCTAGAAAAAGAGATAGTCTCTGTTTTTATAGTGTAAAGTTTAGTATCTATCCAGAAGATCTCCCTATTGACTATATTATTCATGTGATCTGTATCTTAGTTTTTGTCCACTTGATCTGTTTTGTACTGTGTTATTTAAGCCTTCAGTGTGTGTTTGTCTCCTTGATTCTCTAATAAATTCTGTTTTATAAGGATCATTGCTGTACTATTTGGTAAATAATTATGTTTTCTGTGTTTCTTCTATATTTTCTTTGGTCTTAAACTCTGGGAGTTGGTGATGGACAGGGAGGCCTGGTGTGCTGCAGTCCATGGGGTTGCAAAGAGTAGGACGTGACTAAGCAACTGAACTGAACTGAACTATCCATTTAAGTTTTTTTGCAGGGAGGAGTCTATGAAAGTTTGTACTTTTGTTATTATCATAATCTTGGTGTTTATACCTTTTAAAGATGCTTTGAGTCACTCCTCTCTATTTAACTTTTTAGTACTCCTCTGATAGTCTTTTGTGGCATTTTTTTTTAACCCCAACTTTAGTAAGTTCACTATCAGTTACCATATTTTACTTTTTTCCTTTCCTTACTGTTGTCTTGAAGTCATACTACTTTGTCAGAACATATGTTATTTGTATATTCTTCATTTATCCCTCCCTTGTTTTTTAGTCTTAGCGATAACATATTAAGTGCTCACCCTTCTGTCTTTTTGCCAAAGTTACTCACCTTTTGATTAATTGAAGCTGATCTTCTAGTAGATTGTTCAAGAAGTGCTGATGGATATAGCATTCCCTTGCATGCATAAAATGTTTCTCAATAGTATTAATGCCTAAAGGATACCTTGGGTAGATTTAAAATATATAGTTCACAGTTTTCCCCTTGAATTTCTTGAAAATACTGATCTCTTTTTGCCTTGTTGGTGTTTGCTTTCAATAAGTCTGCTGCCAGTTTAATTCTTACTATTGTATGTTATTAGTCCTTTTTGCCATCCTGTCTTTAGGACTTTTTCCTTTATTAATAATGTCTAATCATTCAGGTATGACCTAAATCAAATCCCTTATGACTATACAGTGGAAGTGAGAAATGGATTTTAAGGGACTAGATCTGATAGATAGAGTGCCTAATGAACTATGGACTGAGGTTCGTGACATTGTACAGGAGACAGGGAACATGACTATCCCCAAGAAAAAGAAATGCAAAAAAGCAAAATGGCTGTCTGGGGTGGCCTTACAAATAGCTGTGAAAAGAAGAGAAGCAAAAAACAAAGGAGAAAAGGAAAGATATAAGCATCTGAATGCAGAGTTCCAAAGAATAGCAAGGAGAGATAAGAAAGCCTTCCTCAACAATCAATGCAAAGAAATAGAGGAAAACAATAGAATGGGAAAGACTAGAGATCTCTTCTAGAAAATTAGAGCTACCAAGGGAACATTTCATGCAAAGATGGGCTCAATAAAGGACAGAAATGGTATGGACCTAACAGAAGCAGAAATACTAAGAAGAGGTGGCATGAATACACAGAAGAACTGTACAAAAAAGATCTTCATGACCCAGATAATCACGAAGGTGTGATCACTCACACTCACCTAGAGCCAGACATCCTGGAATGTGAAGTCAAGTGGGCCTTAGAAATCATCACTATGAACAAACTAGTGGAGGTGATGGAATTCCAATTGAGCTATTCCAAATCCTGAAAGACAATGCTGTGAAAGTGCTGCACTCAATATGCCAGCACATTTGGAAAACTCAGCATGGCCACAGGACTGGAAAAGGTCCGTTTTCATTCCAGTCCCAAAGAAAGGCAATGCCAAAGACTGCTCAAACTACCGCACAGTTGCACTCATCTCACATGCTAGTAAAGTAATGCTCAAAATTCTCTAGGCCAGGCTTCAGCAATATGTGAACCGTGAACTTCCTAATGTTCAAGGTGGTTTTAGAAAAGGCAGAGGAACCAGAGATCAAATTGCCAACATCTACTGGATCATGGAAAAAGCAAGAGAGTTCCAGAAAAACATCTATTTCTGCTTTATTGACTATGCCAAAGCCTTTGACTGTGTGGATCACAATAAACTGCGGAAAATTCTGAAAGAGATGGGAATACCAGACCATGACTTGCCTCTTGAGAAACCTGTATACAGGTCAGGAAGCAACAGTTAGAACTGGACATGGAACAACAGACTGGTTCCAAATAGGAAAAGGAGTATGTCAAGACTGTATATTGTCACCCTGCTTATTTAACTTATATGCAGAGTACATCATGAGAAATGTTGGGCTGGAGGAAGCACAAGCTGGAATCAAGATTGCCGGGAGAAATATCAATAACCTCAGATGACACCACCCTTATGGCAGAAAGTGAAGAAAAACTAAAGATCCTCTAGATGAAAGTGAAAGAAGAGAGTGAAAAAGTTGGCTTAAAGCTCAACATTCAGAAAACGAAGATCATGGCATCTGGTCCCGTCACTTCATGCAATAGATGGGGAAACAGTGGAAAGGGTGGTTGACTTTATTTTTCTGGGCTCCAAAATCACTGCTGATTGTGATTGCAGCCATGAAATTAAAAAATGCTTGCTCCTTGGAAGGAAAGTTATGACCCACCTAGACAACATATTAAAAAGCAGAGACGTTACTTTGCCAACAAAGGTCAGTCTAGTCAAGGCTATGGTTTTTCCAGTAGTCATGTATGGATGTGAGAGTTGGACTATAAAGAAAGCTGAGCACTGAAGAATTGATGCTTTTGAACGGTGGTGTTGGAGAAGACTCTTGAGAGTCCCTAGGACTGCAAGGAGATCCAACCAGTCCATCCTAAAGGAGACCAGTCCTGGGTGTTCACTGGAAGGACTGATGCTAAAGCTGAAACTTCAGTATTTTGGCCACCTCATGTGAAGAGTTGACTCATTGGAAAAGACCCTGATGCTGGGAGGGATTGGAGGCAGGAGGAGAAGGGGACGACAGAGGATGAGATGGCTAGATTGTATCACCGACTCGATGGACATGAGTTTGGGCGAACTCGGGGAGTTGGTGATGGACAGGGAGGCCTGGCGTGCTGCGATTCATGGGGTCGCAAAGAGACGACTGAGCGACCTGAACTAACTGAACTATTTAACTTATTAACTGAACTACTTAACTATTAACTGAACTGAACTATTCATTTGGCTGCATCTCCCAGCATCACTAGTGAAGGAAGTTGAAGCATTTTAGCTTAAATGATGGTTTGTGCCCATCTTTTTATTTCATTGGTGCTGACGCGCTCCTCATGTATGAAAGGCCACAGAACCACATTATTTTTTTCAGGCAAAGCTTACATCCCAGCTCTTACCTAAAGACTTTCTTAATGATTCTTCTGCACTGATCTCCATTTCTAATTTCCTTTATCTTCTAATGTGTATTTTAAATGAGCAAGTGTTTAAGTAAAATCTCACTTGTCTTGTTTTGTCTTATATTCTGAACAAGAATGATGAGGAGGCTTGAGGTTTGTATTTAGGAAGGTATACTTTTCTTCCTTCTTTTGAATTCCTTACAGCACCTAGGTTAGTATTCCTTTATTAATAACCCTTCAAGAAATACTTCATTGACTTCTTAAGTCAGGAGGCTGATACCTCTCATTTAGTTAGGACTAAGTGGTACTTGATTATTCAGCTCCTTGACCTCAGCATGCCCCATGTGTTTCTGCTATGGAGATCCTACTAAATCGAAGGGGATGGCCCTCATTGGTAGAGGGAAACAATTCTTCATGTCAGCATCTGGAGTGATAAATATACCATAGGATACTTGTGATTTTTATAAACACTTGTTTGATTACTGGGATTTATGTTGGACTGAAAGTCAGGAGACCAGGTTCTGGTCCCAGCTCTGACCCTTGAGCAGAATTGCAGGTTTCAGAAAATTATTTCACCTGTGTGGATTTTGGCTTTTTTCTCTGTAAAACATGGAGGTCTGGCTAAGTGAACTCAAAAGTTTCTTCTTGCTGTAAAAGGCTGTGATTCTCTGAAAATGTTTTTTCCAAGTGCTTAATACTTATTGCCAAAGGTGATGTTTCTTGAACTGTTTTCAATGTGTGTTGCTTGCTGTTGTGTGGGTAAAGAAGTTAAAAAGTTCAAATTTAGAAAAATAATTTAATGATGTGGGAGCAGGAATTGTAGCACCTGACCTGTGTCTGCTGGCAGAATGCTCGCTTTCAGATTCTCTAGGATATCCATAGGATAGGGTCATAAGCCTCATTAAAGCTGCTTGTTCACTGTTTGCTAGAGGGGATTCTAACATAATCTATTTATCAATCACGGTTACTTATAAGATGGAGTGTGAATTTGTGTTTGTAAGAATTTTGCATGCCAATCTAGTTACCATTTAGAGAGAGCATTTCCTTTGTGAAACGTATATAGTCCTGATAACTGAGAGAGTCATATCCTAGGCAGGTTGATAGGGAGTCTAGGGGTCCCCAAGGAGAGAGGGGTCTGGAATTCTCAAGGAGGAAGAAAAGACAAACTTTTTTTCTTTCTCCACATTCCTTAGGATTATATAACAATAATGTATCCTGCCTCAGGACAGTCTTTGGATTCAACCTTCTGTTATCTTAAAATGTTAATTATGGGAGTAGACCTGGTCTTTACAAGGATGTATCTTGCCTAAGGACAGTGTTATCTTAAAATGTAAATTATGGGAGTAGGTCTGATGAGGTCTTTACAACCTCCAGATATTCTTTGGATTATATAACTTCATTGTTAACACTAGCAAGCGGGTACTCTTTCTACCCCCTTCTGATGCCTATGTCAGAAGCTTTCTCTATCTCCTTTATACTTTGATAAAACTTTATTACACAAAAGCTCTGAGCGATCAAGCCTCGTCTCTGGCCCCGGATTGAATTCTTCTCCTCCAGGGGCCAAGAATCCCAGTGTATTCGCGTGATACAACAACAACCTTTCATAACATATCTCTGTATTTTATTATTTCCAGAGTAGCATTATATGATCTTAGCTTGATGATACCATAATATTGCTAGATGGTACAGCTGGCAAAGCTACTTTAAAATATTTTGATATTGCATGTATAGAGTTATGCTGCAGATTAAATAACATGGTAGTGTTTATAGTCACTTAAAGCATAGAATAATGTGCGTGTTATTTTCTTTCTTCCTAGTGAGTTTCTGCTATATTTTTTCAGTTGAGCAATAAGACTTTGAAAATTGTTGCTATGATTTTAGGTATTTGAACTTTGAAAATTAATATTTTATGAGTTTTATATTAATAGAATTATTTTAAAAATATACACTTTCATTGGCATTTTATCTCGGTGTAATTATTTGTCATATGGATATATTGTTTTAGATTTAACAGGTTGCATGTATCTGCTATTCATAGATCATTTCTACAAACTTTCTGTTTTGGAATCCTTTCAGAATGACTTGTCAAATAGCTCCAAATTTTGTTTCCGTCTAACATTCTGTAGTGTGTGAATACTACCAAGTTTTACTATACTCCAATTTATTACTTTATAATTATTTAAGTAATCAAATGTATTTCTAGCTTTCTTATCTGATATTTAATAGTGTTCCTATAATTAAAATTTCTGTACATGTGTGTATTATAAGATGTCTGATTTGAATCAGATTAGCTCCATATAAAAATTCTTATTTCAAAATACTTTCCAAATGACAGCTATAGGAATATAGACTACTGGAGTCATTATTGGAGGGTGATGATGGGTGGGAAATTATTGAAGAAAAACATCATAATATAATTTGAAAGCCGTGGTATCCATATTTAAAATTAATCTTTTATAAAGCTTATTTCCCAGTACTGAGACTCTTGAGAACTCATTAAGGGCTATATATGGTTTTATTTACCAGTTAATATGGAAAAGTGGCATTTCTGCATTCTAAGTTAACTCATTGAACTGTATAAACTGGATGGATTAAGAGGCATGCCTGTTTTTGCTGTGCTGTGCTCAGTTGTGTCTGACTCTGCAACCCCATGGATTGTAGCCCCCAGGCTCCTCTGTCCATGGAGATTCTCCAGGCAAGAGTACTGGAATGGGTTGCCATGCCCTCCTCCAGGGGATCTTCCCAACCCAGGGATTGAACCCAGATCTCCCACACTGCAGGTGGATTCTTTACTGACTGAGCCACCAGGGTTTAGGGGCTGTTAAAAAATGGTGGACTGGAAATTTCCTGGTGGTCCAGTGGTTAGGACTTGGCACTTTCGCTGTAAGAGCCGTAGTTCAATCACTGGTTGGGGAACTAAAATTCCATGTGCTGCATGGCCATGAAATTAGATGATTACTTCTTGGCTGGAATGCTGTGACAAACCTAGTGAGTGACAGTCGCTTAGTTGTGTCTCTTTGCAGCCCCATGGACTATACAGTCCATGGAATTCTCCAGGCCAGAATACTGCAGGTCTCCCGCATTGCAGGAAGATTCTTTACCAGCTGAGTTACAAGGGCCCTAGACAGTGTGTTAAAAAGCAAAGACATTACTTTGCCAACAAAGCTCCAACAAAGCTCCTTATAGTTAAGGCTATGGTCTTTCCAGTAGTTATGTGCGGTTGTGGGAGATGAACTGTAACAGCAGAGCATCGAAGAATTGATGCTTTTGAACTGTGGTGTTGGTGAAGATTCTTGAGAGTCCCTTGGACAGCAAGGAGATCAAACCAGTCATTCTTAAAGGAAATCAACCCTGCATACTCATTGAAAGGACTGATGCTGAAGCTGAAACTCCAATACATTGACCACCTAATGGGAACAGCTGTCTTGTTGGGAAAGTCCTTGATGCTGGGAAAGATTGAAGGCAGAAGAGGGTGACAGAGGATGAGACGATTGGATGGCATCGAACGATGCAGTGAACATGAATTTGGGCAAACTCTGGGAAATGGGACAGGGAGGCCTGGCTTGTTGAAGTCCATGGGGTCACAAGGAGTTGAACATGACTGAGCGACTGAACAACAACATGCTTCATGACATCACAGAAACAACAACTGTGGACCCCCCAAGGGGAAATACACGTAAGAATGGCGTGATTGCGGACAATTTCAACATTGTCTTGGAAATGAATAGAATTTGTAGTTAATGTAGAGCAAGGAGATGTTTTTGAATGTTTAGGTAACTATGTTTTATGTAAACACAACTTACTTTATAAAGTGAAACTTTTTATAATATAATAATCAGAGTCAAATTATATCAGCTATTATTTTGTATCTTCTGTTAAAGATACAAGCTCTGATAATGCTTTGTTGTTCAGTCACTAAGTCATGTCCAACTCTTTGTGACCCGTGGACTACAGCACTTCAGGCTTCCCTGTTCTTCACTATCTCCTGGAGTTTGCTCAGACTGATGTCCCTTGAATACCATCCAACCATCTCATCCTCTGTCACCCTTTTGTCCTCCTGCTCTCAGTCTTTCCCAGCATCAGAGTCTTTTCCAATGAGTTGGCTGTTTGCATCAGGTGGTCAGAGTATTGGAGCTTCAGCTTCAGCAGTAGTCCTTCCAGTGAGTAGTCAGGATTGATTTTCTTTAGGAATGACTTGATCTCCTTGCTGTCCAAGGGATTCTCAAGAGTCTTCTCCAGCTCCACAGTTCAAAAGCAGCAATTCTTCAGTGTGCAGCCTTCTTTATGATCCAACTCTCACATCCATACATGACTAATGGAAAAACCGTAGCTTTGACTAGACAGACCTTTGTTGGCAAAGTAATGTCTCTGCTTTTTAATCCACTGTCTAGGTTTGTCATAGCTTTTCTTCCAAGGAACAAGTGTCTCTTAATTCTGTGGCTGCAGTCACTGTCCATAGTGATTTTGGAAACCAAGAAAATAAAATCTGCCACTGCTCCCACTTTTTTCACTATTTGCCATGAAGTAATGGGATCAGGTGCCATGATCTTCATTTTTTGACTGTTGAGTTTTTAGTCAACTTTTTTACTCTCCATGTTCATCAAGAGGCTCTTCAGTTCCCTTTCACTTTCTGTCACTAGAGTGGTATCATCTGCATATCTGAGGTTGTTGATATTTCTCCCGGCAATCTTAATTCCAATATGTGATTCATCCAGTCCAGCATTTTTCAGGATGCACTCTACATATGCGTTAAATAAGCAGGGAAATAATATATAGCCTTGTCATACTCCTTTCTCAATTTTGAACCAGTCTGTTGTTCCATGTCGATTCTAACTTGTGCTTCTTGATCAGTATCCAGGTTTCTCAGGAGGCAGGTAAGGTGGTCTGGTATTCCCATCTCTTTCAGAATTTTCCACAGTTTGTTGTGATCCACAAAAGTCTTTAGTGTAGTCGATGAAGCAAAAGTAGATGTTTTTTGGGAATTCCCTTGCTTTTTCTGTGATCCAGTGATATTGATGATTTCCTCTGCCTTTTCTAAATCTAGCTTGTACATCTGGAAGTTCTTGGTTCACATATTGCTGAAGCCTAACTTGAAAGATTTTATTACCTTCTGAGCATGTGAAATGAGTGCAATTGGACAGTAGTTTGAACATTCTTCAGGCCTCCCTGGTAGCTCAGCTGGTAAGGAATCTGCCTGCAATGAAGGAGACCCCAGTTTGATTCCTGGGTTGAGAGATATGCTGGAGAAGGGATAGACTACCTACTCAGTATTCTTTGGCTTCCCTAGTGGCTCAGATGGTAAGAATACACCTGCAATATGGGAGACCTGGGTTCGATCCTTGATTTGGGAAGAACCCCTGGAGAAGGGAATAGCTACTCACTCCAGTATACTAGCCTGGAGAATTCCATGGACAGAGAAGCCTGCAGGCTACAGTCATGGGGTCGCAGAGTTGGACACAACTGAGCGACTTTCACTTGAACGTTTTCTGGCATTGCGTTTTTTTGGAATTGGAATGAAAACTGACCTTTTCCAGTCCTGTGGCCACTGCTGAGTTTTCCAGATTTATTGGCATCTTAGTGCAACACTTTAACAGCATCCTCTTTTTAGAATTTGGAATAGCTCAGCTAGAATTCCATTGCCTCCACTAGCTTTGTTCATAGTAATGCTTAAGTAATGCCAACTTGACTTCACACTCCATGATGCCTAGCTCTAGATAGTGCCCACACCATGTGGTTATCCAGGTCATTAAGACCTTTTTTGTATAGTTCTTCTATATATTCTTGCTACCTCTTCTTAATCTCTTCTGCCTCTGTTAGGTCCTTGCTATTTCTGTCCTTCATTGTGCCCATCTTTTTTTGGAGAAGGAAATGGCAACCCACTCCAGTACTCTTGCCTGGATAATTCCGTGGACAGGGGAGCCTGGTGGGCTGCTGTACATGGGGTTGCACAGAGTCAGACACGACTGAAGTGACTGCATGCATGCATGCATTGGAGAAGGAAATGGCAACCCACTCCAGTATTCTTGCCTGGAGAATCCCAGGGACAGAGGAGCCTGGTGGGCTGCTGTCTATGGGGTTGCACAGAGTCAGACACAACTGAAGCAACTTAGCTTCCATGAAATATTCCTTTGTATCTCTAGTTTTTTTCTTCTGTTTCTTTGCAATGTTCACTTAGTAACGGTTTCTTATCTCTCTGCTATTCTCTGGAACTCTGCATTCAGTTGGGTATATCCTTCCCTTTCTCCTTTACCTTTTGTTACTCTTCCTTTCTCAGCTACTTCTTAGGCCTCCTCAGACACCACTTTGCCTTCTTGCATTTCTTTTTCTTTGGGATGGTTTTGGTCGCTGCCTCCTGTTCATTGTTATGAACCTGCATCCATAGTTCTTCAGGCACTTTGTCTACCAGATCTAATCCCTTGAATCTATTTGTCGTTTCTACTGTATAGTCATAAGAGATTTAATATAGGGCATACCTGAATGGCTTAGTGCTTTTCCCTATTTTTTTCAATTTAAGCCTGAATTTTACCATAAGGAACTGATGATCTGAGCCACAGCTCCAGGTCTTGTTTTTGTTAACTGTATAGAGCTTCTTCATCTTTGGCTGCAAAGAATATAATCAATCTGATTTTGGTATTTGCGATCTGATGGTGTCCATATGTAGAGCTGTCTCTTGTGTTGTTGAAAGTGGGTGTTGGCTATGACCAGTGTATTCTCTTGGCAAAGAGAATGTTAGCCTTTGCCCTGCTTCATCTTGTACTCCAAGGCCAAACTTGCCTGTTACTCCAGGTATTTCTTGACTTCCTACTTTTGCATTCCAATCCCCTATGATAAAAAGGACATCTGTGTGTGTGTGTGTATGTGTGTGTGTGTGAATTCTAGAAGGTCTTGTAGTTCTTCATAGAACAACCGTTCAACTTCTTCAGTATTAGTGGTTGGGCATAAACTTGGATTTATGATACTATGATGTTGAATGGTTTGCCTTGGAAGCAAACCGAGATCATTCTGTTATTTTTGAAACTCTACCCAAATACTGTATTTCAGGCTCTTATTTTTTTTTGACTATGAGGGCTACTCCATTTCTTCTAAGGGATTCTTGCCCAACAGTAGTAAATATAATGATCATCTGTATCAAATTCACCCATTCCCTTCCACTTTAGTTCACTGATTCTTAAACTGTCGATGTTCACACTTGCCGTCTCCTGCTTGAGCATGTCCAGTTTACCTTGATTCATGGACCTAACCTGAACCATGTACCTAACGCCGAGGAATTGATGCTTTTGAACTGTGGTGTTGGAGAAGACTCTTGAGAGTTCCTTGGACTGCAAGGAGATTAAACCAGTCAATCCTAAAGGAAATCAGTCCTGAATATATTCATTGCAAGGACTGATGCTGAAGCTGAAGCTACAGTATTTTGGCCCCCTGATGCAAAGAACTGACTCATTGGAAAAGACCCTGATGCTGGGAAGGATTGAAGGTAGGAGGAGAAGGCGACGGCAGAGGATGAGATAGTTGGATGGCATCACTGACTCTATGAATGTGAGTTTGAGCAAGCTCTGGGAGTTGGTGATGGACAGGGAAGCCTGGTGTGCTGCAATCCACGGGGTCACAAAGAGTCAGACACTACTGAGCAACTGAACTGCACTGATGGACCTAATATTCCAGGTTCCTGTGCAATATTGTTCTTTACAGCATCACACTTTTCTTTCACTACCAGACACATCCACAACTGAGCATCGTTTCTGCTTTGGCCCAGCCTCCCTTTCTTTCTGGAGCTATTTTTCCACTCGTCCCCAGTGCATTTTGGACACCTACTGACTTGGGGTCTCATCTTCGGGTGTCATGTCTTTTTGCCTTTTCATACTGTTCACGGGATTCTCAAGGCAAGAATACTGGAGTGGTTTGCCATTCCCTTCTCCAGTAAATGTTTTGTCAGAACTCTCTACCATGACCTGTCCATTTTAGGTAGCTCTGCATGGCATGGCCCATAGCTTCATCGAGTTACACAAGGCTGTGGCCCACATGATCATTTTGGTTAGCTTTCTGTAATTGTGGTTTTCATTCTGTAGGCTGTGGGTTTATGCAAGCTTCCTGATGGGAGGGACTGGCTGTGGGGAAAACTGGGTCTTGCTCTGGTGGGCAGACCCATGCTCAGTTCAGTTCAGTCGCTCAGTCGTGTCCGACTCTTTGTGACCCCATGAATTGCAGCACGCCAGGCCTCCCTGTCCATCACCACCTCCTGGAGTTCACTCAGACTCACGTCCATCAAGTCAATGATGCCATCCAGCAATCTCATCCTCTGTCGTCCCCTTCTCCTCCTGCCCCCAATCCGTCCTAGCATCAGAGTCTTTTCCAGTGAGTCAACTCTTGGCGTGAGGTGGCCAAAGTACTGGAGTTTCAGCTTTAGCATTCCTTCCAAAGAAATCCCAGGGCTGATCTCCTTCAGAATGGACTGGTTGGATTTCCTTGCAGTCCAAGGGACTCTCAAGAGTTTTCTCCAATACTACAGTTCAAAAACATCAATTCTTTGGTGCTCAGCCTTCTTCACAGTCCAACTCTCACATCCATACATGACCACTGGAAAAACCATAGCCTTGACTAGACGGACCTTTGTTGGCAAAGTAATGTCTCTGCTTTTGAATACGCTGTCTAGGTTGGTCATAAGTTTTCTTCCAAGGAGTAAGTGCCTTTTAATTTCATGGCTGCAATCACCATGTGCAGTGATTTTGGAGCCCAGAAAAATAAAGTCTGAAACTGTTTCCACTGTTTCCCCATCTATTTGCCATGAAGTGATGGGACTAGATACCGTGATCTTCATTTTCTAAATGTTGAGCTTTAAGCCAACTTTTTCACTCTCCACTTTCACTTTCATCAAGAGGGTCTTTAGTTCCTCTTCACTTTCTGCCATAAGGGTAGTGTCATCTGCATATCTGAGGTTATTGATATTTCTCCTGGCAATTGATTCCAACTTGTTCTCCCTCCAGCCCAGCGTTTCTCATGATGTACTCTGCATATAAGTTAAATAAGCAGGGTGACAATATACAGCCTTGACGTACTCCTTTTCCTATTTGGAACCAGTCTGTTGTTCCATGTACAGTTCTAACTGTTGCTTCCTGACCTGCATACAGATTTCTCAAGAGGCAGGTCAGGTGGTCTGGTATGCCCATCTCTTTCAGAATTTTCCACAGTTTATTGTGATCCACACAGTCAAAGGCTTTGCAATAGTCAATAAAGCAGAAATAGATGCTTTTCTGGAACTCTCTTGCTTTTTTGATGATCCAGCGGATGTTGGCAATTTGATCTCTGGTTCCTCTGCCTTTTCTAAATCCACCTTGAACATCTGGAAGTTCACAGTTCACGTATTGCTGAAGCCTGGCTTGGAGAATTTTGAGCATTACTTTACTAGTGTGTGAGATGAGTGCAAAATGCGGTAGTTTGATCATTCTTTGGCATTGCCTTTCTTTGGGATTGGAATGAAAACGGACCTTTTCCAGTCCTGTGGCCACTGCTGAGTTTTCCAAATTTGCTGGCATATTGAGTGTAGCACTTTCACAGCATCATCTTCCAGGATTTGAAACAGCTCAACTGGAATTCCATCACCTCCACTAGCTTTGTTCATAGTGATGCTTTCTAAGGCCCACTTGACTTCACATTCCAGGATGTCTGGCTCTAGGTGAGTGATTGCACCGTCGTGATTATGTGGGTCGTGAAGATCTTTTTTGTACAGTTCTTCTGTGTGTTCTTGCCACCTCTTCTTAATATCTTCTGCTTCTGTTAGGTCCATACCATTTCTCTCCTTTATCGAGCCCATCTTTGCGTGAAATGCTCCCTTGGTATCTCTGATTTTCTTGAAGAGATCTCTAGTCTTTCCCATTCTGTTGTTTTCCTCTATTTCTTTGCATTGATCGCTGAGGAAGGCTTTCTTATCTCTTCTTGCTATTCTTTGGAACTCTGCATTCAGATGCTTGTATCTTTCCCTTTCTCCTTTATTTTTTGCTTCTCTTCTTTTCACAGCTATTTGTAAGGTCTCCCCAGACAGCCATTTTGCTTTTTTGCATTTCTTTTTTTTTTTAGTTTTTTTTTAGTTTTTTTTTTTTATTTTTAAAATTAAAAAAATTTCAGGTATACACGTGCTCCCCATCCTGAACCCTCCTCCCTCCCCCCTCCCCATTTCTTTTCCATGGGGATGGTCTTGATCCCTGTCTCCTGTACAATGTCGCGAACCTCAGTCCATAGTTCATCAGGCAGTCTATCAGATCTAGTTCCTTAAATCTATTTCTCACTTCCACTGTATAATCATAAGGGATTTGATTTAGGTCATACCTGAATGGTCTAGTGGTTTTCCCTACTTTCTTCAATTTAAGTCTGAATTTGGCAATAAGGAGTTCATGATCTGAGCTACAGTCAGCTCCTGGTTTTGTTTTTGTTGACTGTATAGAGCTTCTCCATCTTTGGCTGCAAAGAATATAATCAAGCTGATTTCGGTGTTGACCATCTGGTGATGTCCATGTGTAGAGTCTTCCCTTGTGTTGTTGAAAGAGGGTGTTTGCTATGACCAGTGCATTTTCTTGGCAAAACTCTATTAGACTTTGCCCTGCTTCATTCCGTGTTCCAAGGCCAAATTTGCCTGTTACTCCAGGTGTTTCTTGACTTCCTACTTTTGCATTCCAGTCCCCTATAATGAAAAGGACATCTTTTTTGGGTGTTAGTTCTAAAAGGTCTGACCCATGCTCAGTAAATCTTTAATACACTTTTCTGATGGGTGAGGCCCTGCTCCCTCCCTGTTAGTTGTTTGGCCTGAGGCCACCTAGTCCTGGAGTCTTTAAGCTCTGTGGTAGGGCTAATGGCAACCTCAGAGGACGTATGCCAACACACGCCTCCCAGGACTGCTCCTGCCAGTGCCCCTGTCCTTAAAGCAGAACACTGCCAACCCACACCTCCACAGGAGACCCCCAAACACTCACCAACCGGGCCAGCTCAATCTCCTGTGGGATCACTGCTCCTTTCCCTTGGGTCCTGGTGCACACAAGATTTTGTGCCTTCCAGAAGTCTATTTCCCCCTGTCTTGTGAAATTCTGACATCAGATCCCACCAGCCTGATAATAATGTTTACCTGCTTACCAACATATTGCAAAGTCTTAAGCTTCTGTTTGATTTAGACGAAGAGGAGGATTGTAAATTGGATGCAATTCAGATTATCCTCTTTGTTTATTTTGTTTAAGGACAAACACAAGCACTTTCATATCAATTGGAAATCAGAAAGAGAAGGTATTGTAGGTTCTTTCATTTAATTGAGAACTTGTGTCAGAAGAATGAATTGGAAATTGACTGTAATTGAAAAAATTTCATTTTGTAAATGTGGCGTTTTTAGTAAAGAGGCAATTGTTAACCTATGTATTATTGAGGGAATTTCCCCCCAAAGTCTGGAAAACATATTAAGTTATAGCCCAACCATCTTGGATCAAATAGGCTTCCAGATATTGCTTGAAGAACCAGGTTGGAATAGGAGAGCACGTTGGAATATAATAGGTTATAGGGTCAAAATCCCTAAATATAACTCAGTATTTTGTTATGATACTTGAATTTATGGCACCATTTCAAGGAGTCATAGACTTGGGTGTCATGGAACAATAGATGGAGTGAAGAGATAGTGAAAAGGCACACCTTTCTGCTTTTTCTTCACATGATAACTTCATGGATGTGTCTTTAAGTCTCTTAATCACAGTGAATATTAAATATAAAGGAAAAAAAAAAGATAAAATTCCAGTAAATAGTTGTGAGATATAGGAGGAGAAAAGAAAAACCCAACATATACAGTACATGTAAACAGTATATAAGATCAAACTATAGCTTTGAAAAATATACCTTAATATTTATTCTAATAAATCCCATGTTTGAAAAGTAACCTGGCACCTTTTAAAAGTCATATTCTGTTGTCTAGGCTGTTATTAATAGGATACAGTGTCATCTGCAATGTTGTGTTAATGGCAAAAGGAAGATAGGGAAGTTGAGGAAAAACAAAAAAGTACCGTATAAAAAAAGAATAAAAAGAGCAGATTTATATCAAAATGTAGTAGCATCTATGAGGCTGCATATAGGTTTCTGGTAGATAGGAATGACTTCTGTGAACATAAACATGCTGCTTATTCATTCCATGCTTCATTCCCCTTTTGGCATGTAGTGGTTTCCATTAGTCAGTAAGCATTTAGTTTATTGTGAAGATTTTCACATTATGGTATCTTGTTGAGAGAATAGGAAAATATTATGTGCTATTGAAATAAGATAAATGCTGCCTTTTTTTATAAGAGCCTCTAAAGTTGCTGAATAAGTCTATATATTTTCCTACAGTTTTGAAAGTGTTTTCTAAATTGCGATTAAACAAAATCATGAATAGTGACTATCTCCCTCCACAGTATAATTTCCATCAGTCTCTGATGAGAGTTTAAGACATATTTCTTGCTACAACAGGATATGCTACTTAAAAGACTTTAATTGTATAAAATAGTCTAAATTATGATAAGGTGATTAGATTTTACAACAGGAGAGATTTAAGTTCTTGAAAAGTGAATCACATTTTGGAACTGTATCCACATCTCTTTAATGTGAATCTACAGAGTGGAGGTTAAGTCGTAATATGATTTAGTGAGTGGTCACATCTCAATGAGCAATGGCATTTGTCCACATGAACATCTTTTTTTCTGTTCCAGCTCTGTTATCTCTTGCACCCACTTCTCCACCTCACACTTGGCTGTCTGTCATGGAGGTGTTGAGAAATGCTTCTGTATGAGCGGTTCTGGCTGCCTGGTACTTAGGTTTCCTGGTTGCTTGAGGAGCAGGAAGGCAGCAGATTTGACTCTTGATGGGAAGGAGGTCCTTTATGTTTTCCATCATCCGTGAATCTATCACTCAGCTCTGCATAAACTAAGAGAAGCAGAAAATAGTGGAATTAGTGTGTTAGCCATCAGTCAATCAGTTTGCTTTTGATAGAAAGATGAGTAAATCATTTTCTTTCTGAATTTTCTCTTTTTCCTCCTTTTCTCTTTTTGCCAGGTCATTGAATCCTAACTCAACTAGCCACGCTGTTTTTAGAGTTACTTTTGACTCTCAACCCTCTTACTGTTCTCTTCTTTGTCTTCTTTCTTTGTTCACTAGTGCCCTACTCCAGCCTCTCATTGTCTCTTGCCTGGACTATTATCATATTTTCCTAAATGGATTCTCTGCTTTCATTTCCCCATTATGATGCTGCCAGCGCTGATAATATTATTCCTTGCCAAAAAACTTTGGTGACTTCTTTCTGCATGCAGAAATTGTGTCCCAGCTTCTTAGCATGGTTTTCAAAGCTTCCTATAAATCCATTATAACTGTTTTTTGTTTTTTTTTTCCTGGCTTGTAATGTGTTTCTAATAACCTCTACATTCCCAGCAGACACTAATCCAGCCCTGGTTTTCCTTGTTTTATCTCCTCTTCCCTATCTCCGTTCGTGAAAATCTTAGA
This sequence comes from Bos javanicus, assembly GCF_032452875.1. Lineage (NCBI taxonomy): Eukaryota > Metazoa > Chordata > Mammalia > Artiodactyla > Bovidae > Bos > Bos javanicus. The sequence continues at coordinate 40,634,551 of NC_083878.1, forward strand.
TATTTTTCAAGGCCCAACTCAATGTCACTTTGTTCTTTGAGTTCCCCAATTAGGAAATAACCTGTCTCCACCCCTACTCTAAAATATTATTATTTTAAAATCTGTTAGGCTTTTTTCAGAGTGGATGTCACTTCTAGATGTGCTGGTGTCACCCCTCCCTCCTCTGTGTGGGACATTGGAAAAACCTCAGTCTTCTGGTTAGGCTGATTTAGATTCTGATCTCAACTTTGCCAGTTACTGTAGGTTTATTTGTTTTGCACAGAGAACCTAAACTCACTTATCGTCTTTTCTCATCCTCAAGGTATCTTAAAATAGCTTGCTCTTAGGGTCATGAGGGTTAAATAATTTGACTTCTGTAAAGCGTATATTGCCTTTGCATAGCAAGTATTCAATCATATGCATTCATTTTGTTTTTCTTTCCTTTTAAAAATGTATGATTCTTCATATTTGATCATGCTTGGCACTCAGGTGGCTGTTGAAAGGGATTTACTTCTATTTGTCCAATTATTATTATCAAGTCAGATCAATAAAATTTCATTTAAGCTTCCTGTGCAGAAGACCTCAGAGTAGGTGCTGTCATGGATATAAAAATGTATATATCATTATCATTGTCCTATAGGAGTTTATAGCCTATACATGTGAAACTAAGGCATAAATAAAAGCTAAATAACTTTGTACATTTTTAAATAGTAAATCCATCTGAACACAAATGAAAACCCAACGAGTAGCCTTGTGTTTAAAAGGGTCTACTTATCAGAATAGGATTCAGGTATGAGTGGTGGATCTTGGAAGTGTGAGGTGTCAATCCAGGAGGTATGGTAGGAAGTGGAGAAGAGCCCTTGGGGTGTTCCTGGAGGGGTGCTGAACTGAAGACAAAGGCCCTTCCAGTGTGATTCACTGCAAGGAAGAGTTATCACACACTGCTCTTTAATCATTCCTTTCTCTCGTCCATTTGGAAAAACAAAGTGTTACAAGATCCCACAAGCATAAGAAGGCAGGGAGAGGGAAGGAAAGATTTAGTTAAATGTAGAACTTGAGAACTTGGCCTCAACTATACAGTCCATGGAATTTTCCAGGCCAGAATACTGGAGTGGGTAACCTTTCCCTTCTCCAAGGGATCTTCCCAACACAGGGATCAAACCCAGGTCTCCCACAATGCAGGTGGGTTCTTTACCATCTAAGCCACCAGGGAAGCCCAAGAATACTGGAGTGGGTAGCCTATCCCTTTTCCAGGGCATCTTCCCGACCCAGGAATCGAACTGGGGTTTCCTGCATTGCACCTGTATTCTTTACCAGCTGAGCTATCAGGGAAACCCGAACCTAGCTCTGTGGTTGTAAATTTGGCTAGGTAAAGTAGGAAGTTGGTTTTTGAGGCAGATCTATTTAGTATAGGAAAAGTTATGATTTTCATGGTCATCAAAAGCTAATTTGTTTTTCATCTTTATTAGTTTAGTGCTTTTAATCAGGGCTATAATTTACTATCTGTGTCAAATTCATTTTTCAGAGACACAGATGTGGAGACAGCATTAGGAGTACAAGCTCTTTATTGAGGCGAAGGAGTATAGTACCTGTATAGGAGAAAAGCACTAGCAGTAAAGAACCCGCCTGCCAATGCAGGAGACATAAGAGACACAGGTTCAATCCCTGGATCTGAAAGATCCCCTGGAGGAAGGCATGGCAGTCCCCTCCAGTATTCTTGCCTGGAGAATCAGATGGACAGAGGAGCCTGGTGGGCTGGAGTCCATAGGATCGCAGAGTCAGACACAACTGAAGCGACTTAGCACAGCACAATAGAAAGATAAAAGGAGAGGAAGTGTGCTTGGACAAGGAAAGCTTTCAGAGTGAGATGTTGCAATGACACCTATGAAAGAAAAGGAAACAGGAAGATTGGGCAGGGAGAGCTCAGACTGTGATATAGTTCCGAAAAAATCTTGGCCAATTAGGGATGACCAGAGCTAACGGGTCCCCTTTGAAGAGTCTCCAGTTGGGTAAAAATGGCCACACAGCTTTCCCACCATGATCATTCTTCAGTAGGAGCTGCCAGGGGAGACTGTGGTTTTGGCTCACTTGCTGTGCTGGTTCCTAGTGGTGCTGCCTCTGGAGGTTGTCAGAGTATTGCACTCCTCACAGGTGAAAGACCAGTTCTTTCTTAATGAGGTTGTGTCTCCATGGCTACTATACTACCTTTTTAATAATAAAATATTAAAATTGAAAGTCCTTGAAAGTATTAGTGTAGATTAGATGTTTTTTGAGGGGGAGGGGACAGCCGAAAAATTCACTAAAGCAATAAAATGTTTTGTAGAAGCTGAATTTAGTGAGTGTTGGATGACTTGCATTATTTGGGTGTATCATACTATTTTTCATCTGTTAAATGTGTATAGTGATACATCTTCCCTACCTATCTCACAAGGTTGTAAGAGAACAAAACAAAACTGAATAACATACAAGGGAATCCCCATTAAGGCTATTAGCTGATTTTTCAGCAAAAACTCTGTAGGCCAGAAGGGAATGGCAGGATGTATTAAAAGTGATGAAAGGGAAAAACCAACCAAGATTACTCTACCTAGCAAGAAGGAATATAATTGCTTTACAATGCTATATTGTCTTCTGCTGTACAATGAAGTGAATCAGCTCTATGTATAAATATATCTCCTCCCTTTTGGACCTCCATCACACCCATCTAGGTCACCACCGAGCACCAAGCTGAGTGTCTTGTGTTTTTTAAAGGTTCCCACTAGCTATCTGTTTTACACATGTCAATCCTAATTTCTCAGTTCATCCCACTATCCCCTTCCCTGTCTGCCATGTGCTCACATGTCTGTTCTCTACATCTGTGTCTCTATTCCTACCCTGGAAATAGTTTCATCAGCACTGTTCTTGTAGATTCCACATGTATGTGTTAATATAAGATACTTGTTTATCTCTTTCCAACTTACTTCACTCTGTATGACAAACTCTAGGTCCATTCATGTCTCTACATATGACCCTTTATTGTTTCTTTTGGTGGCTGAGTATTACTCCATTGTATAAATGTACCACATCTTTATCCATTAATCTTTAGATGGATATTTAGATTGTTTCCATGTCCTGGCTATTGTAAATAGTGCTGCTATGAACATTGGGGTACATGTGTCCTTTTGAATTATGGTTTTCTCAAGGTATATGCCCAGTAGTGGGATTGCTGGGTCATGTGGTAGTTCTATTTTTAGTGTTTTAAGGAACCTCCATACTGTTCTCTACAGTGACTGTATCAATCTACATTTCCACCAGCAGTGCAAGAGGGTTCCCTTTTCTCCACACCCTGTCCAGCATTTTATTGTCTGTAGATTTTTTGATGATGGCCATTCTGACCAGTGTGAGGTGATACCTCATTGTAGTTTTGACTGGTATTTTTCTATTAATTGGGCTTCCCTTGTGGCTCAGCTGGTAAAGAATCTGCCTGTAATGCGGGTGACCTGGGTTTGATCCCTGGATTAGGAAGATACCCTAGAGAAGGGAAAAGCTACCCACTCCAGTATTCTGGCCTGGAAAATTCCATGGACTGTATAGATTTTGTACATTTTGTATAGAATTTATAAATTCCATGGACTGTTTGTAGATTTTTTGATGATGACCATTCTGATCAGTTTGAAGTGCTCTTTGTAGTTTTGATGTATATTTTTCTAATAATTAGTGATGTTGAATATCTTTCCATGTCCCTCTGCCATCTGTATGTCTTCTTTGAAGAGATGCCTGTTTAGATCTTAGGCCCATTTTCTGCTTGGGTTGTTGGTTTTTTGTGTTGATCTCTATGTGCATGCTGTATGCTGAGTTGCTTTAGTTGCTTTGCTACTGCTGCTGCTAAGTCGCTCAGTCATGTCCAACTCTGTGCAACCCCAGAGACGGCAGCCCACCAGGCTCCCCTGTTCCTGGGATTCTCCAGGCAAGAATACTGGAGTGGATTTCCATGCCCTCCTCCAAAGGATCTTCCCAACCCAGGGTTCAAGCCCACATCTCTTAAAAGTCTCCTGCATTGGCAGGTGGCTTCTTTATCACTTGTGCCACCTGGACAGCTTTTTTGTATTGAGCTCCATGAGTTGTTTGTATATTTTTGAGATTAATCCTTTGTCCATTGCTTCATTTGCAAATATTTTCTCCAATTCTAAGGGCTGTGTTTTCCTCTTGTTTATGGTTTCCTTTGCTGTGCAAAATATTCTATGTTTTATTAGGTCCCATTTGTTTATTTTTGTTTTTATTAGGAGATAGGTCAAAAAAGATCTTGCTATAGTTTATGTCACAGTCTTTTTCCTTGGTTTTCCTCTAAGAGTTATATAATGTCTAGTCTTACGCTTAGGTCTTTAATGCATTTTTAGTTTATTTTTGTGTATGGTGTTTGGTCGGAGAAGGCAATGGCAACCCACTCCAGTACTCTTGCCTGGCAAATCCCATGAATGGAGGAGCCTGGTAGGCTGCAGTCCATGGGGTCGCTAAGAGTCAGACATGACTGAGTGACTTCACTTTCACTTTTCACTTTCATGCACTGGAGAAGGAAATGGCAACCCACTCCGGTGTTCCTGCCTGGAGAATCCCAGGGACGGGAGAGCCCGGTGGGCTGCCGTCTCTGGGGTCACACAGAGTCAGACATGACTGAAGCGACTTAGCAGCAGCAGCAGCAGCAGCATGGTGTTTGGTGATGTTCTAATTTCATTTTTTTTTACATGTAACTGTCCAGTTTTCACAGAACCGCTTACTGAAGAGGCTGTCTTTTCTCTATTGTACATTTTTGCCTCTTTTGTCATAGATTAGGTGACCATAGGTGCCTGGGTTTATCTCTGGACTTTTTATCCTGTGCCATTAGTCTACATTTCTGCTTTTGTGCCAATACCATACTGTCTTGGTTACTGTAGCTTTGTACTATAGTTCAGAATTGGGGAGCCTAATTCCTCTGCCTCTGTGTTTCTTTTTCAAGATTGCTTTGGCTATTTGGTGTCTTTTGTGTTTCCATAAAAATTGTAAAAATTTTTCTTCTAATTCTGTGAAGAATGCCATTAGCAATATAATAGGGATTGCATGGAATCTATAGATTGCTGTGAGTAGTACATTCATTTTGACAGTGTTGATTCTTCCAATCCAAGAACATGGTATATCTGTCTATCTGTTTGTGTCATCTCTGATTTCTTTCATTAGTGTTTTATAGTTTTCTTGAGTATAGTTCTTTTGCTTCCTTAGGTACATTTATTCCTAAATATTTTATTCTTTTTGTTGCAGTGGTGAATGGAATTGTTTCCTTAATTTCTCTTTCTGATCTTCCATTGTTATTGTATAGGAAAGCAAGACATTTCTGTGCATTAATTTTGTATCCTGCAGCTTTACTAAATTCATAGATTAGTTCTAGTAGTTTTCTAGTGGCATTTTTAGGATTTTAGAATTGTCTATGTACAGTATCATGTCATCTGCAAATAGTAACAGTTTTATTTCTAATTTTCCAGTTTATATTCCTTTTATTTCTATTTCTTCTCTGATTGCCATGACTAGGACTCCTAAAACTATGGTGAATATGAGTGGCAAGAGTGGACATCCTTGTCTTATTCCTGATCCTAGTGGAAATGCTTTCAGTTTTTCACCATTGAGAATGATGTTTACTGTGGGTTTGTCATATATGGCCTTTATTATGTTGAGGTAGATTCCCTCTGTGCCCACTTTCTGGAGAGTTTTTATCATAAACGTGTGTTGAATTTTGTCAGAAGTTTTTCCTGCATCTGTTGAGAAGATTGCTTTTTTATTCTCTAATTTGTTAATATGGTGTTAACATTGATTGCTTTGTGTATATTGAAGAATCCTTGCATTCCTGGGATAGATCCCACTTGATCATGGTGTATGATCCTTTTAATGTGCTCTTGGATTCTGTCTGCTAATATTTTGTTGAGGATTTTTGTGTCTTATGTTCATCAGTGATCAGATCAGATCAGATCAGTCACTCAGTTGTGTCCGACTCTTTGCGACCCCATGAATCGCATCATGCCAGGCCTCCCTGTCCATCACCAACTCCCGGAGTTCACTGAGACTCATGTCCATCGAGTCAGTGATGCCATCCAGCCATCTCATCCTCTGTCATCCCCTTCTCCTCTTGCCCCCAATCCCTCCTAGCATCAGAGTCTTTTCTAATGAGTCAACGCTTCGCATGAGGTGATACTAGTCTGTAATTTTCTTTTTTCATGATATCTTTGTCTGGTTTTGGTGTCTGGCTAATGGTAGCCTCACAGAATGAATTTGAGAGTGTTCCTCCTTCTGTAATTTTTTGGAAGAGTTTGAGAAGGATTGATGTTAGCTCTTAAAATGTTTGATAGAATTTACCTGTGAAGCCATCTGGTCCTGGACTGCTGTTTCTTAGAAGATTTTTAATTATAGTTTCGATTTCATTACTTGCGATTGATCTCTTTACATTTTCTAATTCTTCCTGGTTTAGTCTTGCAAAGTTGTACCTTTCCATTAATTTGCCTGTTTCTTCCAGGTTGTCCATTTTATTGGCATATAGTTGCTTGTTAGTCTCTTATGATCCTTTGTATTTCTGCAGTGTCAGTTGTACTTTCTTTTTCATTTCTAATTTTATTGATTTGAGTCCTCTCCCTTTTTTTCTTGATAGTTTGGCTAAAAGTTTATCAATTTTGTTTATCTTCTCTAAGGACCAACTTTGAGTTTTATTGATCTTTGCTCTTGATTTCTTCATTTCTGTTTATTTCTGCTCTGATCATTATGATTTCTTCTACTGACTTTGAGTTTTGTCTGTTCATCTTTTTCTGCTTGCTTTAGGTGTAAGGCTAGATTGTTTATTTGAGATGTTTCTTGAAATGAGATTGAATTGCTATAAAATTCCCTTTTATAACTGCTTTTGCTGCACCCCATAGATTTGGGTCATTGTGTTTTTGTTGTCATTTTTTTCTATGTAGTTTTTTTATTTCCTCTTTAATTTCCTCAGTGATCTCTTAGTTATTTAATGCTGTGTGTTTTTTTGCCGTGTGTTTGTGATTTTTTTTTACAGGTTTTTTTTTTTCTCCTGTAATTGATTTCTAATCTCATAGCATTATGGAAATGATACTTGATGAAATTTCAATTTTCTTAAACTTTCTAAGGCTTGATTTGTGACCCAGTATATGATCTATGCTGGAGAATGTTCTGTGTGCACTGGAGGAAAAAAGTGTATTCTGCTGCTTTCAGGTGGAATGTCCTATAAATAGCAGTTAAATCTATCTGGTCTATGGTGTCATTTAAAGCTTGTGTTTTCTTTTTTGTTTTTTTCTTTCTGGGTGGTCTGTCCGTGTATTTTCTGTCCACTAATGTAAGTGGGGTGTTAAAGTCCCCCACTATTAAAGTGTTATTTTCAGTTTCCCCTTTTATAGCTGTTAGCATTTGCCTTATGTATTAAGGTGCTCCTATGTTTGGTGCATAAATATTTATAATTGTTGTATTTTCTTGGATTGAACCCTTGATCATTATGTGGTGTGCTTCCTTATCTCTAGTAACAGTCTTTACTTTGTAAAGTCTTTTTTATCTGGTACAAGTATTGCTACTCCAGCTTTCTTCTGATTTCCATTTGCATGGTATATCTATTTCTCTCCCCTCACTTTCAGGTTGTATGTGTCCCTAGATCTGAAGTGGGTCTCTTGTATATATACAGGACTTGTTTTTGTATCCATTCAGCCAGTCTATGTGTTTTGGTTGGAGCATTTAGTTCATTTACATTTAAGATAATTATCAATATGAATGTTCCTATAGCCATTTTCTGAATTGTTTTGGGTTTGTTTTTGAGGGTCTTTTTCTTCTCTGTGTTTCCCACCTAGAGAAGATCCTTTAGCATTTATTGTAAAGCTGGTTTGGTGATGCTGAATTCTCTTAGCTTTTTCTCATCTGTAAAGCTTTTGATATCTCTGTTGAACTGAATGAGAGCCTTTCCATTTGCTATCAATATCTACATTCTCAGGATGTCTACTTTGCAAAGTGAAGTCTATTTAGTTCTCAAATAAAGATAAAAATGCATCATAAATAGTGAAAGCAAGCAACCAGTTTTACATCTGATTCTGAAGTGCAGTTACTTTGGGCAGTTACTCCTGAAGCCATGTTGAGAAATGGCATCTGTGAGTGAGAGACAAAACTGAAATATCATGTTTTCATACAATCTAGCAAGCTATGTTTTTCAGCAAATGAAGGAAACTGTGTTGTTTATATTTTGAAGTTCAGAATATCTTCTACTTAGGCTGTCCTGAAACCAACAACTTCAATTAAAATTTTATTTTCTTTTAATAGGTATCTTTTAAAATTCCAGTTGTATTATAATATTAATACTCTATTGTCTTAAAGCTGAACATTGTGAAGTGTTGCCTTATTCCCTAAATTTTAAAGAAATACATGTGAAACAATCCATTTTAAAAGTTGAAGCTGCTTTCTTTTCCAGTGGTTTAGAGGGGAGAGGATCATGGTAACATGTATATGGAAAGTATAATATGCTGACGTGTGTGCATGCTGTCGCTTCAGTTGTGTATGACTCTTAGCACCACTTTGGACTGTAGCCTGCCAGGCACCTCTGTCTGTGGGATTTTCCAGGCAAGAACACTGGAGTTGGTGCCATTCCCTTCTCCAGGAGATCTTCCCAACCCAGGGATTGAACCCAGGTGTTCTGCATGCAGACTGACTCTTTACCATCTGATATATGTTAGAATAAACGTCTAATCATAACATATCCCTATTCAGTGTATGGTCTATCTGTAAAACTACTTCTCCCCTCCCTTCTTTCTCTCTCCAAAAGTAACCTTAGGAAAATTCACTTGAGTTACCATCTGACTTTTCAACAATCTATATTCTGTTTGGATACCCTGCTTAGATTCTGACTGACTTACAAAGATAACAGTGGTGATATAGATTGGTCTGAAAGACCAAAAGTACTGCATTGATGTTCCATTCTGAAATACGGACAACATGATGCTGGGGTTTTTTTTGTTTTGTTTTTTTTTAATTTTGACAGTTACCTCTTATAGTCTGTTCACTGTTTTTATGCTTCCTGTTAATGGAGATTCCTGTAATATTAGCTTACTATTTTTAGATTGTTCTCATCTCCCCTCCCTGTTGAAATAGTTTTATGTTACAGGGAGGGGTTACTAAGAAAAAAGGCTGATCCTCATAAGCTGTATGAATATAGATAAAAAGACATATTGTGGTTTATGACATCTACATGCCCACCTGGAGGGAAGGGAATTTAAGAGCAGAATAAAAAGAATGAAAATCTAAGTCAACTCAGAAACAAGATATGCCTATGTTGAAGTAAGTATTTAAGTTAGACAGTTCATTGTTATGGCCCCCAGTTGTATATATTTTATCTGAAGGCACCGTTTGGTTTAATAAAATACAGATCTGAGGTTCTCTTAACCTATCAGTTTCTTAAGACTTAATTATAAAGGTTAAATTTTCAAAGGACAAAAACATTATTCATTTGTCTGTTCACATCTTCCAGGTTTATCTTGCAGATTATGGACTTTCCTACAGATATTGTCCCAATGGGAACCACAAACAGTATCAGGAAAATCCTAAAAAAGGCCATAATGGGACAATAGAGTTTACCAGCTTGGATGCCCACAAGGGAGTAGGTAGGTTTCTTTTTTTTATTTCAGAAAAATTAGAACAAAGTCCTAAGGCTCCATGAAATGACCTTTTTGCCTGGTCAGTTTGAAGAATGAGAACAGTGGTGAGATTTTTATCAAAAGTAGTGAATTCCTGTATGTCAACAAATACTCTTCTAACTGAGAGAAGAGATACAGACTTTTGACAAGTGAAAAAAGAATAAAAGATGTCAAGTAAGCAAAATTTGTTGCTCATTTGGAGCAGCCTAAAGTACTAGTTGTTTACGTTAAACTTGAAAGTTAACAACTGAATTTTTATGCTTTAGAAACTCTTTCGGGTTTGGTGCAGGTACATGTGTGAAGAATGATTCATATTTTTCATTGTGCTCTCACCAGAGATTTAGAAGATACCATCTCAACAATAAGGAAGTCTTTTCTGAAACTATGAAGTGTTAACTTGTGGAAATCTCTCCTAGTCACCTTTCATATATCTTACTTATTTAAACTCACTTTGATGGTATTGGAAACACATTTGCAGGTAAATTACATACATAGTCCTTTTATTGGATATTGATTGTACTGCCTTGCATTCCAAGGCAGACTTAATTCAACAATTCCCTAATTAGTTAAAGTCATAACCTATGTCTTGTATTCATTTACCATTAATTAAACCTTAGCTGTTTATTACACTGCAGTCCAAATCCAATAGCCGACCCAGAAAGCCATGGAAAAGGAAGTAGGAGTTCAATATTGAAAATATATGGTGCAGAGTCCCCCCTGATGGTTGCTTTGTTCACAATCAATATGGTCAGTGCAACTGTACTTTCTTAGTTGCTCTGTCAGCAAGACAAAAAGTCAATTCTAATGTTATGCTAGTAAAAAAAAAAATGGTGACTTGAAAAACTTTGGCTTTCAAAATTATATTATTCATAAACTTTGTTTACAAAAGTATTTTCAAATGTACTAAACCACACAAATAATTTTTAAACAGCTTCAAATGGACCGCATTTTCACTAAAAGGCAGTTAGATATTTGCACTTGTTAATGGCTGTTGAACTGTTACCCTAAACTGATACTTTCTAACAAGTTTTTGTTGGTGCAAACAACTGTATATCATTGCCTTTTCTATTAAAAGGACCATTGACCATGTAATGTAGAGGGTCTTGATAATTTTCGAGGGCATTTAAAACCCACTGTAGTTTAAGGTCAGTCAGTCAGTTCAGTCACTCAGTCGTGTCCTACTCTTTGCGACTCCATGAATCGCAGCATGCCAGGCCTCCCTGTCCATCACCAACTCCCAGAGTTCACTCAGACTCACGTCCATCGAGTCAGTGATGCCATCCAGCCATCTCATCCTCTGTCGTCCCCTTCTCCTCCTGCCCCCAATCCCTCCCAGCATCAGTCTTTTCCAATGAGTCAACTCTTTGCATGAGGTGGCCAAAGTACTGGAGTTTCAGCTTTAGCATCAGTCCTTCCAAAGAAATCCCAGGGCTGATCTCCTTCAGAATGGACTGGTTGGCCACTGAAAAAGTGGAACAAGGGTGTCAGTTGTATACCTTCTTCCTTTCAGGAAGAATCATAGGTTAAATTTGGGGGGGTTGGAAATTAGCTCATATAACTCCTGATCAGAGTAAGAGAAATCACTGCATTTTTTTTCAAGGATAGTTTGGTTAAAAAAGTAATGATTTCACTCAGAAATTTAATAATATTGTATTATTTTTCACCATTAACATTGTTAATGAATAAATGGCCTTTTAAAAATGATATAAATGGGACACTGGCTTTAATTAAGGGCTTCCCTGGTGACTCAGACGGTAAAAAAATCCACCTGCGGTGCAGGAGACCTGGGTTTGATCCCTGGATTGGGAAGATCCTCTGGAGAAGGGAGTGGAAACCCTCTCCAGTGTTCTTGCCTGGAAAACCCCATGGACAGAGGAGCCTGGTGGGCTGTAGTCCACGGGGTCGCAAAGATTCAGACAAGACTGAGCGATTAAGGACAAGGAATGTAAAAGTCAAGTGTTCACTGATAATGTTTTGTTTTATTTTTTTAAAGTTCTCAGTGAATTTTGTTCTTTACTATTGCAAGATGTATTAGTATGAAAGAATATTTAGAGACCTGAAAGTACTTTTTGATAGTAGTATAACTGGAAATTCATCATACAGACTCTTAAGCATTGGTCCAATTACATTATTGACGATGTTAACTTATGATTGGGCCACCAAGTTCAACCAATAGCTCTAATACTGATGTGATTAGATTTTGACCATTATAAATATAACTGTGATTGTGGAATGGGAAAGTGGAGTTGATGGATGTTGGTCTGATCACTGTTTGGACTGTGGTAATTCTGAAAGTCCTCCTCAGTTATTCCATAGTTTAGGTAAATATTTTCATTATGCTACCTTCATGAAAGATTTGAACAATATTTTATTCTGTAGTGTATTTAAGTTTTTTGCTCCCTAAATAATAGTACATGTTGATGAGCTGGGTAGATTTCACCATGCTAGGTCTTTGGAGAGAAGAATGAACTGAGAATAGTAATAGAAAGATATTACCTCTTTGGGAAGGCTACTCAGGTTGGAACCTCCACTACCTATTTTTGGGATTTGCTGAAAAGTTATAACCTGGAGTGAATATTCATTTTTACCACAGGTTTAAAAAGATTTCTATAAAAATTAGATTCCCTTAATGCATTAAAAATAGAGTATACAGTAAAGTTCTCACCATATCTGTATTTACATATATAGGTATGCATATATATGCATATGCCTTCACTTATATGTGTACACACATATATACTTCCACACACAGATGCATAGATGTGCATGTACACACATTTGCTGAAATATTTGAATACTATTCATTCCTAATGTTTTAGATTTAATTTTCCAAAATAAAACATTTCATTTTAGGATTTTATTCAAAATGAAGTAATCATTTAGTCCTATCTAGAAACTAGTATAAACAAGGCCATAAATCCTGTAGGTAAATGCAGAAGGTCAGATTCATAAATATTAATGTGTTTACTTTCAGTATACATTATGTAGTTTAATCTCAGAAAAATCTTTTCTATACCAGTGCAGCTATGAGATCAAATAAATACTGAGACAGATAATGCAAGGGAAAACATAAAGAGCAAAACAAGTTATCACTAGAAAATAGAATCTCTAGTTGTCAGAGCATTTGTTATGTTTTAGGTTTATCTTGGCTTGATCAGGCCCTGGGAAATATCCAGCCTTCAATGTAAGACTGACTTATGGATTAGACACTTAACAGATATATTGCTAACCTGGTCAGACTGTCTGGTCTGTTACCTTTGTAGTGGTTATTCAGAAACTGAAGCTAACTCTCATGTTTCTGTGAATTATTAATAGTTGGGTTTTCATAATAAATTTGTATAAGGTGCCAGTCATCAGTTTTGCATAAGCATTTTTAGTTCAACTGTGTAAAAGGAGGGTAGCTTGTATTATTATAAGTAAAAATATGAATAGAGATATATAAAGGTGAATGAACAGATGGGTGAATGGATAGATAACTATTCTTGAGCTATTGTACATGTATATATCTGTATTTTTTCAAATTGTAATCATTCTTCTAAACTCAGTTCTCTTATATGACCTAGAAGTGTTTTTTGAGTGGCTGAAGTGCTTCATTTAGTGTAAAATTAGAGTAATACATGTTGGGCTTATCTCATCTATTATTAATCTTTTATTCATAAAAACCAACATGTATAAACATTGACATATTTTTGGGCTTGTTGCCTGATAATTAAAGGGAATTATATCTGTGTCAAATACACTATTTTAAAATTTGTTACATTCTTAGTAATGTTAAAAAGCAATATTGGGATCAATGTGTGGTATGGATTTTTGTAGATTTTTCTGCTCACTGAGGCATGCAGTCAATACCTAATTTCTCTAGAGATATACTGCACTTAACATATTGAGCTTTTTTAAATACTTCAGACCTGTGCATTGAGTGTATAATACCTGTTTTAATTTGACATCATTGATGACCATACAATGTGATATCTAAATTGCATTTTAAATGTCCGTTTGTTATATGATATATTCAGTATCAAGGAAAGAACTATATTGCATACTTTTAAATTTTTTTGCCAATTGCTACAGTTTATGAAATCCAAGTCTTGTGTTATTTCCTGCATGGCTGCATTTCACTCTAATATGGCACTCCAACTTACAAAATATATGTGAGATAAACTGCGAATGTGTTTTCATGCTACCAAACTTGGGGAAATGACATGGTTTACACAATATTTAACTTCCTAAACAATAATTCAAAAAAGGGAACCCATTTTTCAATTATAAGATATTAAGGTAAACCTTCAAGTTACTACTGAATCTACTAGTAGTCAGAAAAACATACCGTTGATTTTTATTTTTAAGTAAATTTCACTGCTATAAATACTCCTTGGTTGATGTACAAATAAATGTTAATGAAGGCACTATTCCCTCTATGTGGCATAACCCAATTTTGACATTTAGACAAGACTTTCAAAGTCCTGGCATAGATCTTAAACTGTTTGGTTGGGTTAAGAATACACATTGGCCAAATGTAAGATACCTTTGCTCTGTTGAATAACTTCTCCTGAGATCACACAGTAGTGTTTCATCAAAAACTAAGGCCTAGGATTTAAAAGGTACTGAAGAAATGAGAGCCCTGATTTTATTTATTTGAAATGTGACACATTGCATTCTACTTTCCTAATATCCTAATTGCAGTAAATTGGAGCCACCTTAAAGTTCCCTAGCTCTTTTTATATCTGAATTGGAAAAACTACTAAATAACATAGGTTAAAAAATAAATAAAAAATAACATAGGTTACTAGTTGGAAAAACAAGAGTAACCTTTAAATTTGTTCTGCATATAGTCACAATTCACTTCTCAGATAAGCGTCTTACTGAGATGTTTTCTGCTTTCCTATTGTCATTTCTGAATATATAAACTAGTATTTTGAGCAATTAAACCCTGTTTGCTTAAGGCAGAAGTTTTCAGGTTCATTTTATTATTTCCTACAAAAACTTGTTTTTCCTCCTACTTTGTAATGTTACTCTATATAAGAAAAAAACTGTTGTCTATATAGAAAACATGTTAGGCAAATAATCAGATCCATTTGGGGATTAACACTGATATTTTTCTTTTTCTCCCAATTCTTTCATTCCATTTGGTGAATCTCACCCAGATAAGTTTACTGCAGTTTATCTTCATAGTAAGGACCAGTTCTCCAGTGTGATTTCTTTGTTGTTTCTGTTCCAGCTTGGAAGAACCATTTAACACTTTATAAATTAATGTTTTAACTAGACAGTCTTTTTCATCAGAATGAAGTAGTTTTAAACAAATAGTTTCATGAAAGTTTGGTTGCATGAAAAATTTTGTTAGTGCTGCAGCTTAGACCTCGATCTGCTGCTTATTTCTTCCTTGCCAGTACACCTGTCTTTGGTCAGTATATCTTTTGGTGTTTTAAGTTAAAATGCCTGCTTCAAATACTTCCCTGACTATAGAAGCAGTGTATATAATATTGTCTAAATGGTGTTAAAACTAACAAGGGTGGCAAAGTAATTGGCAGATTTGAGTGTTGGCTTTGGATTCTGAACGCTTTGGATTTCAGTGCAGAGCTCTGTGAATATTTGCTCTGTGATACTGAGCAAGTTGTTTAACCTCTCTGAGACTCTGTTTTCTTATTTGTCAACAAGGTTAATGATACTTACCTCATGTTATTATTAAGATGATTAAATAAGATAAAAGCAGTTAGAGTGTCTGGCACAGTAGCAGCTTCATAAATCACATGGATTGTTTTTATTTTAGTTATGTATTCTAGTGTCAGCTGTTTCTGGTATCTGCTTTCTAGGGAAATAGAATTCAAGTCCCACTCCACCTGTACATTTTTTGGGGGGTGTTTCTCTTGGCAATAATCATTTAGAAATGTTGAGCAACTGAGAACACCACCATATTAAAAAGCAAAGTAAAAATTGGATGCTAATTTATATTTAGAAAGTGACATGAGAATGTAGAAGAAAAATATTAATAACTAAATTTTCCTATATTTCCAAGCAGTAATACCATAAGTAAAAGTATGACTTTACATATAGGAAATATATATGAAAATATGCTGTTAATGATTATATTAACTATCAAGTGCACCTGATAAACTTTATGTATTATAATAAATTATACAGAAATATAAATTATACAGAAATAAAATAATCCATAACATATGTTTCAGCTTTCAAATTAAAAAATATTTTCATAGTTAGATATTGTCTTCTTCAGCGGTGATCAACTCTTGTTTTTTAATTTTCAGCATTTTGTTGTCAGATATACAGGAAATAACAGAATAATACAGTAAATATCCAAATGTTCGATTCCTAGATTCAACAGATATTATATTATCTATCTTTTGTTTAAAGTACATCTACATTAAATTTAGATATATGATCAATTTACTGTGTTAATTACATACCCACTCATAGATGCTAATATTGTCATCCAAAATATTTTAATTAATTTAACCAGTGTTAAAAATGCTCTTCTGTATGTAGTAGATGGAGAGATGACATAGTCGTTGGTACGGTCTTAGAGTTTAGATTCTCAAGTAAACACATCACACTTTGCAGTTTGTTTCCCTGAGACGGAGTTTTCAGGGAGAGGTGTGTGCTTGGAAGCATTTTTAATCCTGTCATCTCACCGTTCAATAGTGGGAAAGAGTTACTGTAGAATTTTTTCTTTAACATTATGTGTATATCTGTAGAACTTAGTGGAAACAGTGGTAAAACATTTACCTAACCACAGTTATTAATATATATATGTAGTAAAAGTAAATAAAAGTTTGAAAAGTGTGATGCCATAGTTTAATTAGGTAAGATTGAACTATACTAGTGAAGTAAAGTTAATTCTCAAAGGGCTATTTCAAATGAAGACCAGTTTATGAAAGATTGGCTTCAGGAATCTAAATGACTTGTCATTACTTACAGCTTCATATCAATTAATCCCTCAGTTGGAGGGTTGGGGGAAGTGGCTGGAAATGTTCATTCTATTTTAATTCTGGTTGTTTTTCCTCAGAGGGTCTCTTGTGTGTAGCCTATATTGTCCAAACAGGTGCCAGAATATAATTTTTTGAAAATTAGAGGATGTGAATTTTTTTAAGTAGTAGTAATCAGAAATTGCCATAATGGGAAAGGGACTTGTGAACACATCTGTACAAATGGAACCATTCCATTATTAATGGGAGATTTATTACTGAAGAAATCACTGCAAAACAGCATGGTAGAGATTGTGTTTTTATTTTAACAGGGGAGCCAAGTCTTGCATTAGGACATTGTTGAAGCTGTGCAGAAAGGAAATGATACCCATGAGACTGTTGCATTCTACTCGATTGAAGGGCCTTTAATAATCCAGTACTCTAATAGCAGTTAAGATAGAGTATGTGTGAGAGCTAATCTTGTCTTCTGCTTTTATAATAACTTATGTATGGTGACCAAAAGTAGTTATGGTGTGCTAGCAACATTGTTCTTAGTAGACGACTTTTAAAATTAAAAACTGAGTTTACTGAGTGACTTTTCAGAGTATATTTAATGAAAGATAATAAAACAGGATACCTGTTTACAGCAGGTTTAGCAGCCATGAATTACACTTAGGAGATTTTATATCCCTACACAGGTGAACATTCAAATCATGGTAGAAATCTAAGCCGACCTATTGTTTTATAACAATTTGGAATGGTTATAAAAATGAGTTTATTTTGTGGGACTTTGTTAATGTTTTGATCATTATTTCAGTAATATTTTTTACATTTTGATATTTTACTAGATTTCATTGTCCTTTTGAAATCAGCTACTTAAAAAAAACACATAAAATTATCATGAAATTAGTCTGTCATTTAGTAATTTTACATAAATGATTTTACAGTGACCTCAAAGTATTCTTTTACTGTATTTTTTAAATGAAAAGCCATCTTATATTAAATTCTGGAAGCCTCTATTTTGCTTTAAAATCTACTTCCCACCACCTCCACCTTCATCCTTCACGCACTCTATTGCTTTACCTTTTTTTTTTCAGGATGTTTGACCAGAATTTCACCATAGCACTGCTTATATCTAAAATTATATTCATAAAATTCTAGATCTGTGTACCCACAAAACAGGCGTATTTTTCCTGTACTCTCATTTAATTGAAAAGTCTTAAGAAAGACCTGTATTTTAATACTGCACACTAGATGGCAGTTTTGTCATATTCTTCCAATTTCAAAGGCTACTAGTTCGAGTGGAACAGGAAAGGCCATCAATGTTTAGTCTGCACTCGAAGGGTCTCTGCATGACCAATGCAGACCCCATGGACTTCCTGGAACATATGTTAGCAATTTAGCTGCAGACATTTATTTCTTTGTTTTACTGCTTGGCTCTTTGAGAAAGTGTTGGTGCCAGGTTATGGGTTGTCTGGATCATGTCAGAGGCCATGGAGATCAAGTTCATGTGACAGGCCAGACTAAGGAAGGATGAAGTTGGAGGAGGTGAGGAAACTGACCCTTACTTTCAACAGCAACAAGTCACTGCCTGTCTGTGGACTGGGGCCAAATGCCTGGGCGTTTAAGCTTTTCTCCAGCTGAACAAACAAAACACATCGCCCATTTGGCTTTTTCATATTTCATCAGTGGTAGTTCATTCAGTGATTTCTCTATTTCTCAAAACTTGCTTATCCCTCATCTCTCTGTCTTAATGCTTATTCCTATAGCCCTGTCCAGACGAAGTGACCTTGAGATCCTCGGCTACTGCCTGCTGCGGTGGTTATGTGGGAGACTGCCCTGGGAAAGGAACCTGCAGGACCCTGTAGCTGTCCAGGCTGCGAAAACAAAGTACATATTTTCAAGTATTCCATCATTTACAGCACCAGGGCTGAAAGGATACACTAAAGCAAGTTAATATCCCAGAAAAGACTGCCATTCAACTAACATGATAGCCAAAGCAAATTTCTTAAATTTGAAAAATATTTTTAAAAAACCAAACAGCTTACAGACATACACTCCATTAAGCTAACACCTATGAAATCACATCTATTGAGTTGTAATGCAAAATATAAAGTGAAATATTTGTTACTTCACAGGGTGTTTTCCAAAGCTTAGATTCTAGGTGGTGGTATTTTCAAGGAAGAGAATTTTCAAATTATCATTGTACAAGTACATGGAGTTAGTGTGAGCTTGGTAGCTTGGTGTGATTGATATTAACTGTGCAAAGCAACAGGGTGGAGTGGGATAAACAGGACTTATTTTTTCAAGTGAGAAGAACATACTTCTTTTTAATCCTGTGTTTTGGGAGGGAGAATGTTCGGTTTCTTAAGGAAGAAACAAACAAAATTTGTATATGAGATGTTTATCCAAGAGATCATTTTGCAGCCACATAAACATTTATAATATTCCACATTCAATTTTTATCACCTAAACTCTATTAGCATGAGAAATAGGTTAGACTAAGAGCAGAGTGGGTTACTCTTTTACTGTTCTTCTCACTTTTTTCTTAGGCCTTTTGATCAGGCCTAAGAAAAAGTCAATTGCTTATAACACAGCATAGTCAATTTTTCATTACGTACCAAGATATTCTCAACAGTAGTTATGTACAGATATAATATCATGATTGGAAAAAGCTGCTGTATTTTAAATAAGACAAGTCACAACAGAAGTTTACCGAAGGGGTAACTAATCCTTAGAAATCAGTCTTTCAAATTCAGTGTGACATCAGTTCTTAACAGAGAGGAAAGCTAACCCTCAGATAGAGAGTAGTACAGATTGCATTTGTAAATACTGACATATATTGTAAGATATATCTCTCCACTTCAGTCTTGATCATTCTAGTCCCTTACCCCAACTAACACGTTTGTATGTCAGCATTAGAACGATCTCGTCAGTTATTTACTGCAGTGACTCATGTGTCCATCTCACCCTCAGGTAACTAATGCTCTTCAATATGTGAGTCAGGGTCAAAGCACAGTAATGGGCACATGTAAGCAGTCTTGGTTTCCAATTTCTCACCTCAGTTTATCTAATTTAAATAAAATGCTTTATTAAAAAAACTAGCATATTAATTCTAATGATAATATATATGTTTTTCTTTTCACAAGACTTACAGATATTCACAGACTTACAGATTTTTTTTTGGTCTTTTATCAGTATGCATGTATAGATGTGTTCATTGTAGATCTCTTTAATGAATATGCCTGCATGTATATATTTGAAGGTAATAGGGTATCATATAAATAATAAAACATAATACTAATAAATATAATCTCCATTTATATTTTTAGATCCCTTGCCTGTGTTAATATATTTATTTTGGCCTGATTAATAGCATAAAGCTATTGACCAGTAAAGCTAGTATTATGAAGTTTATAATTAAGGCATATATATGTATATTAATAAGATATATATTCAATTATGATATAAATATATTCAAACTTCTTATATAGTACATAATCATAATTTATTCAACTTGCTGAGAAGGCATAATTTCCCAATAAGGGCAGGCTTGCATATTCAACCATATTGTATCTTCCTTCCGTCCTTTATGTTCCTGACATCAGGTAATATTAGATCAGTACATTTACTGTTGTAGTTGTGCCTATGCCTGAGTTAGTGAATTGTTCATATAAGTAATTTTAGTTGAGTGTTTATATATTTGTGGCTGAAGCAACTTAAGAGATTTGTACTTGTTCAGTCTAAAACACTGGAAAGTCTTAGAATAATGGGTTTTGGGGGGGCTATTTCTTATTAATCAGTTTAATCTTGTGCTTCATTGCTCAGTTCTATGTTCAATTCTTTGTGACCCCGCAAAGATTATAGCCCGCCAGGCTCCTCTGTCCATGGGGATTCTCCAGGCAAGAATACTGGAGTGGGTTGCCATGCCCTGCTCCAGGGTATCTTCCCAACCCAGAGACTGAACCCAGGTCTCCCGCATTGCAGATGGATTCTTTACTGTCTGAGCCACCAGGGATAGCATAGCATAAAAACTGCCCAGTGAAGAACAATATACATAAAAAGGAAATAATTTACCCCTTCCCAGTGGTAAATACATGAGGAAAAATATTTTGTAAATCCAGGTAAAATTTTTCCACATATCTTTTTCTTGAGATTTTTACAAAAAAACCATGTATCCCTACTTCTACATTTGCATATACAGACCTTGTATTAAAGCATTTATACTGTATTTCTATGTTTAGTTTCTAGGTGATTGATATAAAATTGATCAGTGAGATTTGAGGGATTTCCCTTATCCCGTACAGGTGGGTAGGAAAAAAAAGTATGGAAAGTCACACTATTAGTGACCCATCGACAAGTTTTGTTTTCTGATCAAAACAGCATGTCACAGGATTGCAAACAAAATTCACTGTGCCTTACTCTCCTCTGTTTCAGTCTGTTGGATGAGCTCCCTGAGTCGGTACTTCAATGGGCTCCTTCCGGAAGCAGCTGCCGTAAGTCAAATGATAACTTCTATCTCCCCCTGTAGGATTTCCAGGTCACTGCATGTGTCACTCGTCACTTTTTCTGCACCCAATCCCCTTCCCACAGTGGTGGGAAGAAACCCCCCAGGGTTCCAAATAGGTGGCTAGAGAAGAGAACTTTTAGATCCTCTTTTCATTAGGACACAAGAATGCTGCAAGAACTTGCTCAGGGAGTGTTCTCAGCTTTGCTGATGGCACTGCTTTCTTTCAGATGTATGCTTGGGGAATTGTGCACAAGTTCAATGGCCTACTATATCTGGTATTTCTAGAGTGGACTTTCTGGTTTTGTTTCTCTGAAGATAAAGCTGATCTAAGGAAAGACTGCTTTCAATTAATAATTTAAAAAAGCAAACTATTAAACATTTGAATGCTGTTTAGACCTGGATTATAGTCCGACCCAGCAACCTGAAAAAAATTTTTTTGTTGGTTTGGCAAGGCATGTGACCTGGGGATTCAAAGTATATTTCATTAAATGGGTTTCTCTTTCATGTTAGTATAGACCGTTTTGGAATTCTTTAATTGGTAGCACTGTCAGTAAAAATAGCAAGGCGATTCAGAATTACCCAAGTGCTGCATGGCACATTGTTCAGCCCCAATTTAACAGCCGAGTTAGATTGCCTCACAGAACAGAGCCTGCTTCTGCCGTCCGGTTTGCTTTCTTTCCGAGAAGATAAGCAGAGTGAATCTTGATCTCTATTTGTATCAGGCAATTTCAGTTAGCTTTTAGCTGACTTATGAAAGCAAATATGTACACTGACTGTCTAGAGAAGGTCAAATAGTATCAGTTTCCACATGAGAGTTTGAAAGTAGAGTTAAATCATTTTAAACTTATACTTACAGCCCTTCTTTGACCAGAAACCAGAATTTTCATTTCCATAGGAAACAAACAAACCAGCCGTGCTTTCCCACTTCTATTTCCCAAGTCCCATAAGTCTGCCCCGTGTGAGTCTTGCTGCTTCTTCACTCAAATGGGACAGTAGTATTCTCATTGGTGGGGATGGGCTGCAAGATGAAAGCTTTTTGTTTATGTAACGTAACTCCACTGAGTAACTCAGTCAATATGCCAATATTCATTTTTGGCTAATATTCTTATTGGCATTTTTACCAAATCGTACAGCTTTCATTTTACTCAATAAGACAGCAAAATGAGAGATGAAATGTTAAAAAAAAAAAAATTTAATTGTGTATCTGTCTTTTATTGTCCCTCCTGCCTAAAAAGTAAACTGTTGAGTTTAGGATTAGAAAAGAAAGCCCAGGTGCCCTGAATCATACACAATAAATGCCTATGGACCAGTGTGTGTTCTGGGACACTGCTGTTGCTAGAGATGAGATTTGAACGATGAGAAACAGTAGGAGGAGTGCCAGGCTCCTCTTTTTCAGTACAAACCATTTGTTTGAGTCTATATAGTTATTTTATAAAATGCAGATTTCTATTTTTAAAGCACAAAATGTTGAAACTTTATGATTAACTGAAAGTCTCAAGTTGTTTGTGCTTAGGAGAAGTGGGTATTACTAGCATGAGAATTAATCTGATTTACAAAAGGTTTGCTACTAAGACATTTTATGATATAAAACAGCTGAGAAGTTTGCAGCATGCATGTCCCACTCAGTGTAATAATAATAGTTTCAAAAGTTTCTGTCTCTTGAAATGATACTAATGATACTTAATATTTCACTAGCTTAAAAAGCAGATGATTCAAGAATATCATAATTTCATACTACTCAAAGCATTTTGTTTTATAGCTCTGGAAATATGCTAGTAAATTAAAAGGTGTACCTAATATAATAAATCTAGATCTTGAAACGCTAACATTTAAAACCAGTACTATATCACAATTGTCTGAGCATCAGGTTTATCATAATAAATTCGTAACAGAGGTGGCTCTTCTCTTTTTCTTCCTCTCCTACCTCATGGTACCTCATTTTTTTAAAGCCCAGATCCACGAAGGCTTTCCAGCACAGCTGCAGTCAACTGGTAGAGCACCAGGAGTCTTCCATGTCTTCTAACAATGATTTGTGAAAACTATGCCCAGCATATTCACATATTCAGCTCTCTTCTCCATTTGGGATATTCTGGTTGATAGCATTGTAGGGCTTCCCTGGTAGCTCAGCTGGTAAAGAATCCGCCTGCAATGCGGGAAACCCTGGTTCAATTCCTGTGTCAGGAAGATTCCCTGGAGGAGGGCATGGCAACCCACTCCAGTATTCTTTCCTGAAGAATCCCCATGGACAGAGGAGCCTGGCAGGCTATAGTCCATGGGGACTTAAAGAGTCAGACACAACTGAGCGACTAAGCACAGCATACCAAACCAGGCTTACCAATCTTAAAGAACAGCAGAATATTTACATTAATATTTATATTAAAATGGTAGTGAATATAATTTAATCTTTTTTTGTTTTGTTCATCTCTTCAAGAATCAGATGCCCCCTAAAGGGCTTCTGGAAACATGAGATATAACTTTGATGAAGCTGTAGCACTTGCTAGTTATAGATCCTGGTTGAGCAAATGGTAGGTAACAGAATTTTGACATCTTATACATTCAAGAGGAAAAAAGGAGGTTGCAGAATTGCCACAGTTTCCAAAATGCCAAAAAAACAAACTCTGGAGACAAGAGTTTTCAGTTTATCCATAGTAGCCTTCTGCTCCTAGAAAATAGTTGTGGACAATACGGTGTAAAATGGTCACTCTCTGACATTCCTTGCGGGGAGAGATGATGACTGTTCTTTTCGAATTTTTCCCTGTCGGGAGTGATACCCAGTGCCTCTGCAGTTCCCTGCTTGAAAGGAGGTAGACCTGGAGGGGAGCAAAATTTTAGGCAGTTACTTCTTCCAACTCACAAAGCTTCCCCAACTTCCCCACCATAGGATATAAACAACTTAGTGAGAAAGTAAGAGCTCCTTGTGTCTGGGTTAGTAATAAGTTTTTGAAGAGGAAAGCCTTGTAAAAACTAGTTTATGGAGTGTAAACATCTTTGAACAAATGAAAACATGCCAGTTTTTAGATAGTGTATGGTATTATCACTTACTTGTATCTCAGACTGAACCTCCACCTGAAGCAAAAATGCAAACTACGTTTGTTTTACAGTGGTTGTATTCGTCATTTTGGTTACGGATTCTGTTCGTGCTGAATGTATTTAAAAGTTTGTAGTTGGCAGCTTTTTTTCTCGTGGGGAGATTACTACACTGTTCTGGGGAAGAGAAGAAATAAAAGATGGCAACTTCTCATCCTTGTGCTCTATATCAGAAAGATTATGCTGTGATTGCACTGGTCTAGATTGGTATGGGAGACCTGATATCGGCAAATCCTAAAGTCAGTCATGGCTAAAACCATAGAATTCAAGGTCATTTCTAAATGTACTTTTGTATTCTCAAAATCAAAGCCTTAATTAAAATTTTCAGTGATTTTTTTTTTTTTTTCCTTTAAGGAGGTCGATAGTAAGTATTCCTAACTGAATTTTTAAAACTTCAAAAAAAAACTTATTTTTAACTGAATTTTGAAAATGTTAGGAAAAAAGTGTGAAGCATGACTAGTCTATTATTCATGTAATTCTTAGTAGTTGCACCCCATAAATTCAAATCACTAACTATAGTTTTTCAATGGCTTCCTTTGATGAGTGAATTACAAACTTTATCAACAAAGACATGTAAATAAAAGCCCACCTGTTTCTCCATCCTGTCAAATTTGTAGGTCAGTTTATGTCAGTCAAGTTTGGGTATCATTTAAAAGTACTTTACATTGAGTTGTTCACTCTTAGATTCTTCACAGAGGATGTATGTGTGCACATGCACGTTCTGGTGTAAGAGAGAAACAACCGAGATTTTGAGAATACTGAAGTCTTGACAACTTTTGCCTATTATGAATGACATATTTAAAAAACTTAACACTTCACAGGTGAAATAGCCCAGTATTTGGTATGTGCTCATAATTTAGCATATGATGAAAAGCCAGACTATCAAATGCTCAAGAAAATTCTGAACCCAAGTGGAATACCTTTAGGACCACTGGAGTTTTACACTAAAGGAGACAGCTTAAATACGCATGCTCCAGACAATCAAAAGGTAAGTAACAGTTCCTGCAATCCAATGATGACCTTCTCTGAAGCTTATCTACCAAATGAAGTTATTTTAGGTGTCAGAATGAGTCTGACAGTCCTGTTTCTTACTTATAATTTCTAATTCCTGTATCCCCTAACTGAGCTCCAAGAAATTTTGTTGAAGGTCCCTTTGACTTGTCTTTTAGAGAAAAATAGTAGAACCTGTGTGCCCCGTTGTATATTATTAAATAAATAAAGCAGTCACTAATATCATAGAGATAGGACTAGAGTAAGATATTAAAGGCTAATCCAACTTTATTCATGAAAAATATTTTTTTTTTCTGTTTTCCTTCAGATTTTCTTTAGTCATCCCTCTGCTTTTGCTTACTTGTTCGGCCATAATTTGGTGGTAATAATAATATTCTTAGATTTTACCAGGTTATTTGTATGTGTTGATATTTCAATGTGTAAAAACAATTTTTGAAATAAGTTATTTTTTAAAGTTTTGCCTTCCACTTTATCTTCCAACTGACTCCCTCACAGCAGCACTAAAAATTAAAAAAAGAATTAGAACTGGAAAGAACAGAAAAGAATTAAAACTTGAAACATTTTTAAGAGGATGAGGGAAACCTGAGGCTGCTATCAACATTACTGGACAGGCAGCTAGATGTTCAGCCCTGCCGTGACACTGCTCATGTGCAAAAAAAATGGGGAGGGCTTTGTTTCCTGATGCATGTACATTGGGGTAGGGTCAGGATGCCATTCATTTTTAATATTTCTTCTGAACTTTGGATCATCATAAGTGTTCACAAGCCAAGAATGCAAGATGCAAACTAATGTGACTGATAGGCTGCTCGATGAATGGTGAGTCAAGTATCAGTGCACAGATGGTTCTGATTTGCTGAATTTTGTAGCTGCTGCAACTGAAGACATAAAATATCCTTCTAGTCATAAATTAGCTCTTTGGAAGCAAAACCTTGGCACCAGAGCTTTACAACCTTCAATTAGTAGGGAAAGAAGTATTTGAATGACTGTGGTATTGACATCTGTAGGCCTGCATAGTAATCATTCCTAATAGAAGAGAATATCTGTTTGAGGAGGTTTTGCATGGCTAATTAACTACCAGTGAGAATATGTAATTTTTTCATGATCTCCTGATTGTCACCTTTCTCTCATGATACAATTACATTTTATTGTAGCAAGTGCCTCACAAACCAATTGTCAGCACTATTTACGTATTGCAGAAGGCAGAACAAAAGTTCATGTTTAATAAAAAGCCACTGGATTTTGATCTTGGTAATTACTGAGACTATTTTAACAGTTTTATTGACTTTTGTGTTTTTATCACTTTTGCAACAAAACAAAGAGCCATTTCCTTGACATAGTATTTCCCTTGCAATAATGGTCACCACTTAATCTACACTAATTTAAGTAGATTTTTTCCTTTTTTGTAGTTTTTCAGTTTCATAAACTTAATGGAAATATAAAAGAAGCCATTTAAAAAACTGATAGCTATATCCTCTGATATAAAATTCTAATTATTATCCACCAGAATTTTCAGTTTCATCAAATTCAGTGGTTTGCTGTGAAACCATTTTGTATATGCAGAGACAGAACATAAAACATTTTTTTCCAATGAGCCTCAACCAAAAATATTGTATTTCCCTTTTTATTAGAGCATTTTGATTATGAGTAAAAAGAAAACATTAAGAATAATATGCATTCTTAAGACTTTAGTTAATTTCTGTTGGAGCAGCCTCAGTATATAGAAATTGAGATGAATCAGGATATACTTCATAGCAGATCAATATTTATTGAACATTGACTTTATTTCTCTAGTATTTTGAGAATAGTGGAAACAGTGGCTGACTTTATTTTTCTGAGCTCCAAAATCACTGCAGATAGTGATTGCAGCCATGAAATTAAAAGACACTTACTCCTTGGAAGGAAAGATATGACCAACCTAGACAGCATATTAAAAAGCAAAGACATTACTTTGTCCACAAAGGTCCATCTAGTCAAGGCTATGGTTTTTCCAGTGGTCATGTATGGTTGTGAGAGTTGAACTATAAAGAAAGCTGAGTGCCAAAGAATTGATGCTTTTGAACTGTGGTTTTGGAGAAGACTCTTGAGAGTTCCTTGGACTGTAAGAAGATCCAGCCAGTCCATCCTAAAGCAGGTCAGGCCTGGGTGTTGATTGGAGGGACTGATGTTAGAGCTGAAAGTCCAATACTTTGGGCACCTGATGTGAAGAGCTGACTCATTTGAAAAGACCCTGATGCTGGGAAAGATTGAGGGCAGGAGGAGAAGGGGACGACAGAGGATGAGATAGTTGGATGGCATCATTGACTCCATCGATAGGGGTTTGGGTGGACTCCAGGAGTTGGCGATGGACAGGGAGGCCTGGCGTGCTGTGGTTCATGGGGTCACAAAGAGTCGGACACGACTGAGTGACTGAACTGAACTGAATATATTTAATAATTATAGTATATAGATTCACCATATGTGACCACACCTTAAGTATCTTTTTATTTTTAAATTAAGTTTACAGATTTTGAAATGCTGCAAAACCCAGACTTGAAGATGATCAAAAACATAGTATGATAATATAAACTGTCCTGAACTCAGTTCTCCTGAATGATCAAGAACAGGATAGTTTCCAGAGTTCATTGCTTCCGTAACAAAAATCATTTTTAAGTCCAGAATGAATATCAATCACATGGCCCAAAATTTCTCTCTTTTTAGACAGAATTCCCTTGTTAGCAGCTAATAACATTTCTTGTTTCTCTATTCGTGGACCTAATTGTTTAACAGAATAAATAATGAACTCCAGATTTGTGCTTTTTGGACAAAGATTCTTGAAAAAAAGAAGTCAGTAGACAAGGAAACATATATAATTAGATAAATAAAATGTTTCTAATTCAGTCTTCAAACGAAAGTTATGAATATTTAATTTTTAAATGTTATTTCCCTCAGCTTGCTTTGCGCCTTTTTTTTATTTTTTAAATATTTATTTTTGGCAATATCAGTTCTTATTTGTGGCATGAGGAATCTTTGCGGGCTCTTCAGTAGGGCTGCAGGGTTTCTCTCAAGTTGTGTTGTGTGGGCTCCAGGGTCTGTGGGCTCCACGGCACGCAGGCTCTCTAGCGAGGTGCACAGGCTCAGTAGTTGCAGCGTGCAGGCTTAGTTCCCCTGAAGGCATGTGGGATCTTAGTTCTCTGACCAAGGTTCAGACCCACATTCCCTGCATTGGAAGGGGGAACTCTTAACCACTGGATGATCAGGGAGGTCACAGTTGTACCTTTAAATTTAGTAGCTATAACAAAAATGTTTTGTTTAGGCATTGGAAGATAGCATATCACCATAAGAATCTTAGAAACTTATAGCATCTTTTTGAAAAAAAAAAAAAAGAAGGGAAGGATTTTACCAATATTAGGCATCATAAACTGTTTGCGGTAAACTGAGCTGCCTTCTTGAAATCCTCAAATACTATTAATGGAAATAACTGGAAGTAAACGTTTGTTTACTTAGGTCAGGAGGGGCGACCCTGAAGAGATACCCCTGGTCCAAGGTAAGGAGCAGCGGCTGCGCTTTGCTGGAGCAGCCTTGAAGAGATACCCCACATCCAAGGTAAGAGAAACCCAAGTAAGATGGTAGGTATTGCAAGAGGGCATCAGAGGGCAGACACACTGAAACCATACTCACAGAAAACTAGCCAATCTGATCACACAGACCACAGCCTTGTCTAACTCAATGAAACTAAGCCATGCCGTGTGGGGCCACCCAAGACAGACGGGTCATGGTGGAGAGGTCTGACAAAATGTGGTCCACTGGAGAAGGGAATGGCAAACCACTTCATTATTCTTGCCTTGAGAACCCCATGAACAGTATGAAAAGGCAAAATGACAGGATACTGAAAGAGGAACTCCCCAGGTCAGTAGGTGCCCAATATGCTACTGGAGATCAGTGGAGAAATAACTCCAGAAAGAATGAAGGGATGGAGCCAAAGCAAAAAGAATACCCAGCTGTGGATGTGACTGGTGATAGAAGCAAGGTCCGATGCTGTAAAGAGCAATATTGCATAGGAACCTGGAATGTTAGGTCCATGAATCAAGGCAAATTGGAAGTGAAACAAGAGATGGCAAGAGTGAACATTGACATTTTAGGAATCAGAGAACTAAAATGGACTGGAATGGGTGAATTTAACTCAGATGACCATTATATCTACTACTATGGGCAGGAATCCCGTAGAAGAAATGGAGTAGCCATCATTGCCGGGGTCCAGCCCCGGTTTTGATCCAGGGAATTCGAAGGGGAGACGGCTTCAGCGATCAGGATACAATAGAATTAAAGATATAAAGAGTGGTTAAATAAGGATAGCTCAGTGAGAAAATTCAGTGGAGAAAAAAGGCTGAATAACTTGGTTTACGTGGAAAGCTAATAAAATTCCAAAATAAGGAATTTGCATCACCTACCTAGGCCACAGGCGTCCTCCCATTCTCCCGAAGGAGAGGAGACACTAAGGCCTCCCCGGTCAGATCTTAGAAGCCCAGGCATAATTAGTAGGCTTGACGAGCCTCCACGCTCAAGATGGGAATTCAGCCGGAAGGTGAGAGAAAGAACGACATGGGAGACTAAGTTTTGGTGAACAAGGCCTTTACTTTATTTTCCAAAGTAGTTTTTATACCTTAAGTTATGCATAGAGGATAATGGGGGAAGGGGTAGAGTCATGCAGTAAGCCAGGCTTTCTTCCTGCAAACTTATCATATGCAAAAGTTTAGGTGATTTACATCATCTTCTGGCCCGGAGGCCTGTCAACATTTTAAGATCCTTTTTTCAGAAAACTTATTTTTCTCTAAAGGTGATTATTCTAAAATCAGGCGCCACCCTCTGAAAGCATTAGATAAAGTTGCATTCCTATAGGGCAAAGGTGTGGTGGGCTATAACAAGAAAAGAATTAACTCAGGGGTCCAAGGTTACAAACATTAAAGCTACTACTTACATTCCTATACACCAATTATATTAATCAATACACTGCCAGGGACACAGTAAGTAAGGGATATGGAAACTTAGCAGCAAACATTGGCCCAACAAGTGAAAAACCCTTCACCAATACAATTTCTAATCAATCTTTTAACTGCTCAAAGGAATCTGTATTTAGACAGTTTAGAACATCTCATGCCTCTCACAGTTGGGAGGCTCTGAACAATTACATGTGGCCGGAAGAACCTATTCAGGCAGGCTAGAGGACTTCCAAAGAGTTTGTAGGTTGAAACACTCTTGTCACGCCCAGGAACTTTATTAACTGGAGCTGTAAGTTAACTCTTTTTCGGATAGAGGTGGTGGGGGACAGCCCCCCATAAAGTCAGAGGTGTAGGTGAGAGCACAAAGCAGTAAAGTAGGCAGACTCTGATTTTGGGGGTAGGTGCTTGAGAATTTCCAGGGGGACTCCTGAGGCTCGATCCCACCTTTGCGTATGCTGAGCCTCCTTCCTCATGACCTTTGCCACAGGCGGAGTTCCTCACACTGGCTCCCAGCACATCATGATCAACAAAAGAGTCCAAAATGCAGTATTTGGATGCAATCTCAAAAATGACAGAATGATCTCTGTTCGTTTCCAAAGTAAACCATTCAATATCACGGTAATCAAGCCTATGCCCCAACCAGTAACGCTGAAGAAGCTGAAGTTGAACGGTTCTATGAAGACCTACAAGACTTTTTAGAACTGACACCCAAAAAAGATGTCCTTTTCATTATAGGGGACTGGAATGCAAAAGTAGGAAGTCAAGAAACACCTTGACTAACAGGCAAATTTGGCCTTGAAGTACAGAATGAAGCAAGGCAAAGGCTAAAAGGCTAATAGAGTTTTGCCAAGAGAATGCACTGGTCATAGCAAACACCCTCTTCCAACAACACAGGAGAAGACTCTACACATGGCCATCACCAGATGGTCAACACCGAAATCAGCTTGATTATATTCTTTGCAGCCAAAGATGGAGAAGCTCTATACAGTCAGCAAAAACAAGACCGGGAGCTGACTGTGGTTCAGATCATGAACTCCTTATTGCCAAATTTAGACTTAAGTTGAAGAAAGTATGGAAAACCACTAGACCATTCAGGTATGACCTAAATCAAATCCCTTATGATTATACAGTGGAAGTGAGAAATAGATATAAGGGACTAGATATGATAGACAGAGTGCATGATGAACTATGGACAGAGGTTCTTGACATTATACAGGAGACAGGGATCAAGACCTTCCCCAAGAAAAGGAGATGAAAAAAAGCAAAATGGCTGTCTGAGGAGGCCTTACAAATAGCTGTGAAAAGAAGAGAAGCAAAAAGCAAAGGAGAAAAGGAAAGATATAAGCACCTGAATGCAGAGTTCCAAAGAATAGCAAGGAGAAAACCTTCCTCAGTGATCAATGCAAAGAAATAGAGGAAAACAACAGAATGGGAAAGACTAGAGATCTCTGCAAGAAAATTAGAGACACCAAGGGGACATTTCATGCAAAGATGGGCTCGATAAAGGACAGAAATGGTATGGACCTAACAGAAGTAGAAGATATTAAGAAGAGGTGGCAAGAATACACAGAAGAACTGTACAAAAAATATCTTCACGACCCAGATAATCACAATGGTGTGATCACTCACCTAAAGCCAGACATCCTGGGATGTGAAGTCAAGTGGGCCTTAGAAAGCATCACTACGAACAAAGCTAGTGGAGGTGATGGAATTCCAGTTGAGCTATTTCAAATCCTGAAAAATGATGCTGTGAAAGTGCTGCACTCAATATGCCAGCAAATTTGGAAAACTCAGCAGCGGCCACAGGACTGGAAAAGGTCAGTTTTCATTCCGATCCCAAAGAAAGACAATGCCAAAGAATGCTCAAACTACCACACAATTGCACTCATCTCACACGCTAGTAAAGTAATGCTCAAAATTCTCCAAGCCAGGCTTCAGCAATACATGAACCGTGAACTTCCAGATGTTCAAGCTGGTTTTAGAAATGGCAGAGTAACCAGAGATCAAATTGTTAACATCTGCTGGATCATGGAAAAAGCAAGAGAGTTCCAGAAAAACATCTATTTCTGCTTTATTGACTACGCCAAAGCCTTTGACTCTGTGGATCACAATAAACTGTGGAAAATTGTGAAAGAGATGGGAATACCAGACCACCTGACCTGCCTCTTGAGAAACCTATATGCAGGTCAGGAATCAACAGTTAGAACTGGACATGGAACAATAGACTGGTTCCAAATAGGAAAAGGAGTATGTCAAGGCTGTATATTGTCACCCTGCTTATTTAACTTATGTGCTGAGTACATCATGAGAAATGCTGGGCTGGAAGAAGCACAAGCTGGAATCAAGATTGCCGGGAGAAATATCAATAACCTCAGATATGCAGATGACACCACCCTTATGGCAGAAAGTGAAGAGGAACTAAAGACCCTCTTGATGAAAGTGAAAGAAGAGAGTGAAAAAGTTGGCCTAAAGGTCAACATTCAGAAAACTAAGATCATGGCATCTGGTCCCATAACTTCATGTCAAATAGATGGGGAATCAGTGGAAACAGTGTCAGACTTTATTTTTTTGGGCTCCAAAATCATTGCAGATGGTGATTTCAGTCATGAAATTAAAAGATGCTTATTCCTTGGAAGGAAAGTTTTGACCAACCTAGATGGCATATTCAAAAGCAGAGACATTACTTTGCCAACAAAGGTCCATCTAGTAAAGGCTATGGTTTTCCCAGTGGTCATGTATGGATGTGAGAGTTGGACTGTGAAGAAAGGTGAGCGCCGAAGAATTGATGCTTTTGAACTGTGGTGTTGGAGAAGACTCTTGAAAGTCCCTTGGACTGCAAGGAGATCCAACCAGTCCATTCTAATGGAGATCAGTCCTGGGTGTTCATTGGAAGGACTGATGCTAAAGCTGAAACTCCAGTACTTTGGCCACCTCATGCGAAGAGTTGACTCCTTGGAAAAGACCCTGATGCTGGGAGGGATTGGGGGCAGGAGGAGAAGGGGACGACAGAGGATGAGATGGCTGGATGGCATCACTGACTCGATGGACATGAATTTGGGTAAAGTCCAGGAGTTGGTGATAGACAGGGAGGCCTGGCATGCTTGGCTTTGATTCCCATGCTGTGATTCATGGG
The DNA here is from genome assembly GCF_032452875.1 of Bos javanicus. Lineage (NCBI taxonomy): Eukaryota > Metazoa > Chordata > Mammalia > Artiodactyla > Bovidae > Bos > Bos javanicus. Next base: position 40,667,835 of record NC_083878.1, read on the forward strand.
ATCGCAAAGAGTCGGACATGACTGAGCGGCTGAACTGAACTGAACTGAAACTTTTGTGAAGGTGGTGGAGATATTGATATTTTGTCCTGAAAAGCAAATCTTTGGGGGTATATGCCTCAATCAAGGTGGCAGTAGGCTATCTGAAATACTCTCTGATAGTTGTGAAGAGACTAGAGTTGAATTAGAAGAATCTATGATCAGGGCCACCTCAGTCTATTTATGACATCCATTGGGATGTCATGTCCAGAATTCACTGAAGGAAACCATATTCAGTAAGAATGCTTATGGAGGTAGGGAGTAGCTATAGGTCATAGTTTAAAATATTCAAGCTATCCGAAATTTCAGGCAAAAAAAGTTTGTTCCTTCTTTCACCCTAAATCTGAGGTTTGCATAGCAAATGCAGGGGCGAATAAATTATTATGGGTAGTAGTAGTCTTTGTATTGACCTTAAAAGTCTACAGATCTTTCTTGAGCTTTACATCCCAAAATAATCCTGTTAAACTTGTCTTCATATTCATTTTCTGTGTGAGAAAAAGTAGCATATACATTCTTAATTATAAGCATATTTTTGCTTATTTAATTTTAGGAGTATAAAAGTATTCCTTATTTTGTAAAATAATGTGAAGGGTCAATGGAAAATTAAATAAAAATTACCTCATTTGAATAGCCACTTTCTGGAAAGTGACACACATTTGGATAGTGTCCTTCTATTTGATTATGTGAGATATCCAGAGTGTTTTCTATACTTAGTTTTATATCTTTGAGAATAAGTTTTACTCTGTTCACAGTTAAGGATTAAACTTCATGATCCCACTTCGCTCTTTCGATTTTAAAAGTTTCCCTGCTGCTGCTAAGTCGCTTCAGTCATGTCCAACTCTGTGCGACCCCATAGACGGAAGCCTACCAGGCTTGCCCGTCCTTGGGATTCTCCAGGCAAGAACACGAGTGGGTTGCCATTTCCTTCTCCAATGCATGGAAGTGAAAAGTGAAAGGGAAGTTGCCCAGTCGTGTCCGACTCTTAGCAACCCCATGGACTACAGCCTACCAGGCTCCTCCATCCATGGGATTTTCCAGGCAAGAGTACTGGAGTGGGGTGCCATTCTCTTCTCTGAAAGTTTCCCTAGAAATAGAAGTTTTCCATAAACTGGATATCATTTTATCAGCTAGAAGTGCTCACGGCAGCACAACTTACCCATCCAGCCAACAGACAGCAGATCCAGGAAGGCACTCTCTTCCAGGAGGCCTCACAGAGGACTGAATATATTAGAACAAATTTTGTTTGTGCATCAGAGGCTTCTGGGCCCCAAACTGTCATATCTAAAGTGCCTAGCATACAAGAGACACCAAAATCATCAATTAATATCTCAACTAATCCTTTATGTCACAGAACACATTTCATGATGATTGGCATGTCAGCATTTTATTAGGATAGAACTGTGTAGAGCGGCCTTGGGAAACCCTTTGTTTCACACTCGTGGTATGATGGGCATTTATTACCAAGACGACTTCAATGGACAACTGGCTCAGAAGGTGGTTACACATGAATTTTCCTAGGAGTTGGAGAGAGTTGAGTGATAGAAATAAAGAACCCCTGAGAGATCAGACAGCAATTCCAATTTTCAGGTTACTGAGAAGCAGTGGCTTTGCTACCCTTTGAGAACCTGGGATCCAGGAGGAGGGGTGAATAAAGAATGGTGTTGTGACAGCTGAAACCTAGCCACAAAACACCAGCATATTTTAAAGGGAAAGAGTGAACACATTTGGCAACAGAAGCCAAAAATTGGGAGACTACAAATTAAGGCTCTGCTTGCCCAGCCAATGTAATTCATTCTCTAGTTTGGCACTGGCTACTCCATTATTTCCCCTTGTACTGTTCCTATCTTCTGCCCCCTATTTAACCCATGAAACAAAGGTGATGGCACTTTCAGCTGCTGTAAACATGAAGCTGCTGAACAAATACTTCACATAAGGATCTTCACTGTGGCTTTCAATCTTCCAACTGTATTGTGGGAGCTGCCCTTCTATTTCCGTGTCTCCTTCAAGGTTATTGAGAGTCAGTCATCCCCCCAGATAACAGCATGGTGTGAAAAAGAAACCTTAGAGACAGCAAGCTTGTTATAGAATTTAACCTCTGATACAGGTACACAGAATTAGATGACATGGACTGTTATTCATCTGTTCAAAGGTTAAATTACCTGTATAAAAAAGTAAGCAATATCATAAGCTCGTTTTATATGTTCACATTAATTAGGCTCACTTCAATGATAGGAAACTAAGATTCTAATTAATAAGAATTTAAACTGAAAAGATGTGCTGGATCCACTCCCAGCAAAGGTTAATAATGAATTCATGTGCAGTTTTAAAATGTGACAGTTTTCTGTAAAAAATGCCGTTTTCAATAAGCAAGTTATCTGTAGAGATAATTTCTAAAGAGTGCACAACAGTGACACTAATTTTAATTGGTCTTGTCCTATTGAGAATAGGCCTGGATCTTGCCAACTACTGTATTTTTCTGTAACTTCCATTTGTTGGTTTACTCTTTATTTCTTCCTTTTTTCAAAGATTGGCAAGTATAGAGTTTTCAAGAATCTGGACATGAATGCAGTTTTCTTTTACAAATGTCAGAAGTTTTCACTGTGTATGTCATTACTTCTTGTGTGTCAACAGGTTGATTCACGAAAGGCTGCGGCAAAACAAGCCTATCAGGTGCAGAATACGTTAGTAGGAAAAAAAGGCCACAGTGACAGAAGTGCTGAGTCCCGTACACCACGGAGAAAAGTGCAAGAGGAGGAGAAGCTGACTGGAGTGCCTAACAGTGAAACAGTGCAGGTAAGAGGTGTTCTCTCGTTGTCTTCCTTAAGGTTACATTAGAATATGCCCTTTGGGAATAAAGCCTTTTATTTTCTCCTGAGGACCAAGGTTGTACAGTTGCGCTAAAAAAGAAAGGACAAAATATCCTATCCGGCAGATAAAACCAAAGCAGCCAACACCAGTTATCACAGAACAGAATGACAGTGAGCACCTTTGCCTGCAGATCTGATTCTTTCTTCAGCCTGAGAATGTAATGAAATGCACTGGAGTTTGTTATGCTGTCTGTGATCCCTGAGGGACTCACCGTATTCCACACTTTTACATAGACTCCTCCAATGTCCAGCTCATCAGCAGGTGTGAGTGTCCCTGTCACCGTGGTTGTATTTACTCTTCTTTCTTTACTTATTTTTGGCTGCACTGGGTCGTCCTTGCTGTGTGCAAGCTTTTTCTAGTGCAGTGAGTAGGGATTGCTCTCTAGTCCTGATGAGCTGTGGGCTTCTCATCGTGGTGGCTTCTCATTGTGGTTCACAGGCTCTAGGGCACACCGGCTCAGTTTCCTCACGGCATGTGGAATCTTACTGGACCAGAGACTGAACCCCTGCATTGGCAGGCAGATTCTTAACCACTGGACCACCAGAGAAGTCCAGTTGTATTTTTAAATGACATATTTTTTATATCATCCAATCATTTCTTTGGCTAGTGACTCACCTCTAGCAGATGACTCATTCAAGCAACAGCAAATCTTTCCTAATTTAACCCTTTTTGACAAGAGGCATACAAGGTATTTATATCTGCAGTCAAAACATTTTTTCCCAGAACAGCCAACATTTTATTATTTAAATAACATCATTTCCCCCAAATGACTTGAGGTAGTTTACAATATGAAACAAAATAATTTAATGCCCCCTCCTTCTATTTCTTCCCCACCCAAAGAAAGAAAAACAAATTGGTTAATCAGCCAACTGGGATGTTAATTGCTAAAGTGAGCAAATCAGAAGCATACTAGGTAGGCATTTCTCATGTAACCAGCAAGCATACAAGTGTATCGAGAGAGAGATGCTTTTTAGTACTAATAGGAGTCTTTTACATTTATTGTTATAAACAATGGTAGCATCATTTGTTTTCTGTTTTCTTTTTAAATTGATAATCTACTTCAAATGAACAGAAGTTCCCATTTATAAAATTTAATAGCTTTATAGTTCCCATTTATAAAATTACAGACAAATATTACTCAGTGACAAAGTTTAGAGATTCTTGAATGCTGTTTTTCAACCCTTAATGGGCACTGGTATCACCTGAGTATGTAGTAGAGAGGGATATAAAAATACTGATGCCCACATTCCAAGAAAAGAAATGGATTTATTTTAATTGGGATGGTAATGCGATAGGTGTGTATAGATTTTATCACTCCTGAAAGTTCTTTGTTCCTTTTGTCAGTCAGTCCCCTTCCCTCAGGGGCAATTTATATTCTGATTTTTGTTGCTAAATTTAGTTTTGTTTAAATCTGGGTCTCCTGCATTGCAGGCAGATTCTTTACCATCTGAGCAACCAGGGAAGCCCCTCACAAACATGTAGTCGTATGCCCTCTTTTCTAGCTTCTTTTACTCAGCATGGTTTCTTGAAATTTCTCCATATTATTGCACCCACCAGTAATTTGTTCTTTTTCGTGTTGAGTAATACTCCACTGTATAGTTACACTATAATTCATATATACGTTCTCCTATCAGTGGGCACCTGGGCTTCCCCTGACCCTTCTTGTTGTCGTTCAGTTGCTAAGTAGTATCAGACTCTGACCCCATGGACTGCAGCACCCAAGGCTCCTCTGTCCTTCACTATCTCCCGGAGTTTGCTCAAATTCATGAAATTGAGTCGGTGATGCTATCTCACCATCTCATCCTCTGTGGCCCCCTTCTCCTCCCGCCCTCTTCCTGATCTTTCCCAGCATCAGGGACTTTTCCAATGAGTCAGCTCTTCGCATAAGGTGGCCAAAGTACTGGAGTTTCAGCTTCAGCATCAGTCCTTCCAATGAACATTCAGGATTGATTTCTTTTAGGACTGACTGCTTTGATCTCCTTGCTGTCTAAGGGATTCTCAAGAGTATTATCCAGCACCACAGTTCAAAAGCATCAATTCTTTGGCACTCAGCCTTCTTTATGGTACAACTCTCACATCCATACATGACTACTGAGAAAACCACAGCTTAACTATATGGACTTTTGTTAGCAAAGTGATGTCTCTGCTTTTTAATATGCTGAGTTTATCATAGTTTTCCTTCCAAGCAGCAAGCATCTTAATTTCATGGCCAGTCACTGTCTGCAGTTATGACACAAGTCCTTCTATGGATATGTTCTGTTTGTCCTGAGAACTGGAATTGCTGGATAACAGGAGAGATGTATGTTCAACATTATAAAAAGCTAACAGATACTTGCCATTTTATACTCCCACCAATAATGTATGCAAATTCCAGCCATTCCACATCCTCCCTCTGCACTACTTGGTGTTTGTAAGTCTTTCTAGCCATTATAGCGTTGTGTGTATTAGTATCTCATAGTCATTCTAGTTATCATTTACCTGATAACTAATCATGGTGAGCACCTTTTCCTGTGCTATCCACTCATATATCTTCCTTTGTGAAGTGCCCTTTCAAGTGTTTTTATCTTTTATTTGGATAATTGTTTTTAAGTTGTAGGAATTCTCTGTATTTTCCCTGTCCCCTGTTCAATATCTATATTGCAGAAATGTTCTCCTTGTGTGCATCCTGCCTATTTATTTAGTCTTTTATGCACAGAAACTGTTTTTATTTGAAATTCAGTGAATCAATTTGCCTACTACTTGAAGATCACAAAGTTATTTTGATATCTTTTAGGTCTATAGTTTTATCTTTCATATTTGGGTCTATGAGCCATCTCAGATCAATTGGGTATGGTGTGAGTGACACAGAGGTTGACGTTCATTTTTTCAATGTTGTAAGCCAGTTATCCCAGCACCGTTTCTTTAATATTTATTTATTTGGCTGCACTGGCTCTTAGCTGTGGCATATGGGATCTAGTTTCCTGACCAGGGAGCAAACCGAGGCCTCCTGCTTTGGAAGCACAGGATCTTAGCCAGTGGGCCACCAGGGAAGTCCCAGAGTACCATACTTAAAAAGATTTTTCTAATTTCTTTGGAGCCCTTTTCAGAAGTCAGCTGACTATATAAACATGGGTCTATTTCTAGACTCTCTTTTCGATCAATTTATTTGTTTATCCTTAGTTCTGAAATCAGGTAGTCCTTCAGCCCCTTTCTTTTCTCCAAAGATGCCATGGCCATTTTAGATCCTGGTCCCCTCCATTAAAAATTTAAGAATCATCTTGTCAATTTCCACTAAACAGCAGAGTGGGATTTTAATTGGGACTACACTGAATCTAAAGATCAGTCTAAAGGGAACTGAAATCCCAACAACATTGAATTCTCCAATGCAAGAACTTGACACTTGTCTCCATTTGTTTCTTTAAACATTTTTTAGTGTAGATAGCCTACACTGCTTCCATTAAAATGATGTCTCAGTATTTTGGTTTTTAATCCTATTGTAAATGTCATTTTTCAGAAACTTCATATTCCAGTTATTTGTTGCTGGTATGTAGAAATGAAATTTTAATGGCCTTGTGTCTTGAGATCTTCCTGCAATTCACTTCATTAGTTCTAGTAGTTCTTTTGTATGCTTAGGATTTTTTACATAATCAATCATGTTTTCTGAAAGTTTTCTTCCTAATGTTCATGTCTTTCATTTCTTTCATGTCTTATTACACCTGCTGGGACCTCTAATACTATGTTGACAATTCAATGTAGTAATGAGTGGGCATCCAACTTTATATTCCTCATTTTAGGGGGAAAGCATTCATTCTTTCACCATAAGTATGATGTTAGCTGTAGATTTTTCCTAAATGCCTTTTATTATCAGGCTGAGGAAATTTCATTGTATTTATAGTTTACTGAAGAATAAATTTTAGACAGGAATGGGTATTGTTTTTTGGGATGTGTTCAGATCATATAATTTTTGATCTTTACTAGTATAATAACCTCCACTTAGTTATGATGTGTTGTCATACTGAATTCAATTTGCTGTTTTTCCATTATAGATTTTTATATTTCTATTGATGAGAGATAGTGAGTGGTCTGTAATTTTTTGTTTCCGTATCCTTGTGTGATTTTGTTTTTCAGTCACTGTGCAAGTTACATTAGAGGGAAGTATCTATTTTCAGAAAATGTTTCAATAAGATTTGTCTTTCATGAATGAGAGTTTAGCAAGAAAACTATCTTAAGTCTATAGTTTTGTTGTAAAATTTTAAATTATGAATTTACTCTCTGTCACATGATTATTAGATTTTCTTCTTATTCTTATGTCAATTTTTATAATTGATCTTTCAAGGAATTTGTCCATTTCATGTAACTTGTCAAATCTGTCAGCACTGTGTAGTTCCTAATGTTCTTTTATACTTTTAACATCTTCAGTATCCTGGTAATGATAACTGAATTCATGTTGCTTTACAGTGACATGGTCTCCCCAGTTCCCAAACCCTGGAAAGCATTGGTCTGTTCTGCATCACTGTAATGTTGTCATTTTGAGTATGTCAGTATAAACCAAATTATACACTATGTAACTTCAGATTGGCTTTATTTCTTTCCCCATAATGTGTGTGAGATCCATCCAAATTTTGCATTTATTGATAGTTCATTCTTTTCTTATTGCTAGGTGGTATTCTGAGGTATGGATGTAGTGTTGAAGAACATGTGAGTTTCTTCCAGTTTTTTTGCCTTTTGCCATGTCTAGTAGTTCTCAGTTAATTACTAAAAGCAATGTTTTCTAGTAAGGAGGATGTGAGATACTGCCTGTTTGCTATCCCTTGCTTAATGCAAAGTAGTGGTGGTCGGTAGGGCTGTGTACCAATAAAACTTTACTCATAAACAGGCAGTCAGTGAGCCACTTATCCAGTCCTACTATAGACTGTCTTTCCCAATCAGAGCTCTCAGGAAGACAGCTGAGGGTTAAATCCTTCCATGAGTGCTTTCCCATTTGACATCATCTGTTGTTGCTTAAGGAGAGACAAGGTATATAGGTCACACAGGAGAGGACTGTCTTGAAATTTCAATAGTCGACTTCTATTTTTACCTAGATGGGGACTAACTAGATCATTCGTTTCTACATGTAAGTTAAGTTGTATGTAAATACAGTTTAAGTTAGCTTACCTGTGGCTCTTATCCTTTAGAAATACGATTTGATGGTATATTTCTTTGTGAAAGAACTATGCTTTATTGGCCTACTGGAATAACTATTAACTCATTTTGCCTTTTTAGTGAATTAAACTGACAAAACTTTAGGAAACTTTCATTTGTGTGACTTTCTTAGCTCTCAGGCAGCAGTTTATAGTTATCTCAGTAATTTCTTAATGGAAAAGCTGAAGAGCCTTCAAGACATCTCTTTGGGCATGGTAAAACTAACTTGTATAGACTGATTCCTTTTTGCAGAGGAGGTTAGAGTGAGCATCTTTTCTCAGGTCAATTTCTGAACAAATAGATTTTTACCAGCTGTCTTCTTGAGGTCTGTTATGGGAAGATAAGGGTGCTTGGGCAGGAAGCTACAGTGGACAGGCCACTGGCTGATACCACTCTATGTGGGTGCCCAGTACACAAGGACCATCGTGCTCCAGTGCTTCCAGCATCTTTAATTATTACTGACCAAAAAGCCTTCTAATGATGACTTCTCTTATCCCCATAAGATTAAGCCTGGTTTTTTTCTTGCCAAAAAAATCATTATTTTCATATGCTATCCTATTTTTAGATTATAAATTATTTAAGAAATAGCCTACTTCTTGGTTTAAAAGATCCAATCAAATTAACCAGATTGATTGATTGATGCTTTATAAATACTTAAAATCCAGAACCTAAAAATAACTTCTCAGGAAAAATGAAAAAGCACACAAAAACTTGATCTTATGTAACACATTTTATTTAGCATTCTTAAAAGAGTACACTAAAATACTTGGATAACTCAAACCTAACACATAATAAATATGTATTTTCTCATAGGAAAGCACAAGAAGAAGACAAAAATATTGTGAGTCTCAAGAATTTCAAAATGATGTAAAAAGTTCTCCACACGAATCCAGCTGTATACAATTCCCAAATTCATTTTATGAACCCCATCAAGATTTTACCAATCCAGATATGTTCAACAAGTCAAGCTCTCCATCTTGGTACACAAACACTTCTACAACTGGTATGGAGGTCACAGAATTAGACAGTTCTACAGGATTTTGGCTTACAGTGTCCCAGTTTACATTTAGCGAAGAGATGAAACTAGATATATATTATTATAGCTTTACCATTATTTTTCTTTTGATATTAGTATGTCTTGCTTTATATTTTCTCTGAAGTTATCAAATAAAATCCTTTTGATAATTTAAGTTTCTAGCTGTTCACAGGAATGCTGCATTCTTATTTCAGGCTTTTCTCCCAGACATTTTCAAGGTAATTGGCTTATAGAAAGAGAGGAATGCTTTATATTAGAAATGTTGTAATGATAGGTAAGAATAAATAAGATAAAATACTTAAGATTCAGATCTAGGAAAACTAGAAAAGGGGTTAACCTATTTTTGATCAAAACAGAGTTCTTTAAATTAAAATATTAATAGAGGCAAATTTATCTTAGAAGTTTTTTTTTAAATAAATTGACCTAAATGTTTCTAAAAGTTTTATATATACTGATATAAAATTATATACATGTATATATATATAAATCTTCTATACTATATAAATAAATCTTCTAAAACACATTACTGAAAGCTAGGTACAGTTTTATGAAATGTGACAAATAATTTGCTTACCTTACTACAATATGGACATTCACCAAATATGATGTTAAAACTCTGTCTACTAGTCAGTAGTCCTCTCAACCACTGAAAATTTTGAACAGAGAAGAGGAGGAATGTTAACATGATTACAGGTACTCTAAATATCATTTCATTCTTTTTGAGTACATTATATTTTTATGTCAGAAGATTTGCAAGAGTAAGAGAAGCATTTTCTGAGCCAATACCAAACTACTAAAATGCTAAAAAACAAGGGGAAACCAGTATGGATTTTAAGGTCTGTACCACTGATTGATAATCAAATTACAGGCCCCTTTAAGAACCTGATAAAATGCATGCACCTTCTCTACCCTAGCACAGCTGTACACAAAAATAGTGTGTTCAAATCCATGGAGTTCACAGACCTAACCTAAATCCATGAATCACAAATTAAGAACTCCTGCTATATAAGGTACTTTTATAGGCTCTTAAAATTTAGGTATTAATTCTGATCTTAATCACCAATAGTGGGGTTAATTCTCAACCCATTAATTACAAGCAGGAGGCAACCCATTTTTAAAAATTAAATGAATTTTCATTATTACAAAAGAAAGCATATGTTCCCTTAAGAGTATCTCTATAATTAGACCTCATATTTTATGATTTTATATAAGGTAAATTGACATCCCTACCTAATTCTCCACTGTTAAACTGCAGATAGCACCAGCCACTAAACTAATCACAAAAATCATGAGGTGATTTTAAGGAAGTCTTTGAACAGTGAAAGCACTATGCAATGCCAGGCTGTTTCTGTCGACAGAGGCACACATAGGTAACTGTATGTCCACTGTGCCCTAAGATAAATGCTGGAGAGCAAGCGGCTGCAGACAGGAGTGAAAGCAGACTTAACATACAATAAACAGTAAGCGTCACTGACTAAGTGTTGTGAGATATTCACATCACAAAATGCATTCTTAATATCAAAAGTAGGATTAACATTTATTCTATTCTTAAGTAACAGGTACTCTGTAGTACTAGCTCCCTTTCACTTTATTGCCACCATTAGTCCTACTTGTTTGAGTCTACACTGTGGTTACATGAGATATTTACACCAAGATTCCAATGTTCCATCAGAATCTTTAATTTGTTATACATCAGTGAAAAATCCATGAATATAGTCTAGATACATGTCCCCCCTTCTTGGATACTTTAGAACATTTCTAAGTTCATCAGTAACCATGAAGAAGTGAAACACGGCATTTGGAATGAATGGTAAAGGAGCTAATGGCAAAAAAGGTGATCACTATTGACTAAACAGGTTTTATTTTAGATTTCACATGTGTATTTCCTACACTGTCAAGTCTTGCTGATATTTTTATTTTTACCTCATATAAGCATATATAATGGAAAGACTGGCCACATTGTGAATTATCACACACTTGATCAGGAATGGCACCATCAAGTTGATAGGCATAACAAATCCCACAATCCATAGAAAAATCCTTCAAAAGAGAAGAAATATTTGGGGATGGGTGGGAGGAAAAAAGAAATAAGAATACACAAGGTGAAGTAAAGAATGAATATGGTGTTAGATCAAGTTAAATTTTTATAACATTTTTATAAAGGTAACTATATTGCTATGTTATGTTATAGAAAATACAGTCACATCACTGTTTAACACCTTATAAAAGCTATTTGCAAGAGAAGGCTTCCTTTTTCATCCAGTAAATAATAAACACAGATATACTAAAAAACAGGTTCTACTTCTGGCTCACTAGATGTTTGGGCTTAAGTAATTTTTCTAGTTTGTACATCAATATAATGCCACGATAGAATGCAAAAACAAGAATTGACATCAGTTTGTGATTATACTAAACTTCAAAAGTACATAACAAAGGAAAAAGACAAAAACATACCACCAATTTAGTAGTCCACGTTCATCATAAATCACTTCTATTATTTTTGCAATGTAGTAGTATCTATTCAGTTTTAAAAAACTATACTGCCATCTTTCACAAAGACTTCTTTCAAACTAATTAGAACTTTATTTCAGTAAGCCATAAGTAGACAGTATAGACAATCCAAACATCTCATTAGCTATACTGGAACTTTCCCCCTATTTTTAATAATAAAGATGTCATTAATCACTTTACTGCTTGAAGACCATGAAAAAAGTACACTTATAACACCAATCAAAGGTTAATAAGTTCTCTGATGCAACTGTTGCTTGCAGGTCAGAAATCTGTTGTAATATTTTTCCAGTTCCTTCCCTCTCAGCCTCATTTTTCTCTGGTGCCTAAAAGAACATTTAAGTTTCATTATGCAATACCATTTGGAATATCAAAGCACTGACAAAACTTACAGATTTTTCCAGGATAGCACGAGCTGGAAAGTCAATTTCTAAAACATCTTTCAAATTTTGTAACAGACTGTTTTCTGGATCCCTGAAAGTATGAAAAAAAAATTGTTATTAAATTTGTTTAATCATAGAAAAAAGTAAAAATTGTATTGCAAAGATACCTACCACAAATGTATGTTTCTGCTCAGCCTAATTCCCAGGGGTTTTACCACTTTAGATATTTTTTTAAAAAGAAAAAAAAAATGTCAATTTAGGGTTTGCTGCTTTCATTTTTAAAGTCACATTTGGCATAGAATTTGTCTCTTTATTGAGCTATATAACTGATAACACTATATTATACATTTAGGTATACAGCATAATGATTTGGAATCTGTATTTTGCAAAATGATTATCACAAGTTTAGTTAACGTCTACCATCATGCAGTTACAAAATTTGAAATATACGTAGTATTTGTTAATTACAGGATTTCGTTTCCTATTTTACTAGAAAATCTAAATCATATATACATATATATATATATATATATAAAGAAACACAGAAGTAGAGTTCACGATGAGACATTTTCATTTAAGATATTTACCATTAGTATATTAATACATTAGAATATTTAATTATTACAGTAGTGGACAAGGATTTTATGATTCTGTTAAAAACATTTAAACCTGAGATCTCATACCATGGTCAGCTCCAAGAAAACAGCACTCAGGAAGCATGGTGGGATGCCTGGGGTCTACCTCTATATTTATTGAAACGTTATTCCCTAGAATAAAAGAATATTAAAGCTTTTAGAATTAGAACGGTTCATAAAAAAAAATATAAAGGAGTAATTTGTCTGGGTACTTAGTTCATTGTATATCCAAGGAAAGATTGTTTTATATGGTTTTTTACAAAAGTAAATACATTACTAATTCATAATTTAAAAGAAGTGAAGTAATTTTAAAACTTTGATCATGACTAAAGATTTGGGATCCTGAGTTTCAAAAAACAGTGCCAATTCATAAGCTGTGTGTGTGCGCCCAGTTGCTCAGTTGTGTCTGACTTTTTGCAACCCTCCCTGGAAGACCCTGCTGGGTCCCTCTGTCCATGGGATTTTCCAGGCAAGAACAGTGGGGTGGTTGCCATTTCCTCCTCCAGGGGATATTTCCAACCCAGGGATTGAACCCACATCTCTCCTACATCGGCAGGTGGATTCTTTACCACTGAGCCACCTGAATTCTGGTTGGAATTCTATTAAAGTTTGAATTACAATTTTCTATGAAGTAATAAAGATCTTTAATATAAAAAATTACAAGTTACAAACTGAAAAATACTCTAAATGACTTCTATAACTTTCTTGAAAAGAACATAAAGGACTAAAAATACAATAAATGGTAAAAATAAGTGTTTAAGATTTGAATTTTATACAAACATTGTTTCTCCATGTGAAGATTTCCTATGTAGGCTAACAAAGGGTTCAATTCATATTAAATGTTTGGAAACTGTTCATTTAATATCAAAAACAACTAACAGTTCATGAAATCTAAGAAGTAAGCAATTTCTACTTGATACTACATTCTTCAATAAATTTTAACTATACTATAGTACAAATTTCAGAAATGTTATTGCTTTTATTGAAGGTACATATAGTGTAATTGTTTAAGGTTAATTTGGATTTCATTTTTATGGTAAAAATGTCTTGATAAATTCTATACACTATAGCATAATCCTTTGGCTAAGGTTGGCAACAATATAAATACAATTATTACAGATCTGGCAAAAAGAGATAATCAAGTAAAATAAAAAATGAGTACAGTAATTCAATAAGAAAAACAAAATTACAAAGTTAACTTATAATCTCACTGTTTAATGCATTTTTTACCACGAACACAAATTTCACGTTAGCCTTTAGCAATATCATCTGCTAATGGCTGCAGAAACTACTTTTCACTTAACAACAATGGTCATACTATCAAACCTTTTGATTAATTTGCTGAAAACTTGGTCCTAGAAAGCCAAACCAATGCCTGAAGCAAAAAAAAAAGTAGCTAAAACGTAAATATATAAAGAAAGTGAATGTATACCTGTGGCGGATTCATTTTGATATTTGGCAAAACTAATACAATTATGTAAAGTTTAAAAATAAAATAAAATTAAAAAAAAAAAAAGTGAATAAAACCAAGGTTGTTTATGCTGAACCTTGAAAAATAAAGTAAAAAGTGTATTTAACCATAACCTGGAGAAATAATTATATAATGGGGCCATTAATACTATACTTCTTTGGAGACAATATTTTCATTTTAATATATACTTGTTCACAAATATACTGTAACTTGGTTAATTATTCTAAATTAAATACTGTTAAGACTTTTTCAAACTCAGTAAGTAACAGTACTATTTGTAGAACTGCTGCACTTCTCTTACTTCTCGTAGTAACGTATCCCTTTCCCCACCTAGATAATCTATTATGCCTAGGTAGAAACTATGCAAACTGCTCAGTAATTTGGATATGATTCACATCAAAATATCCTTCTTAAAATTATAGTTTATTTACTGTGATCTCAAATATAGTTTTAAAACATCTAAAATCTTGAAAGGTTGAACTTTAAAACTGATTTCATGTATTGCTTGCTCATAATAATAATATATAAAACAGTAATTTCATAGTAAATAGAATATGGTAATATTGCCAGGATGATATTTATGGTTATTCCTTATCTTATTAATTTCATATATTTATAGTAAAGAAAGTCTATTATAATACTTTATTATTAATACTAATATAATTAATATATAATACTTAATACTAAGTAGTACAATACTTAAAATATATTCAATTATTATTTTGTAAAGCTTTCTTTTTACTCTTCAATGGCATGCATGGCCCACTTCAGGTTCTTTTATCCTCCTCTACATTCCTCTTAGAAAATATTCCCAGACTTGTTCGTACTAATCTTGTCTAGTTTCACAAATGAAGACTTCATTATTTCTAACAGCTTTTTCCCAAGTAATGGAAGTTTAAAAAAAAAATCTACTCCACAATTTCCATGCTAACTAAAAGCTAATTAAACACTATCTGAATGCTACATCCATGGATTAGATCATCACCTTTTACAATGAAACACCTCAGTACTTGTCCTTTCTACTTAAAATATTTACATTTAAATATGTACTAATAAATCATAGTTCATCCCTCATACAAAAAAGTCTCATCTAAAATCCAATGTCATCTTAGATTCCTTTTCCAGAGTAATACAAAATACACTCAAACATCTTTAAAAAAAACAAAAACAAAAAACTTCCTTAATCCTCTTTTACCCTACCTAATACAATTCTGCGTGCTGTAGCACTCCGTGTGGGTTTTTCTGGCTCAAGTACCCAAGTCTTCTCATCAATTTCATCCATAACATCCCAGAATGTCTTCAGTGATTCCAATGCTGCCAAAAACTGAGTATAAATGCTTATTAAGGAGCTCTGTGAAAAGACAAGTGAAAGCTGAGTAAGTTGCATGACTATCAATAGCAGATAATCTTCCATTTACAACTCAGTTTACAAGTTTTAAGCTCTGTTTCATTTCAGCTAAAACTAGGCTCTAGTAAACAAGTTAACTCTCCCTGCTTCGTATCTCTTCACCACTATTAGTATTAACAGAATTCTTCTTTGACTGTCACTGAACTGTGCACTTACCAAGTAAACTTCTTAAAAACCATATTTATTTTTATTATGATTAATTTTGTACTATATGTATGGAAAAGTAATTAATACAAAGTATATTTAAACTACTAATGTATATAATATATATTCAGCAGTCTACACAATTTTTAATATGAAAAAGTTTACCCAGTTATCAAGCACTGTGTTTACAGTGCTCTTTTATACACTATTAATAAGTAACTTTGCAGACTTAATTAGACATAGATTATGAAAAGGCTTTCTTCATTTTTAAAGAATTCAAACAGAAATTACAAGATTTCTTTTGATGTTAAATTTTTAGCCAGTCTCTAAATTCAGTATTTCAGGCATTAATCCTTTATGGGAATTAAATACATTTCACTACATAACAAGAATTAAAGCTGTCACTGACTTTAAAAATCAATTTATAATTACCTGATTCAAAGTCAAGAGTTTCTCAAAAAATAATGTATGATTAAAAAGATACAACTATTTACTAAATATTTTATATAAAAAGCAATGAAAACTAAAACCATTAAAAAAGAATTAGGGATTTTATTGTTTCAAATAAAAAAAAAGTCACCAAAAATACTGCAAATGTACTCATCCAAAATAACTGATACAAGCCAATAATTTAAGAATATGATACACCCTGAGTAAGATGAAAAGAAATAACTCCTTTAAAAATGTATTTGATACTTATGTACTTAAGAAAAATCTATTTCATCTCACTTCAGCAGGGTTTTACACATAGATGGATTTCATAGCTCAGATTCACAAAGGTAGTTTCAATTCTTCTAACCTTCTATACACAGAAAAAAAAAAAGAGTAGGAACTAGAACGTAATGTCCAAAAATAACCTTTTAGGAATTTGAGGGTAGGATGTCTGTTCTCTTCTAGTATATCATACTTATCTACAAGTTTAAATGCCAGAATCCAGAAATCAAAAAACTACAGACTCCCAAGTATTTTTTTTTTTTAAAACTATGAGATGTCCTTTATTTCCTCTTTCACTGAACACACCATCATTCTTTATATACCCAACTAAGAAACCAGTTTTGACCCTTGTAGATTTCTGGTCTTATCACCTAATAAGTTCAAAAGCTAATATGAGACGTAAGTCCATATTTAACATTTCTTGGTAATTATCTTAGTATTCTATACTATCAAAATAATCCATTATTCTTATTTCCATATCTAGATTTGCCATCCTTGACTTCATCTACCTTCCTGCAGGGTACCCTATTTAAAATAAAGCCTTGAACGTCTCAGTCCCTCTCTTAAAACCATGTAAGTCAACATTCCAACTGGATTTTTTTCCCCTCTAGTTATATTTCCCTAAACCCACCATTTACATTGCAATTGATTTTTGTATTCTACAAACCTGATACTATGATTTCCTGGTTTACATTACACATTAAGTGCAGTTCTTCTCAAAGTGATGTTTTTGTCCTTGTGATACTACCATGGAATAAAAGCAACACAGATTCTAAAAACTGTTCAATAAATATTTGTTTAAATTGAACTAAACTATTTGACATTAACCTATAACCACTGATGACCTTCATCATTCTATTTATTAGGATTACCATTATTTACAAGTAGCTTGCAAATTATGTTTTATGTTATCAGTGATTAAAACCACAGTTCTTTGTCATGACTTACAGTTAATATTGTTCAATATGCATACAAAGATATGTTTATATAAAATAAAATGAAATACTTTCTGTGGGTATATTTACTACTCCAAGCTTCAATAACCACATTCTCTATGATAATTCACAATTTATTTAGCCCAGAGAATCCAAAACTAGTCATTTCTATATTGATGATATCTATATGGCTGTCTAACTTGCACACCCTACTGAGATGGTCATCATCTTCCCAAAGAAGAATTCCCTTCCTGTTTTGTTTTTTCTTAGTGAAGGGACTACTACCTTTCCTACTGCCTAAGCCAGGAATCTAAGCATAGTTTTAAGTAGATTACTAAAACAACCTTCTAACTGAATTTTCTTCCTTTAGACATAGCCCTCCTACTGTAATGGACTTTTGTACTCTGTAAATCTAATACTGTAATTTCTTTGCTTACAATAAAAGTCATTAACCATTAGATGCAAATACAATAAACCATTTGCTAGACAGTATGTTGGGATTTTTAATAGTTTTACTGAGGTATACTTGTCATACAAAGAACTGCACATATTCTGTGTATTCAGGTTGATGACTTTGGGCATATGCATATATCCATAATACCATCACCACAATCAAGGTAATAGATACAGCCAACACTTTCCAAAGTTTCCTTATGTCCTTTTGGGGTTTTCTTAACAAAGAACATGAGATCTACCCTCAACAAATTGTAAAATGCATACTACTTGCATTGTAAACTATCTTGTACACATGGTCCCTGACCTAGAGAAATTCACAACCTATCAAATCAGAAAAGATCTGCACCACATTAGACAAAGGATTAACACCCTTAATATAAAAGGTTACTTACTGAAAATCAACTTTCAAAATACATACATACATATTAAATAGGGGATAAAGTTTCCCAGAGAAAAACTTCACATAATCATTTAAAAAATACTTCACCTCATAAGTTTAGACATTATTTCTAAGTGCAGAGTTTCAGGTATGATGAAGTAAAGTGCAAAGTTTCAGAGATGAGCAAAGCCTCCGATTTAAGAGGATGGTACAAAAAACAAGGTATACTGGATTGGGGGGTGGGGGTGAGTCTGCTTTCCCAAAGTAGCTTTTCTTTCAATAACTAGATAGCTCAATTCCATGGTATGGCTTCTTTCTTACAGCCCTCCCATTACTAGTCACTGCTTTATTACAGAACGCCACTGAAGATGTGAGCATTTTGAAAATTCTATGGGACCATGGTATAGGCCCTTAATCCATTATGTAATAATGGCTTTGTTATGATTCAACACCAATGATTCTGATTCAGGGCTTCATTTGTCGCTAAGTAGTATGGTTTTTAAAACGACTCTTTTAATGACAATTTTTATTTTCTTTGTACTTGTCCAGGCTCCCCACAATATTATATATTATTTGTATAATCACAAAAGAGCACAGATAGAAACAGAAATAAAAGGTCTGTCCACTATCATTTCATGATGTGTATAGTGAAAAATGTACTAAATTTAATGAAACTAATATTTCAACCATGCATCAGGACTATGTTAGGATCTCCAATACAAAGATAAAAGAACCCAGTTCACAAAGATATCACCATTCTAATCTTGTAGGGTAACAAAGTATCTGATCAAGACATACTCAGCCTCTTGAAGCCTTAATATTATGTCCATAAATGTGAGTGTGCCATAGAATCAAAAGCATAGATAACTTTTAAGGTGACTTTCAGATCTAAAGTCAAGAATTCAAATATAACTTTGAAAATTCATAAAATAGAAGATTCTGTCCACTCAAAAGTACATATATTTTCTTTCAAAATGCCAGTTATTATAAATACTCCCATTTATTTCCAATTTATGTTTATAAACATTTTCTTTCACATTATAAATAATTTATGATTCACTATAGAACAAACATTTCCTCTTTAATTAAAATAACTGTTATACCAGGATAAAAATATTTGGATCACATTTTCTATCCTCACATATTTAAGGAGAGAAGTCAAAAATGCATTATACAATTGCTATTATTTTCTAAAATATAGGGACAAGATTTCAGTCTTCTAAAACTTTTGAGTTTTGAAATAATTTATAAAATCATAAATTTCTAGTAGAAATATAAAAGAAATAAATATGAACATCCAAAAATTACATATGGAACACTGCAACTGATTATTTCATTAATTAAAGGAAAATGTCAATCGTTTTTGCACATACACCTGATTAAAAGAAATAGAGGGAAAAAGCTGTAGGCGGAAGACGAAAGAAGTTAGCAAAATAAAACAATTAAACAGAAAAGGCTTAGTGTCCCAAAAGCAATAAATTGTTACAGAGAAGAAAAGTACCCCAGTAACCAAGATTATGATGTAGAAGCTTCTCACGTAAGCCGTGCTATGGTGGGGAGAGGATGTGATGCTAAACAACCTCTTGTTCTTAAAGCATTTTTCAAATTAAAATAGAAGTCCTGAGAAAGTTAAAAAATATCAAACAAGATGAGAAGAGCACATTCTATATTCTCTACCTACTCCAAAGATTTGTAGCACACCATTTCAATGGCATACCAACCATATTATTTTATCTATGTATTTTTCATTCTATTTTTATGTGGGGTTGGGCAGTGACAGGCAAAAAAAAAAAAAAGACACAGACTAACCACCAGACATTGGAAAACTATATCTGTAACATTCCATGCATTGGGAGCTCAAGAGCTAGGTTTAACAGGGAAGAGAGTCTCTGAGATGGAGACCAATCTTGTGTGAAAAGCAATGGTCAGAATATTAAAAAAAATGTATTAATCTCAAAGAAAAAAGACATCTTGACGTGATTTGAAAAGAGCAGGCATAAAGATATTAAGAGATCAATTTCACATTGGGTTCACCTAAGGCATTTAATGAAATCCTCTGCACTGAAATTAGGATACCTGGACCATTGTGTATACAGGTGAACTGTATGCGAGATCCCTGTGTTGATGCACTAAAAATTTCTGAATAAACACAATTCTGAACAGTTTGTTGGGTATGACAGATTTGGCATTTAAACCTTTAGATCATGAACCATTCTGGGCAAATGTCACCAAATTATGGCCTTACCAAAAAAATTAAAAGGCATATTCTGTCTCCTGACTAGTTAGTTATATTACTGAAACAGTCATTTTGGAAATGCTTGCCAATTTTTATCGCAGGGAAGTGTGATTAATCAAGTGCCCCAACAATTAAGCAGAGGAAGGTAAAGTTGGTTATTCTTGTTTTATGTTTAATAAATAAATAAACCATCAGAAAACTAGATTATATCGGAAATCCCAAAGGATATCACCTTTTCTCATGACATACAGCCAACAAATAAGGAAGGAGATGAAAATGCTATATTTAGGGAAAGGAATTGGTGCTCTGGTTTCCACTGGCACCACTCACTGAGTGGTTTATATGCTAAAGTCTAAACTCTTCAAAACATGCTAGTCCTGATTACTGAAAGGTTAATGATCTCTTTTTTATGTTTGACAAAGAAACTGGTTAACAAGTATAAGCTAAGAAGTTAGTGGCTGTGACCCATCATTATATAGAAGGTGTATAAAATTTTTCAAATAGTGGTGACAAGTCAAAGGAAGCTGATAACAACTGTAGAGAAAAAGTTCTGTAGGGGTAAGGACATCATTTGAGAGATTAGTATACTCTTTGAATTAAAATAAATTGAGTTTTTAAAAGAATTGTCAAGTTATATTGCTTAGAAGGTCACATAGAGCTGCAAAGGTTTTGTTCAATCTTGAAGAACAAATGAAACACACAAAAGGCAAACACCAGGATTTTTTCAGGAAGGTAAATTTGTGCGCCATAAGTTTAACTGGTGTATTTGGACCACTGTCCTACATCATCTTTATTTGTAGCTATAACATTAAGTGATATATGCAATGGTAATTTTAACTTGGAAATCTCCCCCAAAAAGCAAAGTCTGAGGCAAGGGCTGGCAGTACAGATAGGTTATTCAAAGTAATCTTAGGGACTGAGGGAGTAGGGACTGGAAAGAGTACAAGAGAAGAGAGAAAGCTAAAGTAAGGAGGTACTTTCAAGATGGTCACTGTGGTCAACGGTGGCTCTGTGAGAAGTTCTGGAGAAAGTTCCTCAGAATTGCCACCCAAGAAACTATTCAGGAGCATTTATTCACTGGCTTCCATTCCTGACTGGTCGTGTTGCTCTAAGTGGGGTTACACATTCTCTCACATTCCAGATCTGCATACATACGTACGCCTGGTGGCTCACACAAGCATCACTGGTCCCAGCATTAGAAGAGCTCTGGGGTAAGAGTGTTGGTAGAGCTGTGGTGAGGTGCTTTGTCAAGATACACAATCATGAAATGAACTGAACCAATGAGGCTGAGTAAAAAGTGGATGCAAAGGAAGTGAAGTAGGGAGCAAGGATTATCTAAGTCTTAGCCATGTCCCAAAAAGGGAAGTGACATATTGACATATGGTCAATTCTCCAAGAGTTAAATATGCCTATTTTGAATAAACTTTCCTCTTAAAATTGATTTATATAAAGCTTTAATAGTAATAAAAGGGATTATTTCAAATAGGATGTATACATATGTCTGTGTGTGTATATAAATTCTGCCTATTTGGGGCTGTTGTCTTATTACTGAGCTTTCAGAGCTCTTTGTATATTCTAAGCACATGTGCATTATCTATATGTCTTGCAAATATTTTCTCCTAGTCTATAGCTTGTCTTTTTGCTCTCTTAACAGTATTTTTCAAGAAGGAAAAAAAAAAAAAAAACTGTACATCTCCTATGTGATCTAGCCATTCTAACTCTAGGTATTTTCTGAAAGGAAATGAAAGCATATATTCATATAATGATATTCATATAATGTTCATAGTACCTTATTTATAACAGTAACATCTTGGAAACAACCCACAGGTCCATCATAGGTAAACAAACAATATGTGATTACATTCATACAAAGGAGTACTACTCAGCATAAAAAGAAGGAATTATTAGTACATGCTGTGACACTGATAAATCTCTAATTATGCTGAGGAAAGAAACCTAACATAGAAAAGTACATAGAATTACATAAAACTCTAGAGAGGAGAGCAGTAGTTGCCTGGGGATCAGGAGGAGGGACAAGAGGGACAAAAGGGGAAGGGAAACTTGGTTGCTGTGGAAATGTTTATTATCTTGATTGTGGGGTTGACTTCACCCATGTAAACATTTCTCAATGATCACCAGATCATACACGTTAAATACATTCAGCTTAATGTATATCAATTATACCTCAAAAAAACCTATTTAAATGGAGAAGGAAATGGCAATCCACGCCAGTATTCTTGCCTGGAAAATCTCATGGATGGAGGAGCCTGATGGACCCAGGACATAGTGTCTCAAAGAGTTGGACATGACTATATGACTCAGCATGCACACACCAGGCTGTTTTAAAAAACACTCATCTGATTTCTGGATAGTAATGGCTCTATGTAGCAGTACCTTCTTTGCAACAGATTTGTAGTATATTTCTCAACATTTAGGAGCTAAACAATTTACAAAATAGCAATTTACAAAATAGCCAAATTTCTAACACCAAGGACAAAGGCAGAAGAGTAACTGTTCATTAACCCACCATTTAGAGAATAAAGTTTTATCACTTGTATATGTATATATTGAACAAGGAAGGAGAAAGGATATATATGGGAACCAAGATGTTAGCTATTCCCTCATAACTGTTATTAAATTATGTTAAACTAGGAAAGCACTTAAGCAGAAAAGTGTGAACACTGCCAATCTCAAAATGTAACGCTTATTATCTTTAAAAGCATTTTGTTACTTTTATAATACCTGAAGTGATATAATAATGTCAGTCACTTAACCAGATCTTAGAGTATAATATCTTCATCTTAAGTACTATTATTTCCAGTATTTTAATAATTTTCTCACAGTCCCGGAATGTGATCTTTTGTGCTCTGATGACACTTAAATTAATAGCATAATTTTCTGGTACTTGCAACAGTTGCTTTCCATTCTGATTTTTTTATACTTTCCTATAATACATGCAGATAAATCCTCTAATAATCATTTTTGTCTTTATCTCTGAGGGATTCAAAAAGCTTCAACAGAATAAGGAAATATCAAGAGATTAAACTTTTAGAGAAATTTAATTTTAATATTAATTGCAATATTCCCAATAAGATATCTTTAAAGAGATGATAAATCTCTTAAATATCAGTTCATTTGCTCTTATTTGCAAGCTTCATTGATGTTCTCAACTCTTTCTGTAGGTATAACTAAATCTATTTAATCAAATACTGTTCTCTGGCATATAATCCATACGGCACACATCAACTCTTCTTATAGTTTACTTTTACTATAACTGACCGCTTGCTACTATTCTTAAGACATGTGGAGAGTATATATGCCCAAAATCAAATGAAACATACTCACTCCATGTGTAGCCATTACAGAATGTAGCAACTCTGCTTATAAAAAAGATAAGGGAGACAGGGAAAGAGAAGCAAATAAATTCTGTCAAGTGTATGTTGAAAATGTATAGGCACTTCCAATGTAGTCCAAAGCTATCCTATATTGTAGACCATCAAAAAAGAAAAAAAAAAAAGTAAAGCTAATTAGATGAGGATTCTGGGTAGACTACAAAGTAGAAAGCAAAGTAGGAATCCGTCTCCCCACCTAGACAACAAATGCACTGTCAGAAACTATTCTGGAACTCTCAAGTCCACTGAAGGCTTGCAACTCTGGTCAATTTCAGCTCAGCTTCACAGGGGCTACCCGTCACCCTGCTCCCTGACAGGCAGCTCTGCACACACTACATGAACACCTTGCACACAGTCTACATGAGTCAGGGTAAGAACAGGATGTGTCCTCCAAATATCACGTGTCTGTGATCTGATGACTGGTTGCCACTTCTCATCTCAGAGGAAAAGACAAAGAAGCAGCTGGATATCGCTGTTGCACTTCCTTCAACTGTTCTTCCTTCACTTCCTTCAATCTCCTGCAAAAGTGACTTGCAGAGTACTGTGAGTCACTGCCCCTTCCCCCCTTTACATTTTTCTTTTTCCTCTTCTGAGTGTCAGGTATTAAAGACTAACATTCAAAGCAACTCAACTGGGATCAGTGAAAATAGGTGAGGAAAATTAAGACCTATAAACTTCCAGTTACAAAATAAATGAGTCATGGGGGTGAAATGTACAATGTGGGGAATATAGTCAATATTATTGTAGTATATTTGTATGTGGACAGATGGCAAACTAGATTTACAATGGTGATGTTTTTGAAATGTACAGAAATACTGAATCACTGTATATTGTGCACTAGAAATTAACAAAGTGTTGTAGGTCAATTATACTTCAAACAACAAACTCAGAAAAAGAGATCATATTTGTGGTTACTAGAGGAGGGGGCAGGGTGGAGGGTAGAAGAATCAGATGAAGGTGGTCAAAAGGTACAAACTTCCAATTTCAATTATAGTAAATACTAGAGATGTAATATACATGATTGATATAATTAACACTTGTATATGAAACTTGCTAAAAGTAAATTCTAAAAGTTCTCATCACAAGAAAAAATAATTTTTGCCTTTTTTTTATCTATATGAGATGGACAGTCACTAAACTTATTCTGCTATTCATTTCATGATGCATATACATCAAATCAATATGCTATACAGCTCACACTTACCCAGTGCAATATGTCAACTGTACTGCAACACAACTGAAAGAAAAAAAAGGCAACTCCCATTACAGGAAAATTTAGGAAGTCACTCTGCATGCCCAGGGAAAGGTACAGGTTCAAAAAAGACCCTAAGTTTATACCTCAGGCTGATCCTAGACAAGAAGATGGCCTACAACAATCAGGAACACACACGCACGCACACACACACACACACACACACACACAAATTGACAAAAAACAGGAGAGAATTTGATCTTTCCTCCCTGGGGAGAGGGGACAATCCAATTTCTATAGTTACCACATTATATGATTAAAATTTCCAGTTTTCAACAACAACAAAATCACAGGGCATCAAAAACAAAACAAAGTGTAGCCCTGACTCAAAGGAAAAACATAAATTAACAGAAAAAACAAACAGCTCCCAAAAATAGACCTGAGAGTATCTCCACTAGACAAAAAAGTTGAAACAACTGATACATATGCTTTAAAGTAACATGTAGAGAACCAATGTATAAAAAATACAGAAAAAGAAAACCTTGAAAAAAACATAAAAAGAAAATAACAATAACTAAAATGAAAAATTCACTAAGAGAATCCAAAGATGAGTTTGAACAGACAAAAAAAAATCTGTGAAAATAAAGACAGGACAACAGAAGTTACTATGTCTGAGAAGTAGGAAGAAAAAAGATGGAAGAAAAGTGCACAGAGTTTAAGGAGACTGTACAACACCATCAAGTTAACCAATATGTGGACTGTGGGATCCCAGAAGAAGAAGAGAAAATGGCAGAAAGAATATTTGAAGAAATAATGACTAAAAAATCCCCAAATTTGGTGACGTACATAAATATACACATCAAAGAAGCTCAATGAACTCCAAGAGATCCACAAAAGACACATTAAAATCAAGCTTTCAAAAGACAGCCTTCAAAGAGACTGAGGTGTGACTCATCACATACAAGGGATTCTCAGAAACTATCAGCAGATTTCTCATCAGAAATTTGATGACCAGAAAACAGTGGGTGATATATTCAAAGTGCTAAAATTTTTTTTAAATTCACAAAAAATCCTAAAGCTGGCAAAATTACCCATCAATGTAGTGAGAAATGAAGCCATTCCCAGATACACAAAAGGAGTCTGCTACCATTAGACCTGTCCTTTAAGGAATGTTAAAAAAAAAAGTCTTGTGAGTGGAAATGAAAGGACACTAGACAGAAACATGAGACCTATGAGGATTTAAAGATCTCGGTAAAGGTAAGTACATGAGGCAAATAATAAAAGCAGTATTATTATAAAAATGATTGTTAACCCCACTCCTTCTTTGGTACATGATTTAAGAGTTTAACGTATGTTTTAAAACTAAGAATTATTCTACTCAAAGCTAATGTAACAGGAACTTTGGTTTGTAACTTCACACTTCATTTCCTACATAATTTACGAGACAAATGCATTTAAAAGAATTATTAGTTTATGGTTTTGAACACATGCTATGTAAATATGTAATTTTTGACAATTGATAAGGGTCAGTATAGAGCTGTAAAGGACCGAAGTTTGTGTATTATTGAAGTTAAGCTGGTATAAATCAGAGGATTATAACTTCAGGATGTTAAATGTAATCCTAACAGTAACCATAGAGGAAATATAGAATATCCAGGACAATATATGACAAAAGGAATTTAAATGTTTAACCTCCAAAAAAATCAATTGAACTCTAAAGCAAAATGACAGGTTAAGTGCCTCCTTATCAGTATTAAACTATAAATGTAAATGGATTGAACTCTCTAATCAAAAGACATATTGGCAGGGTGGGTATACAACTACATGCTATCGATAACATTCTCACTTTAGATCCACAGACACAAATGAGCTGAAACTGAAAAAATGAAAAAAGATATTCCATGTAAACAATCACCAAAAGAAACAGGAGTGGCTATACTAATATGAGACAAAATAGACTTTAAATCAAAATAGATTATAAGAAACGAAGAATATTATGTATTAATAAAAGGTTCTATTCAGCACAAATTTATAAGAATTACAAACTTTCATGCAGCTCATAACAGCCATCAAAACATGAAACAAAATAGAACTGAAGAGAAATAGTTGTACAATAATATTTGGGAGACATCCATACCCTGCTCTCAATAACAGAACAACCAGAAAGATAAATAAGGAAACAGAGTACTTGAGCAACACAACAAACCAACAAGATCTAACAGACATATATTGAATATTCCACACAGTAACAAAAGTACATATTTCCCAAATGCACATGGAATATTTTCCAGAACATATCATGTTCCAAGCTATAAAACAGATATGAACACATCTGAAAAAACAGACACCATATAAAGTATCTCTTCCAACCACAACTGAATGTAGTTATAAATCAGTAATAGAAAACTGGAAAACCCACAAATTTATGGAAATTGAACAACATACTCTTGATCAATGGATCAAATAAGAAATCACAGTGTAATCAGAAAATTGACTGTTGTTGTTTACACCAAGGACTGTAGCCCACCAGGCTTCTCTGTCTGTGGAATTTCCCAGGCAAGAATACTGGAGTGGGTTGCTATTTCCTTCTGGAGGAGATTTTCCTGACCCAGGGATCGAACCCACGTCTCCTGAATTGGCTGGCAGATTCTTTACCACTGAGCCAAGGGAAGCCCGATTAGAAAAAAAGAGACAAAAAATGAAAACACAGCATTTAAAACTTACAGAATGTAGCAAAAGTAGTAGTAAAGAGGATATTTATAGTTATAAATACATACATTAAAAAACAAGAAAAAGTTCATCATCAACAACCTAACTTTACAACTAAAGAACCAAACTAAACTCAAAGCTAGCAGAAAGAAAGGATTAGAGAAGAGATACGTAAAATAGAGCATGAAAGACAACAGAAAAATCAATGAAACCAAAGGCTGATTCTTTTAAAAGTTCAAAAAGTAGACAAATTTTTAGATTAATTGACTAAGAAAAAAAGAGAATTCAAATTATTAGAATCAAATATCAGTAGGGATATTACTACCATTCTACAAAAACAGGAATTATAAGACAGAAAAACTTCATGAAGTTTTATGAAAAAATTTCATGAAATTTTATGAAAAAATTGCATAGCCTTGATAAATAAATTCCTAGAAACACAAAACTTTCCAAGATTAAACCACAAATAAATAGAGAATCTGAATAGAATAATGAGGAGTAAGGAGACTGAATCAGTATTCAAAAGATCTCAACAGAGAAGTCCTGGACTTGATAGTGTCATCGATGAATTATACCAAACATTTTAAAGAACTTAACAAAATATCATCAACCTCAGATATGCAGATGATACCACTCTAATGGCAGAAAGCAAAGAGGAACTAAAGAGCCTCTTGATGAGGGTGAAAAGACGAGAGTGAAAAAGCTGGCTTAAAACTCAACATTCAAAAAACTAAGATCATGGCATCCAGTCTTATCACTTCATGGTAGATAGAAGGGGGAAAAGTGGACACAATGACAGATTTCATTTTCTTAGGCTCCAAAATCACTGTGGACAGTGATTGCAGAAGATATTTGCTCTTTGGAAGGAAACGTATGACAAAGTTAGCATATTAAAAAGCAAAGACATCAGTCTTCTGACAAAGGTCCATATAGTCAAAGCTATGGTTTTTCTAGTAGTCATGTACATATGTGAGACTTGGACCATAAGGCTGAGCGCCAGAGACTGATGCTTTCAAAATATGGTGCTAGAGAGACTCCTGAGACTCCCTTGGACAGTAAGGAGATCTAACCAGTCAATCCCAAAGGAAATCAACCCTGAATATTCATCGGAAGGACTGATGCTGAAGCTCCAATACTTTCGACGACCTGATGCAAAGAACTGACTCACTGGAAAAGACCCTGGTCCTGGGAAAGATTGAGAGTGGGGGGAAGAAGACGGTGACACAAGATGAGATGGTTAGGTGGCATCACCGACTCAATGGACATAATTTGAGCAAACTCTGGAAGATAGTGAAAGACAGGGAAGCCTTGAGTGCTGCAGTCCTGGGGTCACAAAGAGTTGGACTTGACTTATTGACGGAACAACAACCACAACCACCAATACTTCTCAGACTTCTCCAAAAAAACTGATAAGGGTAAAATACTTTCTAACTAATTTTTAGGTAAGTATAAAGAGGCTGACTTTCAGTCAGTCAGTTCAGTCACTCAGTCACGTCCGACTCTTTGCAACCCATGAATCACAGCAGGCCAGGCCTCCCTGTCCATCACCAACTCCTGGAGTTCACTCAAACTCATGTCCATTGAGTCGGTGATGCCATCCAGCCATCTCATCCTCTGTTGTCCCCTTCTCCTGCCCCCAATCCCTCCCAGCATCAGAGTCTTTTCCAATGAGTCAACTCTTCACATGAGGTGGCCAAAGTGTTGTAGTTTCAGCTTTAGCATCAGTCCTTCCAAAGAAATCCCAGGGCTGACCTCCTTTAGAATGGACTAGTTGGATCTCCTTGCAGTCCAAGGGACTCTCAAGAGTCCTCTCCAACACCACAGTTCAAAAGCATCAATTCTTCGGCACTCAGCTTTCTTCACAGTCCAACTCTCACATCCATACATGACCACTGGAAAAACCACAGCCTTGACTAGATGGACTTTTGTTGGCAAAGTAATGTCTCTGCTTTTTAATATGCCATCTAGGTTGGTCATAACTTTCCTTCCAAGGAGTAAGCGTCTTTTAATTTCATGGCTGCAGTCACCATCTGCAGTGACTTTAGAGCCCCCCAAAATAAAGTCTGACACTGTTTCCACTGTTTCCCCATCTATTTCCCATGAAGTGATGGGACCAGATGCCATGATCTTTGGTTTCTGAATGTTGAGCTTAAGCCAACTTTTTCACTCTCCTCTTTCACTTTCATCAAGAGGCTCTTTAGTTCCTCTTCACTTTCTGCCATAAGGGTGGTGTCATCTGCATATCTGAGGTTATTGATATTTCTCCCAGAAATCTTGATTCCAGCTTGTGCTTCTTCCAGCCCAGTGTTTCTCATGATGTACTCTGCATAAAAGTTAAATAAGCAGGGTGACAATATACAGCCTTGACGTACTGCTTTTCCTATTTGGAACCAGTCTGTTGTTACATGTCCAGTTCTAAGTCTTGCTTCCTGACCTGCATATAGGTTTCTCAAGAGGCAGGTCAGGTGGTCTGGTATTCCCATCTCTTTCAGAATTTTCCACAGTTTATTGTGATCCACACAGTCAAAGGCTTTGGCATAGTCAATAAAGCAGAAATAGATATTTTTCTGGAACTCTCTTGCTTTTTCAATGATCCAGCAGATGTTGGCAATTTGATCTCTGTTTCCTCTGCCTTTTCTAAAATCAGCTTGAACATCTGGAAGTTCACAGTTCACGTATTGCTGAAGCCTGGCTTGGAGAATTTTGAGCATTACTTTACTAGCATGTGAGATGAGTGCAATTGTGCGGTAGTTTGAGCATTCTTTGGCATTGCCTTTCTTTGGGATTGGAATGAAAACTGACCTTTTCCAATCCTGTGGCCACTGCTGAGTTTTCCAAATTTGCTGGCATATTGAGTGAGGCTATCTTTACTCTGATACTAAAGCCCTAAGAAAACTAAAAACCATGATACCTTTTGAATACTGATAGAAGAAAAATCCTCAACAAAATACCAAATTTAGCAGCATATCAAAAATATACACACAGAGATCAGGAATACAAAAATGGCTCAAAATATGAAAATCAATAAAATGTAGAACACTATACTAATGGAATGAAAAAAAATCCATTTAATCATCTGAACTGACCCAGAAAAAAAATTTGACAATATTTAACACCTTCTCATGATAAAAACTCAACAAAGATCAAAGAAAATTACTGCAACAAAATAAAAGACATATTATAAAAAGAACAGCAGACATCATACTCAATGCTCAAAGACTGAAAGCTTTTCCTCTAAGATCAAGAACAAAGCAAGGATACCTACTTTCATCACTTCTATTCAACACAGTACTGGAAGTTCTAGCTAGATCAATTAGGCAAGAAAAAGAAATTAAAGCATCCAAATAAAGGAAGAAGTAAAATTATCCTTGCTTGCAGATGATATAAACTTACAGGCAAAAAATCCTAAATACCGCCCCCTGCCAAATTGTAGAACTAAGAAGTTAATTCAGCAAAGGGCCAGGATACCTCTTTGACCACTAGTTACATTTCCAAACACCAACAATAAACAACCCAAAAAAGAAATTAAGAAAACAATTCCACTTACAATATCATCAAAAAACAAAACAAAAAAAGCCTTAGTAATTAACCAAGAAGGTTAAGGACATAAAATGAAAACACAAATGGTTATATCACTCCTGATAAAAATTAACAGAAGACATCAGTAAAAGGAACCTCAACTCACATTCATGAACTGGAAGACAATGCAATCCTTATCAAAATCCCAATGACATTTTTTGGGGGCACAAATAGAAAACCCCATCTTAAAACTCATAGAATCTTAGGAAACCCTGGATAGCCATACAATCTTGAAAAAGAATAACAAACACGGAGGAAAAAAGTGGAAAGGACAAAGTGGAAATCACATTTTCTGATTTCAAAACTTCCTATAAAGCTACAGGAATCAAAACAATGTGGTCCTAGCATACAGATAAAATACAAAGGGAGCAGGAGAAAGCCTAGAAATATACACTCATATACATGATCAAATCATTCTGACAAAGTGTCAAGGTCATTCAATGAGAAAAGAACAATCTTTTCAACTAATGGAGCTAGGAAAACTGGATATCAATATGCAAAATAATTAAGTTGGCCCCTTATCTAGTACCATATACAAAAAGTAACTTAAAATGGATCAAAGACATAGATTTAAGAGCTGTTTAAGTATAAAACTCTCAGAAAAAACACAGGAGGGCAGAAGCTCTATGACAATGGATGGGACAATGATTTCTTCAGTACAGAACCAAGGGCACTGGCAACAACAGGAAAAGTTAGACTTGATGAAAATTTAAAATTTTTGTGCATCAAAAGACAACAGCAACAGAGTAAAAGGCAACACACAGAATGGGAGAAACACTTGCAAATCATGTATGTGATAAAGGATAAATATCTAGAACAGATCAGATCAGATCAGTCACTCAGTTGTGTCCAACTCTGCGACCCCATGAATTGCAGCACACCAGGCCTCCCTGTCCATCATCAACTCTCGGAGTTCACTGAGATTCACGTCCATTGAGTCAGTGATGCCATCCAGCCATCTCATCCTCTGTCGTCCCCTTCTCCTCCTGCCCCCAATCCCTCCCAGCATCAGTCTTTTCCAATGAGTCAACTCTTCACATGAGGTGGCCAAAGTACTGGACTTTCAGCTTCAGCATCATTCCTTCCAAAGAAATCCCAGGGCTGATCTCCTTCAGAATGGACTGGTTGGATCTCCTTGCAGTCCAAGGGACTCTCAAGAGTCTTCTCCAACACCACAGTTCAAAAGCATCAATTCTGCGGCGCTCAGCTTTCTTCACAGTCCAACTCTCACATCCATACATGACCACAGGAAAAACCATAGCCTTGACTAGACGAACCTTTGTTGGCAAAGTAATGTCTCTGCTTTTGAATATAGAGAACTCTTAAAACTCAACAAAACCAACCTATTTTAAAAAGAATACATTTGAATCAGTTCTAATGAGGTGGATGAAACTGGAACCTATTATACAGAGTGAAGTAAGCCAGAAAGAAAAACACCAATACAGTATACTAACACATATATATGGAATTTAGAAAGATGGTAACAAAAACCCTGTATACGAGACAGCAAAAGAGACACTGATGTATAGAACAGTCTTTTGGACTCTGTGGGAGAGGGAGAGGGTGGGATGATTTGGGAGAATGGCATTGAAATATGTATAATATCATATATGAAACGAGTTGCCAGTCCAGGTTTGATGCACAATACTGGATGCTTGGGGCTGGTGCATGGGGACAACCCAGAGGGATGGTATGGGGAGGGAGGAGGGAGGAGGGTTCAGGATGGGGAACACATGTACACCTGTGGCAGATTAATTTTGATATATGGCAAAACCAATACAATATTGTAAAGTTAAAAAATAAAATTAAATTAAAAAAAAAAAAAAACTGGGCAAAGAGCTGACTAAGACATTTATCCAAAGAAGATACAGAAATGGCCAATAAGTACATGAAAAGACACTCAATATCTCTTAGGGAAATGCAAGTCAAAACTGTTATAAGATCATTTCACTCACACTCATTAACAGAAAGTAAGTGTTTAGGAGGATGTGGAGAAACTGAAACTCTTGTACACTGTTGTAGGAATGTAAAATGGTACAGGAGCTCTGGAAAGCAGTATAGCAGTTTCTCAAAAAATTAAAGATAAAATTACCAATTAATTATTGGTAATTTAGTTACCAATTAAAAGTGGGAACTCATAGAGCTATATATGCACATCCATGTTCACTTGCAGCATTATTCCCATGAGCTAAAATGTGAAAGCAATTTAAGTCCATCAGTGGAGGAAGGGATAAACAAAATGTGGTTATATACATGTAATGGCATATTTTCAATCTTAAAAAGGAAGGAAATTCTGACATATGCTACAACTTGTATGAACCTTGAGCATATTATGCTCAGTGAAATAAGCCAGTCAAAGAAGACAAATGCGGCATGATTCCACTTACGTAAGGTACTTAGCATAGTCAAACTATAGAGTTAGAAACTAGAATGGTGGCTGCTAGACACTGGTGAAGAGGAGAAGGGGAGTTACTGTTTAATGGGTATAGTGTTTCAGTTTTACAAGATTTGAAAAGAGTTCTGGAGATGAATGGTAGTAAAGGTCACCAACAACTTGATGAATGTATTTTATACCATTGAACTGCACCTTTAAAAATGGTTAAGATAGTAAATTTTGTGTATCTTATCACAACTTTAAAAAATAATAAAGATGCTAAGAATGCCAGGATAGGCCTACAATACCATGGCAGCCTGAGTCTGACTGATGAACAAACCCCTGTAGCTGTTTATCCATTTATATCTCTCAGATTGTTAACTCTGAGAAAAACCATGTCTTGTACAATGCTATTTAAGACCCCTTACTATTTGGTTCAAATACATTTTTAATATTCCATGTTAACTGTTTTTAACTTCCTTTACTTTGTATTAAAATAAAGTTCTACATAATAAAAAAAAAAAATTAAGCCAATCAGAAAAAAGCAAACTAGTCTAGCTTTTTGTTCTAGGTAGGACATACCACAAAAAGGTTCTACTCTACCCTCATCAAAAAGTTGACTATATCTAATTGTTGTTATTCACACCCAAAACAACAAAATAAGGAAATAAATGTTCACAAAAATCTTTGCTTTCAAGAAGGTCAAGACTAATAAAATGTGTGTGTTGCTGGCTATCAATGTTACCTTCACAGCCAGAGCCAGGGAACTACATGCTAACAGGAACATCACTTAAAAAAAAAGAAAAAAAATACTGTTCCATTGCCTCTGCTATCTACCAACTCCAAAATTCTGGTTTGCTTCATTATATCCATCTGCTAAGTTAGTTTGGCTTCTCATATTCAACATTTTTTTTTAAGCACAAAAAGAGGATAAGAGTAGGTATATATAGCTGAGAGTATTAATCAGTGATTCTAGCAGATCATACTTGAATTAGCATCTTTCATATTTGAATTATCATTTCTGTCTTCTGTCTACTGGAACTCTATTTTCAATACGGGTATCTGTTCTTCCAAACAGATGGCTTAAAACACACACGCACATATATACCAATATTCACATATTTTAAAATAGCCCTTGGATTTAAAAAAAAAAGTACAAAGACATAGTATATTAATTTGCTAGAGTCCCTGACAGTGACAAAATATGAGGTAGAGAATGTTAAAAAATTGTGTTTGTGTTGAAATAAAATTGCTTTCCTGATAAGCTAAGACAATCCTTTTTATCCAAAAGCATCAGACTCTTGCGACCCCATGGACTGTAGCCCGCCAGGCTCCTCAGTCCATGGGATGTCCCAGACAGGAGCGCTGGAGTGGGTTGCCGTTTCCTTCTCCAGGGGATCTTCCCGACCCAGGGATAGAACTGGCATCCTCCTGCATTAGAAGGTGGATTGTTTGCCACTGAGACATCAGGAAAGCCCAGGGTATATAGAAATAAAATATTATTATAGAAAAAAAAATATATAAATCACAATGTTAAGAAGCCATTTGGAGACTGATACTTATGTATTTTCTTTTACCTAGGACACTTGCTATATAAGAATATTTTATTGGTTTCCTCCAAACTATAGTCCAAGTATTAGTAATACATTAACCAGCACACTGTAAGACCAAACAGTATTTCTCAATATTTCTGTTGAGAAATATTGTTACAATGTATATATATATTACTTGGTATATGTTATGTTAGTTTGTTACTTATGTTACAATGTATATATAGTCATCTACCACAACCAGAGAGCCTGGTGAGGATGGTGGTTGTTTTGCATTAATCATCTCTATTTCATTTTTCAACACCAGAATACTTCCTGACTATTGCATATAAATAGAAATACTGTCTTTATAGAGTATATGTAGCTCAACATACAAAGAGAGAGATACCAATTACTTGTCACACATGGATGTGGGTGTGTTTACACAATTATACAACATAATGTAAATGTATATTGAAAGCGGCTTAACTGTTACTAACCTAGACTGCTGCTGCTTGCCCAGCAGTGTTGGTCCACTCTTGCCATAAGGGAGCATCTTCTGTTTGCTCAGTAACTTTTGTAGGCAGAAGGCTAAATAAAAGAGTCTTCTTCAACAAATCTGACCAATCAATCAAAAAGACCTAAAATATTGACATCTGGGGTAATCTATTCTGAGATCTACTCAGGTGATTCTACAATGAGGTTCACAATTGACAAGCCCCCAGTCATGTACTTAGAGCCTTCAAGTAGTTTATAATAGCTGACTTTTAATCATGAGCAAATAACCACAGACGGTAAGAAAAAGCAACTCAAGGAAACAAACTATTCAGATGGGAAAAAAGATATATATTATTAGTATCTCTGGGGACAAAAGAAGATATATCAATGAAGTAAACTCTTAGAAATTAACATGACTGTATTAAAAAAAAAAAAAAAAAAAAAACTCAAAAGGAAGGTTACCAGAAAACATTGATGAAATCTACCAGAAAGTAAAGCTAATAGGAAACCCCATGTAGATGATTAAGAGTAGATTTAGACAACTGATGGAAAATTGTGGATTGAATGAGTTTTAAATACACAGAAAACTAAGAAAATGAAATAGACCATTGTTAATTAACTCTGCTGCTGCTGCTAAGTTGCTTCAGTCATGTCCGACTCTGTGCGACCCCATAGACGGCAGCCCACTAGGCTCCCTCATCCCTGGGATTCTCCAGGCAAGAGTACTGGAGTGGGGTGCCATTTCCTTCTCCAATGCATGAAAGTGAAAAGTGAAAGTGAAGTTGCTCAGTCGTGTCCAACTCTTAGCGACCCCATGGACTGCAGCCTACCAGGCTCTTCCGGCCATGGGATTTTCCAAGCAAGAGTACTGGAGTGGGGTGCTATCGCCTTCTCCGATTGTTAACTCTAGGTGGTAACAAAAACTGGGGCAACAAAGGAAAACTAATATTGAATACTAATTAACTACATGGTTTATCTCTGCGTGAAAGTGAAGTCGCTCAGTCGTGCTGGACTCTTTGCAACCCTGTGGACTGTAGCCCACCAGGCTCCTCCACCCATGGGATTCTCCAGGCAAGAATACTGGAGTGGGTTGCCATTTCCTTCTCCAGGGGATCTTCCCGACCCAGGGATCGAACCCAGGTCTCCCACATTGCAGGCAGACGCTTTAACCTCTGAGCCACCAAGAAAGCTTATCTCTGCATAGTATACGTATATGCTCACCATAATAATGTAAACAGAATATTGATAATCAAAATTACAAGATAACCATCTGAGAAGAAAAAGAACACAGGAAGTATTTATATGTGTTTGGAGTGGGGGAAAGGCAGAAGAAATAACAAAATGAAATAGCAAATTCCTCATTATCTACAGTGGGAAGTTAACAGATAATGGCCAAACCAAACCAAAAAACAAAAGGTAGTATAATTACAAGAGCATGTAATAATACAAATTACATTGTAACACCAAAAGGATCAGCTAGCAATTAAAAATGGTTGGCCCTGGAGAGGGAGAAAAAGGTGGGAAGGATGCTAGGTCATGCT
Source organism: Bos javanicus (assembly GCF_032452875.1). Lineage (NCBI taxonomy): Eukaryota > Metazoa > Chordata > Mammalia > Artiodactyla > Bovidae > Bos > Bos javanicus. The sequence goes on from NC_083878.1 coordinate 40,705,018, forward strand.
GTTTTGTCTGAAAAGAAAACAAACAACAGCAACAAAAAAAAAACCTTGTAAATCTAACTCTTTAAACTGTGTTCATATACTACTTTTATTAGAGTATACACTTTTAAAAAAATCAATAGCTTTCCCTATTATAAACTAGAAAACATGATTTTAAAAAAAGACCAAATAGGCAATAGCAACAAAAACTATACTATAAGTAGGAATAAACTCAACAAAAATGTACAAGATGTGGATTAAGAAACTATAGCTACTTAACTGGGGGACCTAAATAAATGTAGAGATAATCAGTTCCTAGACTGTGAATATATTAGTTCTTAATTGTATGGATAAATGTAAACCCGATTATAACTAAAAACTAAATTATCCTAAAGATTATCTGGAATAATAAATGCACAGCATTATCAATAATATTTCCAAAAAATGAAATATTTTGTTAAGTGATAAGCACAGGTTCAGATTAACCAGTGACATCCCAACTCTATAAATGAAGGCATTAAAGGTGATTTCACATTTTTAAAATTTTGCTTGCTTTTATTTTCTCTTTTTTTTAGAATCAATGTAGGGGTACTTTTAAAATACATGTTATTTTTGAAAAAGAAAGAGAAGCAGTTAGCAAGTTACTGAGTGCAATAGGATACCATATCACACAGGTCAATCACATCACATAGTCTCAATAATGAACTAAGTTTCTTTGTTATGATTCCGTTGATGTCTTTTTATCCATACCACTGTAGCAACAATAAGATGGCCAAGAAACCAAAAGTATATTTAATTAACCAATTAAAGACTGAACAAAAATCCAGTTCTATGAGTTCTCCAACAAGGACAGCAGAGAAAAAATGGAAAGAAAGATAATCCAGTAGATCAAAAAAGCAGAGTATCTTTAGGATCCATACAGTATGATACTGAGTGTTTTCTCCATCTATCATTCCATTTGTTTTAAACCAGCTGAGCGCTGAAGAATTGATGCTTTTGAACTGTGGTGATGGAGAAGACTCTTGAGAGTCCCTTGGACTGCAAGGAGATCCAACCAGTCCATTCTGAATGAGATCAGCCCTGGGATTTCTTTGGAAGGAATGATGCTAAAGCTGAAACTACAACACTTTGGCCACCTCATGCAAAGAGTTGACTCATTGGAAAAGACTCTGATGCTGGGAGGGATTGGGGGCAGGAGGAGAAGGGGACGACAGAGGATGACATGGCTGCATGGCATCACTGACTGGATGGACATGAGTTTGGGTGAACTCCGGGAGTTGGTGATGGACAGGGAGGCCATCACCTGTGCTGTGATTCATGGGGTCGCAAAGAGTCGGACACAACTGAGCGACTGATCTGATCTGAAATTTATTTTCTTAACATCTCTTACAAAAAGTTCACTATTTCCATATACATATGAACTGAGGCAAAGAACAGCCTTGTGATTTGTTTGAGATTATACAATTAAGTCAATGGCTGAACTGTAAACAGAACCAAGGATACCCAACTGCTAGTTTGTTGCTCTAACTAATGGATCATGCTCACTGCTATGTAATAGGACTGTTTTCCTTTAATTACAATTTCTTCATTCACCATTAGATTATCAGCCACAGGCTTTATCATTAGTTTTGCTCTTCTTATATTTATGGCATTACTCCCAAGAATATGATATTTACATGATAAAAAAATATAGTGACCACTGTTTACTATATCATATCCAACCTCTGAAAATTCCAGTCAGCATGACAAGGCTAGTGCACTGAAGCCTACACTTAATGGCATATTTACAGATAAAGGTACAACTTTAGCATCTATTTTGGGTTGATCAGCGACCTGGAGAAAAGTAATTATGTTTTTACAGAATCACTAATGTCAATGCATGTAAAATCTTACATTAGAGCATCCTATGGTCTTATCAGTCAACATTATTCATATATATGATCTAGATATACAAGTCCAAAGGGCAGCAGATTAGATACATTTTAGAGAGTTTGTGATGTTGGGAAGTAGAATAAGATAAAAATCGTGACATGCTCTTACATTCCTACGCTGAAATCTGTAAAAGAAAACTGGGTAAACAAAGTAAATATGTGAGAAGAGGTGTGCAGTCACTTGTCTTTGAGAAGCACTGTGTCTCTTTGGCACACAGCGCGGCAGCAGTAGAAGCAGCAGCCTTGCCCTTGGTGCTCATTTCTTCCCACTCTAAATGCCTCCTCGGAGCCAGAATACACTGGCTGTTGCTGATCATGCTGTGAGACACCTGCACTGGCTACTAGGCTTGTCATGACGCACAAAACCCCACCATCTTCAGCTTGACATTGTGCAAGTTATAATTATTCATCCAAATGGATATGTCAGAGCAGCAGCAGCAGACCTCTCATCAGAGCAAAAGAAAAATACATCAAAACATTATCAACCCAGCAGGAAGACAGGGACCATAAGGAAAATTACCCATTTTTAATATGGATGCCACAAAGTCATGCCTATTATTTTACAGAAGAAAGGAAAATAAAGAGCTTCCAAGTTTAAAGTCCAGAAACACTGAATCCAAATAGGAAATGTACAAAAAGGAGACAGGGGATTTTTTAAAATCAATTATCTGGCACCTGTTTACAATCTTTTAAATGTAAGTTTGCCGTTAGACTACAATACTACAATTCTTTAAGAACCACAACTGTTTAAAAATTGTTTTAAAAAAGGGAAAAGATAGTAATTCTCACAAGCAGAATTGTTTCCAATAGGTCAATGAAAAAAGATCACACACAGCGAAGAAGTTTGATGTTGCTTCACACTTTCAAACATAAACTAACACTGCCAACACTTTCATCATGTCTAAAACACTCAAGAGTTCATCTGGAAATAGCAGCAAAATGCTTAACAATGTACAGCTAAACTCTAACAATGGACAATTTTAGTAGTACATGGAAAAGAAAAATAAAATCAGACCTCCACAAATGAAGATACATCCAAATTTTATAAGCATATGTAAAAAAGGCAAGTGTAAATATAATTCCTATCTCATATTTAAATGTGAAGAAAGTATAACTTTTACAATAAACTTTCAATGAATATCTTTTTAAAACAAGATACAAAAAATTTTCTCATTCAAGACACATAAAGCAGAAATCACAACGAAGAGACTGATAAATGTGACCACACTGAATATTAAACTTCTGATTGACAAAATATATCAAAGTTAAAAAGCATGCCACAGGGATAAGACACTTATATCCCATATAACCAATACATAATTAGTATCCAAAGTACGTAAGGATTGCTTATAATAAAAGACAAAAATTTAAGTAGGCAAAGATTATAAACACAACAATAAAGAGTATCAGTTCTTGATAGCAATTAGGATCAGAGTAAAATCAGAATGACTTAGAAAGGGTGTGGGAAAGTAGAAATTACTATGCATTGCTGGGTAGGAGTATAAAGCTATACAACAAACTTGGGAAAATAACTTGGCAATGTTTAGTAATCTCAAAGAGGTACACTCCTTACAATCCAGCATTTCCACTTCAAAGCATAAACCATTCTAAAAGTGTCACATGTATAAAAGGAAACATAGAAAGATGTTTACAGCAGCACTGTTTAGTAAGAAATTGTGCAAGAAATTATGATCAACCACATCATTAGGACACTGAATAAACTAACTGGTGGATTCATATAATGAAATGATATAAAGCACTTAAAATGTACTATACAGGCACAGATCATGGGTGAATCTCAGAAACAACATTGTTTAAAAAAGACTGAAAATACTATAGAATATGGCATAAACAAATGTAGCAAAAGAGTATGCATGGATATCATACACATCAATTCCAGGCAAAAGATTTTCCTCTAGAAAGGGACAGAAGGAAAGAAAGGAAAGGAGAGTAGAAGAGGAACAAAATTTTAAGTCCCAGAACATTTTATTCCTAAAAGAGAGACAAAAATATATCTGAAACAAATGTGATAAATATTAAACATGTCAAATGGGAGTTGTGGTTAAAATGATATCTAAATTTTTATCTGTACTATACTAAGAATTTTAATATGTTCTTTTAATTAGAAAAAAAAGATGCAATTCCAGTTACTACTAATTAATTCTGTATTCTTAGAACTAATACAAAATAGAAAACCTGACGTATGACACAATTAAATCTAAATCTGGATTTGAATTAATATTATAAACACTTATTCCATGCTTGTATGTGCAAGGTACTTAGCTGGTGTTAAGGAGGGACACAAAATTTAGAAGAAATTGCTCTTAAGATTTTGTAGTGTTAGAGTCACAAACTAATTTTGTTAAATGGCAGGATAAGGTAACTGCTAACAGTCCTTTTGTGGAGATGTGAACTTCTTTGCAGATTAAAGTCTGGGGAAAACTTGCATGATTAAACATGTTAAAAAAGAAAACTAGGAAATTAATCAAAAACATTCTTCAACCTTGGGATTTTGATAAATATTAAATTATAATCTAGAGATAACATATGGAAAGAGTAATACAATCTAGGTACAATGTTATCTCATGATCTCACATAATATATAAAATTTATAGAGGAAAACTGAAAATGTATAGTCATATTTTTCAAAAACTATTCAATTTATGTACAATTCCAATTCTTAAAAAAAAAAAACACAGTATTTCTTATGTATTTATAACATATATCACAATACCAAAAGCAAATCATAGTGTTTTTCATCACCTATATTTTGCTGTGTTTTCTTGATTTCTATTGGAAGGAGGGAGACTGTTTTGTTTTTAAAGAAGAAAATGACAAAAATATATTTTAAATGTAGATGGTATAATTTAATATTTGAAACCTCATAAAACAATGTAAATGCTGTTAGGCTTTTTTTTTTTTTTTTTTAAACTAACAAGACAATTACTTTACTCTATATATTAGAATTTAAATGTGAGCATAAATTTTCACTTGAACCTACCAAAATTTCATAACAAAAATAAGGGTAGCCTCTACTCAGAGAGTATTTGTTAAATGTCACTAGGAATTTTTTTCACTTTGCATAAGAATAGAAAGATTCTCTTCATTTTGGTATCGATTTACTTGGTGAGACATTAGATTACCTGTCATTAGATTTCTCTTTGAACCTAACCACCATCCTGCCAGATGTTTAAAAGTCACACATGTCAATGTTGATGACAGAACTATTGATAATCATACCACGTTTTATCTACATAATGGTACAATTTACAGTGCACTCTTAAATACATTAACTTGTTAGATATCACCAATGTATTGAGAAATTAAACTGACAGGAGCAGGAGAAAGAATCAAAGTAAGAATATTCCAAAGCATATGCAAAAAGAATATAGTATAAGTTCAAGGACAAACAAAGGACAAATACTTTAAAACAATAAAAACTGAATAGAAATGGCAGGATTTATATTTTCAGTCTTAACTCATTCTCCTCTGAAAAAGATTCTCTGATATTATGTCTGAAAAATTTCACCCAATTTTTAACCTACTGCTCACTGCTTTATAAAAGAGCTCCTTTGGATTTAAAATTAAAGGACAATTTCTGTCAACAGAGCTTTTTCATGTTTATTTAAAATGAAGCATAAAGATCTAAAGGCTGAATGGGGTATCTGTGTGGGTGTGTTTGGAGGATGAGGAAGGAGGCGGGGAGAGTCAGAGGGCAGGGAGAATGGACATCAACTGCTAGGAAATATGAAAGCAGCACTCTCAAAATCCTGTTTATTCATAAATGTTTAAAGAAAACTGAAAAAACCACTTTATAATGGCCACTTAAAATGCTTTTTAGCTACTTAAAATAAATTTAAGAATTTACCTGTGGTGTCCAGGAAACAGAAAATGGAACAGGAAAATCCACAACACAATCTGGTGATTCAGCAGGGTACTAAAAAAGCATAAAATTAGGGTCCTTTTTGTTTCACTGTGACAATTTCACATAAATATTTTAGGAAAACTGTATATACTAGGAAAAGTATTTCTATAAATGCAAATGTATCATATATATTTTGGATCTACTATTATAAAGGTGTTAAGAGCCGATAAACAGTCAACAAGCTCAAGAGGTACAAAGTGTAGTGATGTGGGGATGCCAAACCAATCAGTTTTGAACACAGAGTAATGAATTAAGTCAGTTTCTGGGCAGCTGCTAATGTGATTTGAGGGGCAAACCACACTGAATCTCAGTTTCTTTATCTTTAAAATGAAAAATCAAAATGGTTGATATTTCATTTCTTTTCAGTCTAAAATTTAACCTCAAACAGCCTCAGTCACTATTTAAAGAGGCAATACTTGTTAAAAGAATCAAGAAATGCACAAAATGAACACATATAGTTATCAATTAAAGTATTTTCCACAACAAATGTTGCATTTAATTTTAGCAAGAAGACAAATAAAAAGAAGGAAAAAAAATATTAGTTTTAAGAAAAATCTTTTCATGGTTGATAAACAGAAAACTAATCCCCCAATAGTTTTATACAAGAAGTGACAGCCAAAGGACTAACCACAATTCTAAATTAACAAAGACAAAAGATAGCTTCCTTAAACTCAATTTTGTTATTAGAGAATTCTAGTATATGATTTCTCTAAGATTCAGTTTGGATTCTTAAAAGTCATATTTAATTTTTAAAATGCTCACTTCTTTTCTTTAAAAAGCTAAATTTACTACAAAGAAAACTCATTTTAGGAAAACTCTTTTCTCTCATTTGACAAAATAACCTAAGTTTTAGACTTTCACTTTTTTCAACCTTTTATTTTTAACTACTTCTCTGCATAGCAAAAGGGCACAAAAAATGATCACAACAGTATTTGTTACAAACATCAACCCATTTGAAATCAATGCTTCAAAAAGAATTAACATTTAATTTTGACAGGCTGGCTAAAAATAAACCTGTCATTGTATGCTCTGACTAATGGAATCTGGCTATGCAGAACTGATATCACAAAGGTAAATACAAGGAAACCATATAAACATATAACTATGCTCTAACTTGTGGGGGAAGAAAGGAAGATCTGGCTGAGATTACAGAAGAAGCCCTACTTCAGACAATTCAAACTATTAGATGATGTTCTTCCGATTATAACTGCTGCAATCACTAGAAAAACAATTTGCATGCAATTTTTACAAGTCATGCGATTATCTCAAAGTAAATGCAGGCAGAGATCTTAGCTTTCTTTGGTTTATGGTTCTGCTAATTAACTCCTGACCTTGGACAAGTCATTTAACTTCTCTGGCTGTTTTATATGTAAAAATAATAGAACACAACCAAAAGCATTGTAAAATCTCTTTTCCCTCTAAAATGTTAATTTTCTGCCAAAAAAAAAAAAAATACAAACTTAAAACCTCCTTGGGTCAAAAATGGAACATTTAATTTACCTTGAGTTGCTGCTATTTGTCTATTTGGCTGACAATGAACAATATCAACTCTTTAATTTAAACAATCATCAATCAAGGTTAAGAACTTAATGTTTACTGTATACAGAATAGATAAACCCAGTAAAAAGTACCTGTAACTTTGGAAATCATTAAGCATATATGGCACATTATATTAAAAGAGAATTATGATCCTACATTCAAATAGGGCTCAGGGTACTAAATGGCACATATGTACTAATAAAGAGAGCCACAAGGAATTAAACAAAAAAGAGATCCACAAGGAGTTAAATAAAAAGCAGGTTAAAATAAATATGATTCCACATATATGAGATAACATTCAGATATATATTTAGGTACATTTATGCAAACATACAAATATGTATACAATAAATTAGACTGATCTATAAATAGTTGGCTTTACCAAGTCAATGTATAAATATTGTATTATATTCAAATTCAAGATCAATTCTGTTTATATAATAAATACTACATAACTGTATCAAACCTAAAAGGCACAAATTTATATAATTCTGGATGATTTAACATGACTCATGCAGTAGCATCCCTAGATACTCATTTTTGGAGTTGTCTATATTGTTATCAGTCGCTCAGTCATGTCTGACTCTTTGCAACCCCATGGACTACAACATACCAGGATTCCCTCTCCTTCACCGTCTCCCAGAGCTTACTCAAACTCATGTCCACTGAGTAACACTAACCATAATATATATAGCCAAGTATGATACTGAAAAATGACTATCAAATTCAGTATTTTTCAAGCCACTAGAGATTGTCAAAGTTTTACTTTAGAAATCTAGTTAACAATAATAACTAAAGCTCCACACAAAGAAACTGAAAAATAGGTACAGTAATTAATATAGTTTTTCAAGTCTCACGTGAAACAATTCAATCAAATTAATAATTATAAGAGAATATAATTATATAATATTGAGTATATACTTTCATAACAAACAATATTTATTAGACTCTATAGCATACGTTCCTAAGGAAAAATTTAACCCAACTCAATTCATGACTGGACTCCCTGGCAGAATAATACATAAAATTGCAGCAGACTATTTATAAAAATAGTCATCAGAGTGCCCAGTCTCAGAAACATCTATGATTTGTTTTTCAAGCAGTTCTGATCTTGACCAAAGCTAAGGAAGCTCTGGGCTACCTCTTTTATAAAGAAAAGACTATGGTTTAGGATGAACTGTAAATACTGCATTAAAAATACACATAAAAATGCCAAATTCAACTGATTTCCTTATGGTATTTATTTTTGATTATATGTTCACTTTTCATAGAGGAAGTCTGGACAGAATTTATATTATTTTCTTTGTGGGTTTTTGGAGACAGTGAGGCAGAGGGCCAGAACTGGTAGAGTTGTATTCAAGAATAAAAACAAACATATTACTAGATATCAAAAAGTACCAGATAAAAGAAACAGGTTTGTGTATTTACAAAAATAACCATGTTGCAAGGTTTGTCAAAAAAATAAGCCTGACCCTATAAAATTCAGTTTGGATTAAGATTTTGCATTGTATTAAGGACCCTTTAACATGTAAGTTTTAGCTTTCACTGTTTTTAACTGACAATCCCAAATATTCTTAAGAAATAAAATGACCACACCTGAAAGACAACTTTGGTCTCTATGAAAGTTGAACTAAATGGACAAATGAAGACTAATAAGTCATACCAATATAAGATTCATTTAGTTTCTGACTTTTTAAAAAAATGCAGATTATTTTTCTTCCTAATTTCTTAAAAACTCAAAGCTTTCTCTTCTTTCTTGCCAGAGCATCCATAATAGTGCTTTATAGCTATTGGTGCTGCAGAAATTCACACCTGAAAATATTCTCCAGAGGAATATTAAAAGGGTCACCTTTATCTACTTTGAAAAATTTTAAGAAAAAGCAGAGAGGATGGACCATTCTAGTGGCTACACATCCTCCCTCTGAATACTATCAAAAATATCATTAATTAGAATTAATAATAAAATCTTATAGATGTAAGATTTACATCATTCTCAGTAGAAAAGATGGCAAGAAATGAGGCTATCAGAAAAAACAGAATCAGGATAGGATGTATTTTAAATTCTTCATTTTGGTCTTCATAGCAGCAACTTTTTTCAATGTACAAAATACTAGAATATTAAAAAAAAAAAAAAAAACAAATAAAACTCTGAAGAAACTGACAGAACCTTGCCACTGGCAGTATGTGACCTTTGGAAGGATAAAGGCAGGTTTCTCCTTGATTTAAAAAAAAAATTTTTTTTAATTAAAAAGGAAATGTTTCCACTTTCATTTAATAAAAATATTCATGGAACTTATTTTACAATTAATATTTATATCCCACTAATATTTTCTCAAAACTTATCACATATGAATCTTAAAACTATAAACATTCAGTGTGTAAGAAAAGAATGAGTCGTTTCTCAATTTGTCTGATATAGAGGCACTATAAGATATCAACTTTTCTGTGTCACCCCAGCACAGCTTTATATATTAATTCTCTCATGAAAAGCTTAAATGCCAGACACATTTTTAAAAAGGACAAACACAATTGATCTTTTCATCACTATAATCTTCTGAAATAGAGTTGATCGATGACTTGTAAGAACAAAAAAAAAGTTAGATGACCTGGTTTTCTCAAATTCTAATGTTTCTCCAGTGATTACTAAGTATATGATTAATATCCTGAACTTGCTTGTTCTACTTATTTCTCAAAATTCACAATGTATAATTAAAAAATGACAAAATAGCTATGCATTATGCCAATAAAATTAGTAGTTATAGATCACAAGCCTGTAAGGGCTCTATAAATAGAGGTATATAACCTCTGCAAAATTTTTAAAACCAGAAGTAAAAAAATTTCAGCCAAGAAAATAAAAAGTATCCATATGTATGGGTCTGTGTTTGGGGTGTGGTGGGAAGTCAGAAATAAGAACAAAGATAATTCATCAAAAAATAAAAGTTGAAGACAAAAGACTTCTTCAGTAGAACTTGGAATAGCAGAAACTTCCAACTCTTTTCTACATAGGGTGTTACAAACATAACATTATGGTACTGTGAAGCTGCCAAGCCTTATTTGATCAAATCTGAACTAAAACAGTGACATGAAATTATATCTAGGCTTTGGGAAACTTAATGAATAAATCAGAGGCATTCCAAAATAATTTCTTTAGGGGTCATATATACATTTTTTAGAAGCAACTAGACCTTGTTTACATTAAAAACATTTTCAGAATTCACTTCACAAGGTATTTCCTGGTCAGAGTAACAGTCTAACGAAGCACATACCTTCGCCTTCAACTTGACAGTGATTAGATGCTCTCTACCAGAAACATCTGCTTTTAACTTGATGGTACTAAAGCAAGGATCCACAAACACAAGCCTGGTGAGTAGAAGGAAATAAAAAAAGATCACAATGGGGAGGGTGAGGCTGGGGGAAGGAAGAGGATGGGGGATGGTAGGAATTGAAAATATTTGCTATATTCCTATTAATCCATTACAAAAATTAATCAGAGGAATTTCTGCATGCCATCCCATTATGCTGCTATAGATTTACTGCCGTTAATACACCAGCCCAGTGCCTAATGCAGTCATAGATCTCCGGATTATTTACAACGTGTGTCAAGGCTCATGCTGTGGTCAGTGAGCACTATGTTTCGGTTTTCCATCACTGGAACCTTTGGCACACACAGCATGTTCCTGTCAGACTCTACTTATGTACACATTAAACTTCCTGTCAAACTCTTTGATCCATTTCTGTAGTTTTATACAGTATGAGACTTTTATGCTTCCTTTATTTGTTTTTCTCCTCAATGAACTTCTCCTTTATTATCAATAATGTTACTGTACAAACACCTGGCTAATATTAGTTCATATACTCAAACTGATCCTCTCAGGAAAGTGCTGTATAAGCACAGGTACCACCTGGTCTCCCAACAATAAATTTTCTTGTTGTGCAATATATAGCTTCTGACATTTAACCTGGGCATGTATTCAAGATGACTAATATTTTAAACATATAGCACAAGCACAATTGTTTTGGCTTTAAGTTGCTCTAAATGCATGAATTTTCTCAAATGGAAACCGATACCCTTTGAAATATGTCATTCTGTAAAAATACAGTCCCTTGAGTAGCATAAGCTACTGCCAAAAAGGATCAAATTTAGCAGTATATTTACTGGTGAACTGGGCATGTGGATATTTTTTTTGACATTTTTACAATACCATTCTCTTGTAAAGATAAAAAGTAGCCTAAGAGTATTGTACAACTTATCACCCAGACTGATGGCAAAACCTATTAGAGTTCAACACTAACATTAGCCTCCTAACCCAAGAATCATTTTTTTTTAAACACTCTGTGCTGTTAAGTCACTGGCCAGATATAATAGTAAAATAGGTCAATTTCAAGAAATTCTGGGCAGTAGAACTGTGGAATACTATCTGTAATGAAAAGATCTCAAACTGAAAATACAAATCTTGAATAATAGAATAAAAAGTAAAACAGAAAATCCTTATCAACAGAAAAAAAATTTATCATAATCTATGAAAACTCTAGGTCTTAGAAAACAAATGAAGCTAAAATTATTCTAGAAATGACTACTTACATAAAAGTATCAATGAATTTATATAGATAATCATTATTTTCTTTCAGCTTTATCTGTAAACATCACAAATTCCCCTCCCCTCCAAAATTTAGAACATAGGACTTTATCGCATGTTTTATCAATATGACTGTCAGGGTTAGATACACGGGCATCTGACTCTTTGAAGACATCAACACTCCAGATTCAAGATGTTGAGAAGAATGTATGTATTTATATCTTCTCTACTCATATACAAAAAGTGGAATTTCAAAGAGACATACATAAACCCACAGTTACAAAAAGCACCAACCAAAGCAAATTTTCAACAAACTTTATAAAAATGTAAAGTGGTCAGAAGTGCACTGACTGACAAAACAGATCAGAAGACAGAAAAATAAGACTCTAGAAGGGAGCTGGCTGGCCAAAATAGAAAGTCTACAGAATAGAGGGTATTGCTTTTATATGGGAAAAAATTAAGAAAATTTTTTAAAAATATAAGAAACCAAAATGGGAAGAGGAAATTTTGAACTCAATTATAAACAATAAAAGCTATGTTAAAAATGGTAATTGCTCTACCATTAGCTTTTCAGTGAAAAATATTTATGTAGTCATAAAAAATTAAACTGCTTACTAATTACAATTTTTAGAATTCAGCAATAGACAAAGCTAGCAGACTTAATTATAGTTACAGAAATGAATGTAAATATATTTGATCATTGCAATTTAAAAGAGAGACGACAAAAACTGAGAAGTAGAAAGGGGAAAGATATGAGGAGGGAAGATTAGAAACATTGAATTTTGTAATTGCTAATTTGAGAGTTAAGAGATACCATCTTTAAGCAGACACGTAAGAAGTTTAAGAAATAGTAAAGCTAATAGAAGAATAAAAGAATAGTGATGAAGGGAGAGAGAAGGTAGTATATGAACTAAGTTTATTTTTATTACAGTAATTAATCAGTATGTAATTCTGATAAATCAAGTAATGCTGAATATAGGGATATTTTTTAAAAATATAGAAGTTACTTATAAACATGAACATTTCAGAGTGTCTCAAAGAATAAGACCAGGGATGGGAAGTGGTGTGGAAAAAGCCTGTTGCTTTCCATTATAAACCCTAAATTGTTTAGAAGCATGATGAATATATACACATATAGAAAGCAAGAAGGAACATGGAGACAGAAGGAAAAACTAAATCACCAACTAGTACTTTTCATACTCCTCATTGCTGCTCGGCATCAACATGTTCAAAATTATAGAACGTCTATTAAAAAAGACAGAAATAAACTAAAGTTCTAGTCTTTTGTTTGCAATCACAGGAACAAAAGATTATCTTGCCACAAAGTTTAAGATGTAGAAATAATACATTAGAGAAAAACAGGTTCATGCTCAAAGTATTGCCCTGAATCAAAAGGATTATAAGGTTAATTCCATTGAACTGTAAAACATAATTCAAACTTTAAAAAATAATAATTTCAGGTTAATTTCATCAAGGTCACTTAAAATGAAACAGTTTACCCACAATGATTCTACTTTGAGGAAAATGGAGAAAACTAAATGTGATCATCATATTAAATACATGTGACCTAGATTGTCAAGTGTCCTCTAGTATTTATTCTTAGCTTCTTTCATTTGGTAATAGGATCCCTGCCTCCACTCCCAGCTAAACCAAGTTTTGGCTGAGTACACTCCATCCAGCTAGTAACCTTTCCAGCTGCCCTTGGGTATCAGCATATCATTAAATTCTGGCCAATGTACTACAAGCAGAAGTGATATGTACACCTTTCAGATCATTTGTAACCAAATAGTGGCTTTACCTCCCACCACCCCTCCCATTCTCTCTTCCGATAGTGTAGAACTTAGGCTAATATGACCCATCAAACTCCATACAGACTTTGACTTTCTGAAGACATCAACATTCCAGATTCAAGATGCTGAGAAGAGTGTATGTATTTATATCTTCTCTCTACTAACATAACAAAAAATGGAATTTTTAAGAACAACCTCTTAACACAGCTCTGACCAACAGAACTTTCTGTGATGATGGTATCTGCACTGTCCAAAGACTGGCCATTAAACACTTGTAGCTATGGAAGACTTAAAACGTAGCTAATATAAATATCAATATTAGCCAACTCATTGGAAAAGACCCTGATGTTGGGAAAGATTGAAGGCAGAAGGAGAAGAGGGTGACAGAGGATGAGATGGCTGGACATGAACTTGGGCAAACTGTGGGAGATGGTGAGGAAGAGAGAGGCCTGGCTGCAGTCCCTGGGATTGCAAAGAGTCGGACATGACTTGTTTTGTGTGAAACTCTAAGGATTTGGAGTTTTTTGTGAACAGCAACTCAGCCTGTGCCTTAACTAGCATAATATATATCTCTATCTATTCACAACAGAAAAGAATATCTTAATGTTTGGCCTACAGAATAGATGTTAAACAGGAAAAAGCAGTAATAAGCTCTTACAAATAAAATTAAAATCAGTTTTTCTTTAAAAAAGTTATTTTAAATGTTCTATTTTACTGTTAAATTGGATAGCTCAATTTAAACAATATGAAATAATTTCTACTCATTTAAATAATACATTTGGGGAACTTTATTGGAAAACTCACTTTTTTGAGAAGCTATAAAATCATATTTAAAATTTATATTTAGAAGGAGTCTAGGTATCTACTACTTAGCTAGACATATTCTAAAATTGACTAAGAAAATATAAAAACAAAAATATAAAATCCAAAGAAAACACTATACTTTTTGCACTTGAATTTCCATTTATCATTTGCTGCATTTCTTTATAAGTTACTGCTTACAATAAGTAAATGGTACTAAAACTTAAAGAGTTAAGTTTTTTAAACATTTGAAAGGGATACTTAAACTTTAGAGAGGTTTTTGTTGTTCTGATTAATAGGTGAATGTTATCAATACAGAAAAACAAAAAGAATGTGCTTTATATCTCTTGAAATACTTGGTATTTATTTTGACCAAAAGCTTGTTTTATAGTTTCTTTAAATATCTAGATGCATTTATGAAGTAATAACACCAAAAGGGAGACTGAAGACTTGCATGTTTTAATAAAGCATCACAATTTGTTTCCATTCTTAAGTATTAACTTTTTCAAAAAATCACTTCCCTAATTGACATTTTAACTTCCTATATTTTCTGTGTGTGTGTGCTCACTCAGTTGTGTACGACTGTTTGAGACCCTCAGAGACTGTAGCATGCCAGGCTTCTCTGTCTATGGGATTTTTCAGACAAGGATAATGGAGTGGGCTGTCATTTCCTTCTCCAGGGAATCTTCCCAACCCAGGGATCAAACCAACATCTCTTGTGTCTCCTGCATTGGCAGGCAGATGCTTTACCACTGCACCACCTTGGAAGCCCCACACCTCTATCCTGCCTTCTGCTAAATAATCTTTCCAAGTATCTTATTGACATATCAACCATTTACTCAAAAAAATCCAGTGAGTCCCCATCGCCTGGCATATAAAGAATCCTTAGTTTAACAGTTAAGACCTTTCAGTCTGACCCTGATATTAATCCTCTTACACAACCAACCAATCCACTCTGAAGTCCAAAAATGAATTGCCCATTTCCATCACCTCTGCCTTCTTTCCTCCATTCCCACCCTTTTAAGGCTTTCTATATTCCTTCCAAACTTTCCCAATGTTCACCTCCTCTAAGAACCTTCCTAAATTATCTGTAGTGAAAAAACACTTCACCTCTCTCAAAACTATCATACAGCTCCTTTTCATGGAAGTTTTGCCTTCCAATCAAGTAACTTTTTTAAAATAAGGAATATTTAAGTTTTATTAATATTTACCTATGGATGTATCAATGTTTTATGTATCAAATAACATAAACAAGTTGCTGTCAGACTGGTTCATATTTACTGATTCATATGTAAGTCTTATACAATAAAAGCAAATTCTGTTTAGATACACTAAACATATTACCAATTTAGAAAGACAATTTTTCAGTATCAAATAATTCGCGTTCAGTGATTTGGATATACGTTTGAGGTAAAAGCACTCTATAAAGGTAATTCAGAAACAAAGTCATACTTTTAACATCTATGTTCTTATGCGTTATGCAACAAAATTATTGTGATAATTAAATCATGACACTAACTATATGCTGTAAAACTCACATGTAGTTGGACCTTTTTGGTGAACTATATTCTCAAGAAATTTAAACTTACTTTACAGGAGGAATTATTTGAGTCACATAACTTATATTTCTTTTCAACCCTTATTACTAAATATCATTGGTTTCATTTAAAAAATGAAAACTTTGTGGTTCTGAGAGGTTGTTACTTGCCCAAGATCACACAGCTGATAAGCCAGAATTAAAGCCTTGTCTAATTACTGTAATTAATTTAGTCTTAACAAGTATCTCCATTTCTTCCAATATGTTATAAAATTCTTTTAAATGCACTGATAATTACAGAAAATATCACCACCAATGAATTAAGTCTATTGCAAAAACACTGGACTTAACTAAAAATATAATTCAATATATGTTGACAATATTTCAGCATTACAACAAATTTACTAAAATTTAACTCTTTACCAAAACAAATTTGAAAGGCCAAATAGTTTAATTTTACTCACTCTAAATGATAAATAATATTGTCCAGAAGGGACAAAAACATCAGATCATACCTCCTGTCTGAATCATTTAATCTCTGAATTTTCTAGGGTCATGTGATTACTAAAACAAACATTGTTGTTGTTCAGTTGCTAACTCATGTCCACCTCTTTACGACCACGTGGAATGTAGCATGTCAGGCTTCCCTGTCCTTCACTATCTCCTGTGGTTTGGTCAAACTCATATCCGTGGTGTTGATGATGCCATCCAACCATCTCATCCTCTGTCACCCACTTCTCCTGCCTTCCATCATTCCCAGCATCAGGGTCTTTTCCAATGAGTAGGCTTCTCACATCAGTTGGCCAAAGTACCAGAGCTTCAGCTTTAGCATCAAGTCATTCCAATGAATATTTAGGATTGAATTCCTTTCGAACTGACTGGTTTGATCACCCTGCTGTCCAAGGGACTCTCAAGAGTCTTCTCCAGCACCACAATTCAAAAGCATCAATTCTTCAGCACTCAGCCTTCTTTATGGCCGAACTCTCACACCTATACATGACTACTAGAAAAACCATGAAAGTGAAAGTGAAAGTCGCTCAGTCATGTCCAACTCTTTGTGACCCCATGGACTAAATGTTCCATGGGATTGTCAAGACCAGAATACTAGAGTGGGTAGCCTCTTCCTTCTCCAGGGGATCTTCCCAACCCAGGGATTGAACCCAAGTCTCTGGCATTGCAGGTGGATTCTTTACCAGCTGAGCCACAAGGAAAGCCCAAGAATTCTGGAGTGGGTAGCCTATCCTTTTTCCAGAGGATCTTCCCCACCCAGGAATCGAACTGGGGTTTCCTGAATTGCAGGCAGCTTCTTTACCAACTGAGCCATCAGGGAAGCTATCAGAAAAACCATAGCTAAACATAAGGTAGTCTATACAAAATGACTGCATTTCTTTCAAACTGGGACACATTTGCCTTTTCATACTGATCATAGGATTCTCAAGGCAAGAATACTGAAGTAGATTGCCATACCCTGCTCCAGTGGACCATGTTTTGTTAGAACTCTCCACCATGACTAATCCATCTTGATGAGTCATGGTGCTTAGTTTCATTGAGTTAGACAAGACTGTGGTCCCTGTGATCAGAATGCTTAGTTTTCCATGATTATGGTTTTCAGTCTGTCTGCCCTTTGATGGAGAAGGATAAGCAGCTGATGGGAGAGACTGACTGAGGGGGAAACTGGTTCTTCTTCTGATGGGCAGGGCCATGCTCAGTAAATCTTTAATCCAATTCCCTGTCCATGGGCAGGGATGTGTTCCCTCCCTGTTATTTGACCTGAGGCCAAACTATGGTGGAAGTAATGAAGATAATGGTGACCTCTTTCAGAAAGTCCCATGCACACACTGCTACACTCACTGACCCTAACCCTACAGCAGGCCACCGCCAACCCATACCTCCACCAGAGACTCCTGGACACACATGAGCAAGTCTGGGTCAGTCTTATGGGGTCACTGCTACTTTCTCCTGGTGGACTCAAGGTTCTGTTTGTGCCCTCCAAGCGTCTGTTTCCCCAGTCCCATGAGGTAAAGTCTGATACCGTGAAGAGCAATACTGCATAGGAATCTGGAATGTTAGGCCCATGAATCAAGGCAAACTGGACGTGGTCAAACAGGAGATGACAAGAGTGAACATCAACATCTTAGGATGTTCATGAAGAGAACTAAAATGGACTGGAATGGGTGAATTTAACTCACATGATCATTATATCTACTACTGTGGGCAAGAATCCCTTAGAAGAAATGGAGTAGCCATCATAGTCAAGACTCTGAAATGCAGTACTTGGATGCAATCTCAAAAATGACAGAATGATCTCTGTTCATTTCCAAGGCAAAACCATTCAATATCACAGTAATCTAAGTCTATGCCCCAACCAGTAATGCTAAAAAGCTGAAGTTGAACAGTTCTATGAAGACCTACAAGACCTTCTAGAAATAACACCCCCAAAAAGAAGTCCCTTTCATTATAGGGCACTGGAATGCAAAAGCAGGAAGTCAAGAAACACCTGGAGTAACAGGCAAATTTGGCCTTGGAGTACAGAATGAAGCAGGGCAAAGGCTAGTAGAGTTTTGCCAAGAGAATACACTGGTCATAGCAAACACTCTCTTCCAACAACATAGGAGAAGACTCAACACATGGACATCACCAGATGGTCAACACTGAAATCAGACTGATTATATTCTTTGCAGCCAAAGATGAAGAAGCCCTATACAGTCAGCAAAAACAAGACCAGAAGCTGACCGTGGCTCAGATCATGAACTTCTTATTGCCAAATCAGTCTTAAACTGAAGAAAGTAGGGAAAACCACTAGACCATTCAGGTAGGACCTAAATCAAATCCCTTATGATTATACAGTGGAAGTAAGAAATAGATTCAAGAGATTAGATCTGATAGACAGAGTACCTGAAAAACTATGGATGGAGGTTTGTGACATTGTACAGGAGGCAGAGATCAAGACCATCCCTAAGAAAAAGAAAATGAAAAAAGTCAAAATGGTTGTCTGAGGAGGCCTTAAAAATAGCTGTGAAAAGAAGAGAAGTGAAAGGCAAAGGAGAAAAGTAAAGATATACCCATTTGAATGCAAAGTTTCAAAGAATAGCAAGGAGAGGTAAGAAAGCCTTCCTCAATGAAAAATGCAAAGAAATAGAGGGAAACAATGGAATGGGAAAGACTAGAGATCTCTTCAAGAAAATAAGAGATATCAAGGGAACATTTCATGCAAAGATGGGCTCAATAAGGACAGAAATGGTATGGACCTAACAGAAGCAGAAGATATTATAAAGAGTTGGAAAGAATACACAGAAGAACTGTACAAAAAAGATCTTCATGACCAAGATAATCACGATGATGAAATCACTCACCTAGAGCCAGGCATCCTGGAATGTGAAGTCAAGTGAGCTGTAGGAAGCATTACTATGAACAAAGCTAGTGAAGGTGATGGAATTCCAGTTGAGCTGTTTCAAATCCTGAAAGATGATACTGTGAAAGGGCTGCACTCAATATGCCAGCAAATTTGAAAAACTCAGCAGTGGCCACAGGACTGGAAAAGGTCAGTTTTCATTCCAATCCTAAAGAAAAGCAATGCCAAAGAATGCTCAAACTACCGCACAATTGCACTCATCTAACACGCTACCAAAGTAATGCTCAAAATTCTCCAAGCCAGGCTTCAACAGTACGTGAAATGTGAACTTCCAGATGTTCAAGTTGGTTTTAGAAAAGGCAGAGGAACCAGAGATCAAATTGCCAACATCCACTGGATCACTGAAAAAGCAACCGAGTTCCAGAAAAACATCTATTTCTGCTTTATTGACTATGCCAAAGCCTTTCACTGTGTGGATCACAATAGACTGTGGAAAATTATTCAAGAGATAGGAATACCAGACCACCTTACCTGCGTCTTGAGAAAACCATATGCAGATCAAGAAGCAACAGTTAGAACTGGACACGAAACTACAGCCTGGTTCCAAATAGGGAAAGGAGTACGTCAAAGCTGTATACTGTCACCCTGCTTATTTAACTTATACGCAGAGTACATTATGAGAAATGCTGGACTGGATGAAGCATAACCCGGAATCAAAGATTTACAGGAGAAATATCAATAACCTCAGATATGCAGATGACACCTGCATGGCAGAAAGTGAAGAAGAACTAAAGAGCCTCTTGATGAAAGTGAAAGAGGAGACTGAAAAAGTTGGCTTAAAACTCAACATTTAGAAAACTAAGATCATGGCATCTGATCCCATCACCTCATGGCAAACAGATGGGAAAAATGGAAACAGTGACAGACTTTATTTTTTTGGGCTCCAGAATCACTGCAGATGGTGACTGCAGCCATGAAATTAAAAGACACTTGCTCCTTGGAAGAAAAGTTATGTCCAACCTAGACAGCATATTAAAATGCAGAGACATTACCTTGCAACAAAGGTCCATCTAGTCAAGGCTATGGTTTTTCCAGTAGTCATGCATGGATGTGACAGTTGCACTATAAGGAAAGCTGAGTGCTGAAGAATTGATGCTTTTGAACTGTGGTGTTGGAGAAGACTTTTGAGAGTCCCTTGGACTTCAAGGAGATCCAACCAGTCCATCCTAAAGGAAATCAGTCCTGAATATTCATTGGAGGACTGATGCTGAAGCTGAAACTGAAATACTTTGGCCACCTGATGCAAAGAACTGACTCACTGGAAAAGACCCTGATACTGGGAATGATTGAAGGCGGCAGGAGAAAGGGATGACAGAGGATGAGACGGTTGGATGGCATCACCAACTCAACGGACATGAGTCTGAGTAAACTCTGGGAGTTGTTGATGGACAGGGAGACCTGGCATGCTGCAGTCCATGGGGTTGTAGAGTCGGACATGACTGAGCAACTGAACTGAACTGTACTGGGACACATTTGAGACTAAAATCGGCCAAGATAAAAGGAATTAGTTAGGACTATCCTAGGTAACTGCTACTGCTAAGTCACTTCAGTCGTGTCCGACTCTGTGTGACCCCATAGACGTCAGCCCACCAGGCTCTCTTGCCCCTGGGATTCTCCAGGCAAGAACACTGGAGTGGGTTGCCATTTCCTTCTCCAATGCATGAAAGTGAAAAGTGAAAGGGAAGTTGCTCAGTCGTGTCCAACTCTTAGCGACCCCATGGACTGTAGCCTACCAGGCTCCTCCATCCATGGGATTTTCCAGGCAAGAGTACTGGAGTGGGGTGCCATCACCTTCTCCAATCCTAGGTAAAGTGAGATACAAATCAACCATTCTATTATGTTGGTGCAAATTTAATTACAGTTTTGGACAGTGAATTTTAAATAATTTTAACTAGGCTCAAACACATTTTTATTCATCAAAATAGGGAATCATTACAATCAACACATTTTTGTCAAGGAAAAATAACTTTGTTTATTCCTGTAGTGCAAAAGGCCATGCCTCGGGATTCGATCAACTCTTGGAAAGCATGTTCTGCCTCTTGCTGGTTGTAGAAGCGTTTTCCCTACAAAAAGTTGCTTGAAGAAATGGTTGGTTGGCAAGAGGTCAGGTGAATATGGAGGATGAGGCAAAACCTCGTAACCCAATTAATTCAACTTTTGAAGCATTGGTTGTGCAACTTGCTCAAAAACTGGGTCCTGTTAATCAATGCCAGCTGAAAGCATTGAAGTTTTCGACAGTTATTGATTTGCTGAGCATACTTCTCAGATACAGTGGTTTCACTACGATTCAGAAACTTGTACTGAATCAGACTGTCAGCAGACCACCAAACAACCATCAAACACTGACCGAGACCTTTTTTGGGTGGAAGTGTGGCCTTGGGAAGTGCTTTGGAGCTTCTTCTCAGTCCAACCGTGGAGCTGGTCATCACCAGTTGTCATATAAAATCCACTTTTTGTCACATGTCACAATCTGATGGAGAAATGGTTCATTGTTGATGCACAGAATAAGAGAAGACCACACTTCAAAATGATGATTTTTTTTAATCTGTGGTCAGCTCATGATGCACCCACTTATTGAGTTTTCTCACCTTTCCAATTTTCTTCAAATGCCTCATGACTGTAGAATGGTTGATGTTGAGTTCTTCAGCAACTTCTCATGTAGTTGTAAGAGGATCAGCTTCAATGATGCTCTCAACTGGCTGCTGTCAACTTCCAATGGCCTGCCACTACACTCATCTTCAAGGCTATTATCTCCTTTGCAAACCTTTTTGAACTTCCACTGCACTACATGTTCAGTTAGCATTTTCTTGGCCAAATGCATTTTTGATGTTGTGAGTTGTTTCCCCTGCTTTATGGCCCATTTTGAACTCAAATAAGAAAATCACTCGAATTTCTTTTTGTCTAACATCATTTCCATGGTCTAAAATAAACAGCAGCCGTGAAGAGATACCCCACACCCAAGGTAAGAGAAACCCAAGTAAGACGGTAGGTGTTGCAAGAGGGCATCAGAGGGCAGACACACTGAAACCATACTCACAGGAAACTAGTCAATCTAATCACACTAGGACCACAGCCTTGTCTAACTCAATGAAACTAAGCCATGCCCGTGGGGCAACCCAAGATGGGCGGGTCATGGTGGAGAGACCTGACAGAATGTGGTCCACTGGAGAAGGGAATGGCAAACCACTTCAGTATTCTTGCCTTGAGAACCCCATGAAAAGTATGAAAAGGCAAAATGACAGGATACTGAAAGAGGAACTCCCCAGGTCAGTAGGTGCCCAATATGCTACTGGAGATCAGTGGAGAAATAACTCCAGAAAGAATGAAGGGATGGAGCCAAAGCAAAAATAACACCCAGCTGTGGATGTGACTGGTGATAGAAGCAAGGTCCAATGCTGTAGAGAGCAATATTGCATAGGAACCTGGAATGTCAGGTCCATGAATCAAGGCAAATTGGAAGTGGTCAAACAAGAGATGGCAAGAGTGAATGTCGACATTCTAGGAATCAACGAACTAAAATGGACTGGAATGGGTGAATTTAACTCAGATGACCATTATATCTACTACTGTGGGCAGGAATACCTCAGAAGAAATGGAGTAGCCATCATGGTCAACAAAAGAGTCTGAAATGCAGTACTTGGATGCAATGTCAAAAATGACAGAATGATCTCTGTTCATTTCCAAGGCAAAACCATTCAATATCACAGTAATCTAAGTCTATGCCCCAACCAGTAATGCTGAAAAAGCTGAAGTTGAACAGTTCTATGAAGACCTACAAGACCTTCTAGAAATAACACCCCCAAAAAGAAGTCCCTTTCATTATAGGGCACTGGAATGCAAAAGCAGGAAGTCAAGAAACACCTGGAGTAACAGGCAAATTTGGCCTTGGAATACTAGCAGGGCAAAGGCTAGTAGAGTTTTGCCAAGAGAATACACTGGTCATAGCAAACACTCTCTTCCAACAACATAGGAGAAGACTCTACATATGGATATCACCAGATGGTCAACACCGAAATCAGACTGATTATATTCTTTGCAGCCAAAGATGGAGAAGCCCTATACAGTCAGCAAAAACAAAACCAGGAGCTGACTGTGGCTCAGATCATGAACTCCTTATTGCCAAATTCAGACTTAAACTGAAGAAAGTAGGGAAAACCACTAGACCATTCAGGTATGACCGAAATCAAATCCCTTATGATTATACAGTGGAAGTGAGAAATAGATTTAAGGGCCTAGATCTAATAGATAGACTGCCTGATGAACTATGGACTGAGGTTCGTGACACTGCACAGGAGACAGGGATCAAGACTATCCCCATGGAAAAGAAATGCAAAAAAGCAAAATGGCTATCTGGGGAGGCCTTACAAATAGCTATGAAAAGAAGAGAAGCGAAAAGCAAAGATATAAGCATCTGAATGCAGAGTTCCAAAGAATAGCAAGAAGAGATAAGCCTTCTTCAGCGATCAATGCAAAGAAATAGAGGAAAACAACAGAATGGGAAAGACTAGAGATCTCTTCAAGAAAATTAGAGATATCAAGGGAACATTTCATGCAAAGATGGGCAAAATAAAGGACAGAAATGGTATGGACCTAACAGAAGTAGAAGATATTAAGAAGAGGTGGCAAGAATACACAGAAGAACTGTACAAACAAGATCTTCATGACCCAGATAATCACCATGGTGTGATCACTCACCTAGAGCCAGACATCCTGGAATGTGAAGTCAAGTGTGCCTTAGGAAGCATCACTATGAACAAAGCTAGTGGAGGTGATGGAATTCCAGTTGAGCTGTTTCAAATCCTGAAAGATGATGCTGTGAAAGTGCTACACTCAATATGCCAGCAAATTTGGAAAACTCAGCAGTGGCCACAGGCCTGGAAAAGGTCACTTTTCATTCCAATCCCAAAGAAAGGCAATGCCAAAGAATACTCAAACTTTCACACAATTGCACTCATCTCACACGCTAGTAAAGTAATGCTCAAAATTCTCCAAGCCAGGCTTCAGCAATATGTGAACCATGAACTTCCTGATGTTCAAGCTGGTTTTAAAAAAGGCAGAGGAACCAGAGATCAAATTGCCAACATCCGCTGGATCATGGAAAAAGCAAGAGAGTTCCAGAAAAACATCTATTTCTGCTTTATTGACTATGCCAAAGCCTTTGACTGTGTGGATCACAATAAACTGTGGAAAATTCTGAAAGAGATGGGAATACCAGACCACCTGACCTGCCTCTTGAGAAATTTGTATGCAGGTCAGGAAGCAACAGTTAGAACTGGACATGGAACAACAGACTGGTTCCAAATAGGAAAAGGAGTACTTCAAGGCTGTATATTGTCACCCTGCTTATTTAACTTATATGCAGAGTACATCATGAGAAACGCTGGGCTGGAAGAAGCACAAGCTGGAATCAAGATTGTCGGGAGAAATATCAATAACCTCAGATATGCAGATGACACCACCTTTATGGCAGAAAGTGAAGAGGAACTAAAAAGCCTCTTGATGAAAGTGAAAGTGGAGAGTGAAAAAGTTGGCTTAAAGCTCAACATTCAGAAAATGAAGATCATGGCATCTGATCCCATCACTTCATGGGAAATAGATGGGGAAACAGTGGAAACAGTGTCAGACTTTATTTTGGGGGGCTCCAAAATCACTGCAGATGGTGAGTGCAGCCATGAAATTAAAAGATGCTTACTCCTTGGAAGGAAAGTTATGACCAACCTAGATAGCATATTCAAAAGCAGAGACATTACTTTGCCAACAAAGGTTCGTCTAGTCAAGGCTATGGTTTTTCCTGTGGTCATGTATAGATGTGAGAATTGGACTGTGAAGAAGGCTGAGTGCCAAAGAATTGATGCTTTTGAACTGTGGTGTTGGAGAAGACTCTTGAGAGTCCCTTGGACTGCAAGGAGATCCAACCAGTCCATTCTGAAGGAGATCAGCCCTGGGATTTCTTTGGAAGGAATGATGCTAAAGCTGAAACTCCAATACTTTGGCCACCTCATGCGAAGAGTTGACTCATTGGAAAAGACTGTGATGCCGGGAGGGATTGGGGGCAGGAGGAGAAGGGGACGACAGAGGATGAGATGGCTGGATGGCATCACTGACTCGATGGACGTGAGTTGGGTGAACTCTGGGAGTTGGTGAAGGACAGGGAGGCCTGGTGTGCTGCAATTCATGGGTTTGCAAAGAGTCAGACATGACTGAGTGACTAACTGAACTGAACTGAACTGAATGTCATTAGCAAAAAAAAATGTAAAGTGAGAAATGTAAATTAAAATGATGTATAACTTAACCACATTAAATGTATTTTAATATCAAATGTCAAACTTCTACAGTGCAAAACCGCAATTATTTTTGCACCAACATAATGAAAAGCAAACAATGCTTTCAACTTCAGGACATCCTTAATACCAAGCAGAAAATCCTGTTAAACCCTAAGGATTCTGCTTAATTCTTACTGTTTTAAGGAGCCATTCTATAACACAACACAAGCAAAAGTTAACAGAAAGCTATCATGACACTTTTTTGCATCACTCAGTTTTTTGAGCCAGTTATAAAACCCAAAATTATCCACAACTTCATTTTACCCTAGGACAACTTGTGTTTTTAGTGTGTTCTTATGAAAGTTGAAGCAAGTATAGAAATTATAACAATAGCAATCAAACTTAAGATCAGCACTATTTCTCACTGTGTTTCTATTAGAAAGGTACACAAATATAGAGAGTAAAGGAAAGATTTCAATCATATTTTAAATATTTCCTTTTTTCTAACTTTAGTTTTTTTTTTTTTTCCCACAAAACCTGATCCTATAGAGTTGATTACATATGTCAAGTATGTAATTTAAAAACACAACTAAGTTTTCCTTACCTTAAAAAAAAATCCTTCTTTTATGATTGGATTTTACTATTCCACTAACAAATCTACAAGATTATTATTTAGAGTGGAAGTAAAATATAGACTGTATTGACATGGTTGAGGAATCATGAGAGTTTGAAAATCCATTTATATCCATTTGTCATGCAAATAATTATGTATGTTATTTTTAAAAATATTTCAAATTAAGAAGTTGGCCAGCGGCTCAGGCAGGGCCTCAAAAAAGCATGAAGACAGTGGTTCAGGTCTCATTTTTAACTCCATGGGTCCTGAAATCCAGTAGTGTCAGTGTCTCAAGTGTACTAGGCCTGATTTAAGAATTAACTCACAAAAATAAAATTGAAAGATGTTTTTGCTTTGCCAGACAGTGGTGGATAAATACTGACAAAACCTTACTATATGGCTTCTCACAATCCATGCAGATAACTTCTCTTCTGCTACACATTATTTGTAAAGACTATGAAACAAATGATTAGGTAACAGCAGGTATATTCTAATTCAATCATGCATCCTAATTACTATAATTAAACTATGATTTTTCATAAATCTAAGCAACAGATTTGAAAACTATCATTTTTTTCACATGGCAAATTTTTTCCATAAGGAGAGTCACACTTTGAGGCTGAAACTAATAAAATCTATGTCCAATTACTTGAGGGAGCTTTACTAAAGGCTCCATATCAGAGCCATCTCCAGAGCACAACTCCAAGAAGCATCATCAAGCCAAATACCAGAGCACTGTTATGCAGCCAGCCTTGGCCATGTACACGCATCTTATAAGCGAAGTTGGGGATAAAAATATACATCCTGAAACTTTTTCGGAGAATTAAATAGGAACAGCACCCCACTCCAGTACTCTTGCCTGGAAAATCCCATGGACAGAGGAACCTGGTAGGCGGCAGTCCATGAGGTCGCACAGAGTCGGACACGACTGAGCGACTTCACTTTCACTTTTCACTTTCATGCATTGGAGAAGGAAATGGCAACCCACTCCAGTGTTCTTGCCTGGAGAATCCCAGCGACGGGGAAGCCTGGTGGGCTGCCATCTATGGGGTCGCACAGAGTCGGACATGACTGAAGTGACTTAGAAGCAGCATAAAGTAGCTAGCAGGAACTTATAATTGGAATTTCCTATATATAATAACCTTAGTCTAAAGAGAAGACAAACACTAATACTGTGATGAATGCTACAGTAGAGTATTCATATCCTTACCTTGGCTTTCATCTATTATCTGAGTTAGAAACCTGTTTCTTTTTTTCTCCCATATCAGAAGAATGTATATAAAGCAAAGCAAAAGTCAGTACTTTCTATGTATCTATAAAAACACTTATTCCATAAAATATTTTATATACTTGCACTACTTCTAACTTTGTTGCTAACAGATCTCAAAAAATCCTTTAAGTATATTCCATAGTATCTACCTGGGTTAGAATTAAGTACTACTGGAATCATCTACTTAAATTCTGAGTCTTCTACTAGATGTAAGTTCCATGAGGCATCTTAAGTCTTGACTGTGTATCTCCACTGCCTTATATTATAGGCATCTGATAAACAATAGGTGGAAAAAACTAAATTATTCAAAAATCTGATATTCGCATACTCAATGCTTCAACTAATACTCATTATTGGAGTTCTCCCAGTAATGTGACATCTACTTAGAAATTGCCTCAAACTATCAAATTAACAGAAATAAAACAAGAACATTGCTTCTTCCCTTTCCAAGGCCTTCCTACATCCCTATCTTCTAAACACTAAAATCTTAATATTTAAGCATCAGAAAATAAGTCAAAGTAATTTTTCTCTTCTATCACTTCAAATCCAAAGAATAATCACGTCCATGACATCAATGGCTCAGATGTTAAAGAATCTGCCTACAATGCAGGAGACCTGGGTTCGATCCGTGGGTCAGAAAGATACCCTGGAGAAGGGAATGGCTACCCACTCCAATATTCTTGCCAAGAGAACTCCATGGACAGAGAAGCCGGGTCTACAGTTCCATGGGGCTGCAAACAGTAGGACATCCCTGAGCGACTTTCACTTTCAGGACATCAATGCTTGAAGAAAAATCTTTTTAACTTCAGCAGGATTGTTAAAAGTGCACCTCAATGCATTACTTGTCTTCTCTGTCTCTATCCCAAATCCTATTCAGGAATGACACCTTATCAGATAAGGTTAATTTCATGAATATGCACTAACCAGTTCTCAATTTCACCATAATGGTACCTTTAAAATTATACATAACATCCATTTCTGGATAAAAAATGGAGTACCTTAGACCAAAACTTCCAATGAGAACAACTAAAGCAGCCTGATGACAAGGAAAAGAAAAAGAAAGTTTCAAGGTGTCAAAAAATTGCTAAGGCAACCAGGACTTGACAGACCAAGGTCCTGAAGAAGGGGGAACAGAGGAGAAGTAAGACAACGCTTCAGCCATTTTTCCCTCACAGTATCTAGCAATTCCCTCAGGGGAAGAAAAGGAGGATCTGAGGAAATGGGGCAAGCAGAGAGTTACAAGTAGCCAAACAAACAAACAGAAACAAAAGAACAAAAACCAACGCAGCAGCATTTCTGGCAATCTCATGAGAATAGAGGAATAAAAATAAGAGACTTATCCAGAATCTGGTGAAAAGTTAGGGTCAGAGACTGGAGCCTAATATTCTGGCAATTCTTCATCAAAACTTTTCATAAATTGCAAGGTATAAGAGGATAAAAAGCCAAGCAGAAAGCCAATGAAAAACAAAGTGTAGTATTTAGAAATCTCATAATATTGAAGAGAAATTAATTAGAATTTAGAACCCACCAGTGGGGAAAAGTCCCAGTGAACATACCCATGCCCTCAGTGGGAATCCCTGGAGGGCTAACTATAAAAGCAAAGCAAACAAGATGCATATGAAGCACTGCCCCAAATGGAGCCCAGACTCTAATGGAGAGGTAAACAAGCCTTACAAAGACAAAGATTAGAGTTTAGGGTCTACCAAGGGAGAAATCCAAATGAACACACTTGGCTCCTGCTTGAAAGCTCTGGAGGGTTATAGCCTGGGGGTGGAGAGGGGACAATGAGAACCCTGCAAAAACTACAACCCATCCTGAATCACTGCAGTCTCTATGGCAGCTTGCCCCCACTTTATTTTCCTAGCAAAAAAAAAGTAAACCCTTTGTAGAAGAAAATATCATCCGGAGCCTCTACGTTTTTTAATACACAATTTACAACACTCAACAAAAGATTATCAGGCATAGCAATGAAGCCTGAATGGCCAAGGGCAAAACACTGAAGAACAGCCAGCAGGATAGTAAAAAAGGAAAAAAGGGGCATTAGCTAGAATGCATAGAAATTAAGACAGCTTCCTCATTTCTCCTCTTTTTGCCTTTTTTTTTTTTTTTGGCTCAGATGGTAAAAAATGTGCCTGCAATGCCGGAGGTCTGGGTTCGATTCTTGGGTTGGGAAGATCCCCTGGAGAAGGAAACAGCAACCCACTGCAGTGTTCTTGCCTGGAGAATCCCGTGAACAGAGGAGAAAGAGTCGGACATGACAGAGCAACTAACACTTTCACTTTTCAATCGTGTTACTAAGCAGAAACAGGGAGACAACATTTTACATTTTTTGTTGTTGTTATATAATATTCAACTTTGTACTCAATCAATTGTGACAATAAAGGAAAACCTTTACTTTTTGCTCTTAAAAAAAAAGTCTAGGTCTTGGTATTTACCTAACAGAGTTAAAAAAATAACATCCACATGAAAAACCTGCACACAGCTGTTTACAGCAGCTTTCATAACTGCCAAAACTTGGAAGCAAGCAAGATGTCCTTCAGCTTGTGAATGGATAAACTGTGGTTCACCCAGACAATGAAATATTATTCAGTGCTAAAAACAAATGAGCTATGAAAAGATTGAGAAGAAATTGAAATACATAGTACCAGTGAAATAAGTCAACATGAAAAGACTTCATAATGTATGATTCCAACCACATGATATTTTGGAAAAGGCAAAACTTTTGGAGAGAGTGAACAGAGCAGTAGTTGCCAGGGGTCAGAGCAGAAGAAGGGATGAATAGGTAGAACATAAGGTATTTCGGAGGCAGTGAAATTACTGTGTACTGTATTATAGTAGCAGATACATGTTTTTATACATTTGTCCAAAACGAGAGAAAGCATATGACTAAGAGTATATGCTAACATAAACTGTGGTTTGGGGGTGATAACAATATGTCAGTGTGGGTTCATCCACTGTAACCAATGTACCACTCTGACAGGGGATGCTGATAATGGGGGAATCTAAGGGTTTATTTGGGGGAAGAAAGCATATGGAAAATCTCCGTACCCTCCTAATTTTGTGATGACCCCAAAACTACTCTTAAAAAAACAAGTCTATTAACAAAAATTAATAAAAGTACCAGGAATGCCAAGATCCAGGGCTATACTGACAGAAAATCACACAAAAATAAATTAATTAAAAATAGACTCAAGTGGATCTAGATTACGGGAGTAGGTAGGAAAAATTTTAAACTATGAAAATATACAGAAAAAATAAGAGGATTTCAAGAGCATTAAAATCTAGTAGAGTTATACTAATACCCAACAAAGTAGACATTAAGGCAAGAAATATTACTAGATACATAAAGAAACATTTAATGATGAGGGAAAATCACAAGGAAGATGCAGCAATTATAAATCTATACGCACTCTAAAATTAAAAACAGAACTTCAATATGATTCAGCAATTCCATTTCTGAGTATATGTCTGAAACAAATCACAATGTCAAAGAGATACCTGCACACCCATCAATGCAGCATTATTTACAACAGCCAACACGGAAACAACCCAAGTGCCTACTGACAGATGAATGGATAAATAAAATGTGGTCTGTGTGTGTATACATATATACATACACCATGGAATATTTTTCAACCATAAAGAAGGACATTCTACCATTTGCAACAATGTGGATGACCTCTAATGCGCATTATGCTAAATGAAATAAGACAAACAGAAAAAGGCATGATGTCACTTATATGTGGCATCTAAAAAGTATCCTAAAATACTAAATTCATAGATACAGAGAAAAGACTGGGGGTTGCCAGAGATGGCTGTGGAAGGTGAGTGCAATGAGTGAAAAGAAATCATCAGGTACAAACTTCCAGTTAGAAAATAATTAATCAGAGTGTAATTGCTTATATACATTACAGCTTATATAGTGACTGTAGCTTATAATATGACCCTTGAACAACATGGGGGTTAGATGCACCAACCTTCAACACAGTTGAAAATCCACCTATAACTTTACAGTAGGCCCTCCATTGCTGCAGTTCCACATCCATGCATTAAACCAACGGTAGATCAGACAGTACTGCAGTAACATTCACTGAAAAAAAATCTGCATATAAGAACCTGTGATGTTCAAGGGTCAACTGTATCGTAGATTTCAAAGCTGCTAAAAGTAAATCTTCCAAGTTCTCATCGTAAGAAAAAAAAATATGTATGTATGCTTACAGATGTTATCTAGACTTCTTGTGGCAATCATTTCATAATACATAGACACACTGAATGCTGTACATGTGTATGAGTTCAGTCACTCTGTTGTGTCTGTCTTTTACAACCCCGTGAACTGTAGCCCACCAGTTTCCTCTGTCCATTCAATTTTCCAGGCAAAAATACTGAAGGAGGTTGCCACCTCCTACTACAAGGGATCTTCCTGACCCAGAGATTGAACTCATCTCTCGCTGCACTGGTAGGCAGATTCTTTACCACTGAACCACCTGAGAAGTTCATTACGTTGTACACCTGAAACTAGTATATGGTCAAGTATACCTCAATAAAAAAATATTAAAAGAAATTCTTTAGTCAGAAGGAAAATTATTCCAGACATGATAAAAATGCAGTATGGAAGGAATAAAGAACACTGGGAGAAATAATTGTGTGTGTATGTATAAACACTGACCTTTAAAACAATAATAATGTTTGTCAAATTTAAATATAGAATTAAAATGCATTATAACAATAACAACAGAGGGAGAAACTGCAGTAGAGTTTTAGATCCTCACAACATAAGAAAACTGGTAAAGATAACAATATACATTTTGCTATGTGTCTATTGTAATCTCTAAGATAACCTCTAAAAGAATAAAAAATGTATATACCTAACAAGTTAATAGAAAAATATAATAAAAATTGTGATTAATTCAAATATAGGCAGATCAAGAGAAAAACACAAAATATATGAGACAAACAGAAAACATGCAGCAAGATAGTAGATATAAAACTAAGTAAATCGAGTGATGTCAGTCAATGACAGTCGGAAGCTCCTAAAATTCTCCTCCCATACAATAGCAACAAGAAATTGACCCAAAAATTTCAGCAAAAAATAAGTATACAAGATGAGTGAGTGAAAGTCGCTCAGTCATGTCCGACTCTTCGTGACCCCATGGACTGTAGCCCACCAGCCTCCTCTGTCCATGGAATTCTCCAGGCCAGAATACTGGAAGAGGTAGCCTTTCCCTTCTCCAGGGGATCTTTCCAACCCAGGGATCAAACCCAGGTCTCCAGCATTGCAGGCAGATTCTTTACTGAGTCACAAAGGAAGCCCATATGAGGTGAGGGATATGCTAATTGATGCAACTGTGGTAATCCTCTCACAATGTACAGGTATATCAAACCACCACACAGTGCACTTTAACTATGTTAACATTTTATTTGTCAATCATATCTCACTACAACTAAAAGAAAACAAAGTAACATTGATAACTTCTTAGCTTACTGTGTACATAAAAAGGTTATTTTTTCCAAATTATATTTAGTATTTTACCTTGTAAGTCAATTTTTTATGCTGACACACCTTTAATTCATATTCACAAAAAGGATCAGATACTCTAACTACAATGAAATGCTTTGACTAAAAACATAAACTGCTAAAGCTGCAAATATATCAAATTGAAATGTGTTAAGAAATAGGCATTTCTAAAACATATTTTAAAATAGACATACTTATCCCAACCAAGAGTTCTTATTTCTCCAATAAGGCTTGAGTAGAACTTGGGAGGAGAAGGTAGTACATATGGTTCTTTTTTATTCTTTAAAGCAGCTTCCTGTTTAAAAGAAAAAATGTGAATCAGCTGTGGAATGCTACACAATGAATTATTAGTACCTGACTACAAAACACAACTCTTGCACCTCATTAACATGTCCATTATTTTTATAGCAAATCCAGCTGATTTCCCTCCTCATAAAAAAAAAAAAAAAAAAAAGACAAAAAAGGGGTAAAG
Source organism: Bos javanicus (assembly GCF_032452875.1). NCBI lineage: Eukaryota > Metazoa > Chordata > Mammalia > Artiodactyla > Bovidae > Bos > Bos javanicus. The sequence continues at coordinate 40,738,639 of NC_083878.1, forward strand.
GACTGCACCAAAGGTAACGTAAAAATGTCAATTATTATACCATACAAACTTAAGTCTAATATTCTCCTAAACTATCATGTCTATCACAGATGAAAAAGGATCACCAAAAAACAAAGCAAAATCTTCATCCTCAAGGCTTTACTATTTTTCTACCCCTGTGGATATAATGTTTGATAGAAAGAAACATGTACCTTTAAAAAAAAGCCTGAATTCTATGTACATGGCCTAGACCGACATATTTGTACACCATTATGAATCACATTCTTACAAACAAAAATCCTTCTTTATCATAATAAATAGTTAACCTGTTAATTTCCTTTACTGACTTCCACGCTGTATTACTCCCAGACCAGCAAAGCATTTTGCCATCTATCTGGTTAGATCACAGCTTCTTTCCCCACTAAACCTACCTATGACATCTTTAAGATGATTTATGTTCCCCTGAACAAAACTAAAATTTACATTTTTTACAGGCAATACAAGCATCACTAGAGTTGCTGAGGCTGAAAATTACCAATTACTTCAAAGGTGTTAACCTGGACAGTATCTTACTTGGAAGTAAAAAATAAATGTACATATGAATTACACAGAGGTTCATATTGTTTGGATTATTAAAAGGTATTATAAAAAACAGGCTTCCCAGATGGCTCAGTAATAAAGAATCCACCTGCCAATGCAGGAGACACAAGAGACCCAGAGTTCAATCCCTGGGTCTGGAAGATCCCCTGGAGAAGGAAATGACAACCCACTCCAGTATTCTTGCCTGGGAAACCCATGTACACATGAGCCTGGCTGGCTACAGTCCATGGGGTTACAAACAGACATGACTAAGCACATTATAAAAATTAAAGAAATAAAAATTTAAAAAAACAGATATAACAAAACAACATAAGAACAAGTATAAAATTATAAAGATTTCTGGTAACCTTAATAAAAAGTATACATTTTTATTCACTTAAATATGTTTATTAACATGGATAGAAGGCTACTAAATTAACACTACAAAAGACTAGACTTTTACAAAACAGCATTTCAAAAATCAGGACTGCTAACTGAAACTACTTAAATACTGCTTTAGGATAAAAACAAACAAACAAAACCCTGAAAGCTGGTTAGTAAGGGCTAGAATGTCAATTTGAATTAGAAAGGAAGCTCCTCGAAGACAAAAAGTATACTGCCTTTTCATAAACTACTTAGTGCTGTATATAAACAACCTGTGGTCCACAAAATTAGTATTAAGATTCTCCTGTTACAAACATGACTAACAGAGGTCAGTATAGTTCCTGTACTTACAAACATCTAAGAGTTACACAGTATTTCTTTGGAAATTTTTTTCAATTCAAAAATATTAATTACTATTATTAATATATGCTGAAGATAAAAACAAACTTGGATAATAATTTACTTGGATAAAAGAGTACTTTAATCCTAGATTTATGGCATTTGCTAACTCTGCCTTCTACTTTGGGTCAGACAAGTTATTCCTATTCTAGAACCGTAACAGAGAAAAGTGCAAAGACAGAGAAGCAAAGTGTTCTTGTGGAGAATGAAGCAAAGGTACTTAGAAGAACGAACACAGGCTTTACAAACCAGGAGTTTAGATCCTAACTTTAAACAATTAAGTTTTGAGGCCTTAGGCACTCAGTGACTCAGCTCTAAAACAGGAATAAAATAACCTACCTGTTGAGTTCTTTTAAAATACAATTGTTCATTTAATAAATATGTATCAAACTCCTACTATACGCCTAGTTAGCACTAGGAAACTCCAAGAGAAATTTAACAAAATGTCCTGAAATAAGTTCAACAGCTACTGATTTCATTTGGGCAACATTCTCAATAATTTCACCAGGGATTATATTAGGTTAACCCTATTACTAATAATACAACCCAATAAATAAACTAATAATTCTTACATCTTTAGGTAGACTGCTACAAATGTACAACAGTATTACCAACCCTGTCCACAATTTTAGAGAGTTAAAGTACAGGATCTCATTTAGGAAAGCAAAAACAAATGTACTAAACAGACTACTGTGAATTAGAGATCAATCACACTATTTTAAACTAATGAGTATTTCTTCAAAATTAAATGACCATGAGAGCTTAAATTAGCTTCACAGTAAAGCCTAATGGGCCACATAGTTTTACTCTGGTTCTCTTAGTCCTATTTGTGTAGCTTATCAAAATTATGATAAAAAGCCAAAAGAAACTTTTTCAACTTTTGTCCAATGTCAAGGAGACGCAAACCAAAATGTTTCACTACTTCAACCTTTTCAAGGTTATCATGTTGTAGCCTTTGACAAAATTTACAATGAACTTTGATAAACCTCATAACTACAGTTTACAAATTTATAAGTCAAAATTTAAACTTTAGAAAGTGACTTTTTAAATACTTTCATTTGATCCCAAACTTTTCACCAAAGCCTCTGTCATGAATATTAAAAAAAAGAATTCAAAACAAATCTAGCAAGCAAATTAAGTTCTCAATATGTGGCAGCTGCTGCTAACAATAAAGAGAAAACAGAACCACAAAGAAATAACAAAATGCTTTCAGTTGTTAGTAGAAATATAGTGGCATTGTAATTTTATAAAACAAATACAAGAAATATTTTATAGATGTGACAAATGCATAAGTAAAACATAAAATTATAACTATGTTAATACTCAAAATGGAAAAGAAAAACTAAAAATAGAATTACCACATGATCCAACAATCCTACTCCTGGGAATTTAACCAGACAAAATTAACTCAAAAAGACACAAGCATCCTATGTTCATAGCAGCACGGTTCACAACAGCCAAAACATAGAAACAACCTAAATGTCCATCAACAGACGAATGGATACAGAAGATGTGGTACATGTATAAAATGGAGTACTACTCAACTATTAAAAAATAATAATAATGCCATTCGCAGCAACATGGCTGCAAATAGAGATTGTCACATTAAGTGAAGTCTAAGAAAGAGAAAGACAAATACTGTATGATATCATTTGTATGTGCAATCTATAATCTGGCCAAAATGAACCCATCTACAAAACGGAAACAGACTCATAGACATAGCTCGCCAAGGAAGAGGGGAGGAGGGGGAGATGGCCTGGGAGTTTGGGTTTGGTAGATACAAACGATTACATTTAGAATGGACAAACGAGGTCCTACTATACAGCACAGGGAACTATATACAATATCCTGTGATTAACCATAATGGAAAAGAATATTAAAAAGAATGTATATATGTGCATAACTGAGTCACTCTGTTGTACATCAAGAACTGGCACAACACTGTAAATCAGCAGTACTTCAAAAGAAATACTAGAAATGAAAACTCAGATTTAAGAGAAAAGAGATACAAGCATAAAAGTCAAAGAAGTAAAACCCCTATGCCAGATGTGAATTGAAAATACTGAAATGAACACAGGTAATAGCAAAGGTCTGAACAGTCAAAGCTATGGTTTCTCCAGTAATCATGTACAGATGTGAGAGATGGACCATAAAGAAGGGAGTGCTGAGTGCTGAAGAACTGATGCTTTCAAATTGTGGTGCTGGAGAAGACTTCTGAGAATCCCTTAAACAGTAAGGAAATCAAACCAGTCAATCCTAAAGGAAATCAACCCTGACTATTCACTGGAAGGACTGATGCTGAAGATATTTTGGGCAGGTGATGTGAAGAGCAGACTCATTGGAAAAGATCCTGATGATGGGAAAGATTAAGGGCAGGGGGAGAAGAAGGTGACAGAGGATAAGATGGTTGGATGGCATCACCAACTCAATGGACCTGAGTTTGAGCAAACTCTGGCAAATAGTGAAGGACAGGGAAGCCTGGGCTGCTACAGTCCATGGGGTCACCATGGACTGAAGAGTCCATGTCTGAAGAGTCAGACATGACTTAGTGCCTGAACAACAAATAGCAATGAACATGCCAGTTTCAAGATTGTGGCATCCAAATACCATTTTCTACAAAGAAACCATATCTCTTTGGTAAAACAGGATAAGCGAATGAAACTGGGGCAACTGGTGCCACAAAGCGAAGCTTATATTGTGTTAAAAGAACTCAGCAGCCAACATGAAAGGACTTATATTGACCAAAACTGGTAAAATTTAAGCATTAAAAAGAATAATAATTGCAATGGACTAAAGTTAGTCAAATACTTTAAAATACATGGGTTCATAATATTAAAAAAATCATTAGTTCCCTTTGAATTCCTAGGTACCAACTCATTATTCTTAAAATTGATTTTAAAAAAAGGAAAAAAAATCAAGCACTTATCCTCATTCCAGTATGGGCAAGATCTCAAATTTACCAAATAAATGATGAGGGGAACTTCTTTTCTGTAAAATTTTCAGCTAATTAATGTAGACGATGGATTTTTAAAAATCACCATTTGCAACCCCTAACAAAACAGTGGATGTAGTTAATGACCATCACTGGAAGCTAAAATCAGTAGGTGACAGGCTGATCAGAAACTTTATATTGGATGGATCTAAACCTACTGACTAATCTTAACTCTATTAAATGAGGAACTACCAGACACCATGTACCTCCTATGCAGAGTAAGAAGTACAGAGCATAAATTATTATTATCAGGAGAAATGCATGCAACTTCATTCAGACCTCTAGATTTAACTGCCAGATTACAAAAAAAAAAAAAAAAGTAGAATATGATAAGAGATAGCATGAATATCTAATGAACCAAATTCAGAATGTAGGAAACCTTTTAAAATGCTCCAGTCCCCTTCTCCTAAAAGAGTAGGTAGGTAAAGAAATATGTTAGGCAAAACTTTGAATTTTGCTCATGGGTCCATGGGTATTTACTGTAGTCATCCTTCCTTTGCTAATTAAGTATCTTATGTATCCATGCATGCTAATTCGTTTCAATCATGTCCAACTCTTTGTGATCCCATGGACTGTAGCCTGCCAGGTTCCTCTGTCCATGGGAATTCTCCAGGCAAGAATCCTGGAGTGGGTTGCCATGCCTTCCTTCAGGGGATTTTCCCAACCCATGTCTCTTATGTCTCCTGCATTGGCAGACAGGTTCTTTCTCACTAGCGCCACCTAGGAAACCAATTTATGCACAGTTAACTGAATAATCAATTGTACATAACTGTATATATGTAATGAAGCTTAACAAGTTTTTCAGAAATCTGTAACTGTATATGAAATTATTTCTACATTGTACTGTATCTTTAAGAGTGATTTTTTAATTTCTGTTGATGTTACATTCTCTAACAGACCAGAAGTACACTTTATTTCTTCACCACCTGTCCAAGTCTAGCGTCAAGTGTACCCATCAAATTGGTTCTTACACACAGTTCTATTCCTCTTGCAGTTCCAGAAAAGTACCATCCACATTTATGCACTAGTAAAATAAAACATTAAATGACTGAGAGTTGAGAAGTTTTAAATTCTAATGTTAGTTTTTAAAGGAATTACAAAAACACACCAGATTTACAGAGTATAATGACAGTGTTAGAAAACAAATTCTTACCAAAACCATCTTCAACTCCATCATAAAACTCACTAGATCAGGAGACTGCTGCATTCTCTAGACCAAAACATATTTTTAATTAATTTCAGTGTACAATGAATACTCCATGAACTGGAAATGGAAACTTAAGTCCATATAGATATAAAAAAAATTAACTATCTTAAAAATATAAGAATTGAATTATTGGTCATCAACAGTATTATTTCTACCAATTTCATTCTGAAAGAGTAATTAAAGCCCTCAAATCTAATTTGGTGAGATATGCTGAATTACGTAAGCATGGCACTTATAATCTCACACATGACTCTATTTCTTCAGCACTGACTACTGTCAAGTTTAGCAAATCTAGCAAACCACAGCACTATTAAAAAAAATAGTATGACAATGTCAAGAGGAGTATAAAATATAAAAATCAGGCAAATCTATACAATTAAATCTAGTTAGAACAATGAATTAACTAATCAATAATACTGTCTATTTTAATTTTTTCTTTGACCTTAAAGACTGCCTATAGTTGTTAATTTTGTCCTTTCACAACTAACCTGTATTAATTCAAAAGGAGTCAATCTTTCAATAAGGTAAAACAGTTACAGTAATATGACAAAAAGGAAATAACTTCTGAAGTACAATGTTAAAGTGTCAGGGCTCCATTTCCTAGAAATCTTTGATTCTTAAAAGAAAATTATTTAAAATAAAAGCAAAAAAATTCTCATTAAAATTGCTCTATTAAATCAATCTACATCATTTCTCTGCTTGAAATCAAAATAATGTTATTTTTGCTACTTTTTCTAATGCACTGCACTACCACCACACAGTTCTAAAGCGTATATGTAAATCTCAGTTTTTAGAGGAGAAAAATAATAACCTAAAGTATTCAACAATACACGAGGCATATGATTCATACCTTAATGTAGCTTGGTAGGGCACATGTTTGCAGAACAAATCTTTGACTTTCCCTTCTTCTATATATTTCCCCTGTAGTTGACTAGTGATGAGTAATAAATTATACCAAAAGTGTGCAAACTACAGCTCAGAGGCTAAATCCAGCCCAATAGCTGTTTTTATAGAGTTGTAATGAAATGCAGCCACGCCTGTTCATTTACCTCTTGTCAAAGCTGCTCTGTGCTACAAGGGCAGAGCTATGTAGTCATAACTGAGATCTTAGGGTCCACACACCTGTAAAATTTACTACCTGGCCCTTCATAGAAAAGACTGCTGACCACACCTCCCACTTTGACTCACATTTAATGAAGTTAAAAATGATACCAGGAAAGAATAGTAACGTTCACCTGGACTTTGGAATAAAACAAAGACTAAAACTAATACTGGGTTCTACAGTATTGGAGGGCAGGGGGGGAGATACATAATTGGGACTTTTTCTAGGAACTCCCTTGGTGAATTGGTGGAGAAAAACTTAGGAATCTTAAGTCTTCATTAAGAGTTTTTCTTCCAGCTATTTAGCTACCTCATTAGATTCATTTCTTAAACTTTAGCATACAACATAGTCTCAGTGAAACGGGAGGGGACGGTGGAGAGAACACAAAGAGAAATCATTTAAACATTCCCTTAAACATATGCTGTAAATTATATTGCCAGCAATGACAGTCTACTTTCTACAAATCAAACAATTTCCTGTATTTCTTTGTGGTTCAGTACTGCTTTAAGTGAGAGTAATTGTCATTGTCATTTACCATAGATAATAACCTGCTTTAAGATAGAGAAAACAGATCAGGAAAAACACACAAATTAATAAACCATTAAAAGAAAGGCAGTTCTATTTACATCTACTTTTCTACGAGAGGTTTTTCATTATTTTCAATTGCTTCAGTAACTGATTTGCTTGTTTCTCTAATCTTTAAAAGAATTTTCAGGTAGAGGAACCTAAACATTACGAACAACTGAATTTGGGTGGGGATGTGGATAAAGTGGGTGAAGGGTGTCAAAAGCATAAACTTATAAATTAAAAAAATAAATAAAAAGTAACTAAATAAATCCTGCCTATATTTCATCTATGCTGCCTTTACATCTACTCTTATTACATACGCATACATGATCCTAAGTGATTTCCACCCCACTTTTTTGTAGCTAATCTTGAACTACAATCACATTTTTGCCACAGATAACCTACAACTCCTAAATGAGTCCTGGGATAATTTTGGTATCACTGCTATTCAGGAAGAGAGAGTGAATGCATTTGAAGGCCCTGAAGTTCCAAGCATGGAAATAAAGTTTCAACACAAATGCTACCGGGAAATGTGCTGAGGATTTTAGACAGAAAATATTTTACATAAAATATGGCTCCTTAAAATGCTTGATAGAGAAAAAGCCTACAGAATTCAGCAACAACTAAACCAGTGTGTTATATAACACTTTGCAAAACAGGTTTTAAAAAGAGCATATTTAGTAACTTCCTAACCTCACTTGGCAAAATGGTTGTCTGGAAAGGCCTTAAAAATGGCTGACAAAAGATGAGAAGCGAAAGGCAAAGGAGAAAAGGAAAGATATACCCATTTGAATGCAGAGTTTCAAAGAACAGCAAGGAGAGATCAGAAAGCCTTCCTAAGGGATCAGTGCAAAGAAATAGAGGAAAACAATAGAATGGGGAAGACTTGAGATCTCTTCAAGAAAATTAGATACCAAGGGAACATTTCATGCAAAGATGGGCACAATAAAGGACAGAAATGGTATGGACCTAACAGAAGCAGAAGCTATTAAGAAGAGATGGCAGGAATACACAGAAGAACTATACAAAAAAGATCTTCATGACCAAGATAACCATGATGGTGGGCTCACTCACCCAGAGCCACACTTCCTGGAATGTGAAGTCAAGCAGGCCTTAGGAAGCATCACTACGAACAAAGCTAGTGGAGGTGATGGAATTCCAGGTGAGCTATTTCAAATTCTAAAAGATGATGCTGTCAAAGTGCTGCACTCAATATACCAGCAAATTTGAAAACCCCAGCAGTGGCCACAGTACTGGAAAAAGTCAGTTTTCATTCCAATCCCCAAAAAAGGCAATGCCAAAGAATGTTCAAACTACCTCACAATTGCCCTCATCTCACACGCCAGCAAAGTAATGCTCAAAATTTGCCAAGCCAGGCTTTAACAGTACATGAACCACGAACATCCAGATGTTCAGCTGGTTTTAGAAAAGGCAGAGCAACAAGAGATCATATTGCCAACATGCGTTGGATCATAGAAAAAGAAAAAGAGTTCCAGAAAAACATCTACTTCTGCTTTATTGACTATGCCAAACCTTTTGACTGTGTGGATCACAACAAACTGTGGAAAATTCTGAAAGAGATGGGAATACCAGACCACCTTACCTGCCTCTTGAGAAATCTGTATGCAGGTTAAGAAGCAACAGTTAGAACTGGACATGGAACAACAGACTGGTTCCAAATCAGGAAAGGAGTATGTCAAGGCTGTATACTGTCACCCTGCTTATTTAACTTATATGCAAAGTACATCATGAGAGACATTGGACTGGATGAAGCACAAACTGGAATCAAGATTTCCGGGAGAAATTTCAATAACCTCAGATATGCCAATGACAGCACCCTTATTGCAGAAAGTAAAGAACTAAAGACCCTCTTGATGAAAGTGATCCACACAGTCAAAGGCCTTGGCATAGTCAATAAGGCAGGAGTAGACGTCTTTCAGGAACTCTCTTGCCTTTTCTATGATCAAGTGGATGTTGGCAATTTGATCTCCGGTTCCTCTGCCTTTTCTAAAACCAGCTTGAACATCTGAAAGTTCACAGTTCACGTATTGCTGAAGCCTGGCTTGGAGAATTTTGAGCATTACTTTGCTAGCGCTTGAGATGAGGGTCAATTGTGAGGTAGTTTGAACATTCTTTGGCATTGCCTTTCTTTGGGACTGGAATGAAAACTGACCTTTTCCAGTACTGTGGCCACTGCTGAGTTTTCCAAATCTGCTGGTGTATTGAGTGCAGCCCTTTCACAGCATCATCTTGTAGGATTTGAAATAGCTCACCTGGAATTCCATCACCTCCACTAGCTTTGTTTGTAGTGATCTTCCTAAGATCCACTTCAGTTCACATGCCAGGATGTGTGGCTCTAGGTGAGTGATCCCATCAACGTGGTTATCTGGGTCATGAAGATCTTTTTCATACAGTTCTTCCGTGTATTCTTACCACCTCTTTTTAATAGCTTCTGCTTCTGTTAGGTCCATACCATTTCTGTCCTTTACTGTGCCCATCTTTGCATGGAATGTTCCCTTGGTATCTCTAATTTTCTTGAAGAGATCTCAAGTCTTCTCCATTCTATTGTTTCCCTCTATTTCTTTGCACTGATCACTGAGGAAGGCTTTCTGATCTCTCCTTGCTATTCTTTGGAACTCTGCATTCAAATGGGTATATCTTTCCTTTTCTCCTTTGCCTTTTGCTTCTCTTCTTTTCACAGCTATTTGTAAGGCCTCCTCAGACAACCATTTGGCCTTTTTGCAATTCTTTTTCTTGGGGATCGTCTTGATTTCTGCCTTCTGTACAATGTCACGAATCTTCACCATAGTTTTTCGGTCTCTCTGTCCTTCAGATCTAATCCCTTGAATCTATTTCTCACTTCCACTGTATAACTGTTGGGGATTTGATTTAGGTCATACCTGAATGGTTTAAAGGTTTTCCCTTCTTTCTTCAATTTAAGTCTGAATTTGGCAATAAGGAGTTCATGATCTGAGCCACAGCTTCCGGTCTTTTTTGCTGACTGTATAAGGGCTTCTCCATCTTTGGCTGCAAAGTATATAATCAATCTGTTTTTGGTATTGACCATCTGGTGACATCCATGTGTAGAGTTTTGTCTTGTGTTTTTGGAAGAGGGTGTTTGCTATGACCAGTGTGTTCTCTTGGCAAAACTCTATTAGCCTTTACCCTGCTTCATTCTGTACTCCAAGGCCAAATTTGCCTGTTACTCTCTTAACTTCCTACTTTTGTATTCCAGTCCCCTATAATGAAAAGGACATCCTTTTTGGGTGTTATTTCTAGAAGGTCTTGTTGGTCTTCATAGAACCATTCAACTTCAGCTTCTTTAGCATTACTGGTCGGGGCATAGACTTGGATTACTGTGATACTGAATGGTTTGCCTTGGAAACGAACAGATTTCATTCTGTCATTTTTGAGAATGCATCCAAATACTGCATTTCAGACTCTTGTTGACTATGATGGCTACTCCATTTCTTCTAAGGGATTCTTGCCCACAGTAGTAGATATAATGATCTGAGTTAAATTCACCCATTCCAGTCTATTTTAGTTCACTGATTCCCGAGGTTCACTCTTGCCATCTCCTGTTTGACCACTTCCAATTTGCCTTGATTCGTGGACCTAACATTCCAGGTTCCTATCAATATTGCTCTTTACAGCATAAGACTTTACTTCCATCACCAGTCACATCCACAACTGAGTGGTGTTTTTGCTTTGACTCTGTCTCTTCATTCTTTCTGGAGTTACTTCTCCACTGACCTTCAAAAGCATATTGGGCACCTACCGACCTGGGGAGTTCATCTTTCAGTGTCCTATCTTTTTGCTTTTTCATACTGATCTTGGGGTCTCAAGGCAAAAATACTGAAGTGGTTTGCCATTCCCTTCTCCAGTGGACCACATTTTTTCAGAACTCTCCACCATGACCCATCCATCTTGGGTGGCCCTACACAGCATGGCTCATGAGTTAGACAAGGCTGTGGTCCATGTGATCAGATTAAGTAACTGCCCTCACTTAAAACAAAGCTTTTAACAAAAAGGACTTACCTGTTGTACTATGTGATGATATCCATTAAGTGCTGTTTTCAGCTGCCAACTACATAGTAATCTAAAATTTTAATGGAACAAAATGGTTTGTTCACTGTTTAGAATTAAAAGGAAAAAACATTTGTATGCCAACTCTAATATGTACATACATACAAAAGAATGACATAAACATAATTCTGACAAGTTAATAAAATTTTTACCGCTAGTACTGTTGAAACTCATGTCTTCAAACTGTTGGTACTAACTTTATTTCAAAATATAAATGACTGCAATCAGCAAATGACATGCAAACAAACAGTACGTTTTTTTAAATTTTAACATATCCAAAGCAATGTTTTCTTGAACTGGATTCTTTTCCAAGGTAGGTTAAATAAAACCAATAGTTTTGATCATAATTTACAGAACTTGTATTTGAGAAACCAAATGCATTATAACAATCTGTGTTTGCTCTGGCTTAGTCGTGTCTGACTCTTCGAGACTTCGTGAACTGTAGCCCCATAGGCTCCTGTGTCCATTATAACAATCTAATCTTAAATTCCAGATTAAGGACATACATACTTTTAACTGTGTAAGTAGTGATAAATAATGTTCATCTATCTACCGGCTCACCCTCAGCTGCATTCTTAACACTACTAGGTAACTCTTCTAGAAATGCTTTTACTTACCTAGAAGTAGAAAGTCTGAGTTTTCTCAACCATGGTCTTTTCAAACCATCATGACTGTCCTTTTCTGGTCTGCTAACCCGCATCCTCTCTGCTATCTCCTATCACAGGGGCAGAATAGCTCATTCTCGACTGCCTCGACTGCCCATGGGAAACCCCATCTTCAAATATACTTTCCACCTCCTGCCACCAACTCAGTCACATCAATTCACTAATTACTCCTTTACTGTGGTATCCTTACTCTCTGCTAGCATTTTTTCTTCTGTAACTTGTTTGAGCAAATCTTCTTTTTAAGAAAACACATAATTATAACTCTTCCTTGACTGCACACCTTTCTCTAGCCACTCCTGTTCTTCAAGTAGTTTTTACTGTTTACATTTCCTTTCTACCCACTCCAAAAACCCCAGTACAAGCCGACTTCAACCACTACATGAAACGTGCAATCTAACCTGACCCCTTTGCAACACTAAGCACTGTTAACCACTGACTTTTAAGCTGCTCTTTCTTTGATTTCAGAAATAACTGTCCAGGTTTTCCTGTTAAATCTGGTCAATACTTCGTCTTCTTTCAAGGTCTTCTTTATTTACCACACCTTTAAATATTGTTATGCCCTCAAGATTATGTTACTAGCTTTCTCTTCTCACTCTATCCATGCAGGAAAACCTATCCACATTCATGGCCCTAAATCCCATGCCTACTGTGACTTCTACACACATCTCCACTCCAAGCTTCATGCTTAAGTTCCCCACCAAAACACTGCTACTGCTGCTGCTGCTGCTGCTGCTGCTAAGTCGCTTCAGTCGTGTCCAACTCTGTGCGACCCCATAGACAGCAGCCCACCAGGCTCCTCCGTCCCTGGGATTCTCCAGGCAAGAACACTGGAGTGGGTTGCCATTTCCTTCTCCAACCAAAACACTGCTACCTACTAAAATCTCCTCTTCATACTTCACATCTGATATGCCTTAAAACAATTCCCCTTCAACTTCTGCCATCTGTGACTTCTTCTCTAGTTTAGTGATCTGAGTTAGGAATTTGCAAAGAATCCTCCACTCCTCTCCCCCTCTTATCTCCCACTTCTGATCAGTCACAAAATCCTGTCAGTTCTACTCGTAACTGTCTCTGGATTCTTCTTCCCTTCCTACCCTCAGAAAAATTTTGGAGCAGAAATTAGATTTTGGGTGCTACCTAAATTTCTATTCTCATCTCTTGACATTCCTTGAAGGGCTGTCAATACCAAAGCCCATGTTGACACCTAATTTCTATCAGGGCAGAACTGATGCTGTCGGGCTTCCCATGCCTGAACATACACATAATTAACATCAGTCAAAAGTTGGAAACAAAGTTTTCTAATTATTTTCTATTCTCCAAATATTTTCACTTGCTGTTTACTGCTTTAAATAAAAAGTAAATTAGACTGTTTTGCTGTTGAAGAGCACTTCAACACCACAGAAAATCATTTAAAAAGCACACTGATTGGCAAAAATCAGAAATGCTTCTGGTTAACTAATTAATAAACAGAACTCTAACAAACAGAATCAGCTTATACAGATGTGACTGCCCATCCCGCCAAGATGCCTGTAGAGTATATAACAAAACACCACATTACCTGGCATTCCTCAGCTGCAAATCTTTGGGCAGCAATAGTCTCAGGTGGAAATCTCTTCCCTGTGGAAAATATTAAAAAGGTGTGAACTCAAATTAAGAGAAGTCAATCAGAGTCACATAAAAAAGGCAACATTTTCCTGTATTTTCTAAAAGGTATCAACTTTATTCAAATACTTGTTAAAATATAAGCAACAAAACAGTGCATTTAAGGGAAAATAACTCAAAAATATGTCAGAAACTTTTGTGATTACTGGGTAATCAAAACACTGAGACAGGATTTTGTTTTTAAAGAAAAAGTCATTCACATAAATAAGAAATACTAACAAATTGTTATGCAGACATAAAGGAGAAAGTTAAATGTTATTTCTTAGGGAAAAAATTCAAGAAAAAAGAAATTCCTTCAAACTGATCTGAATATAGAAGGAAAAAACATGACATACCCCATATTTGTAGTGTTCCAAATTTTAATAAAGTGAAAATATATTTAAATAATCTTAATATACAGACATCAGAGAAATATTTTCATAAATCAGAGTATATTTAGTTCTCCCACACTTGCAGACCTTTAATAAATAAAATCCTTGAAACACTGTTACTTATTTTAATTTAAATATTCATTAACTATAATCTGAAAAAACTAAATTTTACTTAAAAGTCTTTCTAAGGAACGAAGGACAGTTCTCTGAGAAATATACTGTTCTACTTTCTTGAGAAAGTGAATGGGAAAGCAGCTTAAACTTTGTACCTTAAATAGCATAATACACATGAAATCTAAGCAAAGGTAAGCAGAAAAAGACAAACAGAAATATAATCTTTTACTCCAACAGTATAAAATGAAAAAGAGTAATAAAATTCTTGAAAAACAATTACCACGAGAATTTTATCAGAATCTCCCTCAAAGCAGTTTCAAAAATAGAGGAACACAATTAAATGTACCCCATAACCTTTACTTTCATGGTAATATTGCAGTTCTGACTTTCATTACATTTAAATGTCCTTTAAAAAAATGAAACAAAATGTACTACTGACCTTTTCAAAAGGTCAAGTAACAATAATTCACTATTTCATTAAACCACTAAAAAGTATTATGTAGTAACCTTAACCTAACTTTATAGACATCCCACACATAGGTGTAAGAACAATCTGGAACTCAAAATTTACATGAAAAATAGTTACGTAAAATAATAAAATTCCAAAGTCCCTAATTTGCAAAATCCAACCATTTTAAAAGTCAAATGCCATGTCACATGCCATACTACTTTAAAATTATCTTTTTTTAGTTAAATCATAGAAAAAAAAAATACGTCAACTGCTCTCATGAAGAATTTCCAATTTTACAGCAAACAAAAGTATCGACAGTTGTCTAAATCTGAATCTCTCTACATACCATTCCCAAAAAATATGTACATCAAAATTAAGAGCAAATAGAACCACAAAAATCCCCTGTCTTAGGCAGAGGCAGAAGAAAGAGAACAGTATAAACTTCAAAACTGCCTGTAAGAAGAAAAATACAAACCACTTTCCAGTGCCTTCCATCCTGGGGCTCCTACATCAAGTCCTTTGAGAGAGCTAGGGGATTCAGGAAATTAAAAAAAAAAAAAAACAAAACAGAAAACAGAAGAAGGGATTAGATTATGTGTGAAAAATAAAGAATTAGCAACATAAAAGTCAAGGATCTCATCTTGGATAAGAACTGTAAAAGCAGAAGATGGTAAAAGGGCTATCCTTTGGAAACAGTGTTAGGAGGAAAAAGTACCAACTATGGGAAACTGAGGGTCTTACATAACATTAAAAATGCTGGATTCTTCCTACAACACTACCAAAAAAAAACCATCCATCAAGTAAACTACATTTTGCAGACAGAAGAGAATACTTTTTTTAATTAGAGTATAGTTGCTTTACACTGCTGTATCAGTTTCTGCTGTACAGCAAAATGAATCAGCCATACATATACATATATTCCTTCTTTTTTGATTTCCTTGCTATGTAGGTCAAAAGAGGGTATTCTTGAGGAATTTAACAAATTACTGCAGCCAACGGTTGACAAACACAAAGATAATGTCTCCATCAATGATAAGCTCAGTTCAGTTCAGTAGCTCAGTCATGTTTGACTCTTTGCTACCCCATCACCAATCCCCAGAGCTTGCTCAAACTCATGTTCATTGACTTGGTGATGCCATCCAACCATCTCATCCTCTGTCATCCCCTTCTCCTACTGCCTTCAATCCTTCCCAGCATCAGGATCTTTTCCAGTGAGTCAGTTCTTTGCATCAGGTGGCCAAAATATTGTAGTTTCAGCTTCAGCATCAGTCCTTCCAATGAAAATTCAGGAATGATTTCCTCTGGGATGGACTGGTTGGATCTCCTTGCAGTCCAAGAGACTATCAAGAGTCTTCTCCAACACCACAGTTCAAAAGCATCGATTCTTCGGCACTCAGCCAAAGTTTATAATCCAACTCTCACATCCATACATGACTACTAGAAAAACCATAGCTTTGACTAGATGGACCTGTGTTGGCAAGTAATGACTCTACTTTTTAAGATGCTGTCTAGGTTTGTCATAGCTTTTCTTCCAAGGAGCAAGCGTCTTTTGATTTCATGGCTGCAGTCACCATCTGCAGTGATTTTGGAGCCCAAAAAAATAAAGTCTGCCACTGTTTCCACTGTTTCCCCATCTATTTGCCACAAAGTGATGGGACCAGATGCCATGATCTTAGTTTTCTGAATGCTGAGTTTGAAGCCAACTTTTTCATTCTTCTCTTTCACTTTCATCAAGAGGCTCTTTAGTTCTTCGCTTTCTGCCATAAGGGTGGTGTCATCTGCATATCTGAAGTTACTGCTACTTCTCCCAGCAATCTTTGATTCCAGGTTGTGCCTCATCCAGTCCAGCATTTCATATGATGTACTCTGCATATAAGTTAAATAAGCAGGGTGACAATATACAGCCTTGATGTGCTCCTTTTCCTATTTGGAACCAGTCTGTTATTCCATGTCCAGTTCTAACTGTTGCTTCTTGACCTGCATACTACTATGACCTGCTAAGCTACTATGAGACAAAAACAAAATGTGGAGAGAGAGGTGGGAGGGGGATTCAGGATGGAGGGGACATTATGTATACCTATGGCTGATTCACACTGATGTACGGCAAAAACCATCACAATACTGTAAAGTAGTTGTCCTCCAAATAAAATAACTATATAAATTTTTAAAAAATAAGAACTGAGACATTTCAGGTGACGACAATCCCTCAACGTAAACAAAAACCACAAGGCATAAACAAATTACAAAACTGAATTAAATGTTATTTGGTGACTATTTGCACCCAGATTCAGAAATTTTAAAACCTCATAACAGAAACTGAAGAGAAAAAAAAGACAAAATAATATTAAAATGGAAGGATAAATTAAGAGCTGTTCAAAGAAGAATAGAGTAAAATTAAAATTTCTTACCTTTCAAGACAAAAAGGTAAGAAAATGACCAAATGAGAAAAAATTAAAGACCACCTGAGAGCAGCAACTGAAGCGGAACACAAGCAAAAAAAAAAAAAAAAAACCAATAAGAAAAAGATCAAATAACATATGGGAAATAGAATAATACTGGCACCAGACATCTTAAAACAAGACTTTAAAAAGCCACAGTGGAACAAACTTTTAATAATGTGAGTGAAAATGCTCACTTAATAATATATAATTCAGTATTCCTTTAAGAAACTGAAAGGGAATGCCCTTTAGTTTATACAATGGAACAACAGGGAAGGATTTACCTTCCCATGTTAACCAAAAGATTGGACAAAATATCTGAAACAATGATTTTTAGACATCAAACAACAGGCAGCACAGGACAATGACCCCTGAAAGAAGGGAAACAAAGGAGAAAAGTCTCTGTAATTGGCCAGCCTGGAGAATTTTCAGGCTGCACAGCAAGGACGAAGAACCAAATAGAGCCTAACATTTTCTATTATTTGAGAAGACAGGCCTGAGTAAGGGGAGGCCAAGGCATGTAGAATTTACAAGATACAGTACAAAAGAGGAGAGAAATACATGGAGAAAAATTACACAGAGAATAATTCTACAGAACTTCAGAGAATTCCTAAAAAGTGTTCCGCTGAGTACTGATTGCCACAGGATGCGAGACTACCTAAAGACGGAGAGATAAGAGAATACCTCGAGGCACTCACACAAAGCTAAAAGAAATCATGTTCTAACCAACCAGAGTGGAAAATCTTGTACTATAAGAGCTACTAAACAGTACTCTTAAGAGTGTTGTCTCAGTGGTACAACCAAATCTCTAGGCTCAAGTCTGTTCTGTTTCAGCTTAACAAAGCTTAAAAGTAAACCTTGGAAAGATTTGCTGTTTCCAAGTAATTTAATGGTTGTCATTGAGTCACTAAGTTGTGCCCAACTCCTTGCAACCCCATGAACTACAACATGCCAGGCTTACCTGTCTTTCACTATCTTCCAAAATTTGCTCAAACTCACGTCCACCGAGTCGGTGATGCCATCCAACCATCTCTACTTGTTGCCCCTGTCTCTTCCTGCTCTCAATCTTTCCCAGCATCAAGGTCTTTTACAATGAGTTGGTTCTTTGAAATCAAGAATATTTAAGAGAACAAAAAACTTCATACAACCAGTGGAATGCACAATGTATGTCAACCAATCAAAACATACCAGGTATGCAAAGAAGCAAGAAAATAAGATTAAAAAGAGAAAAATCAAGAGAAACAAATATAAAAATGGCAGATAATAGAGCTTCCCCTCTCATACTTAAGCAGTTATAACTGTATTATGTATGTTCAAGAAGGTAGAGGAAAGCATCAGTATGCTAAACAAACACAAAAAAACCCCAAAAAGACTCAAGTTGAAGAGATGAAAAATACAATGTCTGAGATGAAAAATATGTTACACTGCAGTTATTAACAGCAGATTAAACATTGAAAAAAATATATTTGTGTACCTGAAAACACAGAAGTAGAACATCCAAAGAAAGCAGAGAAACTGACTGAAAAAAAGAAAAAAAAAATCAACAAATTATGGAAAAACTTAGAGTGGCTTAATGTGCATGTATTTGGAATCCCCAACATAGGAAGCATGAAGGAACAAAAAACTTTTTGAAGAAATAATGGCTGAAGTTTTTCCAAATTAAATATAAATACAGATCCAAAAAGCACAATAAACCCCATGAAGGAAAAACATGAAGAAAACTACACCAAGGAACATCATAAATTGACAGAAACCAGTGAGAAAAATGTTAACAGCCAAAGAAAAACAATATACTTACAGAGGATCAAAGATAAAAAGTACAGATTTCTCATACACAATAAAACAAGACGATGAAACAAAACTGCCAAAGCACTAAAACAAAAAGTCAACCTAGAACTTTATACCCAGTGAAAGTATCTTTCAAAAGGCCAAATAAACAATTTTTGAGACATAAAACAGCTAAAGAATTCATCACTAGCAGACAGGCACTATAAGAAATGTTAAAGGAACAAGTTTAGGAAGAAAGTAAATGAGTCCACTGGTAGCAAGGACTTGGACATGACTGAGTGACTGAACAACAATAACGACAAAATAAAACAAGATGGAAATCTGGATATAGAACAAAGAGTATCAGAAACAGTAAATATATAGATAAATATAAAAGACTTTTTTCTTATTTTTTAAAATCTCTTTAAAGCATAATTAATTGTGCCAAAGCTGGAATAACTTAAGCAACAAATAATGTAGTGCTAGAATATAATTCAAAATATAAAATATCTGTATGTCCATACTGATATAAATGATTGAATTAAGAAATGGAGAAATTAATCTCCCATACAGAAGAATTCCAGATAAATTACAACTGACTCTTGAACAACATGAGTTTGAATTGTTCAGGCCCACTTATACATAGATTTTTTTTTTTTTTTTTTTACAGTAACTACATACTGTAGTACTATACAATCTGCACTTGGCTGATTTCACAGATGGATTTTCAAGCCCACAAGGTTTAGCACACTTAAGCTTTGCATTATTCAAGGGTCAACTGTATATAGATACTCCACTTGAAAAGGGAGGCAGTATAATTCCCCACTTTTTTTTTTCTTTTTTCTTTTTAATTTATTTGTTTTAATTGGAGGCTAATTATTTTACAATATTATATTGGTTTTGCCATACATCAACATGAATCCACCACAGGTGTAAGGGCTGCTCTTAGTGACTTCTTCCAAAGAATACAGTATGGAAAGGGGTGGGAAAAAAAGTGACTTCCCAGTAGAGAAACCTACAAACACAACTTCAGCCAAGTGATCAAAGTCAACATCAACAGTCATAAATCATGTTGACAATATGTACCCCTAATATGATGTGATGAAATGGTATCTAAACTTCGCGATGTTTCTCTCAAAAACCCATAAAGCCTAATCACGAGAAAAAAAGGCAAATCCTAGTAGAGCAGTGTCCTACAATAAACTTGACTAGAATTCCTCAAAGGGTCATTTCATAATCATAAAGGAGTCAGAGTCATCAAAGACAAGGAAGGTCTAAGAAATTATCAGCTCAGAGAAGCCTTCATGGCAAATAAATGGGGAAACATTGGAAACAGTGAGAGACTTTATTTTGGGGGGCTTCAAAATCACTGCACTTGGTGACTGCAGCCATGAAATTAAAAGACACCTGCTCCTTGGAAGAAAACCTATGACAAATATAGACAACATATTAAAAAGCAGAGACATTACGTTGCCGACAAAGGTCCACCTAGTCAAAGCTATGGTTTTTCCAGTAGTCATGTGTGAATGTGAGAATTGGACTATAAAGAAAGCTGGTGGCTGAAGAATTGATGCTTTTGAACTATGGTGTTGGAGAAGACTCTTGAGAGTCTCTTGGACTGCAAGGATATCCAACCAGTCCATCCTAAAGGAAATCAGTTCTAAATATTCATTGGAAGGACAACACAAAAGACGACTCTACACGTGGACATCACCAGATAGCTAAAACCAAAATCAGACTGATTAGATTCTTTGCAGCCAAAGATGCAGAAGCTTTATACAGTCACCAAAAACAAGACCGGGAGCTGACTGTGGCTCAGATCATGAACTGCTTATTGCCAAATTCAGACTTAAATTGAAGAAAGTAGGGAAAACAACTAGACCACTCAGGTATGCACTAAATCAAATCCCTAACAGGAAGTGAGAAATAGATTTAAGGGACTAGATCCAATAGACAGAGTACCTAATGAACTATGGACATAGGTTCGTGACATTGTACAGGAAACAGGGCTCAAGACCATCCCCCCCAAAAAATGCAAAAAAACAAAATGGCTGTCTGAGAAGTACTTACAAATAGCTGTGAAAAGAGGAGAAGCAAAAAGCAAAAGAGAAAAGGAAAGATATACCCATTTGAATGCAGAGTTCCAAAGAATAGCAAGGAGAGATAAGAAAGCTTTTCTCATCAAGCAATGCAAAGAAATAGAGGAAAACAATAGAATGGGAAAGACTAGAGATCTCTTTAAGAAAATTAGAGATACCAAGGGAACATTTCATGCAAAAATGGGCTCAATAAAAGACAGAAATGGTATGGACCTAACAGAAGCAGAAGATATTAAGAAGAGGTGGCAAGAATACACAGAAGAACTATACAAAAAAGATTTTCATGACCCAGATAATCACCATTGTGTGATTACTCACCTAGAGCAAGACATCCCAGAATGTGAAGTCAAGTGGGCCTCAGAAAGCATCACTATGAACAAAGCTAGTGGAGGTGATGGAATTCCAGTTGAGCTATTTCAAGTCCTAAAAGATGACTGTGTGAAAGGGCTTCACTCAATATGTTACCACATTTGGAAAACTCAGCAGTGGCCACAGGACTGGAAAAGGTCAGTTTTCATTTCAATCCCAAAGAGCAATGCCAAAGAATGCTCAAACTAGCACACAATTGCACTCATCTCACACGCTAGTAAAGTGATGCTCAAAATTCTCCAAGCCAGGCTTCAACAGTACGCGAAATGTGAACTTCCAGATGTTCAAGTTGGTTTTAGAAAAGGCAGAGGAACCAGAGATCAAATTGCCAACATCTGCTGGATCATCAAAGAAGCAAGAGAGTTCCAGAAAAAATCTATTTTTGCTTTATTGACTATGCCAAAGCCTTTGACTGTGTGGATCACAAGAACCTGTGGAAAATTCTGAAAGAGATGGGAATACCAGATCATCTGACCTGCCTCCTGAGAAATGTGAATGCAGGTCAAGAAGCAATAGCTAAAAGTGGACATGGAACAAAAGACTGTTTCAAACAGGAAAAGGAGTAAGTCAAGGCTATATATTGTCATTCTGCTTATTTAACTTATATACAGAGTACATCATGTGAAATGCTGAGCTGAAGGAAGCACAAACTGGAATCAAGATTGTCAGGAGAAATATCAATAACCTCAGATATGCAGATGACACCACTCTTATGGCAGAAAGTGAAGAAGAACTAAAGGGCCTCTTGATGAAAGTGAAAGAGGAGAATGAAAAAGTTGGCTTAAAGCTCAACATTCAGAAAAGTAAGATCATAGCATTCAGTGCCATCACTTCATGGCAAATAGATGGGGAAACAATGGAAACAGTGGCAGACTTTATTTTGGGGAGCTCCAAGATCACTGCAGATGGTGATTGCAGCCATGAAATTAAAAGACGCCTACTCCTTGGAAGGAACCAACCTAGACAGCATATTAAAAAGCAGAGACATCACTTTGTCAACAAAGGTCCATCTAGTCAAGGCTATGGTTTTTCCAGTAGTCATGTGTGAATGTGAGAATTGGACTATAAAGAAAGCTGGTGGCTGAAGAATTGATGCTTTTGAACTATGGTGTTGGAGACGACTCTTGAGAGTCCCCTGCACTGCAAGGAGATCCAACCAGTCCATCCTAAAGGAGATCAGTCCTGGGTGTTCACTGGAAGGACTGATGTTGAAGCTTAAACTCCTTTGGCCACCTAATGTGAAGAGCTGAGTAATTTAAAAAGACTCTGATGCTGGGAAAGATTGAGGGCAGGAGGAGAAGGGGATGACAGAGGATGAGATGGCTGGATGGCATCACCAACTCGATGGACATGAGTTTGGGTAAATTCCGGGAGCTGCTGATGGACAGGGAGACCTGGCGTGCTGCGCTTCATGGGTTGCAAAGAGTTGGACAAGACTGAGCAACTAAACAAACTGAATGCAGTTGGAAATTTCAATGCCCTCTTTTATTAACTGAGCAACTACAGAAACTCAGTAGGGATATACAAAACTTGAATAGCATTATGAACCAATCTGACCTGACATTTATAGAACACTCTACCCAACAGCAGCATAATATACATCTTTCCAAGTATACACAGAACATTTACCAAAATAAACCATATTCTACACCATAAAGTGCGATCCAATTATTATTAAATTTAACAGAATTCATATTATATAAATAATATTGTATCTACACTACAAAAGAAAAAGGTCTCATTATCAAAGACCTAATCTTCCACCTAAACAAATTAGGAAATTTAAGATCAGGAATCAACGAAACAGAAACAGAAAATATCAGAGAAAAATAAAAAATCAAAGAAGGTTCTCTGAAGAAATCAGTAAGACTTACAGATATCCAAATCCATCAGGAAAAAGAAGAGAGACACACACAAAATACCAATATCAGGAATGGACATGAGAGCTATCTATATAGTATATTCATAATTTCTTTGCCACTTCTACCTTAAAGTATTGGTGCCTCATCTCCTTTTAATATGAATCAGATTTGAGACCTTGCTTCTAACAAACAGAATAAAACAGAAATAAATGTGTAACTTTAGAGGCTGGGAGAGAAAAAGCAAGGTGCAGCTTTCTGCTTAACTTCTCTATCAGTCACTCAGGGGGAAGACAGCTGCCCTGTTGTGATGACAGTCAAACAACACTATGAGAGGTCCACATGTGAGGAACTGAGGCCTCTATCAATAGCAGTAAAAAACTGAGGCCTCTAATCTATAACTAGTCAAGGCTATGGTTTTTTCATACATCCACATGTATGGATGTGAAAGTTGGACTGTGAAGAAAGCTGAGCGCCGAAGAATTGATGCTTTTGAATTATGGTGCTAAAGAAGACTCTTGAGAGTCCCTTGGACTGCAAGGAGATCCAACCAGTCCATTCTGAAGG
The DNA here is from genome assembly GCF_032452875.1 of Bos javanicus. Lineage (NCBI taxonomy): Eukaryota > Metazoa > Chordata > Mammalia > Artiodactyla > Bovidae > Bos > Bos javanicus. The sequence continues at coordinate 40,762,293 of NC_083878.1, forward strand.
AGATCAGTCCTCGTGTTCTTTGGAAGGAATGATGCTAAAGCTGAAACTCCAATATTTTGGCCACTTCATGCAAAGAATTGGCTCATTGGAAAAAACTCTGATGCTGGGAGGGATTGGGGGCAGGAGGAAAAGGGGATGACAGAGGATGAGATGGCTGCATGGCATCACTGACTGGATGGACATGAGTGTGGGTGAACTCCGGGAGTTGGTGATGGACAGGGAGGCCTGGCATGCTACGATTCATGGAGTCGCAAAGAGTCGGACACGACTGAGCGACTGCACTGAACTGAACTGAATCTATAGCTGTGTGAATAAACAAACTTGGCAGCAAAATTTTCTAGCTCTAGTCAAGTTTTTAGATAACAGACATCCTGGCCAACATCTTCACTGCAATCTCAGAAGAAACACTGATCCAAGATCATCCAGCTGCTGCTGCTGCTAAGTCACTTCAGCCATGTCCAACTCTGTGCAACCCCGTAGACGGCAGCCCACTAGGCTCCCCCACCCCTAGGATTCTCCAGGCAAGAACACTGGAGTGGGGTGCCATTTCCTTCTCCAATGAATGAAAGTGAAAAGTGAAAGTGAGGTAGCTCAGTCGTGTCTGACTCTTCGAGACCCCATGGACCGCAGCCTACCAGGCTCCTCCGTCCATGGGATTTTCCAGGCAAGAGTACTGGAGTAGGGTGCCATAGCCTTCTCTGTCATCCAGCTGAGTCATTGATCCACAAAAATTCCTTATCCACAGAAAAGGTGAGATAATTTAATGTCTGTTGTTTTAAAGCACTAAGGTGTGGAACAGTCATATACAGCAAAAGGCAACCAAAATAGGGAGCATCATTACAGATCCCAAAGCCATTAAAAGGATAATAAGAAAATATCATAAACTTTTAAACCAATAAATTCAAAAATCTAGATGAAAATCTTCAAAGGAAACAAACTACCAAAGCTTACTCAAGGGGAGATAAAGAATCTGATAACAGAGAAAACACCTTTTAATCACACACAGATCACCCACAAATAAATAAAATTTTATTTTTACAATCATCACTGTTTATTCACAATGCAATAAAACCAGAAATAGCAAATTAAAATGAAAAAAAAAAAATTCCATGAGAAAAATTTTAGATCTTCTATTAAGTAACTCCCAGGTGCAGGGGAACTACAAATTAAAATTAAGTTCTAAAAAATAAAACATACATGTTAGCAACTACAGGATACCTTTAAAACGGTAATGAGGGGAAAATGCAGATTGTTAAAAACACATCAAGAAAAATATTCTCTCACTGGCCAAATCTGGAATAATTTAAACATCAAATAGGAAAGAAAGGATTATAATCCATTAGATAAATTACTTTTTAAATCCATAAGCCTGATATAAATAAATGGTAAAGGGAAAGTCACTATCACAGAACGCCAATTAATAAATATAGAAGAAAATCATCATTGGGAAACATCAATTAACTGACTGGAACAAGAGTCAATGGCTGCTACAATGGAGGTGGTGGGGAGGGAAAAGAGTTTGATGTCTCAAAGTAGCTTCCTCTAAGTCCTTTATAATTACAAGAGGAAAATCTGGCAGATGCCACCTTAAACCTGTGATCAGAGATAACATCATCAATAATGAGACCTGCTGACATCCCACGCCCTAAAAAGGATAGATATTCTTTCTGTGGCATGTGTGTCAGAACTGCATAACCTGAATTTAACGATGAGGAAAAGAGTCAAATCTAAATTGAGGGACATTCTACCTAATGACCAGCCTGTACCCCAAAAATGTCAAGTTCATGGAAAACAAAGGAAGACTAAGGAACTACTCCAGATTAAAGAGACAGGACAACTAAATATAATGTGACATTTTACATCAGATGGTTAGGGGCTGGGAAGGGGTATAAAAAACATAACTGGCAACAGTAAAAAAAATCTGAATTTGGACTCCAGATTAGATAATGGTATTATATGATGATAAAATTTCCTGATTTTGATAATGGTACTGAGGCTATGTTATGGGTGTGTCCTTGTCATGAAATACACACTTAAGTATTTAGGAATACAGGAGCACTGTGTCTGCAACTTAATCTCAAACTGTTCAGGGAAATAATGTGTGTACACACCCACCCACATACACAGACTCAGAATAAATCAAATGACACAAATAGAAAATAGTGAATCTCCTCACATGTATACACAAATTTTTCCTACATCCTTGCTATTTTTCTGTAAATTTGAAATTATACACAAGACAAACATTTTTAGAAAAACCGTGCTTCACCAAAACAATGTTAAATAAGATCTTCAGGTTAGGAGTTCAACAAGCTGCTTAAGCCAAGTAAAATGAAAATTGTAGCTATAAGCAAGGATCCTAATAAAATTTCATCTAATCTGACTACTGATGGCTACATGTTTTCTAAGAAGCTTCAGCAGATACAAGCAATATCTCTTCAACTTTTCTAAATGTTGTGAAAGTTTTCAACTCGGTAATTCAAGACCAATACTTCCAACTGGGGAAGGAAAAGGTGGATTAACTTTATTCCAGAAGTAACAACGAAATTTAACCTTTCGTGATGAAAACTACTTTCTGTGATGGTCACAATGAATTTGAAAACAAATGAAGTTCAAGTGTGTGGTCTATAATCTTTTCTTAATCTTGGGGTCGCAAAGAGTCGGACACGACTGAGCGACTGAACTGAACTACAGCTAATATTCTTAGGAATAGGTAAAATCTTCATTTAGCATGTGAATTTAAATAATTCACTCAATATTCTTCATTGTGTTTTGAGGAAACTTCGAAACATGTGGTAATTGCTAGAACATGGCCCCTATCCTCAAAAAAATACGTGCGCTAGTTGGGGAGAGGGCCAATTTGTCCAGAAAGCAAAGTCGATACTCAGAATTCTAACCTAAGGTAGCTTAGTAGAGGAGGAAAACCTACGAGTGGCATTAGATATACTGAGTTTAAAGGAGTCTGTTGCGATCAAGGACAAGTAACTTAATCCCCCCCAATTCCCCATGCCCTGATTTACTCAACAATAAAACGAGAAAACTGCTTCAAAAGACTGAGGATTAGGCGAGATATTGTAGCTGGAAAGCGCTTTGTAAACTTCAAAGCCCTACACGTGTTTACTATGTGTAATAAACTCTACAAGAGAGGCCACCTGGAATCGGCAAAGGTAATTCGGTTGTCATGCTGCTGCTGCTGCTGCTAAGTCGCTTTAGTCGTGTCCGACTCTGTGCGACCCCATAGACGGCAGCCCAGCAGGCTTCCCCATCCCTGGGATTCTCCAGGCAAGAACACTGGAGTGGGTTGCCATTTCCTTCTCCAATGCATGAAAGTGAAAAGTGCAAGTGAAGTAGCTCAGTCGGGTCTGACTTCTAGACCCCATGGACTGCAGCCTACCAGGCTCCTCCGTCCATGGGATTTTCCAGGCAAGAGTACTGGAGTGGGGTGCATTGCCTTCTCCGCGGTTGTCTTGAGTTCCTACAAAATACCACAACTGGATGTGCTCTGGTACACTGGATTTGGCAGAGAGCTAAAATGAGGTTCTCCCCAAAAATGTTCTTTCTGCAGGAAATACCAATATAATGAGAGAGCGCAGACACCCCTCTGAATGGCCTCCAACCTTCGCGGGGCTGGGCGAATGTTAACTATCGCGGCAAGCAAAAACTGACCAATTTTTTCAAAACGTGAAACGTGCGACCAACGCTAACTTAGGAGCCGGGCAGAGAGGGGCGGGGACGAGGGGGCGTGGCCCGCAGCCGGTTTCCCCCCCGCCCCCAACGCTCCACTCTCCTCGCGCGCGCGGACCTCTTGGCGTCTCCTGTAGGCGGTTACCCCGGCCCAGGAGTGCAAACGGCGGCGAGGAACGGATTTCCAGCAACAGCCCACAATTCTCAAACTTCTACTCTCCGAGGAGCCCTCGCGGGCCACCCTTCTCAAAAACCGCAAGTCCGATTCCCCTAACCCTTCAGGTCACAGACTTCCACCGCCCGGGCTGCGCCGCCGAAAGAAAGCTCTCCGAACGAAAGAGCATCAGCCGGGCGAATACCTGAGCCGAAATGAAGCCTTCATACACGGTTTTCGACCGGTTCTGGGGCAGAAAGAGCGGAAACTGGCGCAGCAGGGTTGCTTCCGTCTCCGCCATTGCTCGCGGTCCGTGGCAACGTTGGGGTACTGGCGGCCGCTCCCGCACATGCGCAGTCTTGCCTGCGCCTTGGGCTCCGAGAGACGTACATCCGCGCGTTTGGCGGGAAGTCTCGAGCTTTCCCTGGGCAAAAATCAAGGTCCGGTGGTAGTCGGGATGCCTGGGCTCAGCTCCAGCCAGAGTAAATTCGGCTCAGCAGGAGGCAGCATTGAACCCAATGCGAGGCAGGAGGAAAGATTGTTTTCTGAACCTGACCGAACCTGATCATACTAGCTTTGATTGTCCCAAGAACCGTGTTGGATGTTTATGTTAATACAGACTCAAGGCTCAACACCAGGCTCCTGGTGCGTTACACTTGCGAATATCTAAGGCAAAACAGGAGGGGAAATTGCTAATGGACTTGAGGAACCGAATTTAATTTTTCTTTAACAACCCTTTCTATGTGCCATGCTAAGCCACTTAAGTCGTGCCACTTAAGTAGGACCAACACAAAGATTATGTGACCCTATGGACTGTGGCCAGCCAGGCTTCTCTGTCCCTGGGATTCTCCAGGCAAGGATTCTGGTATACATATTTCTAACTCAGGAATGGTACTTATCCATTCCTTTTTTTTTTTTTTTACTAAGGGGTGATTAATTAAGGAACTTAATATTTACTGCACATTTTATTTCAATCAATATTCAATGCAATATTCAATATTGCAATCAATACAATCAATATTCAGTCAATTCAGTATTCAATATTGTATTTTTGAACCCTTGTATTTGCTAAACGTCATTGCAGTAGGCTACAGGTTGTGCAAAAATGATTAAGATTCACACCCAAACGTTTTGATTGCCCTCAAAATCGGATGACACTTTTTCAAGACTCTTAGTTTGACAAGAATTGTAAGTTTTCTGGATGCTTAGAGAAAACGTTAGCAATGTAAATATAAATTACTCTAAAGCAGTGGCTTTCCAAAGATCCTGGATCCATTCGCATAACCTGGGAAATTTTACATCACTTTTACAGAAAGGCAAATTCTCACCCCTCTGTCTCAGACCAGCTGCTGCTGCTGCTAAGTCGCTTCAGTCATGTCCAACTCTGTGCGACCCCATAGACGGCAGCCCACCAGGCTCCACCATCCTTGGGATTCTCCAGGCAAGAACACTGGAGTGGGTTGCCATTTCCTTCTCCAATGCATGAAAATGAAAAGTGAAAGTGAAGTCGCTCAGTCGTGTCCGACTCTTCTCGACCCCATGGACTGCAGCCTACCAGGCTCCTCCATCCAATGGGATTTTCCAGGCTAGAGTACTGGAGTGGGATGCCATTGCCTTCTCCTGTCTCAGACCTAGGGAGTCCCAAACTCTGAGAGTGACGCCCAATCATCTGTGTTACAACAAGCCCTCGAGGTACTATGTTGCAAAGGCTAAAGTTAGACAATCTCCCCAGAGGCATGGCATGCCTCCACTCAAGTTATGCAATTCGTTTATTAAAGATGACAGGCTACAAGTTTTGTGAGGGGCATAAAGTGAAGGTCGTTAAAACAGTAGGACCAACACAAAGATTATAAACACGTATAGACACTGCCTTCAAGGACTTATGAGTTAAAACACTTGCTGTTACCAAGGATTTCCCTGATGGTCCAGTGGCTGAGACTACTCCCTCCCATTGCAGGGTTAGGGTTAGGTTCAATCCGGATTTCTGATCAAGGAGCTAGATCCCACATGCTTCAACTAAGGCCCAAAGCAGCCAAATAAGTAAATAAATAATTTTTTTTTAATTGGCTGTTTCCAGTATTTCAAACTTGTCCACCACCCCCACTATCAGTTCCCCATGGAACTTCGCCCCTTCCTTCAAGGCTTTCTGAACTGCTACTTCTTTTTAGAAACCTTTTCTTAATTGATGAAAATTATTGCTTTCACTAATCACTTGCTATATTTCTTGGTACATTGTTGGTGTTCATTAACTATTTACTAGAATGTTAATTAATATCCAGCAGTTCTATATGCCGGAGAAGGCAATGGCAACCCACTCCAGTAATCTTGCCTGGAAAATCCCATGGACAGAGGCGCCTGGTAGGCTGCAGTCCATGGGGTTACTAGGAGTCAGACACGATTGAGCGACTTGACTTTCACTTTTCACTTTCACGAATTGGAGAAGGAAATGGCAACCCACTCCAGTGTTCTTACCTGGAGAATCCCAGGGACGGGGGAGCCCTGTGGGCTGCCATCTATGCGGTCCCACAGTCAGACACGACTGAAGTGACTTAGCAGCAGCAGCAGCAACAGCAGCAGTCCTATAGGCAGATTACAAATAAGTCTTGTGACAATTCAGAAGAATTAAGGAACTTTTCACAAGATATTTAAGTTGGTTTCCATTTATTATATCATAATAATCATAATAGTGCTGCATAGCAATATTATAGACTTTATCTGATTTATTTAAATTATACTAAAACTAGCATGTGTAAAGGACTTTCATATATATTCATATTTTGTGATAGTGTTCTTTCAGTTCAGTTCAGTCGCTCAGTTGTGTCCGACTCTTTGCGACCCCATGAATCGCAGCACGCCAGGCCTTCCTGTCCATCACCAACTCCCGGAGTTCACCCAGACCCACGTCCATCGAGTCAGTGATGCCATCCAGCCATCTCATCCTCTGTCGTCCCCTTCTCCTCCTGCCCCCAATCCCTCCCAGCATCAGAGTCTTTTCCAATGAGTCAACTCTTGGCATGAGGTGGCCAAAGTACTGGAGTTTCAGCTTCAGCATCATAGTGTCTGTTTTGTATAAGAGTAAACTGAGATTTAATGATATTAAATAAGTTGTTTAATATAGTAACTTAGTGACTTGTATAATGATTAAATTCCAGTGTTCTAAATTTTAGATTCAATAAAATTTCTATTAAATCAGCACAGATGCACTGCCCATCATGTAACTCAGAGGAAGTTAATCTAAAGTTGTTAATGACTCATGCTAGCTGTGGGGTTTCAGGAATTTAATTTTGATAGTTGATAATGGATTTACAAAAATACTATATTTCTTCTGAATATAATCATAACATTTTCTACCTACAATCCTCATATGTGAGAAAATATCCTAAGAACATTTTGTCCAACAGGTTCATTAGAAACTAAAGTTTTTCCATTAAAGCAGCCTTGGAGAGTTTATACTACAGCACCCTCATTTCACAGATTAGAGAAATGAAGTCCAGAAAATGTACTGTCCTAAGTTATTATATTTTATTTATTAAGTTCAGGTCAGGTCAGTTCAGTAGCTCAGTCTTGTCTGAGTCATTGCAACACCATGAATTGCAGCACGCCAGCCCTCCCTGTCCATCACCAATTCCCAGAGTTCAGCCAAATTCATGTCCATCGAGTCAGTGATGCCATCCAGCCATCTCATCCTCTGTTGTCCCCTTCTCCTCCTGCCCCCAATCCCTCCCAGCATCAGGGTATTTTCCAATGAGTCAACTCTTAGCATAAGGTGGCCAAAGTATTGGAGTTTCAGCTTTTGCATCAGTCCTTCCAAAGAACACCCAGGATTGATCTCCTTTACAATGCACTGAATAGGATCTCCCTGCAGTCCAAAGGACTCTAAGAGTCTTCTCCAACACCACAGTTCAAAAGCATCAATTCTCCAGCGCTCAGCTTTCTTCACAGTCCAACTTTCACATCCATACATGACCACTGTAAAAACCATAGCCTTGCCTAGACAGACATTTGTTGGCAAAGTAATGTCTCTGCTTTTGAATATGCTATCTAGGTTGGTCATAACTTTCCTTCAAGGAGTAAGCGTCTTTTAATTTCATGGCTGCAATCACCATCTGCAGTGATTTTGGAGCCCAAAAAAATAAAGTCTGACACTGTTTCCACTGTTTCCCCATCTATTTCCCATGAAGTGATGTGACCAGATGCCATGATCTTCGTTTTCTGAATGTTGAGCTTTAAGCCAACTTTTCGCTCTCCTCTTTCACTTTCAAGAGGCTTTTTAGTTCTTCTTCACTTTCTGCCATAAGGGTGGTATCATCTGCCTGTCTGAGGTTATTGATATTTCTCCCAGCAATCTTGATTCCAGCTTGTGCTTCCTCCAGCCCAGCGTTTCTCATGATGTACTCTGCATATAAGTTAAATAAGCAGGGTGACAATATACAGCCTTGATGTGCTCCTTTTCCTATTTGGAACCAGTCTGTTGTTCCATGTCCAGTTCTAACTGTTGCTTCCTGACCTGCATATAGGTTTCTCAAGAGGCAGGTCAGGTGGTCTGGTATTCCCATCTCTTTCAGAATTTTCCACAGTTTATTGTGATCCACACAGTCAAAGGCTTTGGCATAGTCAATAAAGCAGAAGTAGATGTTTTTCTGGAACTCGATTCCTTTTTCCATGATCCAGCAGATGTTGGCAATTTGGTCTCTGGTTCCTCTGCCTTCTCTAAAACCAGCTTGAACGTCTGGAAGTTCACGTATTGCTGAAGCCTGGCTTGGAGAATTTTGAGCATTACTTTACTAGCGTGTGAGATGAGTGCATTTGTGCGGTAGTTTGAGCATTCTTTGGCATTGCCTTTCTTTGGGACTGGAATGAAAACTAACCTTTTCCAGGCCTGTGGCCACTGCTGAGTTTTCCAAATTTGCTGGCATATTGAGTGCAGCACTTTTACAGGATCATCTTCCAGAATTTGAAATAGCTCAACTGGAATTCCATCACCTCCACTAGCTTTGTTCGTAGTGATGTTTTCTAGGGCCCATTTGACTTCACATTCCAGGATGTCTGGCTCTAGGTCAGTGATCACACCATCGTGATTATCTTGGTCATGAAGATCTTTTTTGTACAGTTCTTCTGTGTATTCTTGCCACCTCTTCTTAATATCTTCTGCTTCTGTTAGGTCCATACCATTTCTGTCCTTTATCGAGCCCACCTTTGCATGAAATGTTCCCTTGGTATCTCTAATTTTCTTGAAGAGATCTCTAGTCTTTCCCATTCTGTTGCTTTCCTCTATTTGTTTGCATTGATCACTGAGGAAGGCTTTCTTATGTCTCCTTGCTATTCTTTGGAGCTCTTCATTCAGATGCATGTATCTTTCCTTTTCTCCTTTGCTTTTCTCTTCTCTTCTTTTCACAGCTATTTGTAAGGCCTCCCCAGAGAGCCATTTTGCTATTTTGCATTTCTTTTCCACAGGGATGGTCTTGATTCCTGTCTCCTGTACAATGTCAAGAACCTCCATCCATAGTTCATCAGGCATTCTGTCTATCAGATCTAGTCCCTTAAATCTATTTCTCACTTCCACTGTATAATCATAAGGAATTTCATTTAGGTCATACCTGAATGGTCTACTGGTTTTCCCTACTTTCTTCAATTTAAGTCTGAATTTGGCAATAAGGAGTTCATGATCTGAACCACAGTCAGCTCCTGGTCTTGTTTTTGCTGACTGTATAGGGCTTCTCCATCTTTGGCTGCAAAGAATATAATCAATCTGATTTTGATGTTGACCATCTGGTGATGTCCATGTGTAGAGTCTTCTCTTGTGTTGTTGGAAGAGGGTGTTTGCTATGACCAGTGCGTTCCTTTGGCAATACACTATTAGTCTTTGCCCTGCTTCATTCCGTACCCAAGGCCAAATTTGCCTGTTACCCCAGGTGTTTCTTGATTTCCTAGTTTTGCATTCCAGTTCCCTATAATGAAAAGGACATCTTTTTTGGGTGTTAGTTCTAAAAGGTCTTGTAGGTCTTCATAAAACCGTTCAACTTCAGCTTTTTCAGCTTACTGGTTTGGCATAGACTTGGATTACTGCGATATTGAATGATTTGCCTTGGAAACAAACAGAGATCATTCTATCGTTTTGGAGACTGTATCCAAGTACTGCATTTTGGACTCTTTTGTTGACCATGATGGCTATTCCATTTCTTCTAAGGGATTCCTGCACACAGTAGTAGATATAATGGTCATCTGAGTTAAATTCACCCATTCCAGTCCATTTTAGTTCGCTGATTCCTAGAATGCCAACGTTCACTCTTGCCATCTCCTATTTCACTACTTTCAATTTGCCTTGATTTATGGACCTAACATTCCAGGTTCCTATGCAATATTGGTCTTTACAGCATCGGACCTTGCTTCTATCACCAGTCCCATCCACAACTGGATATTGTTTTTGCTTTGGGTGCATCCCTTTATTCTTTCTGGATTTATTTTTCCACTGATCTCCCGTAGCATATTGGGCACCTATTGACCTGGGGAGTTTCTCTTTCAGTATCCTATCTTTTTGCCTTTTCATACTGTTCATGGGGTTCTCAAGACAAGAAACTCAAGTGGTTTGCCATTCCCTTCTCCAGTGGACCACATTCTGTCAGACCTCTCCACCATGACCCACCCATCTTGGGTAGACCCACACGGCATGGCTTAGTTTCATTGAGTTAGACAAGGCTGTGGTCCGTGTGATTAGATTGACTAGTTTTCTGTGATTATGGTTTGTGTGTCTGCCCTCTGATGCCTCTAGCAACACCTATCTTTTGTTTCTCTTACCTTGAATGTGGGGTATCATATAGCACAGTCTAAAACAGCCACCCTCAAATTCACAGGGTATACTCAGTATGTTTAAAAATCAGAAAGACAGTGAATTATCACTCTAACAAACTTCACACAGACCCTCACCAAAGTTCAGGCTCTTCAAGATGTCTAGGCATGACTTCTTTTACATCATGCTTAGTAGGTAAGTCGTGCCCAACTCTTTGCAACCCCAAGGACTATAGCCCTCCAGGTTACTTTGTCCATGGAATTTCCCAGACAAGAATAATGGAGTGGGTTGTGACTTCTTGTATATTCTGCTGCAAGAGTTAGTAGTTAAATGCTATTTCTTAGGGAAGAACTATATGTCCTAACATAGAAAAAATCTGAAAACATTCTCATGACTGAAAAGTACAAGTTCCAGAATAACATGTTTACTACTATACCATTTATGTTTAAATAAACTCACAGTGTGTTTTTAGCAATGGTTACTTTTGGGGCAAGAGATAGGAGACAAGGAATGGGGGTGCCTGGGGAGACTTTCACCTTATCTGTAATATTTAAAAAACCTTTAAAATTTTAAGTTAAAATTTTGTCTTAAGTTTTAAGCAGAAGATATTAAGAATACACAGAAGAACTATACAAAAAAGATCTTCACGACCTAGATAATCACGAAGGTGTGATCACTCCCACTCACCTAGAGCTGGACATCCTGGCATGTGAAGTCACGTGGGCCTTAGGAAGCATCACTACGAACAAAGCTAGTGGAGGTGATGGAATTCCAGTTGAGCTATTTCAAATCCTAAAAGATTATGCTGTGAAAGTGCTGCACTCAATATGTCAGCAAATTTGGAACACTCAGCAGTGGCCACAGGCCTGCAAAAGTTCAGTTTTCATTCCAATCCCAAAGAATGCTCAAACTACAGCACAATTGCACTCATCTCACGTGCTAGTAAAGTAATGCTCAAAATTCTCCAAGCCAGGCTTCAGCAATATGTGAACCATGAACTTCCAGATGTTCAAGCTGGTTTTAGAAAAGGCAGAGTAACCAGAGATCAAATTGCCAACATCTGCTGAATCATCTAAAGAGCAAGAAAGTTCCATAAAAACATCTATTTCTGCTTTATTGACTATGCCAAAGCCTTTGACTGTGTGGATCACAATAAACTGTGGAAAATTCTGAAAGAGATGTGAATACCAGACCACCTGACCTGCCTCTTGAGAAACATGTATGCAGGTCAGGAAGCAACAGTTAGAACTGGACATGGAACAACAGACTGGTTCCAAATAGGAAAAGGAGTACGTCAAGGCTGTATATTGTCACCCTGCTTATTTAACTTATTTGTAGAGTACATCATGAGAAATACTGGGCTGGAAGAAGCACAAGCTGGAATCTAGATTGCCGGGAGAAATATCAATAACCTCAGATATGCAGATGACACCACCCTTATGGCAGAAAGTGAAGAACTAAAAAGCCTCTTGATGAAAGTGAAAGAAGAGAGTGAAAAAGTTGGCTTAAAGCTCAACATTCAGAAAACTAACATCATGACATCCTGTCCTATCACTTCATGGCAAATAGATGGGGAAACAGTGGCAGACTATTTTTGGGGGCTCCAAAATCACTGCAGATGGTGACTGCAGCCATGAAATTAAAAGACGCTTACTCCTTGGAAGGAAAGTTATGACCAACCTAGACAGCATATTCAAAAGCAGAGACATTACTTTGCCAACAAAGGTTCGTCTAGTCAAGGCTATGGTTTTCCCAGTGGTCATGTATGGATGTGAGAGTTGGACTATGAAGAAAGCTGAGCGCCGAAGAATTGATGCTTTTGAACTGTGGTGTTGGAGAAGACTCTTGAGAGACCCTTGGACTGCAAGGAGATCCAACCAGTGCATCCTAAAGAAGACCAGTCCTGGGTGTTCATTTCAGGGACTGATGTTGAAGCTGAAACTGCAGTACTTTGGCCACCTGATGTGGAGAGTTGACTCATTTGAAAAGACCCCAATGCTGCGAAAGTTTGAGGGCCGGAGGAGAAGGGGATGACAGAGAATGAGATGGCTGGATGGCATCACTGACACAATGGACATGGGTTTGGGTGGACTCAGGGAGTTGATGATGGACACGGAAGCCTGGCGTACTGCAGTTCATGGGGTTGCAAAGAGTTGGACAGGACTGAGCAACTGAACTGAACTGAACTGAACTTTAAGTACTTGTACCATTCTAATTCGGGTCTAACACTATTTTATTGCCCAAATTTTCAGCTTTGTCCCACATGTTTCTTCTCCCAGTTCCTATCAATATAGAAGTAGGCTGCCAACCATTGACATTAGTGAGAATAATATGGGAGAGTTTATTTGAGATTATTGAAGAAAGATAGTAAGAATGTTGGTAAATGCCAACATTAAGGAAGAATGGGGTAGAGCAGCCATGTGGAAGAGCCCTCTAGGTTGTTGGCAAAGATGATGGAGTAGAAAGACCCTGAGTTTATATCCTCCCATGGGCACACAAAAAATGACATGTATTTACAGAGCGATTTCCTACTAGAACAACCTGAAAACTAGCAGAAAAGCATTTCCATAGCTAAACATATAAGGAACCACCGTGAGACAGGTAGAGGGATATACTCATGTATTAATACACACATACCCTGGGTCGATAGATATCACTCGTAAATAGGAAGATAATCACAACTGCAGAGTTCTCTATAACGAACAAGTGGTCCAAGTCCCACATTGAGCTCCTCAGCCCAGGAGTCCTGACCTGAGAACATGGAACCCCAAAACATCTGCCATTGAAAGCCAACAGGGCATGCATAGGGAAGTGCCAGAGGACTGTAGGGAAATAGAGACTCTGCTCTTAAAAGGTGGACACAGATTCTCACAGGCTCCAAGTTCCTGCACAAAGGCAGTAATTTGAAAGGATCCTATCAGACACATTTGCTGATCTTGGAGAGGCTTTCAGAGAGGCAAGAGTCAACTGGGATTTGCCCTGGGGACACTGATGCTGGTGAGAGCATTTGAGGGAGTATGTTCTACCACAAGGATGCTGATGCTGGCAAGCACCATTTTGGAGTCCTTCCTCTAGCCTGTTAGTGCCAAAAGCTTATGCATCCACCAGTGAGTCACTGTCAGTCCTCAGACCCCCTGGTTCAAGATGTCAGCTGTGCAGAGACCCATCCCTGCCCACCAGCAAGCAAGCAGCTACCACATAAGGCAGCACACTGGCAGCCAGATAGGCTTAAGGTTGGCACTGCTTACCATTGTGCTCACAGTTTTTGGCCCCACCACAAGAGAAGGGGGCCACACAGCCCACACAAATGGGGCACCTCTGAAGCACAGGGGACACCTCTAGTAAAAATGGAGTGAGCTTTTGGGCCGCATAAAACCTCTCCAACATGAGTCCATTTCTCTAAGATCAGGAGAAATAAACACAGAAAATCAGGTAAAATGAGGAGAGACAGGAATGTGTTTAAAACAAAAAAACAATACTTCAGAAGAACTAAATGAAGATAAGCAATACATCCAATAAGAAGTCCAAGGGAATGATTATAAATATGCTTAATGGATGAACATTGATCTTTATAATCATAAATCAAGGATGGATGAACTCAGTGAAAAGATAAGCAAAAAGTTCAAAAATATAAAGAAGAACTAAACAGAGCAGAGGAACACAATAACAAATAAATAATACATTAGAAAGACTCAACAGTAGATTAGATGATACAAAGGAATGGATTTGACAATCACTGAACTAGAAAATAGGGTAGTGGAAATTGTCCCAGCTGAACAGAAAAAAGGAAAAAGAATTTTTTAAAAGGAGGATAGTTTAAGAGACCTCTGGGATTGTGTCAATCTACAGATTCAATGCAATCTCTATCAAATATACCAATGGCATTTCTCATAGAACTAAAACAAATAATTCTAAAATATGTGTGGAACATAAAAGACCCTGAGTAGCCAAAACAATGTTGAGGAAGAATAACAAATCTGGAAGTATAATGCACCCTGATTTTTAAATATACTACAAGGCTACAGTAATCAAAACAGTATAGTGCCAGCATGAAAACAGACACATGGATCAATGGAACAGAATCAGATCAGATCAGTCACTCAGTCGTGTCCGACTCTTTGTGACCCCATGAATCGCAGCACGCCAGGCCTCCCTGTCCATCACCAACTCCCGGAGTTCACTCAGACTCACGTCCATCGAGTCAGTGATGCCATCCAGCCATCCCATCCTCTGTCGTCCCCTTCTCTCCCAGCATCAGAGTCTTTTCCAATGAGTCAACTCTTCTCATGAGGTGGCCAAAGTACTGGAGTTTCACCTTTAGCATCATTCCTTCCAAAGAAATTCCAGGGCTGATCTCCTTCAGAATGGACTGGTTGGATCTCCTTGCAGTCCAAGGGACTCTCAAGAGTCTTCTCCAACACCACAGTTCAAAAGCATCAATTCTTCGGCGCTCAGCCTTCTTCACAGTCCAACTCTCACATCTATACATGGCCACAGGAAAAACCATAGCCTTGACTAGATGAACCTTTGTTGGCAGAGCCTGAAATAAACTCATACATATATGGTCAATTAATCTATGACAAAGGAGGCAAGAAAATGCGATGGAGAAAAGACAGCCCTCTTCAAAAATGGTGTTGGAAAAACTAGACAGCTTCATGAGAAAGTATCAAACTGTGCTACTCTTTCACACCATGCACAGAAATAAATTCAAAATGGATTAAAGTCTTACTTGTGAGAGCTAAGGCTATATAACACCTAGAAGGAAATGTAGACAGTAAATTCTTTGATATTGGTCTTAGAAACATTTGTTTTATATGTCTCTTCAGGCAAGGCAAACAAAACCAAAAATAAACAAATGGGACTACATCAAACAAAAGCTTTTACACTGTGAGGGGAAACTATCAGCAACCTTATTAGGCCACCTAGTGAATGGGAGGAGATATTTGCAAACAATACATCCAATAAGGGTTTAACATCCAAAATACAAAAAGAACATATACAACTCAACATCAAAACAACAAAAACAAACAACCCAATTAGAAAATGGACAGAGTCCTGAACTGACATTTTCCTAAAGAAAATAAACAAATGTCCAATAGATCATGAAAAAATACTCAATGAAAAACCAAAGGAGGGCGAAAAAAGTGCACACAAAGAGAAGATTCACAAAGTCCTCACTTTTATTCTGGAAAACTGAAGCTGAGAAATAAAAGGGGGTGAGAGGGGATGGGCTTCCCAGGTGGTGCTGGTGGTAAAGAATCCTTCTGCCAATGCAGGAAACGTAGACTGGAATTCGATCCCTGGGTTGGGAAGATCCCAACTCCAGTATTACCACTCCAGTATTCTTGCCTTGAGAATCCCCTTGGATAGAGGAGCCTGGAAAGGTATACTCCATAGGGTCACACAGAGTCAGACACAACTGAAGTGACTTAGCAGGCACAACTTGAGGGAACAGTTGTGATCTTTTTATTGTTGTTCAGTCGCTCAGTTGTGTCTGACTCTTTGTGATCTGGGTTCTCAATTATGGTTTTTGAGAAAAGAAGAGAAAGGCAAAGGAGAAAAGGAAACATATATCCATCTGAATGCAGAGTTCCAAAGAACAGCAAGGAGAGAGAAGAAAGCCTTCCTAAGGGATCAGTGCAAAGAAATAGAAGGAAAAAATAGAATGGGAAAGACTAGAGATATTTTCGAGAAAATTAGAGATACCAATGGAGTATTTCATGCAAAGATGGACACAATAAAGGACAGAAACGGTATGAAACTAACAGAAGCAGAAAATAATTAAGAAGAGGTGGCAAGAATACACAAAAAAAACTATACAAAAAATATCTTCATGACCCAGAAAACCATCATGGTGTGATCACTCACCTAGAGCCAGACATACTAGAATGCGAAGTCAAGTGAGCCTTAGGAAGCATCACTACGAACAAAGATAGTGGAAGTCATGAAATTCCAGTTGAGCTATTTCAAATCCCAAAAGATGATTCTGTGAAAGTGCTGCATTCAATATGCCAGCAAATTTGGAAAACACAGCAAAGGCCACAGGTTTGGAAAAGGTCAGTTTTCATTCCAATCCCACAGAAAGGCAATGCCAAAGAATGTTCAAACTACCACACAATTGCACTCATCTTACATGCTAGCAAAGTAATACTTAAAATTCACCAAGCTAAGCTTCAAGCCTACATGAATGGAGAACTTCCAGATGTTCCAGCTGGATTTAGATAAGGCAGAGGAACCAGAGATTAAATTGCCAACATCCATTGGATCATAGAAAAAGCAAGAGAATCCCAGAAAAACATCTACTGCTTCTTTGACTACACCAAAGCTTTTATCTGTGTGGATCACAACAAACTGGAAAATTCTTCAAGAGATTGGAATACCACACCACGTTATCGGCCTCCTAAGAAGCCTGTATGCAGGTCAAGAAACAACAGTTAGAACTGGTGATGGAAGAACAGACTGGTTCCAAATTAGGAAAGGAATATGTCTAGGCTGTATGTTGTCACCCTGCTTATTTAATTTATATGCAGTGTACATCATGAGAAATGCTGGACTGGATGAAGCACAAGTTAGAATCAAGATTACCTGGAGAAATATCAATAACCTCAGATATGCAGATGACACCACCCTTAAGGTAGAAAGCGAAGAGGAACTAAAGAGCCTCTTCATGAAAGTGAAAGAGAGTGAAAAAGTTGGCTTAAAACTCAACATTAAAAAAACGAAGATCATGGCATACTGTCCCATGGCTTCATGGCAAATAGATGGGGAAACAATGGAAACAGTGACAAGCTTTATTTTCTTGTGCTCCAAAATCACTGCAGATGGTGAGTGCATTCTTGAAATTAAAAAAAAACGCTTGCTCCTTGGAAGAAAAGCAATGACCAAACTAGACAGCAGACATTACTTTGCTGACAAAGGTCTGTCTAGTAAAAGCTATGGTTTTTCCAGTAATCATGTATGGATGTGAGTTGGACCATAAATAAAGCTGAGCAGTGAAGAATTGATGCTTTCGAACTGTGGTGTTGGAGAAGACTCTTGAGAGTCCCTTGGACTATAAGGAGATCTAACCAGCCAATCCTAAACAAAAATCAGTCGTGAATATTCACTGGAAGGACTGATGCTGAAGCTGAAACTCCAATACTTTGGCCATCTGATGCGAAGAACTGACTCATTGGAAAAGACCCTGATGCTGGGAAAGATTGAAGGCAGGAGGAGAAGAAGATGACAGAGGATGAGATGGTTGGATGGCATCACCGACTCAATGGACATGAGTTTGAGCAAGCTCCAGGAGTTGGTGATGGACAGGGAGGTCTGGTGTGCTGCAGTTCATGAGGTCACAAGGACTCGGACATGACTGAGTAACTGAACTGAACTGAATCATATTAAATTATTTTAATACACAGGTGTGCAGGTTTATCCTCAACTAGTGTTTCTCAATGTTTCGTCCTTGGACCTGCATCCCCTGGGAACATGTCATTCCAGACCTGTTGAATCTCTTAAATCTGGGAGACAAGCTCAACAGTGATTAACAAATTTATTTTTTCACATTCGATTCTGATTCCATTGCCCTGGACTTAGTGAATCTACATTTTACATATGAATCTACTGTGCAGCTGACACGTCCGAGGTCAGGGACAGTGGCTGAGAGGAGCTACTTCACACCCGAGGTCAGCGGCAGCAGCTGAGAGGAGCTACCCCATGTCCAAGGTAAGGAGCAGTGGCTGTGCTTTCCTGGAGCAGCCATGAAGAGATACCCCACATCCAAGGTAAGAGAAACCAAGTAAGACGGTAGGCACTGAGAGAGGGTATCAGAGGGCAGACAGACTGAAACCACAATCACAGAAAACCAGCCAATCTGATCACATGGACCACAGCCTTGTCTCACTCAATGAAACTAAACCATGCCATGTGGGGCCACCCAAGATGGGCAGGTCATGGTGGAGAGGTCTGACAGAATGTGGTCCACTGGAGAAGGGAATGGCAAACCACTTCAGTGTTCTTGCCTTGAGAACCCCATGAACAGTATGAAAAGGCAAAAAGATAGGATACTGAAAGAGAAACTCCTCAGGTTGGTAGGTGCCCAATATGCTACTGGAGATCAGTGGAGAAATAACTCCAGAAAGAATAAAGGCAAGGAGCCAAAACAAAAACAATACCCAGTTGTGGATGGGACTGGTGATAGAAGCAAGGTTTGATGCTCTAAGGAGCAATATTGCATAGGAATGTGGAATGTTAGGTCCATGAATCAAGGCAAATTGGAAGTGGTCAAACAGGAGATGGCAAGAGTGAACATCAACATTCTAGGAATCAGTGAACTAAGATGGACTGGAATGGGTGAATTTAACTCAGACGACCATTATATCTACTACTGTGGGCAAGAAACTCTTAAAAGAAATGGAGTGGCCATCATAGTCAACAAAGAGTCCGAAATGCAGGATTTGGATGCAATCTCCAAAACGACAGAATGATCTCTGTTCGTTTCCAAGGCAAACCACTCAATATCACAGTAATCCAAGTCAATGCCCCGACCAATAACGCTGAAGAAGCTGAAGATGAACACTTCTATGAAGACCTACAAGACCTTCTACAGTTAACTCCCAAAAAAGATGTCCTTTTAATACAGGGCACTGGAATGCCAGGGTAGGAAGTCAAGAAACACCTTGGGTAACAGGCAAATTTGGCCTTGGAGTACAGAAGGAAGCAGGATAAAGGCTAAGAGAACACACTGGTCATAGCAAACACTATCTTCCAACAACACAAGAGAAGACTGTACGCATGGACATCACCAGATGGTCAACACTGAAATCAGATTGATTATACTCTTTGCAGCCAAAGATGAAGAAGGTCTATATAGGCAGCAAAAACAAGACCGGGAGCTGACTGTGGCTCAGATCATGAACTCCTTATTGCCAAATTCAGACTTAAATTGAAGAAAGTGTGGAAAACCACTAGACCATTCACGTATGACCTAAATCAAATCCCTTATGACTATACAGTGGAAGTGAGAAATAGATTTAAGGAACTAGATCTGAAAGACAGAGTGCTTGATGAACTATGGACAGAGGTTCATGACATTGAACAGGAGACAGGAATCAAGACCATCCCCGAGAAAAAGAAATGCAAAAGAGCAAAATGACTGTCTCAAGAGGCCTTACAAATAGCTGTGAAAAGAAGGGAAGTGAAAAGCAAAGAAGAAAAGCAAAGATATACCCATTTGAATGCAGAGTTCCAAAGAATAGCAAGGAGAGATAAGAAAGCCTTCCTCAGCGATCAGTGCAAAAAAATAGATGAAAACAATAGAATGGGAAAGACTAGAGATCTCTTCAAGAAAATTAGAGATACCAAGGGAACATTTCATGCAAAGATGGGCTTGATAAAGGACAGAAATGGTATGAACCTAACAGAAGCAGAAGCTATTAAAAAGAAGTGGCAAGAATACACAGAAGAACTGTACAAAAAAGATCTTCATGACCCAGTTAATCACAAAGGTATAATCACTCACTCACCTAGAGCCAGACATCCTGGAATATGAAGTCAAGTGGGCCTTAGAAAGCATCACTACGAACAAAGCTAGTGGAGATGATGGAATTCCAGTTGAGCTCTTTCAAGTCCTAAAAGATGATGCTGTGAAAGTGTTGCATTCAACATGGCAGCAAATTTGGAAAACTCAGCAGTGGCCACAGGCCTGGAAAAGGTCAGTTTTCATTCCAGTCCCAAAGAAAGGCAATGCCAAAGAATGCTCAAACTACCGCACAATTGCACTCATCTCACACGCTAGTATAGTAATGCTCAAAATTCTCCAAGCCACGCTTCAGCAATACATGAACCGTGAACTTCCAGATTTCAAGGTGGATTTAGAAAAGGCAGAGGACCAGAGATCAAATTGCCAACATCCGTTGGATGATCGAAAAAACAAGAGAGTTCCAGAAAAATATCTATTTCTGCTTTATTATCTATGCCAAAGCCTTTGACTGTGTGGATCACAATAAACTGTGGAAAATTCTGAAAGAGATGGGAATACCAGACCACCTGACCTGTCTCTTGAGAAACCTATATGCAGGTCAGGAAGCAACAGTTAGAACTGGACATGGAGCAACAGACTGGTTCCAAATAGGAAAAGGAGTTCGTCAAGGCTGTATATTGTCACCCTGTTAATTTAACTTATATGCAGAGTACATCATGAGAAGTGCTGGACTGGAAGAAGCACAATTGGAATCTAGATTGCTGGGAGAAATATCAATAACCTCAGATATGCAGATGACACCACCCTTATGGCAGAAAGTGAAGAGGAACTAAAAAGCCTCTTGATGAAACTGAAAGAGGGGAGTTAAAAAGTTGGCTTAAAGCTCAACCTTCAGAAAACTAACATCAAGGCATTTGGTCCCATCACTTCATGGGAAATAGATGGGGAAACAGTGGCTGACTTTATTTTGGGGCTCCAAAATCACTGCAGATGTTGATTGCACCATGAAATTGAAAGACGCTTACTCCTTGGAAGGAAAGCTATGACCACCTAGACAGCATATTAAAAAGCAGAGACATTACTTCGTCAAAAAGGTCCGTCTAGTCAAGGCTATGGTTTTTTCAGTGGTCATGTATGGATGTGAGAGTTGGACTCTAAAGAAAGCCGAGTGCAGAAAAATTGATGCTTTTGAACTGTGGTCTTGGAGAAGACTCTTGAGAGTCCCTTGGACTGCAAGGAGATCCAACCAGTCCATCCTAAAGGAAATCAGTCCTGGGTATTCACTGGAAGGACTGATGTTGAAGCTGAAACTCCAGTACCCTGGCCACCTGATGCAATGTGCTGACTCATTTGAAAAGACCCTGATGCTGGGAAAGATTGAGGGCAGGAGGAGAAGGGGATGACAGAGGATGAGATGTTTGGATGGCATCACCGACTCAACGGACATGGCTTTGGGTGGACTCTGGGAGTTGGTGATGGACAGGGAGGCCTGGCATGCTGCGGTTCGTGGGGTCGCAAAGAGTCGGACTGACTGAGCAACTGAACTATTGTGCAGCCAGTTGAAGTCACTGCACTAATCAAACAAATAATTGTTCAGACAGACGTTTTACAGTTCCACACTCACAGTTAGCTGGCTACATAGTTAAGGCTTAGAGGATATTAGCTAAAGAAGAAAACATAGTTTGTTAGTGTCAAACCAATATTTAAATGACCCTCTTCATACAGAGATAATTTTAATAACTGTAACAGAAATATATAGAAACGTACATATTTTAAAGGTGAAAGATTAGTCCCAACTTGGGTCTGATATCAATATTAGGGAGCTGAAACTTTCTTGGCTTTTTTCTCATGGTCCCAAAATCACTGCCAGAACTCTTGACATCATTAGATGGAAGGGCCATGAGAGCTTTCCCAGAGGCCTGTTTGAACAATCTTACATCAGATTGGCCATCTTATATGCAAAAGGTCTGGAAAGTACAGTTTTTCAGCTAACACATTGCTTAGAATTCTGTTAGAATAAAAGAGAGAATGGTTGAGATGAACCATTTCTCATTTTTGCAACACTGTGAATCCTCCAACAACAAAAACGATTTGAATTTTGTGTGTGTTTGTGTGTGCTAAATAGGTTTCAGTCATGTCCGACTTTTTCCGACCCTATGGACTGTAGCCCGCCAGGCTCCTCTGTCCATGGGGCTTCTCTAAGCAAGAACACTGGAGTGGGTTGCCATGCCCTTCTCCTGGGGATCTTCCCAACCCAGGGATAAAACCTGAGTCTCTTAGTTCTCCTGCATTGGCAGGCAGGTTCTTTACCACTAGCGCTGCCTGGGTAGCCTGATTTGAACTTTACCGGCTTCTAATTTTTAATGAAATGCATACTTCATACAACAAACTTTCAGCCTGAAGGTCCATTATAAATAAGTGTATTTCCAAAGATCTAACAGTATGTTTTCCTGTATTTTTTAAAATTTTATAAGTTGATTTTTCAAAAGAATACTAAAATTAATTTATATCTTATTTACTAACTGAATATCAGTTAAGAAGCAATACAGAACTTCATTTTTGTAAATTTATGTGTGAACTATACAGTAATGAAATATGCTACACATAGAATAAAAGAACTATGAAAGTATATTTTATGGTGTGGTTCATGCTATTCCTTTAAAGACTCCTTTGTTGATAGAATAGGATTTACTAAATTAGTAATTTGGTTTCTAGTTAATGTTGCTTGCTTTATTAGCAGACAAATAGAGTAAATAAAGTAACCTGAATTATCTGTAATGTGAAAATAGCTAATTTTACAAAATTCTGAGAAATAACAAAACTAAATTAGAATCACCCTAAAATTCATAAGTGATTTTACACATAAGTCATTTCAAACTAAAATAATTTCAACTGTCTTAATAAAAAAAATAGTAATACTTTATTCTTCAAAATCTTAATATTCAAAATCATCAATGTTAGCAGATCTATGGGGAAGCCTAGAATGATATATTTCTGACAGTAGGTATAATTTGCAAACTGTTTCTAAAAAGAAACTTACTTATATGTAGCAAGAACCATAAAATTATTTTCTTTTGAGCAAGTACCATTTATGGGAGTATATCCTAAGAAAATAACTTTTAAAAGTTTATAGAACTAGGAGATGACCTAATGTCCAGTAAGTTGGAAATGGTTGTTATATAAAACAATAGAATGTCTAAAGGTCATTAAAATTGCATATATATGTGTGTTTGGGTATACAATTGTTGTTGTTTAGTTACTAAATCATGTGGGTCTCTTTTGTGACCACATAGTCTGTAGCTCCCAGGCTCCTCTGTTCTGTGGAATTTCCCTGACAAGAATACTGGAGTGGGTTGCCATTTCCTTTTGCAGGGGATCTTCCTGACCCAGGGATCAAACCCATGTCTCCTGCATTGACAAGCGGATTCTTTACCACCTAGCCACCAGGTAAACCCATGTAGAGAATATTAGTATATAAAAAGTGTTATGAAATCCCAGTATATCAAAGAGCAAATCAGTGTCAAGAGAAAAAGAAGGAACTTGCATAATTAGTTGATATTTTAAAAATAAAAGATTCTTCATTTTTCTTTGTGAAGTCAGTTACTTAACAGTACCATAAAATTTTTTAAAAGAAGGTATTAGCAAATATTTTTATAAATGTAAATATTATCAGGTATAAAGTCATCTATCAAGTTGGAGGAAACATAGTATAATGAAAAGAGAGTCAAGAAACTTCAAAGGCTTGCTTTTGTATAAATCACATAATGAACTCTAAGGTCCTTTGCAATTCTGAAAGTGGATTTGTAAGAAATGAATGGGTTAAAAAATAAAACCTACACACACAGTCAAATATGGGTTATCTGAATAATAAACCTGAAAAAAACTTTAAAAATCTTATTCATATTGTGAATTATCTGCCTAATTAAGAATATGTTTCTGAAATCTAAAGTAGAATACTGAAATTGGATGTTTTTACTATTTTGTCAACAATTAAGAAGATAATTTTGCATATTTTCAGGTGGACAATAAATGCTTTCAGGAAATGATGAAAAGTTATGAACCAATTATTGCAACAGGGGGTGAAGTTCATGTTCAGTCTAGACTGAGCTGCAACAAAGAGTTATAGCAAAACATCTTTACATAGTAATTATTTTATTTGATGAATTAAGAATTCGCCAAATCCTTAAGATGATCATGTTCAAATTACACACATAAACCTTATCAGGGCAGACGTAGATTATTTCCCCATTTGTAGGTGCTTATCATTCAGAAATGATTATATAGCATCGTTCCAAAATACGGGGTAATTATATATGATGCTAAGTCGCTTCAGTCGTGTCCAACTCTGTGCGACCCCATAGACAGCTGCCCACCAGGCTCCGCCATCCCTGGGATTCTCCAGACAAGAACACTGGAGTGGGTTGCCATTTCCTTCTCCAATTATATATATATATAGTAACTATATATATATATATATATATATATATATATATTATTTCAAAATGACAAAAACATTTTAAGTAACTTCAAAATCCTCTCAAGTATATATATAAAATTGTTTCTTGTAAAATAGTTAAAACCTTCAAATAGTCCATCTGAAGAAGATTCATTTTAATGTGATTTTTCTTTATAGCCTAAAAAAGGTACAAAAGAAAGGACATTGTGAAAGCGAAAAGGCACAAAGGAAAAGGTGTCACATGTTGAGGTTGGTGAAGTCAAAGTTTTAAAGCTGGGACTTCACATGAAAACCTGACTGACAAGAGATGAAATCATACAAATTTGTAGAACTCTTTAGATTATTATTCACAAGACTTATAGATTAATATAAGTATACTTACAGCTCTGTACTGTAAATGTACTTTGTACATTTCTTATAAATTGTAATAGTGTAGAAGTATTTTCTGTATTTAAAATTTGTTCAGTATTTTGAAAAGTATCTTCTGTTACTTTACTGTGCATGATTTGGTGGAAGTCACCACTGAAATTATTCTCTCTTCCTCGGCTGTCCTGATACTCTGAAAAATAGATGCAAACTCAGAAGAATATAAAAATTGACAGCAAAGAAATTCATCCAACAACCATAAAGCCCTACAGATAACCCCTCTGCCAGAATAGTCTTAAATAGCTTTAGTTAGTTAAATTTCAACTAACCTCATTTCAGTCAAATACAACTTTATATGCTGTATAGAATATATTGAGCTAAAGCCCATAGTCCTTCAGCCATCTAAATGAAGCTATGCCCATGTCAAATGTGACTATCCATTTTTATCCATGAAAAATGGATAAAAATGAATCTGTGTAGAGGCAGAAGCCACAGAAATCATTGGACTTGATAAGCAGAATCAAAACCCAATCAAAACCCAGAAAATTTTCCTTCTGCCAGAGTAGGGGCTCCTTACAGTACCTAACTTGCAAGATTTCCTAAACTCTATGAACACAGTTATCTTCTATTATCTTCTATTCCCTTTGCCAAATGAGTAAATTTAATATATTTACCTGTCCCTGCTTCACCACTGTGTTTTGTGTGTGTGTGTGTGTGTGTGTGTGTGTGTTGAAGTGGCAAGGGGTGGTGGCAGTGACTGAGAAATCTAACTCCAGATTCTAATAGAGAAGTTATATACCACTGAGAGATCCTGGAATTTGAGATGACTGCAATGACAGATGAAACTTTGGGTGTTCCCTTGGGGGAGGTGATGAATATGCCTTTTGCTTGAGAAGAGGAAGGATATTTGGTGATCAGAAGAGCAAACTATATCGGAGACCACTGAGGACTCACCAAACCCATTTCCTCTTTCTCCTGGGCCTGTAACTAAACATTTCCAGTCCCTTTTGCTATTTGACGTGGCCAAGTGACTGAGTTGTAGTCAATGGAACCTTCTATGCATGATTCAACATTCTATTTTCCTGTCCACTGGCTTGAATCAAAGGATTCTGAAGCCCTCAGGAATGATGGAGGCATGAGGTAGAAAGAAGCTGTGTCTGAAATGTCTTCCAATTGACTTCATATGGAAGAGAAATAAACCATGTTATAGTTAAGGCACTGAAATTGTGGGGTTCATTTGTTACACTAGCATGTAGCACACGTTATTCTAATACAGTGGAGAGCAAATCGCTATGGTATTTAGATTTCATTTCATCATTTAAAGGAGTACAGCAAGAGCTATATTGTAAAAAGTCCAACATTTATAACATGCTAAAATTATATCTCAGGATCTATTTAAACATAATGAAAATTTTTAGATGTCAGAAATATGTGCAATTAAAAATTTTAATCTGGGTAATATTTGAGTTGAAAATATGAAGACCACTTCTCTGAAACTCCACTATTTTTCTTCACTTAACTTCTGTGATAAAGCCCAGGTGATATTATGTAGAGTAAGAATCTACACTTAAACACATTCAACAAATCTGAAATACCTATCCTGGAATAAACAACCATAAACCATTTTATCTATTTATCAAATATTTTTTCTGCTAAACTTCTATTTGAAACATTTTATCAGCTTCTTCTTACTGGGGAATAATAAAATTGAATATCTTTAAGAATAGCTAGCACTACAGATTAGTAACAAATTCATCCTAAATTTCAGTAACAATTTATTGTACATAAATGTGTTCTTACATTTTTTTTTTTACCTCTAATGGCAATAATTCTGGACATTTAAAAATATCATGAGGAAAAAAGTCATTAAAAGGTGAAAAGTTTTTCAAGAATAAGGTCTTAAGCTTTGAGGAAAAAATAAATTTTAAACCAGCTTTTAAAATCTTTCAAATAGCAGTTGTAATGTATGATTCCAATGGACAAAAAATGTTAGCATATTTTTACTCTTCAAGAAATCTGGTAAAAGACTTGTGTCAAAAATAACAATTTTTCTCATGATATAGTCAGACAATTTTGCATGTGTCTTGATATATTTGGTTCTTTATCAAAACATTTTGAAATCAGCATTGTTTTGCTGTTCTAATGGTTATAAAGATTATTTTGTATGCAATGTTTTAACATCAACATTAACTTAATGGCAGTAAAATGTATCTTTGATGTAATCAATAATTTCTCTGTCCCCAGACCTTCCTAATGAACTTACTCCATAAAAAGAAATTCTTTTTTTTTTTAACCAACTAAAATGATGTAATATTTAGACATTTTGAATTCTTATTTTCTTAATAATCCTGATTACCAAAACTATTTCTATTAGAAACTGTCAATTATGGACAGAGCTGATTTTTCTTTGTCATTGAGGCAAAAAGAAAAGTGTGTGTGTGTTTTTAATTTAAATAGCCAAGGCACACATAACACAACTGGCCTAATTT
Source organism: Bos javanicus (assembly GCF_032452875.1). Lineage (NCBI taxonomy): Eukaryota > Metazoa > Chordata > Mammalia > Artiodactyla > Bovidae > Bos > Bos javanicus. Next base: position 40,789,692 of record NC_083878.1, read on the forward strand.
ATCCAAACTGGAAATCATTTGGTAGATTGTATTCATTGACAAGGCTTCCCTGGTAGCTCAGCTGGTAAAAAGTCTGCCTGCAATGCAGGAGACTGCAGTTCAGTTCCTGGGTCAGGAAGACCTGCTGGAGAAGGGATAGGCTATCCACTCCGGTATTCTTGGGCTTCTCTGGTGACTCAGATGGTAAAGAATCCACCTGCAATGTGGGAAACCTGGGTTCGATCCCTGAGTTGGGAAGGTCCCCTGGAAGAGGGCCTGGCAACCCACTCCAGTATTCTTGCCTGGAGAATCCCTATGGACAGAGGAGCCTGGCAGACTAGAGTCCATGGAGTCACAAAGAGTCAGATACCACTGAACGACAAAGAACAGTGCAGCACGGCACTCACTGACTATCAACTCCCTACTTTGTCATTGTGGATGATGTGTCGTGCTAGTCAAAATTTCCTGTAGGACCAGCTGATGTTCCTCAGCCAATTGAGAAGGTTGGACAGCTCTTAACTGTCAGCCCTTTCTGCAAATTGCCCTCTGCTGAAAAGTGAGCTGACTGGCCCAAGGTCGTACTTGTTCCCAGGTTGATAATGCAGGGGTACAGAAGGCTCCTCTCTCTTTCCACAGTGAGGGACACTCTGAAGGGCAAGCTCAGCTTCAGAGCTCCCCCTGTCATCAGCTGAGGACTCTTTGTGCCTGAATTACATTCCCACTTCTCCCTCCAGCTGATTTCCCAGGTGACTCAAGTGATAAAGAATCCACCTGCAATGCAGGAGACACAGGAGATGTGGGTTCAGTCTCTGGTTCTGGAAGATCCTCTTCAGGAGAAAATGGCAACCCACTCCAATATTATTGCCTGGTGAAACCCATGGGCAGAGGAGCCTGGCAGAGTATTGTCCCTGGGGTCACAAAGAGTTGGACATGACTGAGCACGCAAGCCTGTTTCCCTCCACCCAGTCCTCCTTCCTTCCATTCCCCGTAAGTGCTGATCCCCCGACAACTCTCTAAAAAACTTCCTCCTAAGAAATTTTCCCCTCATCATCTGCTTCGTGGGGAACCCAACCTGTGGCCATCATCAATTAATACCTGAATAATTATGTATGCAGGATTGCTGCAACTGTTGTAAAGAACTAATCATTTAATAAAGGAGAGTACTTTCATTTGCATCATTTTCAAACCCCATTCATATCTGTTCTCTCAATGGGGCTTCCCGGTAATTCTGTGAGGTATCTGGGACAAGGATTACTATCCACGTATTATAGCTTTATAAACAGATACTTGGGGAAAAATGACTTCTTGATTCCAGACAGCAGTTATAATTCATGTTTTCTTCTAGTTTGCTTCATTGCATATATTACCACTTCTCTAAAAGATTCTTATTCATAATTGCTATAAAACTGCTTCTCAGAATTTGTTATATTTCCCAACTTGTCTTCCTGGCAGTGTGAAATTCAACACCATCAACATATTCAGATTTTCCCAAGCTCTTATCCCCCAAATCCCAAGGCCATGCATACATTATTTTACCTTCTTTTGTCCTTTCAAAATATGTGTCTCAAGCATCTGCTATAAATGAAACATAACATTTATTAAGAACCCACTATGTGTCAGGGACTGAAGTAAATGCTTTTTATGTGTTATCTCAGTGGACCCCTGTGAAAACTTTACAATGTTCGTTCTATCATTTCCATTATGCAGCTGAGGAAACTGATGCTTTGGGAGCTGAAATAATTTTCTCAAGCCTACAAAACTGAGGTTGTCCTAATACCAAAAGTATACTCTTCACACTCAAAATAGGTCTTTCTGATAAATGAAGAAGATAAATGAATGAGACATGGCTCCTCCTCTTAAGGATTTACTATCTAGTATGGGAAGATGCTATAATACTGATTATAATTTATAACATGAGAAATGGAATGCTGTGTGCTGTGATTAGTTGCTCAGACATGTCTGACTCTGGAAGCCTATGGACTGTAGCCAAAAAGGCTCCTCTGTCCATGGGAATTCTCCAGGCAAGAATACTAGGGTGGGTTGCCATACCCTCCTCCAGGGGATCTTCCAAACCCAGGAATCAAACCCAAGTCGCTCCTGACATATCAGTAAACAAATGATGTCATAGTTACCAATTGCAATTTCAGCAATTGCAGCCACCACAGATGGTGAGCTGGTGAGCCCTGAGGAAATTCGGGATGTGAAAACAGGAAATCAGCCCCAGATAGCTGAGGTGCATATCAAAAGAATGATTTCAGTGAGCCCATACATCAGTTCAGTTTAGTTCAGTTGCTCAGTTGTGTCTGACTCTTTGCGACCCCATGAATCGCAGTACACCAGGCCTCCCTGTCCATCACCAACTCCCGGAGTTCACCCAAACTCACGTCCATCGAGTTAGTGATGCTATCCAGCCATCTCATTCTTTGTTGTCCCCTTCTCCTCCTGCCCCCAATCTGTCCCAGCATCAGAGTCTTTTCTAACGAGTCAACTCTTCGCATGAGATGGCCAAAGTATTGGAGTTTCAGCTTTAGCATCAGTCCCTCCAAGGAACACCCAGGACTGATCTCCTTTAGAATGAATGGTGGGATCTCCTTGCAGTCAAGGGACTCTCAAGACTCTTCTCCAACACCACAGCTCAAAAGCATCAATTCTTCGGCACTCAGCTTTCTTCACAGTCCAACTTTCACATCCATAAATGACCACTGGAAAAACCATAGCCTTGACTAGACAGACCTTTGTTGGCAAAGTAATGTCTCTGCTTTTGAATATGCTATCTAGGTTGGTCATAACTTTCCTTCCAAGGAGTAAGTGTTTTTTAATTTCATGGCTGCAATCACTATCTACAGTGATTTTGGAGCCCAAAAAAATAGTCTGACACTGTTTCCCCATCTATTTTCCATGAAGTGATTTCCCATAAGGCAGGGCAAAGTCTAATAGAGTTTTGCCAAGAGAACGCACTGGTCATAGGAAACACCCTCTTCCAACAACACAAGAGAAGACGCTACACATGGACATCACCAGCTGGTCAACACCGAAATCAGATTGATTATATTCTTTGCAGCCAAAGACAGAGAAGCTCTATACAATCAGCAAAAACAAGACCGGGAGCTGACTGTGGCTCAGATCATGAACTCCTTATTGCCAAATTCAGACTTAAATTGAAGAAAGTAGGAAAAACCACTAGACCATTCAGGTATGACCTAAATCAAATTCCTTATGATAATACAGTGGAAGTGAGAAATAGAAGTGAGAAATAGATTAAAGGACTAGATCTGATAGATAGCATGCCTGATGAACTATGGATGGACATTCGTGACATTGTACAGGAGACAGGAATCAAGACCATCCCCATGGAAAAGAAATGCAAAAAAGCAAAATGGCTGTCTGGGGAGGCCTTACAAATAGCTGTGAAAAGAAGAGAAGTGAAAAGCAAAGGAGAAAAAGAAAGATATAAGCATCTGAATGCAGAGTTCCAAAGAATAACAAGGAGAGAAAAGAAAGCCTTCCTCAGCAATCAATGCAAAGAAATAGAGGAAAATGACAGAATGGGAAAGACTAGAGATCTCTTCAAGAAAATTAGAGATACCAAGGGAACATTTCATGCAAAGATGGGCTTGATAAAGGACAGAAATGGTATGGACCTAACAGAAGCAGAAGATATTAAGAAGAGGTGGCAAGAATACACAGAACTGTACAAAAAAGATATTCATGACCAAGATAATCACGATGGTGTGATCACTGACTTAGAGCCAGACATCCTGGAATGTGAAGTCAAGTGGGCCTCAGAAAGCATCACTATGAACAAAGCTAGTGGAGGTGATGGAATTCCAGTTGAGTTCTTTCAAATCCTGAAAGATGATGCTGTGAAAGTGCTGCACTCAATATGCCAGCAAATTTGGAAAACTCAGCAGTGGCTACAGGCCTGGAAAAGGTCCGTTTTCATTCCAATCCCAAAGAAAGGCAATGCCAAAGAATGCTCAAACTACCGCACAAATGCACTCATCTCACACGCTGGTAAAGTAATGCTCAAAATTCTCCAAGCCAGGCTTCAGCAATATGTGAACCATGAACTTCCAGATGTTCAAGCTGGTTTTAGAAAAGGCAGAGGAACCAGAGATCAAATTGCCAACATCCGCTGGATCATCGAAAAAATCAAGAGAGTTCCAGAAAAACATCTATTTCTGCTTTATTGACTACGCCAAAGCCTTTGTTTGGATCATAATAAACTGTGGAAAATTCTGAAAGAGATGTGAATACCAGACCACCTGACCTGCCTCTTGAGAAACCTATATGCAGGTCAGGAAACAACAGTTAGAACTGGACATGGAACAACATACTGGTTCCAAATAGGAAAAGGAGTTCGTCAAGTCTGTATATTGTCACCCTGCTTATTTAACTTACATGCAGAGTACATCATGAGAAACACTGGGCTGGAAGAAGCACAAGCTGGAATCAAGATCGCTGGGAGAAATATCAATAACCTCAGATATGCAGATGACACCACCCTTATGGCAGAAAGTGAAGAGGAACTAAAAAGCCTCTTGATAAAAGTGAAAGAAGAGAATGAAAAAGTTGGCTTAAAGCTCAACATTCAGAAAACTAAGAGCCCATACATAGTAAAGTGCTAAATTCCTTAACTTGAGATACCTGGTTTTCTTTACTTAACAACAATCTTTTGATGTTCAGACTACCTGCCCTTTGTTGCAAAACTTCTAAGTAACTTGGCTCCTCCTCTTGCCTCCTCAGAGCAGTTCTCTCAGGATTACTTGAAGTCCTAAAACTTCCCACTGAATAAAACATTACTTTCAACTTTTAGGTTTTGCTGAATATTTTTAAATTCCATAAACAGCTTTACTGAGATATAATTCATGCATAACTCACCAATTTAAATTGTGCAATTCCATATCCACCAGCTGTGTGTGTTTGTTGCTCAGTCATATCTGGCTCTTAATGACCCTATGGACTGTAGCCCACCAGGCTCCTCTGTCCGTGGGGATTCTCCAGGTAATAATACTGGAGTCGGTTGCCATGCCCTCCTCCAGGGGATCTTCCCCACCCAATAATTGAATCCAGGTCTCCCACATTTCAGGTGGGTTCTTTACTGTCTGAGCCACCAAGAAAGCCACTCCCAACCCCACTCCTAGGAAACCACAAATTCACTTTCTGCCACTATCTATTTACCTGTTCTGGATATTTCATATGGATGGAATTGTACAATATGTGGTCCTTTGTACCTAGCTCCTTTCATTTAACCTAATTTTCAAGATTTATCCACAATGTAGCGTCTATCAGTACTTCAATTATGGCTGAGTATTACTCCATTGTATGGAATGGCCTCATTTTGTTTATTTACCCAGTAATCAGTTGATGGGCACCTGGGTTGTCTCCATTTTTTGACTATTAAACATAGTACTACTATGAACATTCATGTATCACATTATATATACATATATGTTCTCATTTCTTTCAGGTGTGTAGACAAGTGGAATTGCTGAGTCATATGGGAGAAGACAATGGCACCCCACTCCAGTACTCTTGCCTGGAAAATCCCATGGATGGAGGAATCTGGTAGGCTGCCATCCATGGGGTCGCTAAGAGTCAGACACGACTGAGCAACTTCACTTTCACTTTTCACTTTCATGCGTTGGAGGAGGAAATGGCAACCCACTCCGGTGTTCTTGCCTGGAGAATCCCAGGGACGGCGGAGCCTGGTGGGCTGCTGTCTATGGGGTCGCACAGAGTCAGACATGACTGAAGCGACTTAGTAGCATGGTAATTCTAGAGATTCTTAGAATTTGAAAAAAATCACCAGCCTCTTATCTAAAATACACCATTTTACATTCTCACCAGCAGTGTATAAGAGTTCCAATTTCTCCACATTCTCTCCAACACGTGTTATTATATTCCTATTTCACCATAGTCCTCCTAGTGGGTGTGAAGTGGTATCTCATTGTGGTTTATTTGCATTTTCCCTATGACTAATGATATTGAGCATCTTTTCATGTGCTTAATTCACCATTTGTATATCATTTTTTCCCCATTTTCTGGTTCCCAGCATGGGACTGCCACACCACAAACAAGCTGGGGTGAAGGTGATCGGAAGCCCCTGTATTTTGGGCCATGCTGAGCCTAGGGTGTAACCTCCACCCTATGAGTCGGGGTGTGTGGAAGTAGGGAGCTTGTGACTTCCTGGCTACACTTGCCAGAATTTAGCCTCTGCAACTCAGAGTCAGAGGAAGTAAGTGGTGGGCTATAGATGAGTAGTGTCAGACTTTATTTTTTGGGCTCCAAAATCACTGCAGATGGTGACTGCAGCCATGAAATTAAAAGACACTTGCTCCTTGGAAGGAAAGTTATGATCAACCTAGATAGCATATCCAAAGGCAGAGACATTACTTTGCCAACAAAGGTCCGTCTAGTCAAGGCTATGGTTTTTCCAGTGGTCATGTATGGATGTAAGAGTTGGACTGTGAAGAAGGCTGAGCGCCGAAGAATTGATGCTGATTCTCCAACTGTGGTGTTGGAGAAGACTCTTGAGAGTCCCTTGGACTGCAAGGAGATCCAACCAGTTCATTCTGAAGGAGATCAGCCCTGGGATTTCTTTGGATGGAATGGTGCTGAAGCTGAAACTCCAGTACTTTGGCCACCTCATGCGAAGAGTTGACTCATTGGAAAAGACTCTGATGCTGGGAGGGATTGGGGGCAGGAGGAGAAGGGGACGACAGAGGATGAGATGGCTGGATGGCATCACTGACTTGATGGACGTGACTCTGAGTGAACTCCGGGAGTTGGTGATGGACAGGGAGGCCTGGCGTGCTGCGATTCATGGGGTTGCGAAGAGTCGGACACGACTGAGCAACTGAACTGAACTGAACTGACCTCTCTGTGAGATATTGTATCCCTTGACGGTGAGCTGAGGGGGAAAGGAGCCCTGTCTTCCTGGTAATGAAGAGGAAAAGTTAAAATTTTACATAACCTCCTGCTCCTTCTGCCTTTGTAACTCAGCTTGCTCCTTGCAGAGTCTGGATCACATAGGTCTCAGAAAGTGGGGACTCAAAATACTAGGAATTGGAGTTTATCTCACTCACTCTTGTCCTGCTCTTTGCAATCGCCCAGCTCCTGCAAACCCACAAACCACTTAATCATGCCTGTCCGTGTATAAAAACTCTAACCCTTTTGTTCGGGGCTCAGAACTTGGAGTGTTAACTCCTCTGGGCCCACGGGCGAAATAAACCTGAGTTCTCCAACTCTCTGAGTGTGGTTCTTGGTTTCTTGAGTACTGGTTTCTGCAACAATAATACCATCCAAACTGGAGATACCATCATATTGAGCTAAGGAAGCTGGGACAGAGAGAGAAAGCAAATCATGGCTCAAGTTGATATTTTTGAATAACTATTTCTTCCTGTAATGTATTCCCTTAGGACAATTTCCAGAGGCATTAAATGCTTTTTTTAATGCCTTATTTACTAGAATTTTCAGACTCTCCCTGCTTAGTGTACATATCACTGAATTTGCTATATTATTCCCTGGAACAAACACTTCCGAAATCTCTGTGGCTAAATACAAAAAAAAGCTTATTCCCTGCTCATGCTACATTCCAACACAGGTTGAAATGCTTATCACAGCAGGGACCCAGGCTGATGAAAACTATTTCAGCATGTGCTTGCATAGTCACTGCAGCAGAGGGAAGGTAAAGACAGATACCAGAACTTAAAGTCTCCTGCAAGGAGTGAATCACGTCATTTCACATTTCATTGGCCAAAGCAAATAACATGGACACCTCTTTCTTCAAGGGAGCAGAAAAGTGTATGCTCACTACGTGTGTGGAAGCAGAACCAGGATTTTTTCAACAGTTCTATTGATTATCACACAGTGAATATCCTTCTGATTATTCTTTTTAGATTATGTTAACCTGTAGAACCTTGGAAAATTTGAGGGAGGGATAGAGTGCAAAATGCTTTTTTCCCCCTAATATGGCATTTAAGGTCTACTTGGTGCTTAGTCTCTCAGTCGTGTCTGACTCTTTGTGACCCCATGGACTATAGTTCACCAGGCTCTTCTGTCCATGGGGATTCTCCAGGCAAGAATACTGGAGTGGGTTGCCATGCCCTCCTCCAGGGGATCTTCCCAACCCAGGGATCGAACCCAGGGCTCCCACACAGCAGGCAGATTCTTTACTGTCTGATCTACCAGAGAATTACCTACTTTTGGTAATTCATTGGAAATAAGTGATTATATTTGTGCTCAGCTTGTGGAGCAGTGCATTAAGATCACATTTTGAAACACACACACACTTCAGTGGGGGCAGAATAATAGTGATCAATTCCTCCTCACTGGTGTCAGTAAAGGCTTAATAAGAGAGTTACTTTTAGATCAGTCCTAAACTATGAATGTCAGGTCTTCCAGAATCCACCTGCCAATCAGGAGATGCAAGAGATGAGGGTTCAATACCTGGGTTGGGAAGATCCCCTGGAGGAGGAAATGGCAACCTGCTCCAGTATTCTTACCTGGGAAATTCATGGATGAAGAGTCTGGTGGGCTACAGCCCATGGGATAGCAAGAGTTTGACACAATCGAGCAACTGAGCATGTACTCATGCACATAATCCTGGAGTTATGTGTCCACCAAGTGAAATAAATTATCCTGCAAAGAAGCTGAATAAAAGTTACAGAAACAAACAGCTTAGAATATCTGAGAAACTGCCATGAGATGCTTACAGGTAAGGGATGGGGATTGGCATGATGTAAGGCTGAGCAGGTAGGAAAGAAACACATGAGTAGGAATTTGGGATTGATCCTAAAAACAAAGCAGAGCTATTAAAAGCTTTTAGTCTGGAAACTAATAAACTTCACTTTTAGAAACACTTATCAAAAACAAACAAAAAAAAGAAACATTTATCAGAGAGTGCTATGGAACATGAATTAGAAGACGCAGAACTAGACGCAGTAATATCATGTAGGAGATGATTATCACAGTACAGGGAAGGTGCTGAGGAAAAAGTTATGAGAACGCATGTTTAATGAGGTAGATCCTGCCTCTTGGAAATCTTTTAGCTCCTTCTCTTCATCCAGTTATAATAGCTGGGGCAGTTCTTTGCTCACGACCCAGATAATCACGATGGTGTGATCACTGACCTAGAGCCAGACATCCTGGAATGTGAAGTCACATGGGCCTCAGAAAGCATCACTATGAACAAAGCTAGTGGAGGTGATGGAATTCCAGTGGAGCAATTCCAATCCTGAAAAATGATGCTGTGAAAGTGCTGCACTCAATATGCCAGCAAATTTGGAAAACTCAGCAGTGGCCACAGGCCTGGAAAAGGTCACTTTTCATTGCAATCCCAAAGAAAGGCAATGCTAAAGAATGCTCAAATTACCACAAAATTGCACTCATCTCACACGCTAGTAAAGTAATGCTCAAAATTCTCCAAGCCAGGCTTCAGCAATATGTGAACCATGAACTTCCTGATATTCAGGCTGGTTTTAGAAAAGGCAGAGGAACCAGAGATCAAATTGCCAACATCCTCTGGATCATAGAAAAAGCAAGAGTTCCAGAAAAACATCTATTTCTGCTTTATTGACTATGCCAAAGCCTTTGACTGTGTGGATCACAATAAACCGTGGAAAATTCTGAAAGATATGGGAATACCAGACCACCTGATCTGCCTCTTGAGAAATCTGTATGCAGGTCAGGAAGCAACAGATAGAACTGGACATGAAACAACAGACTGGTTCCAAATAGGAAAAGGAGTTCGTCAAGGCTGCATATTGTCATCCTGTTTATTTAACTTATATGCAGAGTACATCATGAGAAATGCTGGACTGGAAGGAACACAAGCTGGAATCAAGATTGCCGGGAGAAATATCGATAACCTCAGATATGCAGATGACACCACCCTTATGGCAGAAAGTGAAGAGGAACTAAAAAGCCTCTTGATGAAAGTGAAAGTGGAGAGTGAAAAAGTTGGCTTAAAACTCAACATTCAGAAAACGAAGATCATGGCATCCGGTCTCACCACTTCATGGGAAATAGATGGGGAAACAGTGGAAACAGTGTCAGACTTTATTTTTCTGGGCTCCAAAATCACTACAGATGGTGACTGCAGCCATGAAATTAAAAGATGCTTACTCCTTGGAAGGAAAGTTATGACCAACCTAGATAGCATATTCAAAAACAGAGACATTACTTTGCCAACAAAGGTTCGTCTAGTCAAGGCTATGGTTTTTCCTGTGGTCATGTATGGATGTGAGAGTTGGACTGTGAAGAAGGCTGAGCGCTGAAGAATTGAAGCTTTTGAACTGTGGTGTTGGAGAAGACTCTTGAGAGTCCCTTGGACTGCAAGGAGATCCAACCAGTCCATTCTGAAGGAGATCAGCCCTGGGATTTCTTTGGAAGGAATGATGCTAAAGCTGAAACTCCAGTACTTTGGCCACCTCATGCGAAGAGTTGACTCATTGGAAAAGACTCTGATGCTGGGAGGGATTGGGGGCAGGAGGAGAAGGGGACGACAGAGGATGAGATGGCTGGATGGCATCACTGACTCGATGGACGTGAGTCTGAGTGAACTCCGGGAGTTGGTGATGGACAGGGAGGCCTGGCGTGCTGCGATTCATGGGGTCGTAAAGAGTCGGACACGACTAAGCGACTCATCTGATCTGATCTGGACCCTCTTCGCCATATACTCTCTCCCTTTAGTGATTCCCATCTAGTCTATGAAGGTTAATGTCTTTCCATATACTGACGACTTCTAAACTTATCTTTCTCACCACAGACTTCAGACTTGCCTCCCTAACGACAGCATGATCTATCCACTTTAGACGTCTAATTGTCATCTCAAATTGATGTGTCAAATATGGACCTCCAGCAGCTTCCCTGGTGGTCCAGTGGTTAAGGTCTCAAATCTATAATGGTGGAATCAAGTCATCACCGCCTGATACCTCTTTAGCTAAAAGCCATAGTCCATACAGGCTGTCTGGGGAGGCCTTACAAATAGCTGTGAAAAGAAGAGAAGCGAAAAGCAAAGGAGAAAAGGAAAGATATAAGCATCTGAATGCAGAGTTCCAAAGAATAGCAAGAAGAGATAAGAAAGCCTTCCTCAGCGATCAATGCAACGAAATAAGGGAAACAACAGAATGGGAAAGACTAGAGATCTCTTCAAGAAAATTAGAGATACCAAGGGAATATTTCATGCAAAGATGGGCTCGATAAAGGACAGAAATGGTATGGACCTAACAGAAGTAGAAGATATTAAGAAGAGGTGGCAAGAATACACAGAAGAACTGTACAAAAAAGATCTTCACGACCAAGATAATCACGATGGTGTGATCACTCACCTAGAGCCAGACATCCTGGAATGTGAAGTCACGTGGGCCTCAGAAAGCATCACTACGAACAAAGCTAGTGGAGGTGATGGAATTCCAGTGGAGCTGTTTCAAATCCTGAAAGATGATGCTGTGAAAGTGCTGCACTCAGTATGCCAGCAAATTTGGAAAACTCAGCAGTGGCCACACGACTGGAATAGGTCCGTTTTTATTCCAATCCCAAAGAAAGGCAATGCTAAAGAATGCTCAAACTTTCACACAATTGCACTCATCTCACATGCTAGTAAAGTAATGCTCAAAATTCTCCAAGCCAGGCTTTAGCAATATGTGAACCATGAACTTCCTGATGTTCAAGCTGGTTTTAGAAAAGGCAGGGGAACCAGAGATCAAATTGCCAACATCTGCTGGATCATGGAAAAATCAAGAGAGTTCCAGAAAAACATCTATTTCTGCTTTATTGACTATGCCAAAGCCTTTGACTGTGTGGATCACAATAAACTGTGGAAAATTCTGAAAGACACGGGAATATCAGACCACCTGATCTGCCTCTTGAGAAATCTGTATGCAGGTCAGGAAGCAACAGTTAGAACTGGACATGGAACAACAGGCTGGTTCCAAATAGGAAAAGGAGTACATCAAGGCTGTATATTGTCACCCTGCTTATTTAACTTATATGCAGAGTACATCATGAGAAATGCTGGACTGGAAGAAACACAAGCTGGAATCAAGATTGCCGGGAGAAATATCAATAACCTCAGATATGCAGATGACACTACCCTTATGGCAGAAAGTGAAGAAGAAGTAAAAAGCCTCTTGATGAAAGTGGAAGTGGAGCGTGAGAAAGTTGGCCTAAAGCTCAACATTCAGAAAACGAAGATCATGGCATCTGGTCCCATCACTTCATGGGAAATAGATGGGGAAACAGTGTCAGACTTTATTTTTCTGGGCTCCAAAATCACTGCAGATGGTGATTGCAGCCATGAAATTAAAAGATACTTACTCCTTGGAAGGAAAGTTATGACCAACCTAGATAGCATATTCAAAAGCAGAGACATTACTTTGCCAACAAAGGTTCATCTAGTCAAGGCTATGGTTTTTCCTGTGGTCATGTATGGATGTGAGAGTTGGACTGTGAAGAAAGCTGAGCGCTGAAGAATTGATGCTTTGTATTGGAGAAGACTCTTGAGAGTCCCTTGGACTGCAAGGAGATCCAACCAGTTCATCCTGAAGGAGATCAACCTTGGGATTTCTTTGGAAGGAATGATGCTAAAGCTGAAACTCCAGTACTTTGGCCACCTCATGTGAAGAGTTGACTCATTGGAAAAGACTCATGCTGGGAGGGATTGGGGGCAGGAGGAGAAGGGGGCGACAGAGGATGAGATGGCTGGATGCCATCACTGACTTGATGGACGTGAGTCTGGGTGAACTCCGGGAGTTGGTGATGGACAGGGAGGCCTGGCGTGCTGTGATTCATGGGGTTGCAAAGAGTCGGACACGACTGAGTGACTGAACTGAACTGAGTTGATGTACTGCAATATGAAGTATAGCACCAAGTGTTGGATACAAATCTAACCAAGCTTTTGGATGTAACTTCCAGTTTACTGGTTAAAAAAAAAAAGAAAAAGAGAAACATGTTGAATGAGATCAGAAGGAAAAGATCAGGCAAGTTCACAAGGCCAAGTATGAGTGAAAGTGTTAGTCGCTTAGTCATGTCCAACTCTTTGCAACCTCGTGGACTGTGGCCTGACAGGCTCCTCTGTCCATGGAATTGTCCAGGCAAGAATACTGAAGTGGGTAGCCATTCCCTTCTCCAGGGGATCTTCCTGACTCGGGTATCAAAATCACGTCTCCTGCATTGCAGGCAGATTCTTTACTTTCTGAGCCACCAGGGAAGTCCTCGAAGCCACCTAATCCAATTTCTTCACCCAAAGGTATGGGGGGAAAAAAAGCAAGAGGAGAAATGGTTCAATTTTAAAAAGAGACTTAGAAACAACACTTAAGAGCAATTTGAAACTTTGTGTGAATGGTAATTTGAATAAACCAATTGTGCATGCATATACAATGGTCCTGGAAAAAAGAGATTTCTGAATTGGTAAAGTCTTGAAGTATGTGCATGTTAAGTCACTTCAGTCGTGTCTGACTCTTTGCAGCCCCATGGACTGTAGTCTGCAGGCTGCTCTGTCCATGGGATTCTTTAGGCAAGAATACTGGAGTGGATTGCCATGCCCTCCTCCAAGGGATCTTCCCAACCCAGGGATCAAACCACGTCTCTTGTCTCCTGCACTGGCAGGCAGGTTCTTTACCACTAGTGCCACCTGGGAGGCCTAAGGTCTTGGTAATGGTACAAATAACTAAGACTAGCATAATAGAGAGAAAATTGGTATATTTAGTGTATAACATGTTAAGATGTAAGTTCCTGTGGAACTTTTATATATTTTCTAGCGCATCACTGGTGAGGCATCGCACCTGGTGCATTACAACAAGCGCTCGACTATCACATCCAGGGAGATCCAGACAGCTGTGTGCTTGCTGCTACCTGGGGAGCTGGCCAAGCACGCCGTGTCCGAGGGCACTAAAGCTGTCACCAAGTATACCAGCTCCAAGTAAATATAATATGCCTTGCTGCTGTTATCAGAGAAGGCAATGGCACTCCACTCCAGTACTCTTGCCTGGAAAATCCCATGGACAGAGGGCCTGGTGGGCTGTAGTCCATGGGGTCGGCTAAGAGTTGGACACAACTGAGCAACTTCACTTTCACTTTAGTATATAACATGTTAAGATGTAAGTTCTTGTGGAACTTTTATATATAGGTGCCCATAGACCAATTGTTTTCAACCAAGAGCAATTTTTGACCCACAGGTGACATTTGGCAATACCTGGAAACATTTTTGGTTGTCTCCTGGGAAGGTGTACAGCATTACTGAAATCTAGTAGGTAGAGGCTAATGAACGATCATGCATAAGACAGTCACCCACAATAAAGAATGATTCAGCTCAAAATGGCAATATTGCTGAGGTTAAGAAACCCCATGAGAGGCAATCAAATGTCTACACAAGGAATGTGGAGACCAGGGTTGCTTTGTTTAATTTGGCCTGGCATACGGTAAGCTCTAATATTTGATGTGTGCTAAATCGCTTCAGTCATGTCTAACTCTTTATGACACTTTGGACAGTAGCCCATCAGGCTCCTCTGTCCATAAGTATTCTCCAGGCAAGAATATTGGAATGGGTTGCCATGCCCTCCTCCAGGGGGTCTTCCCCACCGAGGGACTGAACCCGCATCTCTTATGTCTCCTGCATTGGCAGGTAGGTTCTTTACCACTAGCGCCACCTGGGAAGACCCTAGTATTTGATAATCCCTTTATATTGTGTAAATCTCCAGATTCTTCAACAACTGGGGGAAAGAGACAGAGAAATACTGTGTCAAGTGGGCTGAAGCTTAGCTGGTCTTAGCTTTTATAAATATACATCATTAGCATATAAGTGATATTGGGAAGCTTGGGAGTGAATGAGAACTTCTAGAGCAGTGGTCCTTGAATCGCACTGTGGACCAAAACCACTGGGGCAATTTTGAGATGACAGAGATGCTTGGTCTAAGCCCGGAGACTCTGAGTTAAATCTCAGGTGGTGGGGGGAGGGTGATAAGCCTCATATCTTTAAAAACTCTTCATATCATTTTCTCTTAATGTGTAGCCACTATAGAAAATCTAAGTTGTTTTTTCTTTTTTTCTGAACACGTTTATTCATAAGACATACTGCATTCAGTGTGGTAGCTCAAGCAGTTAGCTAGTTTTTTTCTGGGTTTGCTAAAGCAAATTGGTCTCTATTGGTAAAATAAAAGGCTGGAAAGTCCTTGGCACAACATAGAGGAAATCATTTAAAGATTTGGGGAGACAAGAAAGTAGATTAAATGGATCATGTCTCTCACCCCTATATCCTGACAGGATCCTGAAGACTCCTCTGTCTTGCCAATAAAAATACAGCAAAAAAGGAAATACCCGAAGTATTTTAAAATGCTTTACTGACTTTTTGTTTTTTCCTGGGTTGGGAATGTTTGTGGAAGGAGCTATAATGAAAATGGTATTCCTGATCTCACAGGGGATGTGAGAAGCCAGCTGAGGCCTAGCCCAGGTGATGACTGTTAACAGTCTGAAGCAAAGTGGGTATTGTTTTAATAGCCAGATGCTACACTCAGGGATCAGGGAATGGCTTCAGTAGCAGAAATCTCTGACTGTGGTTAATTAATCATGGGGTCCCCCGGAATGAAATAGACAGACAGCCAATTAAGGTGTGTCTTGATTTATTTAACCAAAGCTATTCTAAGTCTGGTGAACAGAGGCCTCACTGGAACCAACGTGCTAGAGAATTTTGGGTTCACAGACTCAGCATCACCCAATGAAAGGGAAGGCTGGTACCCAGGAGGAAAGATACTGCTGTAACACTACACAAGCCTACACGTTTAACCTTCTGCCTTGTCTTTGCTAATGGGGCTGGCAGTCATTTAACCTGCATACTTGTACACTGTGGAAAGGGGAAATACTTGAACTTGGGAAATATTGGATATCGGCTCAAAGTTATCATTGATTCCTGGGGACTTATAATTCCGCTGTAGTCAGCTGGATAGAGTCGGGGATCATTGTGGAGTCCAGGTGATAAACGATGTTCTGACCTGAGTTTATTTCATGGTTGGCCGAGTGGGACTCCCCTAACTATCCTGGGCTCATTTTCTCAGATCCTGAGTGAGTTGTGGGAATGGGTATTTTAGGAGACTGGCAGACCCCACAGCTTCTTTCTTCCCCCTCTAAAGACATAGCTGTTATTTTATGACAGGCCATTAGGTACTCTCTTCCCTAGCCAAAATAAGGAGTGAACAGGAACCCTACAACCATGCAGGCTGCTTCCTGAAAGGTGTAGATTTGGTGATTAATAGACTGGTTTGGCTTTTGTAACCTCACAGTTCTTGGAGAATGACAGTGGATTATTGGAAACAAAATCAGTAGAGGCTCCAGTTGTGGCTGCCATGGCAGTTTTTTTTTTTTTTTTATTCCTCCTTGGTAGAATAAATGAATGTATCTGTTAACAATTACTGTGTAGTTACTGATCTTGTCAAAGTATTTTTTATGTATCTTGGTGCATAGGCACCATGAGCAGTTTGTCTTCATTGAGAGACATAAACACCAATAAATCTTTATTGTCCTGCCTTAGGGAAACACAAGCTTTCTGGCTGTGTGTTACAGTCTAATTTGCTGAGTCTTTGATCAAGGTACCATTTTGATCCAATATACACAAAACTTCATGCTGATAGGCCATGAAGATCAGAAAGTAGAAATGCTCCTGGATGCTGTTGTAAGTCATATATGCAACTGTGAAAGTGTATAAGACTAAAGAGTTCTGATATGAAAGTAAAGGGCCTGAGTGTTTGAGGATCTGTGGCATTCCAGGCTACTCCTTTCAAAATGAATATCCTAAATTTTGGATGCAGCATCTTTTTATGTCTTACTCTGACCATGGACAAGATGATCTAAATTTTATCCTTCCATGATTGGGGTCCATAGTGAAGGAAAACTTAGGTTCAGGGTTTTACAGCAAGTAACTGTCAACTGGTCCTTGTGACCTGGAAGTTCTCATGGTGCTTGAACTTTCTCTAGCAGATTGAGATACTGAATGGGCTTGCTAACTCTAGAAGTATCCTAGATTTATTGGTATTTATGTCAATGAGGACAAACTGCTGATGGTGCCTACCCACCAAGATACATAAAAAAATATTTTGACAAGATCAGTAACTGCACAATAAACGGTAACAGATACATTCATTTATTTTAGCAAGGAGAAAAAAAATAAATAAACTGCCATGACAGCCACAACTGGAGCCTCCACTGATTTTGTTTCCAATAGTCCACTGTCATTTTCCAAGAACTATGAGGTTACAGAAGCCAAACTAGCCTGCTGCTAAGTCCTTCAGTCATCTCCGACTCTGTGTGACCCCATAGACGGCAGCCCACCAGGCTCCCCTATCCCTGGGATTCTCCAGGAAAGAACACTGAGTGGGTTGCCATTGCCTTCTCCAATGCATGAAAGTGAAAAGTGAAAGTGAAGTTGCTCAGTCGTGTCTGATTCTTAGCAACCCCATGGACTGCAGCCTACCAGGCTCCTCCGTCCATGGGATTTTCCAGGCAAAAGAATTGGAGTGGGGTGCCATTTATTAATCACCAAATCTACACCTTTTAGGAAGCCAAGTTAGGATTCTTGCTAACAGAGGAGGAGCCTAAAATTTGGACAAAGACCATGCTCTCTTCTGTATCTACATTTTGTGGAAAATTTCCTGACACTGTTAGCTCTTGAGGAAACTGACTGTGGCATTCTGTTTGGCTCAAGTTTCAGTTGATGAACCAACCTAGCCATAAAGTTTGTGGTGCCCAGTAATTTAATAACTGGACAGGTTCTACATTCTTATGCCTTTTGCAAACTGCTACACTTGTTTCAACTCTATAGTCTAAAGGGAGTTTCCCATAAGCAATTGATTGATGATGTAAAAATTGATTTTGTATTCTGATTTAAATAGTGGAGGTATTGGGGCATCTTGTTTTAAGAATGACTCCATACAATATTCCCGTATCACATGGAAGAAGATTGTTGGCTCCTAGCACAATGAAGAATAGATATCTCTTTAGGAGGCAGAATTGTATTTCCACGTTAGACTCTCTTCATCGAAGATCTGGCCTGATTGAGATATATCTTGATCCTGGGCAGGGGCTAATGGTATAAATTTTCTTGAATTTGGAAGGACAAGATCATCAGTTCAGTTCAGTTCAGTCGCTCAGATGTGTCGGACTCTTTGCAACCCCATGGACCGCAGCACACCAGGCCTCCCTGTCCATCACCAACTCCCAGAGTTTACTCAAACTCATGTCCATTGAGTAGGTTATGCCATCTAACCATCTCATCCTCTGTTGTCCCCTTCTCCTCCTGCCCCCAATCCCTCCCAGCATGAGTCTTTTCTAATGAGTCAGCTCTTCGTATTAGGTGGCCAAAATATTGGAGTTTCAGCTTCAACATCAGTCCTTCCAATAAACACCCAGGACTGATTTCCTTTAGGATGGACTGATTGGATCTCCTTGCAGTCCAAGGGACTCTCAAGAGTCTTCTCCAACACCACAGTTCAAAAGCATCAAATTCTTCGGTTCTCAGCTTTCTTTATAGTCCAACTCTTGCATCCATACATGACCACTGGAAAAATCATAGCCTTGACTAGATGGACCTTTGTTGACAAAGTAATTTAATGTCTCTGCTTTTGAATATGCTATCTAGGTTGGTCATAACTTTCCTTCCAAGGAGTAAGTGTCTTTTAATTTCATGGCTGCAGTCACCATCTGCAGTGATTTTGGAGCCCCCAAAAATAAAGTCTGACACTGTTTACACTGTTTCCCCATCTATTTCCCATGAAGTGATGGGACCAGATGCCATGATCTTAGTTTTCTGAATGTTGGGCTTTAAGGCAACTTTTTCACTCTCATAGGATTGATAAAAACCAAGTTGACAGAATGGGTGTATGATTGGGATGGATCTCTTAATAAAGTCCCAGAGCCTGGAAACACTTGTGCCTCAGGCAAATACTTGGTTTTTTCCCAGATGGCACTAATGGTGTAGAACCTGCCTGCCAATGCAGGAGACAAAAGAGATATGGGTTTGGTCCATGGGTCAGGAAGATCAGCTGGAGGAGGGCATGGCAGACCACTCCAGTACTCTTGCCTGGAGAATTCCATGGACAGAGGATCCTGGCACACTATAGTCCATAGAGTCGCAAAGAGTTGGACACAACTGAGTGAGTGAGCACACATACACACAAGCTAATACTCAAACAGAAGGTCCACAATGAAGAAGAAGCTCCTGAATAATCATGTGGACCAGATAACCTTCTGACTCAGAGCTGGCCAGTGATCTCATCAACAGAGTGATGTTGGGGCAGGATAAGTGAGGAGGGCAGTTAGAAGGGAGAGCTGGAAAATGGAAAAAGGCACTGCAAAAGACAGGAAACAGAATTTTTGCTGAATGATTTTGAAAGCCCAGATGAAACCAGAGATGATGGATATGTAGTTGCAACATGAGCAGGTATGAATTTTTGTTCAACATCCTTAAACATGGATTTAAGAACAGAAAAGCTAAATTGATCCAAATTTGGGGTTTATCAGTAGTTATAATTGGAAGTATGGCTTGTAGAGGGTGTTAGAAAGGGAGTTGGAGAATTGCTATTCTTCCTGAGAAAATTTTATGCTTTCCAACACAATTTATCTCCCTCCAAATTTTTTGTTGCAATTATGATGAAAAGATGAAGAGGAAGCAATGTGAGGACAAGACAGTGACCTGTCACCCTTGTTCAGTTCACTAGCAGTCACTGCACAGGTCTGACTACAAAGCTTGTTCCCCTGATTTCTGAAATTAACCATTCCCTGGCAGGGAGGGGGGCTGGCAATAGAACAGAACAGGATCTAAGGCATTGAGAGTTCTGGACACAGTTGGTTGCAGTAATACACCAGGAAGTCTAACCTGAATAGGCAAAGTGAAGTCACTCAGTCGTGTCTGACTCTTTGTGACCCCATAGACTGTAGCCTACCAGGCTCCTCTGTCCATGGGATTTTCCAGGCAATAGTCCTGGATTGGATTGCCATTTCCTTCTTCAGGGGGTCTTCCCAAGCCAGGGATCGAACCCGGGTCTCCCGCATTGTAGACAGATGCTTTACCATCTGAGCCACCAGGGAAGTCCCTGAATAGGCAAAGAAGTGGTTAAATGATGGATTGAAAGAAAGGGGATTAAAAGATTAAGGGAGTGAAAGTGAAAGTGAAGTAGCTCAGTCCTGTCTTTGTGACCCCATGGACTGTAGCCCACCAGGCTCCTCCCTCCATGGGATTCTCCAGGCAACAGTACTGGAGTGGGTTGCCATTTCCTTCTCCAGGGGATCTTCCCGACCCAGCTACCAAACCGGGGTCTCCCACATTCCAGGCAGATGCCTTAACCTCTGAGCCAATGGGCAAAAAAGTGGTTAAATGATGGATTGAAAGAAAGGGGATTAAAATTAAGGGAGTACAGGGGTCTAAATGGTTTTTGCAACTCACCTTGCCTCCAGCCCTTAGTATTTTCTTGACTCATAATTGCTCCTTTCCATATCTTTGCCCTATTCTTACTGAAATCCTGGTCCCCACCTGCAAATTCATATATTACAACTTTTTCAAAACCTTCTTCAAAACTTAGCTGTGAAAAGTATCTTTTGAAGCACCCTAATTACATCTTAATTTTAGCCCACCATTAATCTACATCTCAATTTTGTGCTTTTTGAAGACTCAGTTCAGTTCAGTCACTCAGTCATATCTGAGTCTTTGAGACCCCATAGACTGCAGCACATCAGGCTTCCCTGTCCATCACCAACTTTTGGAGCTTACTCAAACTCATGTCCATCGAGTCAGTGATGCCATCGAACCATCTCATCCTCTGTCATCCCCTTCTCCTCCTGCCTTCCATCTTTCCCAGCATCAGGGTCTTTTCCAATGAGTCAGTTCTTCATATCAGGTGGCCAAAATATTGGAGTTTCAGCTTCAGCATCAGTCCTTCCAATGAATATTCAGGACTGATTTCCTTTAGGATGGACTCGTTGGACCTCCTTGCAGTCCAAGAGACTCTCAAGAGTCTTCTCCAACACTGCAGTTCAAAAGCATTAGTTCTTCAGCACTTAGCTTTCTTTATGGTCCAACTCTCACATCCATAAATGACTACTGGAAAAGCCATAACTCTGATTAGATTCACCTTTGTTGGCAAAGTAATGTCTCTCCTTTTTAATGTGCTGTCTAGTTTGGTCATAGCTTTTCTTCCAAGGAGTAAGCATCTTTTAATTTCATGGCTGCAGTCACCATCTGCAGTGATTTTGGAGCCTCAAAAAATAAAGTCTGTCACTGTTTCCATTGTTTTCCCATCTATTTGCCATGAGGTGATGGGACCAAATGCCATGATCTTAGTTTTGTGAATGTTGAGTTTTAAGGCAACTTTTTCACTCTCCTCCTTCACTTTCATCAAGAGGCTCTTTAGATCTTCGCTTTCTGCTATAAGGGTGGTATCATCTGCATATCTGAGGTGACTAATATTTCTCCCGACAATCTTGATTCCAGTTTATGCTTCATCCAGCCTGGCGTTTCACATGATGTACTCTGCATATAAGTTAAATAAGCAGGGTGACAATAAAAAGCCTTGACATACTCCTTTCCCTATTTGGAACCAGTCTGTTGTTCCATGTCCAGTTCTAACTGTTCCTTCTTGACTAGTATGCAGATTTCTCAGGAGGCAGGTCAGGTGATCTGGTATTCCCATCTCTTTCAGAATTTTCCACAGTTTGTTGTGATCCACACAGTAAAAGGCTTTGGCATAGTCAATAAAGCAGAAATAGATGTTTTTATGGAACTCTCTTGCTTTTTCTGTGATCCAATGGATGTTGGCAATTTGATCTCTAATTTCTCTGCCTTTTCTAAATCCAGCTTGAACATCTGGAAGTTTACGGTTCACTTACTGTTGAAGCCTGGCTTGGAGAATTTTGAGCATTACTTTACTAGCATGTGATCTGAAGACTGCATTACAGTAACGAGTACTTGTTGATGTTTCTCTGAAAGACTTTTCACTTATTTCATGTGCATTTGTTTTGTGTCCCTATCCAAACTAAAAAATTGCAAGTACTCTCTGTTTTCTTTTGTACTCTGGCATAATGGATTTACCAGTGAAAATTGATTTAAAGAGATTTTAAAATAATTAAATATATTTAATTTGATTTCACTCACATAGGTAGGTTCTGAATTGTTAAATCCAAGATTTCACTAATAAGTTTAAACTTTATATTTTTATAAGAAGTGAAAAATAAAAGTTTGAATTTTAATTTTGTATTTCTGTTTTATGAAACAAACTAAATCATTCTGCAAAGGTATTTTTTCCAGGAGGCAAAAACAGTGAACTTTAAAACTCAGAAGTACTGGAACCAATAGAATACACATTTAGAATGCTTTACTCTAACTTGAGATTCAGCAGAGGAGCATGAAAATATACAATTAAGATTATGCCACAGAAGGAATAACGGTAATCATTTTTTAAAGAAAATTTTATCCATAATTAAAAAATTATAGATAAAAATGCTGCAACTGTCACTAAAGAGGAGAATGTAAATTAATCTAAGGTGCTAATAAAATAGACTTGTACCATAAATTATTTTATTCTCTTAGTGTCAACAATGTTAGTTAATTTACTACTAATTTTTTTTTATAAGGTCCTCTTACAAACTGAACTCTTGAGTTCGAACAGATTTCATTTTGACAAATGCTGGTTTATAATGTCACAGAAAATATTTCTCCTAGAAAAATCACTTTGTTTACTCCATTCATAAAAGATTTTGGCAGGGTTTGATAAACTCTATTATTTTAAACAACCCTCAAAATAACTTGCTATTTGCTTTTGGCTTATAAGCCAAAATGTATCTTATGGGATACATCAAAGATTCTGAGCCTTACATTTAAAAAGACTTGTTCACCAACAACACATGTATCTGAAAATAATCTAGCATTCAAGAAACTGTCCGTTTGAACCTGTTCTAAGTAGATCATTTAAGTCTGATTTAGAATAATAGTTTAAGCTTTTTAAACTTAATACAATTTAAATGTTCACTTGTAGATTGTAGCTGGATTATTCATTGTGATGGGTTATATAGAGGGAACTCTCCATTAAAGGGAAAACTAGACAAGACAGACACTTCTGCTGATCTCTTTGTTACTGGAATCTATAAATGAGGGAGACAAAACACCAGGAGAGGGATCATGATACCAGGTTAAGCTATGGTCTTCCAGATATGCATATATGTGTGTATTGCATGTATAATATACATATTTATATGTGGCAATGTACTGATTTTATGACATAATTTGGTACGTATTCTGAAATTCTTACAACAGATTCTAAAAATGAGATTAGTAAGTCACTATACAGAGGATGAGATGGCTGGATGGCATCACTGACTCGATGGACGTGAGTCTGGGTGAACTCCGGGAGTTGGTGATGGACAGGGAGGCCTGGCGTGCTGCGATTCATGGGGTCACAAAGAGTCGGACCCGACTGAGCAACTGAACTGAACTGAAGTCACTATAACCATAGTGCATGGGTGCTAAGCCACTTCAGTCATGTCTAACTCTGCGATCCCATGGGCTATAGCCTGCCAGGCTCTTCTGTCCATGGGATTCTCCAGGCCAGAAAACAGGAGTGGCTTGCCGTGCCCTTCTCCAGGGGATCTTCCTGATCCAGGAATTGAACCTGTGTCTCTTGTGTCTCGTGTTGGCAGCAGGTTCTGTACCACTTCCTGGGGCACTACCTGGGAAGCCCCAACCGCCAATTAAAGTTTAGAAATTCTCACTATTTGCCTTCTATTAAAATTGACTTTTATATCAAATTTTAGCTATTTAAAGTTATTTTAGGACTTATATTTTAAGTCTGGAAATTCAAGATAAAGTGTTGCAGCTTGCTACTTTAGGTTGTTAGTATAGGCCCTATTTGTTTTTCATTTAACTTTTAGGAAAATATCCCGAAGAGCATTTCTAATCTCACCTGCTAACAATAGACACTCTTTAACTGCTGTGTCTTTTATTTTGCAAGAACAATCTATATCTACACTGAAGGTCAATTCTGTTGCCACATATAAAGATCAATTAGGCATGAAATCTAGTACAATTATCTCTTGAACAATCTGATTGTAGCAACTTTCAGGGAACAAGACTGTATCACATCATAAATGTTATCATAAGTTAGTAAGTTTAATTATCTATATAAAAATTATACTTATTCTAATTATGTATCATGAAATTACATTATTAATATATTCCTAAAGGCTAGGAACATGTATATTTCATTCTATGTTGTTTTTCAGTCGCTGAGTTATGTCTGACCCTTAGACACCCCGTGAACTACAGCACGCCAGGCTTCCCTGTCCATCACTATCTCCCAGAATTTGCTCAAACTCATGTCCATTGTGTTAGTGATACCATCTAATCATTTACTCCTCTGTCTCACACTTCTCCTCCTGCCTTCAATCTTTTACAGCATTAGGGTCTTTTCCAATGAGTCAGTTCTTCGCATCAGGTGGCCACAGTATTGGAGTTTCAGCTTCAGCAGCAGTTGTTCCAACGAACATTCAGGCTTGATTTCCTTTAGGATTGACTGGTTTGCAATCCCTGTAATCCAAGGGACTGACTGGTTTGCAATCCCTGTAATCCAAGGGACTCTCGAGTCTTATCCAACACCAGAGTTCGAAACCATCAGTTCTTTGGCGTTCAGCCTTCTTTATGGTCTGACTCTCACATCCATACATGACTACTAGAAAAACCATATCTTTGACTATATGGACCTTGTCAGCAAAGTAATGGCTCTGCTTTTCAGTACTCTGTCTAGGTCTATCATAGCTTTTCTTCCAGGAGAGTGGAAAAGCTGGCTGCAATGACTGTCTGCAGTGATTTTTGAGCCCCCAAAATAAAGTCTATCACTGTTTCCATGTTTTTCCATCTATTTGCCATGAAGTGATGGGGCTGGATGCCCTGATCTTCGTTTCTTAAATGATGAGTTTTAAGCCAGCTTTTCCACTCTCCTCTTTCACTTTCATCAAGAGGCTCTTTAGTTCCTCTTCTCTTTCTGCCATTAAAGTGGTATCATCTGTATATCTGAGGTTATTGCTATTTCTCCCGGCAATCTTGATTCCAGTTTGTACTTCATCCAGGCCAGGCATTTTGCATGATGTACTCTGCATAGAAGTTAAATAAGCAGGGTGACAGTATACAGCCTTGGTGTACTCCTTTCCCAATTTGAAAACAGTCCATTGTTCCATGTCCAGTTCTAACTGTTGCTTCTTGACCTGCATACAGGTTTCTCAGGAAGCAGGTAAGGTGGTCTGGTATTTCCATCTCTTTAAGAATTTTCCACAGTTTATTGTGATCTACACAGTCAAAGGTTTTAACATAGTCAATTGAGCAGAAATAGATGTTTGTCTGGAATTCTCTTGCTTTTTCTATGATCCAACAGCTGTTGGCGATTTGATCTTTGGTTCCTCTGACTTTTTAAAATCCAGCTTGTACATATGGAAGTTCTCAGTTCACATACTGTTGAAGCCTAGCTTGAAGGATTTTGAGCATTACTTCACTAGCATGTGAAATGAGTGCAATTGTGCAGTGGTTTGAACATTCTTTAGCATAGCCCTTCTTTGAAATTGAAATGAAAACTGACATTTTTCCACTCAAGACAGATGGGTCATGTTGGAGAGTTCTGACAAAACATGGTCTACTGGAGAAGGGAATGGCAAACCTTTTCAGGATTCTTGCCTTAAGAACCCCATGAACAGTATGAAAAGGCAAAAAGATACGACACCGAAAGATAAACTCCCCGGATCAGTAGGTGTCCAATATGCTAATGGGGAAGAATGGAGAAAAAGCTCCACAAGAAATGAAGAGGCTGAGCCAAAGTGAAAACAACACCCAGTTATGGATGTTTCTGGTGGTGAAAATAAAGTCCGATGTGGTAAAGAATAGTATTACATAGGAACCTTGACTGTTAGGTCCATGAATTGAGGTAAATTGGAAGTGGTCAAACAGGAGCTGGGAAGAGTGAATATCAACATTTTTAGGAATCAGTGAACTAAAGTGGAAGGGAATGGGCGAATTTAATTGAGATGACCATTATATCTACTACTGTGGGCAAGAATCCCTTAGAAAAAATGGAGTAGCCATCATAGTCAATGAAAGAGTCCAAAATACAGTACTTGGGTGCAATCTCAAAACAC
Source organism: Bos javanicus (assembly GCF_032452875.1). Lineage (NCBI taxonomy): Eukaryota > Metazoa > Chordata > Mammalia > Artiodactyla > Bovidae > Bos > Bos javanicus. The sequence goes on from NC_083878.1 coordinate 40,815,828, forward strand.
CAGAATGATCTCAGTTCATTTCCAAGGCAATACCATTCAATATCACAGTAATCCAAGTCTATGCCCCAGCCACTAATGCTGAAGAATTATTCCTGGAGACATATAATAGCCTAGTTTTAGTGAAACTAGTTATCTAACTAGTCTCCCAACTGAGCCCTGCTTCCACCCTTGGCCCTCTTATTAGCAACACAGAAGCCTTTAAGATCCTTTTTAAATGGAAATCACATCAAGTCACTGTAAGAATCAAATCCCTCCAATAGCTCCCCATTTGGATCAAGCAAAAGCCAAAGTCCTCATCATTGGTTTACAAGGCCCCATCAGATTTCTCCTAACACCTCCTTTTTCTCTCTCATCCCTACTTCTACTATTCTTCTGGCTCACTGCTCGAGTCACATTGATCTTGCTTTTTCTTGAACAACTGGCATCCTCCTATCTCAGAAGGCATCCTTCTTGTACTGTTATTTCTGTTGCCTGCAATGTTTATTTCCCACATGGTTTCTTCCCCTCTCCCCAACTTCAAGTCTTTTCCCAAATATCTTTTCAGTAAAACCTCTTGGCCAACTCTGTTTAAAATTGTAGCCTACCTCCACTATATCCTGTATCGCTTAGCCTGACTTAAATTTTCCCTAGACTTATTATCTTCTAATAACTATAAATTTCACTTGTTTATTTTGCTTATTGTGTGTCTCTTCCCATCAAGAGTGTATATAAACATCAAGAAATAGGATATTTTTTCTGTTTTATTTTCTGTCATATCCTCAGCACTCAGACTAGTCCCCTGAACATAATAGAAAGTCAAATAACTCTCTGTCGAATGAGCTGTTACATACACAAATTTTACCTTAATTTTATCAGTTGCAGTACAACTACTGAGCCTGAGCACTCTGGAGCTTGTGCACCACTAGAGAGTCCATGTTCTGCAAGTACTGAGCCTGAGCACTCTGGAGCTTGTGCACCACTAGAGAGTCCATGTTCTGCAAGTACTGAGCCTGAGCACTCTGGAGCTTGTGCACCACTAGAGAGTCCATGTTCTGCAAGTACTGAGCCTGAGCACTCTGGAGCTTGTGCACCACTAGAGAGTCCATGTTCTGCAAGTACTGAGCCTGAGCACTCTGGAGCTTGTGCACCACTAGAGTCCATGTTCTGCAACTACTGAGCCTGAGCACTCTGGAGCTTGTGCACCACTAGAGTCCATGTTCTACAAGTACTGAGCCTGAGCACTCTGGAGCTTGTGCACCACTAGAGTCCATGTTCTGCAACTACTGAGCCTGAGCACTCTGGAGCTTGTGCACCACTAGAGTCCATGTTCTGCAACTACTGAGCCTGAGCACCATAACTGGAGAATCCATATGCCACAAGGAAAGATCTCACATGGCAAAACTAAGACGTGACACAGCCAAATAAATTAAAAAAAAAATTTAAGATAAATCTCCAGATCCAGACAAAAATGAATTTAAGAGATCTAAGTAAGTTTAGTGGATCATATAGGTCTAATGGTTATTAACTGAATCCAGGTCATTACCCCTGGGGAATAATGCTGGATGAGGGTGACCATGACTGAGGACTTCATCACTTCATCTCTTGAAGGTTAAGGACATTTCCTAGTCTTACCTTTATTGAGTCATGGGTGGTGATTTGGAGCAAGAGGCATTTATTAGTCAGATATAATTAATCACAAAGTATTCTTAGTGGATACTGGCAAGAGGGCCTACTGTACTAACTTGATAAAGTACTAACTAACCATATTACCTGATAAAGTTATTTAATACATCAGAGTCTGCTATTGCATGGACTTACAAACAGGTCCTGGCCACATGCACTTCTATTTATACCAGAATCCATAGTTTAGGTAGAGTTCACAGGGAGCAGTGGGGGAGGAGAATAACATCAGGCCACATCAGTCAAATCGACCTTAGTGATTAGTGGGTTTCAGTTCAGTTCAGTTCAGTTCACTCGCTCAGTTGTGTCCGACTTTTTGTGACCCCATAGACTGCAGCATGCCAGATCTCCTTGTCCATCACCAACTCCTGGAGTTTACTTCAACTCATGTCCATTGAGTCGGTGATGCCATCCAACCATCTCATCCTCTGTCATCCCCTTCTCCTCCCACCTTCAATCTTTCCCAGCATCAGGGTCTTTTCAAATGAGTCAGTTCTTTGCATCAGGTGGCCAAAGTATTGGAGTTTCAGCTTCAACATCAGTCCTTCCAGTGAATATTCAGGACTGATTTCCTGTAGGGTGGACTGGTTGGATCTCCTTGCAGTCCAAGGGACTCTCAACAGTCTTCTCCAACACTACAGTTCAAAAGCATCAATTCTTAGGCACTCAGCTTTCTTTATAGTCCAACTCTCACATCCATACATGACTACTGGAAAAACCATACCTTTGACTAGACAGACCTTTGTTGGCAAAGTAATGTCTCTGCTTTTTAATATGCTATCTAGGTTTGTCATAACTTTTCCTCCAAGGAATAAGTGTCTTTTAATTTCATGGCTGCAGTCACCATCTGCAGTGATTTTGGAGCCCCCCAAAATAAAGTCTCTCACTGTTTCCACTGTTTCCCCATCTATTTCCCATGAAGTGATGGGGCTGGATGCCCTGATCTTCGTTTCTTAAATGATGAGTTTTAAGCCAACTTTTTCAGTCTCCTCTTTCACTTTTATCAAGAGGCTCTTTAGTTCTTCTTCACTTTCTGCCATAAGGGTGGTATCATCTGCATATCTGAGGTTATTGATATTTTCCCCAGCAATCTTGATTCCAGTTTGTGCTTCATCTTGCCTAGCATTTCACATGATGTACTCTGCATATAAGTTAAATAAGCAGGGTGACAATATACAGCCTTGACGTACTCCTCTCCCTATTTGGAACCAGTCTGTTGTTCCATGTCCGGTTCTAATTAGTGGGTTGACAGAGGTCAAAACAATCTCATCCTGTCAGATTCTTTTGCTTTACTAGCACCTGGCATGCTCATTCCTTCCTTCCATACTTTGTTTCTTTTTTCTGAAATATTTGAGAACCCAATTGTAGAAGGCATGGTTGGAGCTAAAGTAGTGAACAAGAGCCAACACAGGCCTTGTTTGGATGGAGCATAGTTCTAGTTGGAGTTGTAGATATAGCATAATACAATAATGATGTCTATTACCCAGGAGAAGTAGAAGTTGATAAGAAAGTATGTTACCTGGATTTGACCTAGTTTGAGGTATAAGCTATAGAGTCTCACAGGAAGTGATCAGAGATGTGAAAGATGGATAGGAATTCATTACTTGCCTGGAAAGTCCCATGGACAGAGGAGCCTGGTGGGCTGCAGTCCATGGGGTCTCGAAGAGTCGGACATGACTGAAATGACGCGGCAGCAGCAGCAGGCAAAAGAAAGGAGGATCTTATGTACAAATGTGGCAGTCTGAGGTAGGAAGATACATGCTACTTTCAAGAAACTGGAGTATAGGGACTTCCCTTAACCATTGGGCCCTGGTGACCCAATGGTTAAATATTCACCTTGCAATACATGAGACATGGGTTTGATCCCTGATCTAGGAACCATGATCCCACATACTATGGAGCAAAGAAGTCTATGTGCTGCAAATGGCACACCACAACTAGAGAGTCTGTGCACTGCAACCAAGTTCCCACATAACACACAAACACAGCACATGCCGCAACTAAGACCCAGTGCAGCCAAATTAAAATAAAAAAGGAAACTACAGTATAAAGAATAGGAATGTAGAGAGGAGTAAAATGATTCTCATGTGTGAGGTAGGAGATGGTTCTTAGAATGCCTTACAGTCAAAGCAAGGAATTTTCTATTTTATCACAAACAGAATTTTGTGGGATTTTAAGCAGGAGTCTGACATGATTAGATATAATTAGAACCTGTTTTTTAGGGGAAAAAATTATCCTGGGTATAATTAATAATATTTCTTGGCATATAAAATCTTAGTGGCTGTAGTGCTGTTGATGATAGAAGAGTGAAGGCAGAGATCATTTAAGAGTCTAGTTAGACAACTGCTTTGCTAACTGCTCACCAGGCCATTGACTGTCTCTAGTAATAATCTGAAGTGAGATTTCCTAGGGCTATCTTTTAAATCACGTTTTTGCATATATTAGTGTAGTTAGGGAGTGATCAGTTGAGCTATTAAAATAATCTGGGTAAGCTTGAGGATGCTTGGACTGGAGTCATAATGATGAAGATATGAAGAAAGGGAGGATTCTAAAAGAGAATCAATAAGGCTTGCTGATTAATTGGCTATGAGGTGAGATGGGCTTAATTGGAAGCACAGTTGAGTTTTTACTAGGCTCATGGATGAGAAAGAACTGATTAGTGACGAAGAATTGCAGGTTCAGTATACCTGTGAGACATCCAAGTGATAAATAAAATGGACTCAAAGCTTGGAGGAAATCTGGGCTAGAGATATAGATGGGAGTATTTGTGCATTGATGGTAATTGAAGCTATTGGAATGGACAGAGAATGGGAGTCCAGACAAGTGTCAATATATTGAGTAAGAAACGAAGAGGCTGCCTTGAGGAGCTCAAACATTTCAAGGTTGAATTAAAAGGAAAGGGCCATCAAAAGGCAGTGAAAATAAGTTATCAGAGAGGTGGGATGAAAACCAAGTAGCATCAGCCTACATGTTTATGGAGAAGATGAATGCAGGAGAGTTCTGAGGAAATAGTGCTGAATTCCTCCCTTATCAGCAGAACCCAGTGACCCCTGGCAGTGCATCTGCTGGGTATATTCATCCTGGGCTGTAGAAAGCAGAAATACACTATAGTGAAGTGAAGTTGCTCAGTCATGTCTGACTCTTTGCAACACCGTGGATAGTAGCCCACCAGGCTCCTCCACCCATGGTTATTCTCCAGGCAAGAATACTAGAGTGGGTTGCCATTTCCTTCTCCAGGGATCTTCCCAACCCAGGGATTGAACCCAGGTCTCCCGCATTGCAGGCAGATGCTTTAACCTCTGAGCCACCTGGGAAGCCCGAAATACACTATTCCAGCCCCCAAATACATACCCTCATTGCCCTCACGCTTAGCCTTGGATGTGAATGGCTCCTGCTGGTCTCTTTATCTAGGAGGCTGGCACTGATAGTGACAAATTGACTATTCATTGACATCCCATAATCCCCACCCTGCTGGCATTCTAGCCTGCTTATCATGAAGGGACCCTGGTCATGGGAAATGACATTCTAAGTTAGGTCCTGTGTTGACAAGGCATGAAAGTCAATCCCTTCCTTTCCTATCTTAGACATGATATGTTCACCACTCATGGGTGGGTGTTGAAGGAGTACAGAAGGGCAAAGAAGGATCAGTCAGAGATCTAGAGTGCTTAGAGGAGACTGCCTCAAGGAGGACTTCTCAACTTTAGTGTGTCTGTAAATTAACCTGGGGTTCCTGTTAAGACGATGATTCGGTACATCTGCTCTACTGTCTAAGATTCTGTATTTTCAACAAGTTCCCAGGATATGGGAATGCTGCTGCCCACACTTTATTAGTAGTTTAGCTTATATAGGCAGGCTAGCAAGGCAGAAAATAAAATAGCCATAATAATAATAAAAATAAACTTCTCTAAACAGTAGAGCAGAGCTTGATCAAGAGATGGATGTGATGCTATGCAAAGCCCCGATCTGACCTCTAGGTTTAGGAACAAGTCCTCCAACAAGGTGAATGGCTGGTGGTGCCTGATTATTGTTGTTTAATCACTAAGTCGTGTCCGACTCTTTTGCAAACCCATGGACTGTAGCCCACCAGGCTCCTCTGTTCATGGGTGCCTGATTAATGTGCATTAAAACTGATAAATAAAGTGTTCCATAGTTGCTGACTTCATGCTTCTTAGGTACTTTTTCATTTCCTGGGTCCCCAAACACTGATCCTAGGAGAGTTTGAAGCACAATATATTTGTAAACACAGATACAAAGGAAAATTTCCATAGATTGGTAATGTCTTTAGCTGTGATTTTACTTGGCAATATAAAAGATATTCCTGGTGGCAAAGGCAATGAAGAAATCTTTCTGCTAAGAAAACTGGAATCCACTTAAGTTTTGAAAGTATAATTTTATAAGGTATACATTATGCCACAAGTAATTATTCCTTTGTGTGTGAGGCAGCCTCAAAGAGCTGTATTTGGATCAGCAGTTAAATTCTAACATAAAATAATATAACCTCTACACCTATACAACTTTGCCTTCTGTAAAGTAGGTTCAAAGTTAAAGAAAAAGCTGAAAGAATATGGCATAAGGAGAGGCAGAGAAAAAAGAACTGAAGAATTATATAATATAAAGAGAAGCAGATAAGGAAAATTAAAAGGAGGACTTTTACAGGGGAAAAACAATTTTATTTTATTGTAAAGACCTAAATGAATAAAAGAAGACTTTGAATGTGAAGATGATTAAAAAAAACCAAAATCATTAGCTAAAGATTTTTACACATTTAGACTCTTTCATTTTGATTGTGATTTTAATTAGCTGGACACTGGGGGGGAAGAAAATGAAAGCCTACATCATCTACTTACTCTTTAAATTGCATTCCACCTTAATTTTCTGCTTTTCAGTTCTTAATTTTCTCTATTTTTGTTCTAAGTAATCCGGTTATCAGGCTAAAGTGATTTTCCCTCAGCTAGGTTTAGCATTCAGTATTTGCAAATGTGAACCAAAAGTTCATTGCTTTAGTTTTTATTATTTCAATAGCAAAAACTCTCTGCAGGTAACTTTTTTCTGGTTCTTTGTCTATACAGCAGGCTGCTTTGTATACCTGTGACAGTTAGATGACTAATAACAAAGGCTTCTATTTTTAAAACAATTATGCTCTATTTACACAGTTTTCCACAAAATTTACTCATAAAATTTAGAAAGCAGCAAGGCTTTAAAAATCTGTAGTTTCACTGTTCATTAAAACCATTTTTTTGTGTATGTGCAAGCAAGTTGCTTGTTTCCATTTTTCTGACAAAATACGAGCCAAAAAAAAAATCAGTATTAGTTAATCACATCTAGGATTATGTCTATGTGAATAAAATTTTCAAAAATAACATTGATATAAAACAAAGCACATCTGTTTAGAATAACCTACTTTAGAAAGGGTTTATCGTCACGATATTATCTGGCTCTTTAGTAGGCTATTTATTTTGCATTTGTTAAAGAAAACAAAATTAGCATAGCTAACCACGTATTATGTGTCTCTCAGTTTGCCCTGTCTTCCAAAAGAAATTCACTTAAATAATGTGAAGGAACAACGTTGGAGCGCCTTGAGGTCTGAGAATGAAAGGAGCTATTTAAGTGGTGACAATTATTATTATTATTCTGCCATGGATAAAGAGTAACAATTGGCTTTTAAAACCATTGTGGATAATTTCATTTTGCTCTCCCATACCTCAGAGCAGAGTGCTCAGCACGTGTTATACACTCAAACTAGGATAACACATACACAGTGATGGGGACTAGAAAAGTAATTATCTTAGTAATTAAACAGCCCAAATAAACACTCATCATAATCATTAGCAAATGTTATCAAGGCATGCTACAGAATTCTCTTACCTGCAAGTCTTTTAAAATAGGCTGTGCTTGCTCAGTCACACCAGTCGTGTGCAACTCTTTGACAATCTATGGATTGTAACCTGCCAGGCTCCTCTGTTCATGGGATTTTCCAGGCAAGAATACTGGAGTGGGTTGCCATGCCCTTCTCCAGGGGATCTTCTCCATCCAGGGATCAAGCTTGCATCTCCTGTGTCTCCTGCATTGCAGGTGGATTCTTTACCACTTGAACCACTGGGGAAGCCCTTTTAAAATAGGCTACTTGGGTCTTTCAGGCATAGCTTATGAGTACCACTGAACAGAAGTTGATGACATTGAGTAATTGTTCTGTCTACGATAAACCTCTTTGAAATGCGTCACACCTGAAAGACCTTCTTTAATGCACTGCTGGAAAGATGTACCAATTTGTTACAGTTGAGATTCACTGCAGCCACACTGGGATTTTGTTCCAGTATTTCTTGTCTTGCCCATTTTGCCTGAGACTTGTTGCAGGGCGTCTTCAGACTCTTGCATGAAAATCAACTAGAATGCTTTCTAACTATACAGATTCCTTAAGGTCTGTTCTTCTTTGGGACCAAATAAATCCAATTTGTGAATCTACTGACACTTGCTAAGATGAGAACCAGAACCTACGCTATAAATTATTACTCTGAGTAGTACAGGCAATGACAACAGGACAGTGTTAGGAGGAGGCAAGGGAGGTGCTAAGAACAGGGTTTGAAGGGAGCTCCTCTGAGTAACTTGCTCCCTCTTTTTCTCTGAAATTTAAGAGGAGAGAGAGGAAAGGAAGGGACAAGGGTAGGGTGAGAGGTGGGAAACACCTAGTTCTTCATCAGCAGGTTTGTGACCCATTCATTCTATTCGTGTTTGATTCTGTTCCAGACAAACAACATGAGTGAAAAAGTCTCAAATCATCATTTAATCCATAATTTTTAAATCATTTGAGTATTAAACATATGAGTTATTCTTTATTAGAAAAAGAAATCTTTTTTTTGAAAGTAACTTAAATTTTTTTTCTGTCAAAGTAACCAACATATTCTTTGCATATATGTATCTCTCTCTCTATATATACTTCAGTTCAGTTCAGTTCAGTTCATTCGCTCAGTCATGTCTGACTCTTTTCGACCCCATGAATCGCAGCACGCCAGGCCTCCCTGTCCATCACCAACTCCCGGAGTTCACCCAGACTCACATCCATTGAGTCAGTGATGCCATCCAGCCATCTCATCCTCTGTCGTCCCCTCCTCCTGCCCCCAATCCCTCCCAGCATCAGAGTCTTTTCCAATGAGTCAACTCTTCACATGAGGTGGCCAAAGTACTGGAGTTTCAGTTTCAGAAATCCCAGGGCTGATCTCCTGTTTTCTTAGTAAACCTTTAATCTCACCAATACCACCATCATCACGTTTATGTATATCCTAAAACTATCCAACAATGTGGTAAAATAGCTAATTCATTTTTATTGATGATCATGAAAGCTTAGAAGGATTTAAGTTGATTAAGTCTCTAAACAAAAATTGCAAAACTCATATAAGGTAAAAAGAAATAACTTTTGATTTATTAGGCAACGAGGTTCAGGTATAGGATGCAGCAACAAAGGCATAGGAAATGTCATTACTTTGAAAAGAAATAAAAGAACAACAAGTTTAGAAAATTAACTACCAAATTACATTTTTTAAAGAGGGGCAGTTAAAATGTTGATGAACAAATATAAGATGATGACTCAGGGGCACTAAAAGTACGAAATGTGTGGGTTCTACTAGATAATACAATAAGTACTGGGAGTTTCGCTTTATAACCCATTGTGATTAAACAGCATATTGCTGAAAATGCAGATACGATACTACCATAGTAAAACCAGCCTTTTTAAAGATGTTTCTAATTAAATCATGAAAAATCAAAAAGAAAATGTTGAGAGAAGCCATTTTGAAGATTTTTATTAATGAAGCATTCATGGAGAAGAATTTATTAGATTTGAACTAGCAAATGCTAATGCCAGTGCACAAAATGATACATAAGCATTTTTTCCCCTAAAACATTCTTTCAGGGTAAAAAAAACTTTGTGTAATCCAAACATCTTTAGTTTTAGTTAATGTAATTTCTAGTAATGAGAGACTTTGATATTTGAGTTAATAATGCTTTAATTAATCCATATCTGTCTATGACAGATGTTTTGATTTCTACCATTTCTCACACAGCATTCTACCATTAACCAGAGAATTACTTTGAATATTCTAATAGTTTTTCTCAGGCGGTTTGGAGGGTATTGACTTTACTTGGAAATGTATATCAAAATATCAAGTGTAGATTTATTCCTAGTTTTTAAAGGAATCTCCATACTGTTCTCAGTAAAGACTATATCAGTTTACATTTCCATCAATGGTGTAGGAGTGTTTCCTTTTCTCCATATCCTCTTCAGCATTTATTGTTTGTAGATTTTTTGATGGTGGCCATTCTGACTGATGTGAGATGATACCCAATTGCAGTTTGATGTGATTTCTCTAATAATTAGTGATGTTGAGCATCTTTTCATGTGTTTATTGGCCATCTGCATGTCTTCTTTGGAGAAATGTCTGTTGATGAACTTATTTACAAGGAAGGAATGGATACAGATGTAGAAAATGAACTTGAGGTCACAGTATGGGGGAAGAGAGTGGGATGAATGGAGAAAGCAGCATCGGGATATATACACTATTATGTGTAAAATAGATAGCTGGTGAGAAGTGCTGTATAACAGAGGGAGCCCAGTCTGGTATGTGATGGGCTCACACCACTCTGTGATGACCTAGAAGGGTGTGATGGAGGGAGGGGAGGGAGGCTCATGAGGGAAGGGATATATGTATATATACAATTAATTCATTTCATTGTACAGCAGAAACTAACACGATATTGTAAAGCAACTAAACCCCAATAACAAAAACAAACAAAAAACCCCCAAATCCCCACAATCTGCAGTTGTCACTCCTCTACGTAAACCGTTTCATGGCTCTTCATTACCTTATGTCCAAACTTTTTAGTCTTATATTATAAGGCTCTCCTTGACCTGGCACTCCCCTATGTACTTCCCTGATCTCATCTCTAACCACTCCCAGCTTAATGGTTTAAGCACTAGGAACTCTAAGCTGATTATAGTTTTTCATGCACTTTATATTATTTTATGTTCTGCATACATGCTCATGCTTTTTCTGTGGCCCAAAGTGCTATTCTTTCTTTCTTTTTTTTTTTAAATTTAAATTTATTTATTTTAATTTGAGGCTAATTACTTTCTTTTTTACAAACTCTGTTTAGCTCTTATTCATCTTTCAACATCTATTCCAGACATTGTTCCTTCCAGCAACAACTTTTATTAACCAGTAATTGTGAGAAGAAGAAAATCCAAAGTGATTCACTTCCCAGGATAGACTACAAAGGTAGTTTGGGGTGAGATTTTAAACATCCTCAGTGAGCGAGGTTTTCCTAGGAAGTATTTTATGCGGCTAAATACCATTGTGATAATCTATTTGGTCCCTTCGTTGTTCCTGTATTTTGTTTAAGTGTCCTTATATCTTGCATTCAGATGGAAACAAAACAAAATAACTAGGTCAAAAGTTAGTTTTCCTGTCTCTTTCTATAAACATATTACCAAATTATTTTCAAAGAGTTTTACAGTTATTTAACACCACAAGCAGAGATTTACTACATTCCCTCCAAGCATTGAGTACTTTTATGTTAAAACTTTCTTTGACATTTGTTAATTTAATAATGAAACAAAGCTGGTCATTTTTGTGTTAGTCTGGATAATTTGCATACTTGTGGTACTGGTCATTTTCCCATATATTTACTAGTCGTACAATAGTTCTTTATTCAGCTATCCTATTTTTATTTCCATGAGTTTTTCTTGTTCTTTTATTTATTTATTTATCTATTTTAATATTTATTTCTTAGTTGGGGCATGTGGGCTTAGTTGTTCTGCAGCAATGTGGGATCTTAGTTACCTGACAGGGATCAAACTCATGTCCCTTGCTTTGCAAGGCAGATTCTTAACCACTGCTCCAGGGAAGTCCCTTGACCCTATTTTAATAGCATCCCAATCATGCTTTATGGATACAGTGTTACACGAAATATTCAGGGGGTATTATCAAAGATTACTTTTCTTAATTTATTTTCTTTAGTCTGAATTTGGTCCTTTATTTGATGGTCATTTCTGTTCATACTTCGTGATCATTCTCTTTCACATCACTGGCTTCCCTCAGTACCAAGTGATCCTTTTTTACCTATTTGTATTTAAGAATGTGACAAAAAATGTAATGATTATGTGCTTTGTGTATGGGAGAAAAGTTTATCCACCGATCATCACACTTTGCTTTAGGGTGAGTAGGTTGAGAGCCAGCCATTGAGCTGGGAGGCCCTAAAGCAAGGAAAGAAAGTGTTGCTATTGGGTAGCTCATCACTATTACTTCCTTGATAGCTCAGATGGTAAAGAATCTTCCTGCAATGCAGGAGACCTTGGTTTGATCCTTGAGTCAAGAAGATCCCCTGGAGAAGGGAATGGCAACCCATTCTAGTATTCTTGCCAGGAGAATTCCATGGACAGAGGAGCCTGGAGGGCTACAGTCCATGGGGTCTCAAAGAGTAGGACATGACTGGGCAACTAACACACACACATAAACACACACACACACACACAGCTTCATCACACCCTTGATTCTCCCCCAGAGAAGTGGTTCATTTTTTTTTTGGAAAAGGCAACTCTGTTTTTGTTTTGCTTTTAAAACGGGCAATAAATGCTTGACTTCTGGGGATGCTACACCTGTGTTCATGTGTTCAGGTATATGCAGGAGGGAATGAGACTGGGTGCAGAGAGAGAGCAGTGACTGAATTTTGTGTTCGTGCTGCCGACCAACCCTTTCTTTGCAGCTCCAAATCTCATTCCCTTTTGTTTGAGTCTAACCGTGGGGCTTTGCATCAGTCAGGCCCTGTTTTCTCTTCATTCTATCACCAGTCAACATTCCTCTACCCACCTTTCATTTTGCAAAAATGGGCTGAAATTTCTCACCCACAATCTCTTTATTGTTGTGATATTTATCAGGGTTTTCACTTTTGGATATTGCTGTCAAAATAATTTGCTTTTATTCTGAACTTGAGATCTTTCTATTTTTAATTCATTTATATAAAAACTTTATAAATTTAAGGAGTTAACACATTAAGGGGCTTCTCTGATAGCTCAGTCGGTAAAGAATCCACCCACAATGCAGGAGACCTGGGTTCTATCCCTAGGTCTGGAAGATCCTCTGGAGAGGAAATGGCAACATACTCCAGTATTCTTGCCCAGGAAATCCCATGGATAGAGGAGTCTGGAGGGATACATGGGGTCACAAAAGTCAGACATGACTTAGTGACTAAACCACCACCAACACATTAAAATTCTCATATGATACAAATATTTCCTTATCATCTTTTTACTTCGGTTTATTTTGATGTAAAGAAAGTTATGCTTGTATCTAGTCATCTCCCAGTCTCTCCTGTTTTCTATTGCATCTCTCTTTGGAAAATTCTACTCATTTAAAATATTTATTATAATTAATTGTGTTCCCTGGTATTTTTCGTGTTTTGCTTTCAATAACATTTTACTCCTCTAAATGTAGTTTGGTATATGACAACTTTTCAAACTTTTTATATCCTTTTTTGGTGGAAAATTCTTTCTTCAAGCAAAATCTTACATGGAAATCTAATTGATAAAATGAGAAAATGGAATGATTTAGGTCAATACTCAGATCCATTTCTCTTGCTTTCATCTTGGTCCTATATTTGAGAGTGTCCTTAATTTTTGAGAAGTAAATTAAAAAGCACTGGTATGTAGTATAAAGAGAAATTAAAAGCTGATCCTTCTTAAGATGACAACTATCTAAAAACTGTCATTGGTAAAATTACTTTTCTCCACTGACTTATAAAACTTTTATGGTATATTAACTTATTATACATATTGTACTCTGTTTGGAAGCTCTCTTTCTGTTCCATTAACCTATCTATTTTTACACCAGAACTTTATTGTTTTAACTAGTATAGAAATATTTTCATTTGTAATAAGGCTGATATACATTCATTACATTTTTTCCCCCAGAATTAAAAAAATGCTCTTGCCAATGTATTATTTTAGAAGATCCTGAGAAAAGTTATATTGCCTTTGGGTGATATGATTTTCCACACACTGAAATTCTAAGTTATTAATTTTTGCTTTGATTCTATAAGATCTTGTTTATTTTAGTCAAGTTGTCCTGTCCTAGGCTGATAGCACTATGTTAAAATATCTTCACATGATTGTATTTCTGGTCATCTCTTTTTGGTTTGGTGACAGTGTTTTTCTTTAGGTATCGTATCATCCTGGCTCTGTTATTTGGCACTCAGTCTGAGTCCCCATGTGATGACTGGCTCAGGTAGGTCCAAATTCATCTGTGGGGCCGGTCCATAGGATGCTCAGAAAATGTGAAATCAGCAGAAGACTGGGAAGATATTTTGATGAGGAAAGAATGATACTGCCAACAGCCCTGGGAGATGCTGAGGCTGTTAGAACAGAAAGGCAGCTAGGGATGGAGTGGGTGGTCAGGGAGGGCAAGGGGTGCATACAAAAGAATACGTAGCCTGGGATGAGAGCTGGTATGTTTTATAAGAGAAAATATGAAGTTAGGAAGTTTGAGCAGCTTCAGAAGAATGCAGTAGAACCAAGAAGATATTAGCAAGAGACCGGGGAGGAGAAACACTGAGCTTGCTCTGCTGAGAAACCTGTTGGAAAAGAAAGGCCTGACTGTACTTTCGTTTGAATTTGTTTCATTTTCTTTCTTAAAAAAAAAAAAAAAACATTTATTTTTTGGAATCGATGGAGAAGACTTTTTTTTCAAAAAAATTGAAGTAAAATTTCTTTTACAATGTTGTATTAGTTTCTGTTGTACAACAAAGTGAATCAGCTATATGTATACATATATCTCCTCCCTCTTGAGCCTCCCTCCCACCACCCCTCCCCCTTCCCCACCCCCCACAAATCACCCCTCTAGGTAGTCACAGAGCACCAAGCTGAGCTCCCTGTGCTAATCAGCAGCTTCCCACTGGCTAAATCTGTTTTATGCACAATAGTGTATATATATCAATCCTGCTCTCCCAATTTGTCCCATAAGGAAAAATGGGAAAAAAGGAATATTCTTATAGTTCAGTTTACCTTGTAAATTCAACTTTGTTTGAAATTAACACTGTCACTTTCAAGTTGCTTGAATTTGTTTTATCTCAGTTCCTTTTACTTTATGCTTGGCCTCTCTGTATTATTTTGTTTAAGCCATGTCCTTTGGAACCAGACAACTACTAGACAAAAAAAAATATTCGACTTGGGAATCTTCCCTTTTTAGTTAAATGAAACCATATATCTACGGTTTTGGTGGAGACCACTAGCTGTTCACTGAAGATAGGTGCCCCTCTCCTATAATGTAGACTTGTTGCCTGAAAGTCTGCTCAGCCCAAGGCTGAATCTTTGTGTGTCATAAATGTGAGCAGAGGGGCTGTGTTTTCTCTATCCTCACTCTTTTCCCATATTGTAGCTGGAGGTCAATACTGAGAGTGACATTTGAAACAGAAGATGGCAGAACCCTGCCAGCTAATCCCCTGTAAGACTAGATGCAGCAACCCTTACATCCTTTATTGCTAATGAAAGAAAATGAAAGTCGCTTAGCTGTGTCCGACTCTTTTTGACCCAATGGACTATGCAGTCCATGGAATTCTCCAGGCCAGAATACTGGAGTGGGTAGCCTTTCCTTTCTCCAGGGGATCTTCCCAACCCAGGGATCAAACCCAGGTCTCCCACATTGCAGGCAGATTCTTTACCAGCTGAGCCACCAGAGAAGCCGTTTATTGCTAATATACACACTGGATTGCTTTGTGAGCAAAAACCAGACGTCTAGTATGTAAAAACACTGAAATGTTAGAAATTATTCCAGTGGCAAATGTTATCCAAACTTACACGATTGTTTACTTTTTCCTATTTTTATGGTTTTTACTGTTTATTATTCAGTTAAAAGCTCCTTTGTGGTATGTGCAGTGTCATTCTATATTCTGTTGTATATGTCAATGATTTGTGAAATAAACACCTTCTTTTAAAATATACTAATTGCCTTAAGGCTAAACCCATATTTATCTTATTAGCAAAATTAAAATAATGACTGATGACTTTTTGTTTTAGGGAGACAAGGAATTTTGTGTTTTTGCAATCTACTCTAAAGCTTTTTCTTTTTACTAGTCCTGGCTAATTTAATCTGAATCCACACTTACCATCATTAAAAAATGTCACATTTATCTCATTTTTAAATTCTATTTTTAACCGTGGTGACAATATAAACCCTTTCCTGATTACTTTTCTTTTCTCCACTTACTGCTATAATTTTCATTGATTTTGCTTCTTGTTTCTCATCCCTATCTGACGCAATTTACTGTTGACTCGTTTTTTTAAGTGAGAACATCTCTTGGGGCTTTCCAGGTGGTGCTAGTGGTAAAGAACCCGTCTGCAAATGTGGGAGATGTAAGAGATGCAGATTCGATCCCTGGGTCAGGAAAAGATTCCCTGGAGGAGGGCATAGCAACCACTCCAGTATTCTTGCCTGGAAAATCCCACGAACGAGGAGTACAGTGAGTGGGGTCACAAAGAGTCGGACATGACTGACGTGACTTAACACACACGCATGGACATCTCTTAGTAGCTTTTCAGAAATTATACCTTGCTGATAAATTTTCTATGGCTTTTGGTATCTGAGAATGTCTTCTGGTTACCATTGCATATGAAAAGCAATTTAATTGATTTTAAAGTTATTGGAACATTGACTTTTCTCTAAAAGTTCTATAGGAACTTCTGAATTTTCTCCTGATTTTTTTTTGCAGATGCCAGTCTAATTTTCATTATTTCTGGCACAAATGTGTCTGTGTGCATGTGTACATTGATCACTTACCAAGTTCTTTTGTCAGTCAAGAAGTTTAAGGTTTTACCAGCCTATGTCTAGGTATTAATCTCTGTTCCTAATTTTTCCCTGCTACATATTTAGCTTTGTTAAAAAGCTTAAAGATCTTGTCAGATCTTTGTTGTTGTTGTTGTATCTTTTCTTACTGTTTTTGATTCATTTAGTCAGTTCTTTATAACTCTTTAGATTCTAATTCACATTTTCTTTGTTTATGTAGTCATTTAGGTATCTGGGAATATTTCTCAAGTTTAGCCTTCGTGTCATTGATTTGGTTCTTTGTAGTCTTAAACCTTGAGGAGGTCATGGCAACCCACTGCAATATTCTTGCATGGAGAATCCCCATGAACAAAGGAGCCTGCAGGGCTGCAGTCCATGGGATCACAAGGAGTCAGACACGACTGAGCGACTAAGCACAGCACAGCACAGTCTTAAACCTTATTTTTTTTTTTTTTTCTGTTTTTAGTAAAGCTAATTCCATTTTATTTAATGTGATTTTCATCTTATTCTGTGCTTCCCAAATGGTGCAGTGGTAAAGAACTGCCTGCTAATGCAGGAGATGCTATAGACATGGGTTTGATCCCTGGAGTAGGAAATGGCAGATAATCTCAGGAAGGTAGCTTGGGGTGCCCTGGACAACTAGGGAAGTGTTAAAATTTAGGCTCCCCACTTGGCCTTTGCTGGAAGGGATAAGGATTTTTCTTCTGTGACATTTGCTGTGGTAGAGCAGTCATTGTCTAAACATTTCTGTCCTGGCTGGGCTGTCTCTTTCTATTCCTTTGGCAAGACAGATCAGGCTTTAGGTGTGGGTGTAGCTCTGCATTCATTGGCATTTTCAGGGATTTCTCCGCCCAGTCTGGAATATACGAGGCATAAAGAAAACCCAAAGAACTCATCACCATGTTGTTCCTCTGATCCCCAGCTCCCTACCTAGACTGTTTGTCTCTGCCTTTCAGAGTCGTCTTACATTTGTTTTATATAAATGTCCAGCATTTTTAACTGTACATAGTGGGAGAAATAGGGAAAAGGGCATTCAGTCCATATTTCAGGAAGCAGGAGTCTTTTGCTGAAAATTTAAAGATAAATAAGGAATAATGGGAGGCAATGAATTGTATGCACTTTTCCCCATTCTCTAACCAAATCATCGTAATTTATATTTTCAAAGAAGATCGTTGAGATCCCGAATTAACCAGACACACAAGGAAAGGCAGGTCACCTCCTTGAATGTGGTCAACCCATGCAGTCTTAGAACAGTTGATATTTTAATTCTACAGTTAATTTCAGAATCATTTTTACTGCTCTCTCTACATTACAGCATTTGACTCATTTGTCTTTCAAAGGACTAGTAAACCTTAATTTGCTTTCACAGCTTTGAATGGATTTTTATTCTTACCATTGCCTTTCAACTCATGTAATTTGAAAACAAAATGCAAACTGTAAAACTCAATCAGTTTGGTCATATTCTTTAATATCAATTTTTATATAATTAATCCCCAAACTGTGTTCAATTACTAACAATTAATCTTATGCACTTTGAGGGACAACACTAATTTCACACTTAGCAGCATTTTAAAAGCAGGTGGTACAAATACTATAGGGAAAAAAGTCCCTCTCTAAGGAGTTATGCTTTATTATCACCAACTGGAGAATAAAAGTTCTTTTTCATTGTAATCCACTGTACAGTCCCATGTTTCTTTAACTCTAGACTAGTAGAATTGTATAACAAACACACAAACAGAATTACACACTCTTTAATTACAGTTTTCAGTGCGACTACCAACCTCTTCAAAAAAGATCCTAAATTTTCCATGCTCTTTTGACACCCTTTTTGAGTTGGTATTCTTATCCATGTTATATGGTTAATTGGTTCTGTGAGATGTCAAACAATGGAACCATCACAGGACAAAGAATGGAACATCAGCTGATGGTAGAAAAATGGAAAATTCCTCATTATATAGGAAATGTCCACAGAAATCAAGAAATTCTAAATCACAATGTATTTCATTAGTGCCTAATACAAGTTATATTGATATAGAATTCTTTTATATATTACTGGCTTTTTAAAAATTATGCTGATTTTAATTTGACAGAGCATATCTTATTAGTGACTTGTGTGTTCATAAGTATTTACCCCTAATACTTGGTATCTAAAGATGATATCAAGTCTGAATCATACTAAAATAATTTTTAGAATACCATTTTGATTTCTTCTAATAATTCATAGTCAATGACTATGAATAAACCAAGTTTTGAATTACCTCCCAGTGTCAGAAAAACAAAGAATACATGTTGCATTGTGTGCACAGTGTTTGGCAAAAGGTGCACAGTTATCATTTACTTTGGTCTTTCATGATTTTGACCTTTTAGGTGCTTCTTGTTAATAATTGGGTGATGATGAGTTGTAGCCAATTTTAATGTTTGTAATTCACACTCAGATATGCAAATTGATGAGACATTATAAATATTTAAATTATACAGACAATTTATAGTGCAAAGTGGCATAGCTCAAGGGGCTGAGCAATAGCCTGAGAACTCAGAGCTGTGCATTTTAATTTTGATTAACTTTCAGTGTGACCACAGGCATAGTACCTTAATCTCACTGTATCTTGGATAAATAATCTATAATATGTGTGTAACAATTTCCTTCCTGTAGTTGAGGTGAGGAATAACTATAAAACTCAATGGTTTAAAATAAAAGACAGATAGATATATATATTTACAAATAAAAGACCAATATGAGGCTAAAGATTTTATGGGTTTAAAGAGATGGGAATACCAGACTACCAGACCACCTTAACTGTGTTCTGAAAAATCTGTATGCAGGTCAAGAAGCAACAGTTAGAACCAAACATGGGACAACAGACTGGTTCCAAATAGGGAAAGGAGTACATCAAGGCTATATATTGTCACCCTGCTTATTTAACTTATATGCAGAGTACATCATGTGAAATGCCGGGCTGGATGAAGCACAAGCTGGAATCAAGATTGCTGGGAGAAATATCAATAACCTCAGATATGCACATAACACCACACTTATGTAAGAAAGCAAAGAAGAAATAAAGAGCCTCTTAATGAAAGTGAAAGAAGAGAATGAAAAAGTTGGCTTAAAACTCAACATTCACAACTAAGATCATGGTATCTGATCCCATCACTTCATGGCAAAGAGATGGGGAAACAACAGAAACAGTAAGAGACTTTATCTTTTTGGTCTCCAAAATCACTGCAGATGGTGACTGCAGCCATGAAATTAAAAGACGCTTGCTCCTTGGAAGGAAAGCTATGACCAACCTAGACAACTTATTAAAAAGCAGAGACATTACTTTGCCAACAAAAGTCTGTCTAGTCAAAGCTATGGTTTTTCCAGTAGTCATGTATGGATGTGAGAATTGAACTATAAAGAAAGCTGAGTGCCAAAGAATTGATGCTTTTGAACTGTGGTGTTGGAGACAACTCTTGAGAGTCCCTTGGACTGCAAGGAGATCCAACCAGTCAATGCTAAAGAAAATCAGTCCTGAATGTTCATTGGAAGGACTCATACTGAAGCTGAAACTCCAATCCTTTGGCCACCTAATGAGAAGAACTGACTGCTCATTGGAAAAGACCCTGATGATGGGAAAAATTGAAGGCAGGAGAAGGGGATGACAGAGGATGAGATGGTTGGATGGCATCAATGACTTGATGGACATGAGTTTGAGTAAGCTCCGGGAGTTGGTGATGGACAGGGAGGCCTGGTGTGCTGCAGTCCATGGGGTCGCAAAGAGTCAGACATGACTGAGCTACTGAACTGAACTGAGGCATTGTGTTGTGTCGTGCACACCTAGCTAAAACAAATGGCCCATTGTCATGAGAAGAATCCCATATCTCAATATAGAAACTTTATTAAAGTACATGTTACATACAAATTTTTCACATCCATACAGTCCAACTCCTCCAGTAGTCATGTATGGATGTGAGAATTGGACTGTTAAGAAGGCTGAGTGCCGAAGAATTGATGCTTTTGAACTGTGGTGTTGGAGAAGACTCTTGAGAGTCCCTTGGACTGCAAGGAGATCCAACCAGTCCATTCCAAAGGAGATCAGTTCTGGGTGTTCTTTGGAAGGAATGATGCTAAAGCTGAAACTCCAGTGCTTTGGCCACCTCATGCGAAGAGTTGACTCATTGGAAAAGACTGTGATGCTGGGAGGGATTGGGGGCAGGAGGAAAAGGGGACGACAGAGGATGAGATGGCTGGATGGCATCACCAACTCGATGGACATAAGTTTGGGTTAACTCCGGGAGTTGGTGATGGACAGGGAGGCCTGGCGTGCTACGATTCATGGGGTTGCAAAGAGTTGGACACGACTGAGCAACTGAACTGAACTGAACATAGAAATTAAAATTTCATAATAGCTTTCAGACACTCACATGAACATTCATTACTAACTCAGCTTTATTCTTTGTTCCCTATTTCCCAGAATGCTATCTAAATTTTCCAAATGTATAATAATGCATTTTAAAATGCTTTATTAGGTATAGTCTTTGAAGGAAACCTTTTCCCCTCTCTTCCTCGCAATGCCTAGGTTTTCACTAGCTACTTAAACTTGCACTAGAAAAACAAAAATTATACAAAAGAATTCAACTTAAAAGTAGGACATTACAAACATCACACTCAAATTCATGGCAATTTGTAGCAAAGAGGAAATCTCTATTTTTAAACTTACCTAGTTGTCCTACCTGTTAAATAATATACTATATCTTGAGAGCCACGTAATATGTAGGCACAACTGGTGAGTTGATGTTGGAATCTGAGTCTCTTTAATTTCCATACATTGGAATATCCATCCTTTTAACTTAATAAATAGCTCTGCAACATTGGATTTCAGCAGGGAGGCCCTTCTCCAGTTGTGGAGCCATACAATTTGGAGTCCTTGTGTCTTCTAAAAGCCTCCGTTGCATTGTGAAACCGATATTTAGAAAGCTCTAGCAAACTAACACCTGTTAAACATAAATCACATACAGAAATCTACAACTGGACAAGCTCAGGAAGATATAATAGATTGTATCCATGGAGAACCTCACGATGAATTAAGAAAGCCTTAAACTTAATACTATGACCTGACAGGTACACTGACTTATGAAGAACTGTAATGTGGGAATTAGACTGAATGCCAGATGGCTTCTAGAAGTCAGATTTAAAAAAAAAAAAGAAGAAGAAATTGCAGTCAATGATAAGCACAGGTAGGGAGCCTGAGGAAGAAAATGCAGTGACTATGTTTTAAAATAACACACACAGATGAACTATTATTTTCCACTATATTCTCTTTCTTTTGTTTCTCCCAGCCAGCTCAATGGAAAGTAGTAATGTTTGACTAGTTACAAGCCTAATACCAGATGCCAGTTTGAACAGGTGCAGAAACAAAGAATAGAACACTTCCATTTGGAACATCATCAGTTTTCCTCTTTATGGAGTCCCTGATATGCTTTGTGGGAACTCACCTACTAGGTTTCTTATTGTTATTCCCCTGCTTGGGAGAAATTCTATTTGATGAATATATAGCATGTTCCCTTAGTCAATGGAAAGGATTAAATAGAGGGATGGCTGTTAATTTTTCTGGGACCTGGTGTAATTCCAAAAGGTCACCATGGTGAAAGGATACAGCACTGGAATTTTGAGAGCACCCTAAGTGGAAATTTGCCTTTTCCCTTTTACCATCACTACTTGATTATAAAGTGCTATGACATACTTCTACCAGTGAAAGATGATGGCTTTTGGCACCACCTATTATCATTGTTAAATGTGTGGTCAGTCAGTACTAGGGACTCAAACAAACAGGCAGCTGGTTCTATACAGCTGGTTGGTAAATTGCATGCAGTCAGACAGAGGAACACAATATCCCTCCTCTGTAGGTGGTCTCTGTTTCATTAGGTTTCCAATTGATGTTGCTGCACGGTAATCCAAAAATGTGTGAGGGGAACATCGCTCTCATTTTTCATTAACACTCTTTCGCAAATGCATTGGAGGCAGGTAACAAAACAGATCTTTGCCAGGCTTACTTTTATCCTTTTGGAAACTATTGCATATCCAACATCTCTGCTGGGTGCTCAGTTTCTACTCTTTTAGAGTCACGGTTTGATATAATGAACTTCCTTAAGGAAGTGGTGGAAATAGTAGAAGAGCTGCTAATCTTTGAAAGACAAATTTGGGAATTGGGGATTAGCAGATGCAAACTATTATGAGAGAATGGAGAAACAATAAGGTCCTACTCTATAGCACAGAGAACTATATTCAATATTCTGTGATAAGCCATAATGGCAAAGAAAATGAAAAAGAATCTATGTGTCTCATTGAGTCGCTTTGCTGTACAGCAGAAATTAACACAACACTGTAAATCAATTATACTTCAATAAAATTAAGAAAATAAAAGACAAGTCATTTAGGAACATCAGCTTATATATAATAATGAATAGCAAATGCTTACTAAAGTTAGATGGACAAAGAAAAAAAATAGATGATGCCTACTGTCTCAGGAAGTCTACCAGAAATGTGTAAACCATGAAATGTTTTTGAGCAATGTTAGTGATCATCTCAACAGAATTCCTTATTTAAATTTCATAAATGAGGAAATGGAAGCTTACTTTACACTGGTTCTGGCTCTCCCATCACAGTGCAGTTACTGACAACAACTAAGACTAAAAAGCAGGACCTTTAACTTGTGCCCTGTTCAACATGCCATGTTCAATGCCTACTATGTAGGTGCAGTAACTACTAAGAACTATATAATTCATATCGCCTGCTTCCATGAGCCTACATCATACAGTCTATTCATAAAGTTATATCAAGAAATGATCTAAAATAGTCTCCAGTTTGTAGCTTTTGAAGAAGTCATTCAGGATTATGTGTGAGTAGAAGTGCTAATTTCCAGGTGTAAAACATATGGTGTCACACATATCCTATAGATTTCCTGAGACAAGAGTCATCATCTCTGTTTTTCCTCCTATCACCAGCTTCAGTTCCCATGGTATTGTTGGCTTGAAAGCCTATCCTTGATGGCAAATCCAGTGATGCCAATGGTGCCACTCTGTCTTGATCATATCCAGAAGTCTCATTCCCAAGATGAGAGTGGGCATCTTTCAGATGACCTACCTCTTTTGTCTAACTCCAGAAAAATGGGGGCTTCCTGCATTCCTGGCAACCATGCTGGGACTCTGGTTGCAGTGTTTTCTGGATTAATGAAGGAGACCTAATGCACAGGCTTATTCACCTGGCACAATCTCAGAGGAACTCTGGCTCCATGGGTTCCACATTTTTCTCTTCTGCTCTCATTGAGCCACATCTTTATTCCCTCTGCTCCTAGGAATTTTTTACTTCAGTAAATACAGAATCTCCATCCTTTAGTCATTGACTTCGACATACACCGTGAAACTGAACCATAGCCTTTTTTTCCCCCTCAGGAATATTCATACAGCTAGTTTAAGACTAATGTTATCATCCCAGAATATGACTATCAAGAAAAAGAATGACTAATTTCAAACTATTAAAAATCTTCAGAATATTTTATATGTATAAATACAGAATACTTTATATGTAATAGAGTTAGCTCAAATTTTCCAGTATGTAGTATACTCATTTCTTTGCCATAGATTTTACACACTACCCACTGTGGTTCATCTTTGTTCTATTTTAAGAGCATCAAATCCTCATCACCAAGGAGAGCATTATATAGGTAACAGTAGCAGATAAAAGAAAAATAGATGTCAGATTTTAGTTACATTATTTTCTTGTAATTAAAAGTCATGGAATTAATCATATCCTATTTCTTATACTATGAGTAAGGAGAACACACTAATCACATAATCAAAATAAATGGTATGTATACTAAGTGCATCACAGTGCCTCCAGCCATACATTAATTTCATTTGTAAAAGTCAGCTGTCTCAAAGTTTCTTGCCAATTTATCAGCAAAAAATAAGCAAAAATGGTTAGTAAACTGAGAAACTTAAAAATATACAAAGTAGACACTAAGAGTCTTAGAAAAAATATTTCCTTGATTCATATCAATGCACATATTATTTATGTGTAAAGTTAAATGGAAGTACTTAATCATAGATATTTGTCATTAGGCTCCTTTGTTTAATGTCATATATGTAGATCTAAAAATTCACCTTAATGGGATTATATTAAAAGCACTGTTTCAGGATGATGTTCAAACAGTGTATTTTGCTTACAATTTTTGCTTAAGTAAAAAAGATATGGTGGGTTTCAATAGTATGTGCATGGTATGATGAAACCCTTTGCTCCATTAGTGGGTTTCTCTCTCAGGGCTATATCTTTCATGAAATCTTTACACCAGGAATCTTTACCCCAGGTTCAGAGTTGCTTGAGAGGTATAGTAGTCAGGCCTAAAACAGATACTTTTAGAATTTAATTTCTAGATAGAATGTGATGTTAGAAATAATGAAATAAATAAATGGAGAGAGTAACATGGATATATATATACACTGCTGCTGCTGCTGCTAAGTCACTTCAGTCATGTCCAACTCTGTGTGACCCCATAGACGGCAGCCCACCAGGGTCCCCCGTCCCTGGGATTCTCCAGGCAAGAACACTGTAGTGGGTTGCCATTTCCTTCTCCAATGCATGAAAGTGAAAAGTGAAAGTGAAGCCGCTCAGCTGTTAGCGACCCCATGGACTGCAGCCTACCAGGCTTCTCCATCCATGGGATTTTCCAGGCAAGAGTTCTGAAGTGGGGTGCCATTGCCTTCTCTGGTATATACACTAACATATGTAAATAGATAGGCAATGGGAATTTGTTGCAGGGAACTCAAACCAGGGCTCTGTAACAACCTAGGGTGGGATGGGGAAGGAGATGGGAGAGAGGTTCAAAAGGGAGGGGACATATATATACCTAGGGCTGATTCATGTTAATGTTTGACAGAAAACAACAAAATTCTGTAAAGCAATTATCCTTTAATAAAAAAATAAATTAATTAAAAGAAATAATGAAAACTCCACTGAGAGGGTGAATTACAAATTTAAATATCCAAATAATAGAATTTGGAGCATGTCTATGTTATCACAGGGGAACCAGATCACTTGCCACAAATGATTTATGTTCGTTGATGAAATGAGAAGAAAAATATAGTTTTGGGGGTTTTGTAACAAAAAGTTAGAGTATCAGTTAGCACCTGCAATGCTGAAAGTAACAGAAAACCCCACTCAAAATAGCCTACATGATAAAGGAGATTGATTGCTCAAGCAAGAAAAAACAAGAGGCAGGGCAAACTTCAGGGCTACTTGACGCGGAGGCTGTTGATTACTCAGGGTTTGCCTCTCTAGGTCTCTGTGGATTAGGGCAAGGGCCCCATCCCAAGTCTGCCTCTCCCTGAGGTGAGCTGATGGTGCCTAGCCTCAGTGGACTTTGCTTCCTTTCCAGTTCATGGGAGAAAAATTTTTAAGCCAGTCAATAAGATTCTCCTGGGGCTGGGAGACTGAGAGTAGGGTCAGCTTTCCCTAAAAATATGGAGTATGTAGAGAAGGAATAAATACATAACTCTTCTACCCTCCCCTCCAAATTCTAGTTTCCGAAAGGAAGGGGAATGTGGGTAGATAACTAGTATTTTTACGTTATAAAATTAGGCAGAATTTTCCAATTAGATTTGACATGTATCAGAGAGATATATTAGCATAATGCCCATGATTTTATTTAGGAAAAATATCAGGAAATTTTAAACTTAAAATCTTAGCATATGGAAGGATTTCTATTACAAGAGATATAGAAATTGAACCTTACAAAACGTGAGGTTTGGGGGAAATGGAGAATCACATTTTTTTACTATCAATAATATTGAGGAAAGGTATATGGAATAGTTTATATTTTTTTGCCGGCATCACTTTAAATTTTCACATCCAATAACCCTCACTGCTTTTGTCTTTTGTTCTTTTTAGGCCATGGAAAAAAATGAAAACTCTTTTAAAAACTAACAATCAGAGCTGCCTGGTTGACAAGGGAGCCTTGGGTTTCAAGGAAACCCTGAAGCAAGGATTCTAAATCAAAGATACAGGGGCAATTTGAGTTTGCATTTAAGATCCATCTGTGTGTAGCAGTTGCCGTGTGTAATATTCAACTGATGCATAAGCACTGTGAAGAAATCTCTATTACAATCTCTGATGACACTACAACACTCTATGTATTTCATAATATAATTGTAGATAGAAACTTGGTTTGCTTTATTCAAATGATGACTGTTCCTTAAAAGCAGAACTTGAAAATTAACTTTATCTACATAACTGATCAACCTAAGTATTATATATACTATTCTATACCTAGCAATGAGCAGTGTTTTAAAATAAAATATATAGAAAATGAAATCCCTTCACAGAAGCTAATTATCTCTCATTTCAAGTAAGAAATATGATATGATGCCTTGAATAGTTGTTCAATTTATATGGCAAATAGTATTATACTGACCTAATATAAAAGGAAGCTGTGGGGGAATTTCTATGAAAAAACAAATAGCAACAACTAAGAAACCTAAATGGATTGTAATCCTCCCACCTCAAAATCAGAGCAGTGACTTGACTTAACCAGTGGGAAATAAGTTCTTTGGAGTCTGCATTTCCAAGGAGTTGCAGTTGGCTTTTCATGCAGTGGTTATTCTCCTTTTTTAAATGAACTTGTGTATACATCAGTAGCTAGGGGAAAGCAAATTTCTCCTTCAGTCAAATAAAAGTTCAACGTTAGGAAAGAAAGTTGAAGAAATTTGTGAGCATCCTTTCCTTTTTTGTGCTTTTAGAGAATGTAGGTACATTTCTGTAGCAAAGGAAAGCGTTCTTCTCAAGAATCTTTGAATTTTCTACGTAGACTTAGAAAACAGTGTTGCTGGCATTGTTTACTTGAGTAATACTTTTCAGTCATATGCAAGCTGTTTTAGCGGGGAGGGGGCTGCTACCTTAGATACAACTTTTGAAAGAAAAAAATGAATACAGTGACACATATACTTCTGAATCAGATTATTTTGTTTGTATGGTCGGATACCATATGGATGGAATTTTTTCCCAATCTTCATTTTTCCTTCATAAATGTCTTTACAATACCAGCACAATTTGTGAAAAGATCTTTTAATTATCAATATAAACTAGAAAACTCAAGTTCTAATCTATGTCACACATCTCCGCCTTTAAGTTTCTATTCATTTCATTTTTGAGGCTACGTGGGCATTCTTGTTTAATTAGGAATATGAGTGGTAGAATCTGAGGTCTCAAATTATTAGCCAAAGTCACTGGGTTATCTCCTTAAAGCTGATCAGATAGGTTTTCTTTCAACCATCCTATTACAGGAGGTTTTTGTAAACTAGTGTTATAAACGATTATTTTTAGTTAAGAGAAGCCCCAGGAAAGATTAAAAAAATGGGTATAAAGACATTCCAGTTCTTGATCTTATCTTTTTCTCATCTCAAGCTTTAGAGAGTCTTGCTGGAAGAACACAAGGAAAGGCAGGAAGGCTTCTTACAGATCTTTGAGACCTCCTTCCACTCAAATCCCAGGGGAGCTAGAACGCTATACCTCTGTGGTTCAAAAAGTCTTTGGACCAGAAAAGGGGCCTTTATCTGCCAACATTTCAAACATATTCAATCAAATATTGATCTAGAAAATCAGCTACTTTTTCCTCTAGCAAAGAAATTAAATTAGTACTACCTACTGAAGGTCTTATACATGGTCCTTGGGAAGATAATGATGGTACCCTAGGCTGTTCCTAGGATCAAAAGTTTATATGGACACCAAACTGATTTAACATTTTCTGTAATGCTTGGAGACAAAAGGGTGAAAGATCTGCTTGCCAATAGTAATGTGCTGGAGATTATCTCATGTGGCGAGTCCTTGCATCAAGAAGCCAGGTTATGGTTTTCAAATCCATCTCATCTCTGAAAATAAAAGGAATGGAATGTGGCCTGTTTCACCTCACTGAAAGGTTTTCATCACCAGAAATATCTGATGGCTCTTATTCAAGTTGACAGGAGCACATGTTTCTCTGACTCATAAACAGTCCTTCTCTCTATTGTGTCCTGTTTCCAAGGAGTACCGGATGTTATGTTATTAAAGAACAGGAGGCTTGTCTGCCTATTCGTCCATAAATATGAAGGTAACAAAAAAGTGATAAAAAGCTTCACAAATCCTAAAATCTTTTGGAATAGCAAATGTAATTTATAAAATAATGTGTCTGAGTTAGTGTATGATAGAAAAGACCATTTTTAGCCTCTATATACTGAAAAATGTGACAGCCCAATTTTAACTAGAAATGTTAGGTTGTTTATCTCTTCCAGTGCCTACAATTTATTTATATGTTACATTTACTTATAGTCCTAAATAGTTCTTTTTCTTGAGATGTCTTTGAATTTTTCTTTACTTTGTCAAGGAAATGAGAATGGATTGCATACCTTACAAATTGAACATGCACATATCGAAAGTTTCATAAATGAGTAAAACTAGGAAAACAAACTCTCCTTGAATCTTAAAAATGGGGTAGCCATGGCCATCAGCATTATGAACCTACTAATTACAAGGCAGCATTGCAGAGACTAAGTGTGTGGACACCCACTTTACTCAGCAAATTAACGCTTTTCAGGCTATGAGATTATTAGTTGTTTGACACAGAGGTTAGATTCTTAGGTAAGATGAGGTATATTTTGAAAATCTGGCACTGACTTTGGGTTTTTAATGCTATTGATCTTTTTTGGGAAGATCATTTCAAACATTGTCACCATGAGGTTACTTGTTAATTCTTTTGACTGAACTGACTGATAATGCAACCAAACAGTTTCTCTAAAGTGACTTGTTTTAAGCAATGTGGCAATATGGTCAAATAATTATGGAAAGAAATAGTGTTCATCAGTGACAACTACTATCAGTCACTTTGCTAAGTAACAAGAATACAGCAATGACCAAAAATATACATGGATCCTGCTCTCAAATAACTGCATAGTAAATATAACATTCCTTCTGTGATAAGAGATGTGAAGAGGTACAGACATTTGTTAAGCACCTGGTTTGGGCAGAGCATTTTGTTTATTCATAAATCAACATGGAAACTTGTATGAAGGTTAAAAAGAATTGCAAGTGGAAGAACTAAGCAGATCTGACTTAATGGAATTCATGCAGAAAAAAATGCATAAGAAGAGTTGTGCTTATGGCAAGCTTAGGAGGAGAGACCATGTGATGTGACTTTCCAAATAACTCAAGCAGTTTTGGAATGATTGACAGGAGTCCAGGGTATAGATTAAGGAAGGAAAAAGGCCTCTGTGTATTTGACACTGGTCACATGTTTTAGGTGCCTTTTCTGGGAAGTACAACTTAAAAGGGTTATTGAAAATCTGGTAGTGTCCCAAGGAGCTGACTCTGTACAGTGAAAGGTCCAGAAACCACATCTATGAGAAACATTTGAATAAAGTGGGAAGCTTGGCAAAGAGAAAACAAGGGAGATTATGATAGTGTCTTTAAATAATTAATATGCTGTCATGGAAGATGAATTAGATAATGTTGTATAGCCATACATGACCGATCTTAGACCAACCAAAGGGTGGAAGTTACAAGATTAGGTTTAACATTAATGATGAACCTTTCAACAATAAAAGCAAGTTGAAAATGTAATGCGCCCCTTTGTGAGGTATGGATTCTATGGCATCAGAAATGCTCAAGTAGTGGCTTGAATTAAAAACATTTTTCGAGAATGCTAAGCAAAGATTTTTTAACATTAACTGAGGCACTAGATCAAATATTTTCTAAGGTCTTCCACCTCTGATTTTCTATGATTTTGTATTATGTTTGATGGAAAAATTTGTCTTCTAAAATGTAAAATGTTCATCTTTTTTCCTGCAGAAATCTAGTAAGTCTATCACTGTGGGAGAAGAATAAATCACATACAGTCTCTGATTTCCAGCTGCTGCAGCCTAGTAGACAGAACAAGCATTTGAAAACAAAGAAGTGACTCAGGATGAATTCAGTGCTGTGACACAGTTATATGCAAACTTCTCTGAGAAAATATGATAGCATTCAATCCTGATGGAGGTGGTAACAAGGGAAAAGCAGAAAAGCCTAACAGATGAGGCAAGATATAATTCTTCCTGCTTTTGTTTTCTTTTTAAGGTATATGTGCATGCGTGCTCAGTCACTTCAATTTTGTCTGACTCTTTGTGACCTTACAGACTGTAGCCCCTGGGGCTCCTCTGTCCATGGGACTCTCAGGGCAAAAATACTGGAGTAGGTTGCCATGCCCTCCTCCAGGGTTTGAAGGTATGGATGAAACATAAAAAGAGTCAGTGATCCAAAGCAAAGTGCACATTTTGTTACCTTCTGCCAAGGTGCTTCAGTTTACTGTGTGATATTTGCACGCAAGTTTAGTCAAGTATTCCCTGGTGGGTCAGAAATTAAAGCATCTACCTGCAATGTGGGAGACCTGGGTTCAATCCCTGAGTTGGGAAGATCCCCTGGGGAAGGAAATGGCAACCTACTCCAGTATTCTTGCCTGGAGAATCCCATGGATGGAAGAGCCTGGTGGGCTACAGTCCACGGGGTTGCAAAGAGTCGGACACAACTGAGCTACTTCACTTTCACTTTTTCACTTTAGTAAAGTATATTTCTGTATCTGTCCAATATTGAGTCCTATATTCAATACAGAGAATAGAGATGTAGAGCCTAGTTGTAGAGTCCATATGTAAGCTATAGAATGTGTATATTTGTGTTAGGCATAATAAGCTTTATGGATATATAAACAAAATTGTGTTAATCCTAACATATTATATAACTTTTGCACCCAAAGTATTTTATTTATTTTTATTAAATACCTCCACTTGCAGATAAGCAATTTCCTTCCTCTATAGTGGTTTTAA
The DNA here is from genome assembly GCF_032452875.1 of Bos javanicus. Classification (NCBI taxonomy): domain Eukaryota; kingdom Metazoa; phylum Chordata; class Mammalia; order Artiodactyla; family Bovidae; genus Bos; species Bos javanicus. The sequence goes on from NC_083878.1 coordinate 40,847,174, forward strand.
GAAAGAAAACTCAATAGCTTTATTGAAATTTAATGCAAATACTATGTAATTTACCCACTTAAAGTGCATAATCAATTGTTTTTAGAATATTCACTGATCCATGCAACTATTACCATAGTTTTAGAACACTCTCATCACCTCAAACCCCATTCACTTTAGCTATGACTCCCTTTTCTTCTATCTCCTTTAGCCCTAAGCAACCATTTATCTACTTTCTGAATATATTTGCCTATTCTGGACATTTTATGTAATATGTTGTATTCCATGATTGGCTTTTTTCACTTAGCATTAACTTTTCATGGTTCACTTATGTTGTAGAGTATATTGATATTCATTCTTTTTCTGTCTGAATAAAAATCCATTGTATGGGTATACCACATTTCGTTTATCCATTCCATCAGTTGATGGACATTTGGGTTGTTTCTAACTTTTGGCTATTATAAACATATTATTTATATATTTATTATAAATAATGCAGCTACAGATATTTGTGTACATTTTGCATTTATCTGTAACTAGGAGTGGAATTGCTGGGTCATATGTTAGTTCAATGTTTAATGGTTGGAGAAACTTCTGGACTGTTTTCCAAAGTGGCTGTGCCATTTTACATTCCCACTGGTGGTGTATGAAGGTTCCAATTTCTCCATACTTTTGTTATTATCAGACTTTTTGATTCCAGCTATCCTAGTGAGTGTGATGTGGTATCTCATTGTGGTAGTCCCTAATGACAAATTATGCCAAGCATCTTTTCATGTGATTATTGGCCAATTGTATAAAAAGTTGTTTAGCAGATATATGATTTGTAAATATTTTCTCCTATTCTATGGATTGTCTTCAGTTTCTCAAAATTGTCTTTCAAAGCATGAAATTTTTAATTTTGATCCAGTTCAATCTATTTTTTCTTACATTGCTTGTGCTTTTTGTCATATCTAAGAATCTAGCGCCAAATCTGAAGTGATGATTTACCCCTATGTTTTCTTCTAAGGATTGTGTAGTTTTAGCTCATACATTTAGGCCTTTGATCCACTTTGCATTAATATTTGTACATCATGTGACATGTATATTATGTACATTGTGCATGTGGCCATTCAGTTGTCCCAGAACAATTGTTGAAAAGGCTATTCTTTCCCCATTAAACAGACTTGGAACCCTTGTTAGAAATCAGTTGACTGTAGATAAATTGGTTTATTTCTAAACTCTTCATTCTAATTCGTTGATCTTATCATTCTGCCAATATCACACTCTCTTATCTCTGCTGGGTTTGTAGTAAGTTTGGAAATCTAGAAATACATGTTTTCCAATTTTATTCTTTTTCTTTTAAAAATTCTTTGGTTATGCTGGGTCCCGTGCAATTCCCTATGAATGTGAGAAGCAGCTTGCTAATTCCTATTTAAAAAAACAAAAAAAACCACTGGGATCCTCAGAGGGATTGCACTGAATCTGTAGATCAATATTGGCAGTACTGCCATCTAAGCACAATAAAGTCTTCTGATCCATGAATATGGGATCAGTCAGTTCAGTTCAGTTGCTCAGTCATATCTGACTCTTTGTGACCCCATGGACTGCAGCATACCAGGCCTCCCGGTCCATCAACAACTCCCAGAGTTTGCTCAAACTCATGTCCATTGAGTCAGTGATGCCATCCAACCATCTCATCTTCTGTCGTCCCCTTCTCCTCCTGCCTTCAATCTTTCTCAGCATCAGGGTCTTTTTATGAGTCAATTCTTCGCACCAGGTGGCCAAAGTGTTGGAGTTTCAGCTTCAGCATCAGTCCTCCCAATGAATATTCAGGACTGATTTCCTTTAGGATGGACTGGTTGGATTCCTTGCTGTCTAAGGGACTCTCAAGAGTTGTCTCCAGTACCACATTTCAAGAGCATCAATTTTTTTGTGCTCAGCTTTCTTTATGGTCCAACTCTCACATTCATACATGACTACTGGAAAAACCATAGCTTTCACTAGGCGGAACTTTGTTGGCAAAGTAATGTCTCTGCTTTTTATTAAGCTATTTAGGTTGGTCATAACTTTCCTTCCAAGGAGCAAGTGTCTTTTAATTTCATTGCTGCAATTACCATCTGCAGTGATTTGGAGCCCCCCAAAATAAAGTCTGTCACTGTTTCCCCATCTATTTGCTATGAAGTGATGGGACCAGATACCATGATCTTAGTTTTCTGAATGTTGAGTTTTTCACTGTTTTTCAATCTCCTCTTTCACTTTCATCAAGAGGCTCTTTAGTTCTTCATCATTTTCTGTCATAAGTATGGTGAAGGTAAAAGTTTAGTCACTCAATTGTGTCCGAGTCTTTGCAACCCCATAGACTGTACCAGGCTCTTCTGTCCACGGGATTTTCCAGGCAAGAGTACTGGAGTGGGTTGCCATTTCCTTCTCCAATAAGTGTGGTATTATCTGCATATCTGAGGTTATTGATATTACTCGCAGCAATCTTGATTCCAGATTGTGCTTCAACCAGTCCAGCGTTTTTCATGATGTACTCTGCATATAAGAATGCAAAAGTAGGAAGTCAAGACATACCTGGAGTAATAGGAGAATTTGGCCTTGGAATACAGAATGAAGCAGGGCAAAGGCTAATAGAATTTTGTCAAGAGAACGAACTAGTCATAGCAAATACCCACTTCCAACAACACAAGAGAAGACTCTACACATGAACGTCACCAAACAGTCAGCACCAAAATCAGACTGATCATATTCTTTGCAGCCAAAGATGGAGAAGCCCTATACAGTCATCAAAAACAAGACCAGAAGCTGACTGTGGTTCAGATCACAAATTCCTCATTGCCAAATTCAGACTTAGATTGAAGAAAGTAGGGAAAACCACTGGACCATTCAGGTATGACCTAAATCAAATCCCTTACAACTATACAGTAGAAGTGAGAAATAGATTCAAGGGATTAGATGTGATAAACAGAGTCCCTGAAGAACTTTGGACAGAGGTTCATGACATAGTACAGGAGGCAGTGATCAAGACCATCCCCTTGAAAAAGAAATTCAAAAAGGCAAAATGGTTGCCTGAGGAGGCCTTATAAATAGCTATGAAAGAAAAGAAGCAAAAAGCAAAGGAGAAAAGGAAAGATATATCCATTTGAATGCAGAGTTCCAACGAATAGCAAGGAGAGATCAGAAAGCCTTCCTCAGCGATCAATGCAAAGAAATAGAGGAAAACAACAGAATGGGAAAGACTAGAGATCTCTCCAAGAAAATTAGAGATACCAAGGGAATATTTCATCAAAGATGGGCTCAATAAAGGACAGAAATGGTATGGACCTAACAAAAGCAGAAGATATTAAGAAGAGGTGGCAAGAATACACAGGACTATACAAAAAAGATCTTCAGACCCAGATAATCACTATGGTGTGATTAGTCACCTAGAGCCAGACATCCTGGAATGTGAAGTCAAGTGGGTCTTAGGAAGCACTACTACGAACAAAGCTAGTGGAAGTATAGAATTCCAGTTGAGCTATTTCAAATCCTAAAAGATGATGCTGTGAAAGTTCTGCACTCAATATGCCAACATATCTGGAAAACTCAGCAGTGGCCACAGGAATGGAAAAGGTCAGTTTTCATTCCAATCCCAAAGAAAAGTGAAAGTGAAAGTGAAAGTGAAGTTGCTCAGTCATGTCCAACTCTTTGCAAACCATGGACTGTAGCCCACCAAGCTCCTCCATCCATGGGATTCTCCAGGCAAGAATACTGGAGTGGGTTGCCATTTCCTTCTCCAATCCCAAAGAAAGGCAATGCCAAAGAATGTTCAAACTACCGCACAGTTGCATTCATCTCAATCTAGCAAAGTAATGCTCAAAATTCTCTAAGCCAGGCTTCAATAATACTTGAACTATGAACTTCCAGATGTTCAAGCTGGATTTAGAAAAGGCAGGAAAACCAGAGATCAAATTGCCAACATCTGTTGAATCATCGAAAAACCAAGAGAGTTCCAGGAAAATATCTGCTTTATTGACTATGTCAAAGCCTTTGACTGTGTGGACCACAACAAACTGTGGAAAATTCTTCAAGAGATGGGAATACCAGACCACCTTACCTGCCTCCTGAGAAATCTGTATGCAGGTCACGAAGCAATAGTTAGAACTGGCCATGAAACAACAGACTGGTTCCAAATTGGGAAAGGAGTACATCAAGGTTGTATATTGTCACCCTGCTTATTTAACTTATATGCAGTGTACATCATGAATATGGGATAGTTTCCCATTTATTTATATCTCTTTAATTTCTTTCAACAATGCTTTGTAATTTTCAGAGTATAAGCCTTGCACATTTTTTGTTAAATTTCTTGGCAAGCATTTTATTCTTTTTGATACTTTCTTATCTGGAATTGTTTCCTTAAATTTCAGTTTCAGATAGTTTATTGCAAGCACTTAGCAAGGCAATTGATTTTTGTTTTTTGGCTTTATACCCTGCAACCTTGCTAAACTCATTTATTAGTTCTGATAATTTCTCAGTAAGTTTCCTAAGATTTTCTGTATACAGGATCATGTCATCTGCAAATAGAAATAGTTTTGTTTCCTTCTTTGCAGTCTGGATGCCTCTATTGTGGCTTATTAAAAAACAAAAAAGAAAACTTCAATAGAGAGAAAAAAGTGAGGTAAGAAAAGGACAGATACCACACTGAAACATGCATATTTAGGTTTCTGTGAACTCACATTGGTGGTATAATATTACAGCCAAAAATAGGTTACAGTTTCATAATATTTACTTTGCACCAGTTTATACTTATTAACTTATTTAATAACCACAAAATCCCTATGACATTGTTATATTTTATTTCATAGATGAGGCCGGTAAGGCATAGAAATGTAAAATGTCCCACAGCCCAAAAGTGGCAAAGCTGGAATGAAGGAGTTAATAACCACAGCCAGCAGTTGGATTATACTTAATAACTTATAAGGGATTTTCAAATAATTTGTATTTCCATTTATGCTTAGTATAACTAAGCAGGAAATATGTACCCGTTTTATGAATGACAAAACTGATGTTCATAGGTATTAAATGAGCTAGAAAAGTTCCAGAATCAGTAAGGCAGAATCTGAACGTAAGTTCTTTTGATTGAGGCTTTATTTATTACAAGTATACTAATCACAATTATAATTCTGAGAGCCTTTCTTCATATTGGATATGGAGCAGCCCACTGGCTTGTAAGCAGGGTCAAAAATATTGCTATTTTGCCTATGTTTCTTTGGATCCATGGGTCAAAGCTTTCCTGGGTAATCCAAACAAAAATAAAAAAAGTAGGGGAGGGTGATATTTATTGGAAGTGATTACAGAAGCTCATGAAACTGGAGAAAAAGCATGACTGTCAAGCTTTGGGAAGTAAGATCTCAGGGCAGACATTGAAAACAGGTTAAAGAATCTTTCCAGGGATTTGTGATCAAGAGAAGTCAGATCCAGCTCTTGTCTATTCTGGTGACATTCTGCTCAAGATTTTAATTCCAAGAAGAGTCTGATTTGATTGACCTAGCTTGATTCATTGTCCCACTCACTGACTTCTAAGTTGCATGAATACTAAGTTCAGTGGAGGATGGCAAAGAACACTGATGCTGTCTTTAAGATGAAGAAATGGACTTTGTGATAGTTGAGCTCTTTTATTATGCTAATATGAGCAAACCATGATTCCTTCCTCTATCACAGGTCACAAATCTCTAAAATAGGCAAAGTAAAAAGTGATCAGTGCATATATTTTGAAAATTAACCTTTCAAACGATTCCTTGAGATTCACATATGGAAAGAATTCCATTATTACATGAATATGAACCTTATGCTCTTGGCATCTTATCTTATAGACTCCCACAAGGTACCAAGTATATATATATGTGTGTGTATATATGTATATATAGGCTTCCCTGGTAGTTCAGTGGTGAATAAAACTTCTGCTTATGCAGGAAATGCAGTTTCAATCCTTGGGTTGGCAAATTCCCCTGGAGAAGGAAATGGCAACACATATGTATACGCATCTGTATTATATATACACATTATTATTGTTGTTGTTTAGTAGCTAAGTTGGATCCAACTCTTTGCAACCCCGTGGACTGTAGTCCACCAGGCTCCTCTGTCCATGGAACTTCTCAGGCAACAATACTGGAGTGGATCAGTCCCTGGGTGGGAAGATCCCCTAGAGAAGGAAATGGCAACCCACTCCAGTATTCTTGCCTGTAAAATTCTATGGGCAGAGGAGCCTGGTGGGTTATAGTCCGTGGGGTTGCAAAAAGTCGAAGATGACTGAGCAACTAACATATACACACATACACACAAATATAGTGTATGTGAATAATGTACATATGTATCATATGTATAGTATAAAGTATATATTATATAAATTACGTATATGCATATACACACATTATATATGTGTGTATAATACTGACTTTATTTCTTTGGGCTCCAAAATCACTGCAGATGGTGATTGCAGCCATGAAATTAAAAGACACTTACTCCTTGGAAGGAAAGTTATGACCAACCTAGACAGTATATTAAAAAGCAGAGACATTACTTTGTCAACAAAAGTCCATCTAGGCAAGGCTATGGTTTTCCCAGTGATCATGTATGGATGTGAGAGCTGGACTATAAAGAAAGCTGAATACAGAAGAATTGATGCTTTTGAACTGTGGTGTTGGAGAAGACTCTTGAGAGTCCCTTGGACTGCAGGAGATCCAACCTGTCCATCCTAAAGGAGATCAGTCCTGGGTGTTCATTGGAAGGACTGATGTTGAAGCTGAAACTCCAATACTTTGGCCACCTGATGCGAAGAGCTGACTCATTTGAAAAGACCCTGATGCTGGGAAAGATTGAGGGCAGGAGGAGAAGGGGAAAACAGAGGATGAGATGGTTGGATGGCATCACCGACTCAATGGAAATGACTTTGGGTAAACTCCGGGAGTTGGTGATGGACAGGGAGACCTGGCGTGCTGTGGTTCATGGGGTCGCAAAGAGTCAGACACGACTGAGTGACTGAACTGAACTGATATACACACATATAGAATATATACACAGATATACATGAATACATGTACACATTATATATATACCCATATATATACATAATAAAGAAGAAAAATAACATTTTTTAGTGTCCAAAAAGGAGGATATGAATATTCTACTTTTCATTGGGGAAAAAAGTAGTATCAATTTACTTTGATTTTATTTTTCACTTGTATCTTCATCTCAGGACATAGAATATAGTTATATTATGGGAATGCTATTATTAATGTACTCTAGGTTCAATAGTTTATCAGCATAAAAATGTGCTTCAGCACAACAGCAGCTTTTCCTACAGGTGGGACCTATGTTGTAAATTGCCTCCATTGCTTCATGCAGAAATGTGCCATTGACTGCTTAATTATAATTTTTTCACGTAGTTTTGTTTTTCTACATTATCATGCCCTCACCATAAGGTTCTATAATGCAGCTTACAAAAGAAAAGCTACGAGATGCTGGGGATAAAATGAGAAAAATCAAGAGGAGGTAAGGGGACGGGGAAATGAAATTATTATTATGAATGGTGCCTTGCAAGAGTTCTGCACTGTATTTTTTTATATAAAGGAACAGAGCAATTTAAAAAGGTGTATTTAAACTGGTGAAAGAGCAGTTTAATTGGTTATAATAAGTGTACAGGACATAGTATAGTTGGATTCCCCCTGGTGAAATCAACTTGTATTCCAGCATTTCTTAAGAAAGACCTTTGTTTTTCTGGATGGTCACATCTATTGTCTTATCAGTGAAAATATTTGTGAATTTGACTGCAGGAGATGTAGACTGGCCAGTGAGCATGGTGCAAAGAAGGTGGGCTTTAATAAATAAAAATTCCAAACGATTTTGCAGGTTTAGTTGAGTGGTGACACCTGCTCTCTTCCCTGCTGCCGGAGCATGGAATATGAATTTTGTACTGCCATGTCACATTGGTCCATGATAAACAAACCTATTTATTTTATAAGAAACAACAGCAACATGATATGACAACTGGAGCTGGCCCAGTGCAATTCAATTGTGTTATTTTCTGATAACAGGAGCATCGCTTGTGTCGTTCCTGTATATCACTTTCTCTGTGTAAATTTGGTGTTTTTTTCAAGTCTTAAAGACAAATCCAGCTTTTATTGCTTTTATTATCTTTGATAAGTGACATAGCAAGAGCTGCTGCTACTTGCAGTAAACTTACATTAAAAAATGCTATAAAAAGATGAATTAAGATTCAATATGATTATAATTTATAATAAATAATTAGGCTGCTTTCAGATAGTAATATTGTCTACCACATGGCTTATTTTCTTTATTGGAGGAGGGGGGCATAGGTCTACATCCAAAGGAACAATAGCTTCCAGCTCTCTTCCGTCTTTCAAAACTCTTTTATCAGTTGAGATGTTATCAGATAAGATGTTCTATCTTAGATAATCTAGAATAACAATATACTTACATAAAAAGTGCAGAAAGCTTCTGTTTTATCATGCAAATCACAAGCACACCTTGATTTTCAAATAAAAATGATTCATTTAAATTTCATGCGACAAATTTTAAAATTATTTTTACTGTGAAGTTTCCATGATAGAAAAGTAGAATTTCTCAGAAAAGAACTCATTTAAATCTTTTTGCCACCTTCAGAAAAGGCAATAAGCATTATACTAAACTTTGAAAGTATCATAGCATGCTTGTTTCATTTTCAAATTCTGGTATAAATTCTCCTTTCCCCTGTAAAACTCAGGTGCCCATAAAAGCTGGGGAATATCTGTGTCTTTGTTTTAACAGATATTATATATTAAGTGCACAAAATAGCAACAGAAACTTGAAAAGCAAAATAAAACACAAAGCAAATCCATGTTTTTGCTAATTGTTGAACAACGATCAATTCTTTACAATCATCATAACCTAGTCATGAGGGGTAATGAATTTTGCAACTGAGTTTTGAGCATAATACTACCTTTTCATTTTGAGTTGTCTTTTTAAGTAATATCCATTTACCCTTCAGGGCTTGAATTTTAGGTACTCTTCCTTTTTCACATTTCTTATATCCACTCATGATCACATCCATGGACTTATGCCAGGCTGAAAGTCTGTACACTGAACATCACACCCTGTATGACTGGGCTAGAGTTGTAGCAACGATGGGTAAGATCATGTCTGTGTGTGTGTGTGTGTGTATGTTAGTTGCTCATTCATTTCTGACTCTTTGCAACCCCATGGACTGTAGCCAATCAGGTTCGTCTGTCCACGGAATTCTCCAGACAAGAATACTGGAATGGATTGCTATGCCCTCCTCTAGGGGATCTTCCTGGCCCAGGGATCAAAGCTGGGTCTCATACATTGCAGGTGGATTCTTTGTGATCTGAGTCACCGAAACAAAAACAAAATCTAAAACAAAACAATAACAACAACAACAAAATAGCCATTACAGCAACATCCTTTATTCTGGAAGACGTGCTTGACTGCATCTGAGCAGAATAGGTGATATGACTAAAGGTGAGATGACGGCTCCCACTGTTCTTCCTTTGATACACATAATAACTGGAGATGGATATCACTGTGTGGTTGGCATGTCACTTAACACTTGCCTCCCAGCTTGCTTATGACAGGTTGACCTGTCATTTGGTCTGTACTTCTCAAGCCAAAGGGCTGCCCTTAAGAGTCACTCAGGGTGTGGAAGGGCAGGGCTATAAATATCTCCCTGGGGAATGCAGAGGAGTGGCTGAGAGAGAGAAAAGATCCCTTCGTAACATGGCAATCCAGAGGAGGAGGCTGCCACAGTGTAAGGAATTTACAGCCTTCTGTGAGACAAAAGGGTACCTATTTGCAACTGTGGAGAAGTGACACTGATGACAAGTGCATCACCCTCCCAGAGTAAATGAGATGATGCAGATGCTTTTTCTCTTGTGGGAGGAAGAATCACTTTCATTATAAGGGGGCAGATTATGTGATTTCTAACAGTCTGAACCAGACTTCTAGACAAGGCTATGGTTTTTCCAGTGGTCATGTATGGATGTGAGAGTTGGACTATAAAGAAAGCTGAGTGCTGAAGAATTGATGCGTTTGAACTGTGGTGTTGGAGAAGACTCTTGAGAATCCCTTGGACTGCAAGGAGATACAATCAGTTCACCCTAAAGGAAATCAGTCCTGAATATTCATTTGAAGGACTGATGCTGAAGCTGAAACTCCAATACTTTCGCCACCTGATGGGAAGAACTGACTCATTTGAAAAGACCCTGATGCTGGGAAAGATTGAAGGCAGGAGGAGAAGGGGACAACAGGGGATGAGATGGTTGGATGGTATCACCGACTCGATGGACACAAGTTTGAGTAAACTCTGGGAGTTGGTGATGGGCAGGGAGACCTGGTGTGCTGCAGTTCATAGAGTCAGAAAGAGTTGGACTCTACTGAGCAACTGAACTGTACTGAGCCAGACTTGCCTGTGAGTATTCAGGAGTCTCCTATTGAGTGGAAGTTTGGCCTCAGGCCAAACAACAGGGAGGGAGCACAGCCCTGACCATCAACAGAAAATTGGATTAAAGATTTACTGAGCACAGCCCCATCCATCAGAACAAGACCCAGTTTACCCCATAGGGTAAACTCCCATCAGGAAGCTTTCATAAACCTCTTATCCTTATCCATCACAGGGCAGACAGAATGAAAACCACAATCACAGAAAACTAATCTAACTTATCACATAGACCACAGCCTGGTCTAACTCATGCCATGTAGGTCCACCCAAGACAGATGGGTCACGGTGGAGAGTTCTGACAAAACATGGTCCACTGGAGAAGGAAATGGCAAACCACTTCAGTATTCTTGCCTGGAGAACCCCACAAACAGTATGAAAAGGTAAAAAGATAGGACACTGGAAGATGAACTCCCCAGGTCAGTAGGTGCTCAATATGCTACTAGAGATCAGTGGAGAAATAACTTCAGAAAGAATGAAGAGACAGAGCCAAAGTGAAAACAGTGGTCAGTTGTGGATGTGACTGGTGATGGAGGTCAAGTCCAATGACGGTCAAACAGGAGGTGGTAAGAGTGAAACATTGACAATTTAGGAATCAGTGAACTAAAGTGGAAGGGAATGGGCAAATTTAACTGAGATGACCATTATATCTACTATTATGGTCAAGAATCCCTTAGAAGAAATGGAGTAGCCATCATAGTCAACAAAAGAGTCTGAAATGTAGTACTTGGGTGCAGTCTTAAAAATGACAGAATGATCTCTGTTCATTTCCAAGGTAAGCCATTCAATATCACAGTAATCCAAGTTATGCCCCAACTACTATTGCCAAAGAAGCTGAACTTGAAAGGTTCTATGAAGACCTACAAGATCTTCTAGAACTAATATCAAAAAAAGATGTCCTTTTCATCACAGGGGACTGAAATGCATATGTGGGAAATCCAGAGATACCTTGAGTAACAGGCAAGTTTGGCCTTGGAGTACAAAATGAAGCAGAGAAGAGGCTAACAAAGTTCTTCCAAGAGAACGCACTGGTCATAGCAAACACTCACTTCCAACAACACAAGAGAAGACTCTACACATGAACATCACCAGAGAGTCAGCACCAAAATCAGATTGATTATATTCTTTGCAGCCAAAATGGAGAAGCTCTATACATTCAGCAAAAAGAAGACCAGAAGCTGACTGTGGCTCAGATCACAAATTCCTCATTGCCAAATTCAGACTTAGATTGAAGAAAGTAGGGAAAACCACTAGACCATTCAGGTATGATCTAAATGAAATCTCTTATGATTATACAGTGGAAGTGAGAAATAGATTCAAGGGATTAGATGTGATAGACAGAGTCCCTGAAGAACTATGGACAGAGGTTCGTGACACTTGTACAGGAGGCAGTGATCAAGACCATCCCCTCAAAAAAAATGCAAAAAGGCAAAACGGTTGTCTGAAGAAGCCTTATAAATAGCTGAGAAAAGAAAAGTGAAAGGCAAAGGAGGAAAGGAAAGATATACCCATTTGAATGCAGAGTTCCAAAGAATAGCAAGGAGAGATCAGAAAGCCTTTCTCAGTGATCAATGCAAAGAAATAGAGGAAAATAATAGAATGGGAAAAACTAGAGGTATTTTCAAGAAAATTAGAGCTACCAAGGGAACAAAGCATGCAAAGATGGGCACAATAAAGGACAGAAATGGTATGGACCTAACAGAAGCAGAATATATTAAGAAAAGGTAGCAAGAGTACACAGAAGAACTATACAAAGAAGATCTTCAGACCCAGATAACCACGATGGTGTGATCACTCACCTAGAGCCAGGCATCCTGGAGTCCAAAGTCAGGTAGGCCTTAGCAAGCATCACTATGAACAAAGCTTAGTGGAGGTGATGGAATTCCAGTTGAGCTATTTCAAATCCTAAAAGATGATGCTGTTAAAGTTCTGCACTCAATATGCCAGCAAATTTGGAAAACTCAACAGTGGCCACAGGCCTGGAAAAGGTCAGTTTTCATTCTAATCCCACAGAAAGGCAATGCCAAAGAATGTTCCGTCTACTACACTATTGCACTCCTCTCACATGCTAACAAAGTAATGCTCAAAGTTCTCCAAGCCAGTCTTCAACAGGATGTGAACTGAGAGCTTCCATGTGTTCAAGCTGTATTTGGAAAAGGCAGAGGAACCAGAGATCAAATTGCCAACAGCCATTGGATCATAAAAAAAGTAAAAGAGTTCCAGAAAAAAACATCTATTTTTGCTTTTTGACTATGCCAAAGGTTTTGACTGTGTGGATCACAACAAACTGTGGAAAATTCTTCAAGAGATGGGAATACCAGACCATCTTATCTGCCTCTTGAGAAATCTGTATGCAGGACAAGAAGCAACAGTTAGAACCAGAAATGGAAAAAAAGACTAGTTCCAAACTGGAAAAGGAGTGTGTCAAGGCTGAATATTGTCACCCTGCTTATTTAAATTGTATGCAGAGTACATCATGAGAAATGCTGGGCTGGATGAAGCACAAGCGGGAATCAAGATTGCTGGGAGAAATATCAATAACCTCAGATATGCAAATGACACCACCCTTATGGCAGAAAGTGAAGAGGAACTAAAAAGCCTCGGGATGAAAGTAAAAGAGGAGAGTGAAGGAGCTGGTTTAAACTCAACATTCAGAAAACTAAGATCATAGCATCCGGTCCCATCACTTCATGGCAAATAGATAGGGAAACAATTGAAATAGTGACAGACTTTATTTTCTTGGGCTCCAAGATCATTGCAGATGGTGACTGCAGCCATGAAATTAAAAGAGGCTTTCTCCTTGGAAGAAAAGCTATGACCAACCTGTTTGTTTTAGTCACTAATTCACGTCCGACTCTTTTGGACCCCATGGACTGTAGCCTGCCAGGCTCTTCTGTTCATGGGATTTACCAGGCACAAATACTGGAGTGGCTTGCCATTTCCTTCTTTAATGATCAACCTAGACAGCATATTCAAAAACAGAGAAATTACTTTTCCAACAAATGTCCGTCTAGTCAAATCTTTGGTTTTTCCAGTAGTGATGCATGGATGTGAGAGTTGGACCATAAAGGAAGTGGAGCACAGAAGAATTGATGCTTTTGAACTTTGTTATTGAAGACTCTTGAGAGTCCCTTGGACTACAAGGTGGAGAAGGTGATGGCACCCCACTCCAGTACTCTTGCCTGGAAAATCCCATGGATGGAGGAGCCTGGTGGGCTGCAGTCCATGGGGTCGCTAAGAGTCGGACACGACTGAGTGACTTCACTTTCATGCATTGGAGGAGGAAATGGCAACCCACTCCAGTGTTCTTGCCTGGAGAATCCCATGGACAGAGGAGCCTGGTGGGCTGCTGTCTATGGGGTCGCAGAGTCTGACACGACTTATCTAACTTGTCCATCGTAAAGGAAATCAGTCCTGAATATTCATTGGAAGGACTGATCCTGAAGCTGAAACTCCAATACTCTGACCACCTGATGTGAAGAACTGATTCATTGGAAAAGACCCTGATGCTGGGAAAGATTGAAGGCAGGAGGAGAAGGGGACAACAGAGGATGAGATGGTTAGATGGCATCTCCAACTAGAGGGACATGATTTTGAGAAAGCTCTGGGAGTTGATGATGGACAGGGAGGTCTGGTGTGCTGCAGTCCATGGGGTTGCAAATAGTCAGACCCTATTAAGCTACTGAACTAAACTGAAGGGTCTTTTTTGCTCTGAATCTTATAGTGTTATAACTTAGCTCAGTGCCTCCACATTAAGGAAATTATACAAGGTTTAGAGAGAGGAGTGCAATGAAAATCTGAACAATGTAGAATATGAGTTATTTCTAGGTGCCACAATCTAGCTCTGTCTCTGTTACTAGCCAGATCTAAAACCCTCAACATTTCAGTGCCTCTTTCTCCATCTATCCAAAATAAAATAGAAATAATACCTGTTCTGCTCCTATCACCAATTATTGTAAGGCTCAAGAGAAAAATTAACAGGCTCATATGAAAGTGCTATGCTTTTGAGCACTATCATATACAAGCCTCCTGGATATGCAGGTAAGCAAAAGTTCTCCACTTCCTGCACATTCTCCATAGCATGACATTGGCTACTGGAACTTCTTCCCTTCTTCTTGACCGTAAAGAGTGCCCCCAAACTTCATTCATTCATCTATGCACTCATTCATTCAACAACTATTTACACTCTGTGATAGGTGATGGGAATACAAAGAAGAAAAGATCATATTCCTTCCCACAATACATTTATGTCCCAAAGAGGCAAATACGAAAACTGATGAAATCACATCATGTGAACTCTACTGAAAGGAAGGTGGGCATAAGCTGCAATGATAGCCATGAGAAAGTGGCAAGTATGAATAGGAAATCTGGAAAATTTTCACAGAAGAGGAAAAGTTGAATTCACAAGTTGAATTGATGCCAAGGGAACATGGAAACATGCATGTGGTCCGTGGTGGAGAGTAAATTTCAGGGTACAGGACTGCTATGTGCTGAGACTAGGAAGTGTGAAAGAACAGTCCATTCTAGGAATAGCTCTTATGTACTATACCATATATAGTATACCCCGAGGGTATGGAGAGGATATGGTCATAGGCAAAATCTTAATCAAGAAGTATTTGATTAAGGTTTGGATAGGAACTTGAAACTTATCCAGTATGTGATATGCTGTAATTGTTAAATATTAGTTATTAATAAGATTGCATTTGCAGTTTGAAAAACTAATTTTGGGGATGTAACTACTAGAAATACTAAGGTTTTTTGTTGTTGTTGCTGTTTTGTCTAGTCACTAAGTTGTGTCTGGCTTTTTTGCAACTCCATGAACTGTAGCCTTCCAGGCTCCTCTGTCCATGGGCTTTTCTAGGTAAGAATACTGGAGTGGGTTGCCATTTCCTTCTCCAGGGGATCTTTCCCACCCAGGGACTGAACCCACATCTCCTTCATTGGCAGGCAGATTCTTTACTACTGAACCACCAGGGAAGCTTCAGAAGTAGTAAAAGTAAAGGATAAGAATTCTGTATGAAAGGTATTCGAGGAATGTAGGTCCTTTTTTTTTTTTTTTTTAAGGGAAAAAAAGAGAGTAATATTGTCCTGAGGTAGTTGTTTAGAGATTGTTTTAACAGGTTGTTCTAGAATGAGAAAGAGGACAGTGGAGAACAGAAGTGTGAATGGATCTAGAAAGTTGTAAATGGTCTGTGAGAAGTTGTAAAGGGTCAAATAAGGGGAAAGAAAAGAAGACAGAGAATCATTTCATGTGGTCAAGTTGGCTAAGACTAAATTAGTTTATTGTAAGTTTTTAAAATGACCTTTAATATGTGTACTGATGTAAAGTTAGAGTTTGTTTTTCTCTCTCAAAAGGACAGAATTTCTTCGATAATCAGTAAATTCTTAGCGTAAGACTCGGAGAAGGCAATGGCAACCCACTCTAGTACTCTTGCCTGGAAAATCCCATGGGTGGAGGAGCCTGGTAGGCCGCAGTCCATGGGGTCGAGAAGAGTCAGACATGACTGAGCGACTTCACTTTCACTTTTCACTTTCATGCATTGGAGAAGGAAATGGCAACCCACTCCAGTGTTCTTGCCTGGAGAATCCCAGGAATGGGGGAGCCTGGTGGGCTGCCGTCTATGGGGTCGCACGGAGTCGGACACGACTGAAGTGACTTAGCAGCGGCAGCAACACAAGACTGTAAAAGGTTTTTCTTTACCTTTTGAAAAATCCACACAAGAAGCAAAGATTCTGTGTCTTTTTGTTGCAGTGCATTGTCTTTATTTTGCTCTCAATTATTTAGGAGAACTGAATTTTCTCATCATTAAATGAACTAAGTTTTTCTTCTGCTTTCTAGAATTGTGTTACTTCTTATATTTACTTTAAAAATCTTTTATTGTTTCATAGTGGTATGCAATCCTATTTAATCAATCGTTCAAACTTTTTGGTCATTTTGGACAATTTTTGATATCTTATCTTACTCAAATCAAACCCTAAATAAAATCTTGATCTGAAACTGACTTTGAGATTTCCCAGAGGGTTCTTAGAAACATCTAAAATGATTTATTCTTTCATCTTTTGAAGAGAGAGATATTTAAAAAATGATTACATTTATTTTGTATGTTTAATTGCATAAAAACATTGTCAAATAAGAGGAGATACTTAATTCCCCCTAAGGGTTATATTTGCATGGGTATATTTTGTTAATATAAGTATTTCAAATTATATAAAATTCATAGAAATTTATCAGTGTTCTACTCATTCATGATATCTCCTGATATGTTATCAGTTGTAACTGCAATTATTACCTTTAATGTTATATGTCACAGAAACAAGGTAAGTTTCTTATCTGTTGCATAACAGTTATCCTCTCTCATCTGTCATTTCATTTTCCATGATTTTTTGTCAAGCATGGACTGAAAATGTTAAATGGAAAATCCAGAAATAAATAATAGTCAAGTTTTAAATTGTGTGCCCTTCTGAGGAACTTGAAATTTTGAGCGATCCTGCTCCTTCCTGCTCAGAGTCCCCAAATGTTGACATCTTCTACTCTGACATTTAACTGTTGATATCATCATGGTCCTGTGATCCAAGGTCAACTGAAATGGATAATCCTTCTTCTGACTTTTTGTTGTAAGGTCAAATAGTAGCCCAACACTACATCACAATTTTCCATTCACCTTCCTTCATGTCACCAAGTAGGTATTTTATTATCTCACATCATCCCAATAAGAAAAGGGAGTACAGTACAAAAAGATATTTTGGGAGTGAGAGTGAGCCCCCATCCACATAACTTTTATTATTTCAGTATAGTTACAAGTATTCTATTTTATTATTAGCTATAATCATTGTTCATAACTTACTGTGTCTAATTTATGTTAAACTGTATCATAGGTATGTATAGGAACAAATAGTATACTTAGGGTTCATTACTATCTGCAGTTTTAAGCATTCACTGGGGGGTCTTTGAATGTATCCACTGTGGATAAAGGGAGGACCACTGTATTTTTATAAGAATCTCTTCATAAATCTTTAATGATGGCCATTTTAACTCTTTTGCTTTTACAAATAATTATTGTTTTATTCTGATACTTTTTGAAAGCTCTTGCAATCATCAGTAAGCCAGGATGCTTCCTTCTCAACAAAAGGAACTGTCTCAGAGATCCATGGAAATGATTATGATAGGAATTGTAGGGTACCAGCTTCTGGTGGCATTGCTCAAATAGCTTTGAGATCATACCACTGGGCTGGGTAAAGATTTTCAGAACATTAGTGGGGAAGTTGATGGGTTCATAAAATAGGTAACTCAAGCTCAAGCAGAGTAAGAATTAACAACATGGGACTGAATGAACTGATGAGGGACGATTATTATTCTTATGGCCTTATATTTGGAGCATTGATAGTTCTTTAATATTCTATTTTCTGTATTTAAGGAATCCTTTTCCATTTTCTCTTAAGCTAGCTATAACTCACAACAATTTAGTAAATTATAGGTTTCTCATCAAAAATGAAACATTTGTGTTTTTCTGTCTACCTAGCCCTTCCAGCGGAGAAGGCGATGGCACCCCACTCCAGTACTCTTGCCTGGAAAACCCCATGGATGGAGGAGCCTGGTAGGCTGCAGTCCATGGGGTCGTGAAGAATTGGACACGACTGAGCGACTTCACTTTCACTTTTCACTTTCATGCATTGGAGAAGGAAATGGCAACCCACTCCAGTGTTCTTGCCTGGAGAATCCCAGGGATGGGGGAGCCTGGTGGGGTGCTGTCTATGGGGTCGCACAGAGTCAGACACAACTGAAGCAACTTAGCAGCAGCAGCAGCAGCCCTTCCAGAATTTAGAAACTCTCATTGAGTATTCTTATTTTCATGGCAATATAGTTATTTGCCCAAATTCAATAGGAATCTGTTTTACTTGTAACACAGTTGGGAAAATTGATTTTATTACCAAGGCTTTGGCTGATATGTCATACTTGAGAATAGTGTGCATAGCATCAAATATGAGCAAACCATTTAAAGAACTACTTAAGTTGACTTCATGGAGCCAATGCTTGGAAAGCACTCTAAAAAAAAAAAAAAAAAAAGAAGGCCTGATAATAACTTAGACAGTTCCCAGTATTACAGATGAGTAAGGAAGGCCACTTAAGTTTCCAAGTCTACAAAACTTAAGCTGCTTTGCAGACCCCAAGAAGAGAGTTCAGTTCAGTTCACTCAGCCGTGTCCTACTCTTTGCAAGCTCATGGACTGCAGCACGGCAGGCCTCCCTGTTCATCACCAACTCTCAGAGTTTACCCAAACTCACGTCCATTGAGTCGGTGATGCCATTCAACCATCACATCCTCTGTCGTCCACTTCTCCTCCCTCCTTCAATCTTTCCCAGCATCTAGGTCTTTTCCAATGAGTCAGTTCTTTGCGTCAGGTGGCCCAAGTATTGGAGTTTCAGTATAAACAGCAGTCCTTCTAATGAACACTCAGGACTGATCTCCTTTAGGAAGGACTGGTTGGATCTCCTTGCAGTCTGAGGGACTCTCAAAAGTCTTCTCCAACACCACAGTTCAAAAGCATCAATTCTTCGGCTCTCAGCTTTCTTTATAGTCCAACTCTCACATCCTTACATGACTACTGGAAAAACCATAGCCTTGACTAGATGAAACTTTGTTGGCAAAATAATGTTTCTGCTTTTTAATGTGCTGTCTAGGTTGGTCATAACTTTCCTTCCAAGAAGTAAGTGTCTTTTAATTTCATGGCTGCGGTCACCATCTGCAGTGATTTGGAGCCCCCCAAAAATAAAGTCAGCCACTGTTTCCACTGTATACCCATCTATTTGCCACGAAGTGATGGGATGGGATACTATGATCTTAGTTTTCTGATGAGAGGAATTCACCTAAATCTACAGGTAGCTTAGGTAAAGTCTAGTGGCAAGTCCTTAGATTGGCATCCCAACTTCAAGAAACTTTTAAAAGTCTTATCTGAAATTCCTTAGGAAAGCTCCAACAAAGCAAATTTTAAAAGGCCTATGTGGACATTTATGATTTTTGCTGAACTAATATAAATGACCAAGTCCAATGTAATGAGACTAGACTTATTTTGTAAACAAGAGTTATTTTACTTTGATTATATTTGATCAGAATTGGGGTGATTGTACAGAAAATTTTTGTTTCAATGAAAAATTATAACCCATCCTTGTGAGTTATCACTTAATCATTGTCTTTGAGCTCTTTTTCACCTCTTTGTCACCTGGATCCTGCTCTCCTGTATATTTTATCCATAATTCATGTTTCCAATTTTTCTCCCACCCACTTGGCTTGGCAGCACTGAAAACTAAAGCTGCCTTTTTCCTGAAGCCCTGTAAGCTGAAGGTGACTGACATGGTATAACCTCAAAGGCTTTATCACCACAGCAGTGTGGGGCACTCAGAAGTTTCAAGGAACACTTGCATGTCCGAGTCTGCTCCAAGGCAAATGACCGTGACAGTACCATTACCACTGTAATTCTCACTAAAGACGCTTCAAGCCCAACACTCAGAAAGCTTCTTGACCAGTTGCCCTCTGGACTTAAAAGTCAAGTTTATCACCTGGTCCAGCGATTAATCTTTGTTTTTCTCTTTTTTTCAGACCTCCTACTTCATAACTTCTAACCTGAATCTCTCTCCACAGCAATCAACCTAACTTTTTTTTTTTCTTCTGTTAAACTTCTAGGAAAGTTTTAGATAGGGAAATATGGAGACCCACTCAGACTTCTGAAGTTGGTATAAAGATTATTTTAAAGTGAAAACATTTGAACTAAAAACATGCAGAAAGAAATCTTATCTGAACTTCCCTTATCTGACTAAAACAGAATCTCCAGAAAATACAGCTGCCATTAACCCCCTCCAGGGAGTTTTCTGTGAATTCCACTGCCACAGAAGCAGACTGCCCATTTTTATTCGCATCAAAAAGCCCAACAGTACTTTTCATACCTTCTTATTGAAACATTAAGCATCCCCTTCACTTTTGTTAAATTTTGCATATATACTTATAATCCCTGGTTATTGAGTGAGTTACTCATAGCTAAGTCTCCAGCATGTATGGAGTACACACATAAATAAGCCTTTTCTTTTCTTTTCTTCTGTTATATATACCATTCTGTTTTCATCCAGTTCTGTTTTCTCCCATCAGGAAGTTACCATAAGCCTCTTATCCTACTCCGTCAGAGGGCAGACAGAATGAAAACCACAATCACAGAAAACTAAGCAATCTGATCACACGGACCACAGCCTTGTCTAACTCAATGAAACTAGGAGCCATGCCATGGAGGGCCACCCAAGATGGACAGGTCATGCTGAAGAGTTCTGACAAAATGTGGTCCACTGGAGAAGGGAATAACAAACCACTTCATTATTCTTGCCTTGAGAATCCCATGAACAGTATGAAAAAGCAAAAAGATAGGACACTGAAAGATGAACTACCCAGGTTGGTAGGTGCCCAATACGCTAACAGAGAACAGTGGAGAAATAACTCTAAAAAGAATGAAGAGACAGAGACAAAGCAAAAACAACACCCAGTTGTGGATGTGACTGGCGATAGAATTAAAGTCTGATGCTCTAAAGAGCAATATTGCATAGGAACCTGGAATGTTAGGTCCATGAATCAAGGCACATTGGAAGTGGTAAAACAGGAGATGGCAAGAGTGAACATCCACATTTTAGGAATCAGTGAACTAAAATGGACTGGAATGGGTGAATTTAACTCAGATGACATTTTATCTACTACTGTGGGCAAGAATCCCTTAGAAGAAATGGAGTAGCCATCATAGTCAACAAAAGAGTCTGAAATGCAGTACTTGGATGCCATCCCAAAAACGACATAATGATTTCTGCTTGTTTCCGAGGCAAACCATTCAATATCACAGTAATCCAATTCTATGCCACGACCAGTAATGCTAAAGAAGCTGAAGTTGAACAGTTCTATGAAGACCTACTTCCCTGGTGCCTCAGATAGTAAAGTGCCTGCCTATAATGCGGGAGACCTGGGTTCAATCCCTGGGTCGGGAAGATTTCCTGGAGAAGGAAATGGCAATCCACTTCAGTATTCTTGCCTGGAAAATCCCATGGATGGAGGAGCCTGGTAGGCTACAGTCCGTGGGGTCGCAAAGAGTCGGACACGACAGAGCGACTTCACTCACTCACTCATGAAAACTTACAAGACCTTCTGGAACTAACACCAGAAGTAAATAAAGGATGTCCTTTTCATTATAGGGGACTGGAATGCGAAAGCAAGAAGTCAAGAAATACCTCTAGTAACAGGCAAATATGGCCCTCCAGTACAGAATGAAGCAGGGCAGAGACAACAGAGTTCTGCCAAGAGAACGCACTGGTCATAGCAAACACCTTCTTCCAACAACACAAGAGAAGACTCTACACATGGACATCACCAGATGGCCAGCACCAAAATCATATTGATTACATTCTTTGCAGCCAAAGATGGAGAAGCTCTATACATTCAGCAAAAACAAGACCAGAAGCTGACTGTGGTTCAGATCATGGATTCCTTATTGCCAAATTCAGACTTAAATTGAAGAAAGTAGGGAAAACCACTAGACCAATCAGGTATGACCTAAATCAAATCTCTTATGATCATACAGTGAAAGTGAGAAATAGATTCAAGGGATTAGATGTGATAGAGTGCCTGAAGAACTATGAACAGAGGTTCATGACATTGTACAGGAGGCAGTGATCAAGTCCATCCCCTAGAAAAAGAAATGCAAAAAGGCAAAATGGTTGTCTGAGGAGGCCTTACAAATAGCTGTGAAATAAGACAAGTGAAAGGTAATGGAAAAAAGGAAAGATATACCCATTTGAATGCAGAGTTCCAAAGAATAGCAAGGAGAGATAAGAAAGCCTTCCTCAGTGATCAATGCAAAGAAATAGAGGGAAAAAATAGAATAGGAAAGACTAGAGATGTCTCCAAGAAACTTAAAGCTACCAAGGGAACATATCATGTGAAGATGGGCACAATAAAGACAGAAATGGTATGGACCTAACAGAAGCAGAATATATTAAGAAAAGGTGGCAAGAACACACAGAAGAACTACACAAAAAAGATCTTCATGACCCAGATAATCACAATGGTGTGATCACCCATGTAGAGCCAGACATCCTAAATGCAAAGTCAAGTGGGCCTTAGGAAGCATCATTATGAACAAAGCTAGTGGAGGTATAGAATTCTAGTTGAGCTATTTCAAATCCTAAAAGATGATGCTGTGAAAGTTCTGCCAGCATAGTTGGAAAACTCAGCAGTGACCACAGGACTAGAAAAGGTCAGTTTTCATTCCAATCCCAAAGAAAGTCAATGCCAAAGAATGTTCAGACTACCGCACAATTGTACTCGTCCACAAGCTAGCAAAGTAGTGCTCAAAATTCTCCAAACCAGGCTTCAACAGTATGTGAACTGTGAACTTTCAGATGTTCAAGGTGGATTTATAAAAGGCATAGGAACCAGAGATCAAACTGCCAACATCTGTTGGATCATCGAAAAAGCAAGAGAGTTCCAGAAAAACATCTACCTTTGCTTTATTGACTATGTCAAAGACTTTGACTGTGTTGATCACAACAAACTGTGGAAAATTCTTCAAGAGATGGGAATACTAGACCACTTGACCTGCTTCTTAAGAAATCTGTATGAAGGTCAGGAAGCAACAGTTAGAACTGGACATGGAAGAACAGACTGGTTCCAAATCGGGAAAGGAGTACATCAAGGCTGAATATTGTCACCCTGTTTATTTAACTTATATGCAGGGTAAATCATGAGAAATGCTGGGCTGGATGAAGCACAAGCTGGAATCAAGATTTCCAGGAGAAATATCAATAACCTCAGATATGCAGATGACACCACCCTTATGGCAGAAAGCAAAGAAGAACTAAATAGCCTCTTGATGAAAGTGAAAGAGAAGAATGAAAAAGTTGGCTTTAAACTAAACATTTAGAAAACTAAGATCATGGCATCCAGTCCCATCACTTCATGACAAAAAGATAGAGAAACAGTGGATACAGTGACAGACTGTTTTTTGGGGCTCCAAAATCACTGCAGATGGTTACTGCAGCCATGAAATTAAAAGAAGCTTGCTCCTTGGAAGAAAAGCTATGACCAATCTAGACAGCATATTGAAAAACAGAGACATACTTTGCCAACAAAGGTGAGTCTGGTCAAAGCTATGATTTTTCTAGTAGTCATGTATGGATGTGAGAGCTGGACTATAAAGAAAGCTGAGTGCTGAAGAATTGATGCTTTTTAACTGTCGTGTTGGAGAAGACTTTCAAGAGTCCCTTGGACTGCAAAGAGAGCCAACCAGTCCATTCTAAAAGAGATCAGCCTTGAATATTCATTGGAAGGACTGATGCTGAAGCTGAAACTCCAATCCTTTGGCCACCTGATGTGAAGAACTGACTCATTGGAAAAGACCCTGATGCTGGGAAATATTGAAGGCTGGAAGAGAAGGAGATGACAGAATACAATGGTTGGATGGCATCACCGACTCAATAGACATGAGTTTGAGTAAACTCTGGGAGCTGGTGATGGACAGGGAGGCCTGGTGTGCTACAGTCCATGGGGTCGTCAAGAGTCGTACACGACGAAGCGACTCAACTGAACTGAACTTTCTTCTGTTAACTTGCTTGTTGTCAGTTAATTTGCAGCCCCCCAATGACGGGACCTAAGTTGGAAGAAGAAGCGTATTGCTCCCAAAAGTGACACAGTGAATGGTGGAACGTAGGTAGGAGTTTGACACAGGGAAGGTGGAACAGTTAAGATGCATAGAATTTCAAATGAAAATAGACATGATCCAGAGAGGGGAGAAGACAAGCACGATGCGAAGGCCAACTAGTGTCCAGAAACGGCTTTTCCAGGGAGCTTTGCATGATGAATTCATCACAACTCATGATTGCTTTCCAGTCTCAGATGCCCTAGTTGTTATTATACTTAGAAGTTATCCACTTCTCTCAGGTGAACTTAACATTAAGTTAATTCACTGGACCAATTTATAAAACCTGATGGTCATTGTTAATTTATATATGAAACAAATTCCCTGTGAATCAGCAACCCAATCCTAAGGCTCAAGAGAAATGAAAATATACCTTCACAAAAAAATTGTACATAAATTTTCATAACAAATTTAACCCTAACAGCAAGAAACTCAAAACAACCCAGATATTAGGTAGTAAATCCATACAACAGAATACAATTCAACAATAAAAAGAATGAGTTCCTAATACAGACAACAACACGGACAAATCTCAAAACCATTATACTGAACTAAAGAAGTCAGACAGAAGAATTCTCATGATTTTGCATTTACAGGCAAAACTAATGCACAGTGATAAAAATTTTAAATGATTGCTTAGAGGAAAGGATGAGCAGTTGACCAGAAAGATCCTCGTGGGAACTTTCTGCATGAGGGAAATGTTGTACATCTTGATTGGAGAGGTGAACAAAGTATCGACAGCTCATGAAACTATACATTTAAAATATGGGATTTCTAGAAAATGTAAATTTTACTTCAATAAGAAGATTATTGTAGACAAATAAACACAAAGGGAGGAGACACCACCAAGGGGTGAATGTGAGAAAGTTGATAATGTAGAAGAGTCGATTTGCAACTGAATTTAATGTTTCAAAGAACAAATACAAGGAGCTGATAAAGAGAAAAAGTATATGTATCGGAGTAGGAAAATAAGACATAGAAAAAGAAGCACAAACCATATATTGAAGAATTAGGTGAGCAGGGTAATTTGCATATTGTTCATTGTCCTAAGATTATAAGCATGCGAGACAGAATGGAATTAACTGGCCCTTAGGGTGCCAGAAGTGGCTGAGGACTCCTAGCAGCAGCCATCTGGGGTCCCTGCTGATTTGCCTATAGTGTCCTGATGATGATGTACAAAATGATAGCGGCTGCTCAGAGTTTTAATAGATTCAGTCTGGGATGCAGTGTCCTAGGAATCATGGCGGCCTGACTCTGGGGTGGAGGCCTCAGGAAATCTCAGGCTTCCAGAGGAAGTGCCCTGCTGTGGCCACAACAGACTCAGCCTCATTTAAGATATAAAATGTCACTCTTCAGTCAGAGTCACGGCAGACTTGCCCCAAGGATTCTGGAGATTTAAGGGCATTTGAATAAACATAATTCACATTCTTAGCCAAAATCTGATCGGAACACTCCAAACATCTCAAGCCTGCCATGCTCAGTTAGAAATCCCTTGAGACGTACTCTATTTCTGGTTCCCAATTAAGCTGAAACAAGAACGGCTTTTTGCATTACGTTTTGGCATATTCACTCAACCCAGGTAGGCCAGAGATTGGTGAAAATAAAAAACAGCAAAGGAGTGAAATTGCCCTATCTTCTGAAAAGGGAGGAAATTTGTTTTTGCAGTACTGGGTAATTGTTTGTGCAGTTCTGATTTTTCTAAATGGATAGTGTGATTTTTAACTTTAATTTTTATGCTGAAGCAGCTTGCCTCCTAGATAACCTCTCCATGTACAGCACATGAATCCATATGATTTAATTCTAACATTTCCTGTCATGGTATTCTGAAATCTTAAGTCATTACTTCTTAAAAGATCTACTCAACATAGCATTTATTTTCAAATTCCCTGGAAATCCCATAAAGAACTATATTATTGCCTGCTTATATTTACAAAATGAATTTCATGTTAGCTAGATTTTTCCTAATATATTTTCATATATATTACTACAAATATAATGTATATTTTTGTAGATTCACATATCATGTCAGAATTTATGATTTGATTTATTGTGCCCCTAAAATTTCTGCCTCTTGAAAAACATTTTTTTATAAAAAAGTTCATACTGGTGTTGACACATATAGAGCATGAATTTTAGCTTACAAAAACCTAATGGTTAAAATTTATAACCTATACAATTCTTAGCAGTTTTTATACTTGTGCTTCCCTAGCCTTCATTAACATTTAATTTAAATTTATTTCACATATGGGCATTTTTTGCTTGACTTAAATGATGTATTTTTGTATGCTTGGTATCATTTGTTGTGTGAGCTATTTTTAATGTCATTCATTTTGCCAGTTTAAAATATATGTTATATTTTCTGATGTTATTCCTGTATTATATATTATTTATCTGAAATTTTAGAATTATAGTTCTGAAGGTATAGTACTAAATTACTTGAATGCAATCAAATAATCTATGTAAAAATTTAATTTTGAATGTACTTTCCACATAAAATATGTTTATTTTTAAAATTCCTCTTGAATATTTACATATACAGTTTTGTACATGTAATGAATACACTTAGTACAATGGTAATTATAAATTACACAGATAATTGTACTTTGAAAAATAGCCAGATACACCAGCAATAGTTACCTCTGAGATTTTTTTTTCTTTTTCCACTGTTTTATCATTGTCCACACTAAGCAATCACCATTGTCAGAGATGTCTGGTTATTTTTTCCCCTTCATCACTATAAGCAAGTTTCCTACTTTTTACCACCAAACTGTTTAAATTTTTATTCCCAAATTGGCTTTTGAAACTTCAAAATCATTATAAAATAAAATAAAATGAAGTTTTAAATTCTGGTCAGATCTAATTTCAAGGTACTTCACAGCCACAGACACTTCTCTGAGAACTGACCTTTACCACTGAAGTAACTTTTTAAAAGTTACCAAAAAAGTTTACCATCAGTTCAGTTCAGTTCAATTCAGTCACTCAGTCGTTTCCGACTCTTTGCAATGCCATGAATCGCAGCACGCCAGGCCTCCCTGTCCATCACCAACTCCCGGAGTTCACTCAGACGCACGTCCATCGAGTCAGTGATGCCATCCAGCCATCTCATCCTCTGTTGTCCCCTTCCTCCTGCCCCCAATCCCTTCCAGCATCAGAGTCTTTTCCAATGAGTCAACTCTTTGCATGAGGTGGCCAAAGTACTGGAGTTTCAGCTTTACCATCATTCCTTCCAAAGAACACCCAGCACTGATCTCCTTTAGGATGGACTGGTTGGATCTCCTTGCAGTCCTAGGGACTCTCAAGAGTCTTCTCCAACACCACAGTTCAAAAGCATCAATGCTTCAGCGCTCAGCTTTCTTCACAGTCCAACTCTCACATCCATACATGACCACAGGAAAAACCATAGCCTTGACTAGATGGACCTTTGTTGTTAAAGTAATGTTTCTGCTTTTGAATATGCTATCTAGGTTGGTCATAACTTTCCTTCCAAGGAGTAAGTGTCTTTTAATTTCATGGCTGCAGTCACCATCTGTAGTGATTTTGGAGCCCAGAAAAATAAAGTCTGACACTGTTTCCACTGTTTCCCCATCTATTTCCCATGAAGTGGTGGGACCGGATGCCATGATCTTTGTTTTCTGAATGTTGAGCTTTAAGCCAACTTTTTCACTCTCCACTTTCACTTTCATCAAGAGGCTTTTGAATTCCTCTTCACTTTCTGCCATAAGGGTGGTGTCATCTGCATAGAAGTAACTTAAAAAAACATAGAAGTTTTTTTTCCATGTGATCATCAACTATGCAAAATTTGATTGAACAAAAGTAGGGGTGTCTGGTTAGAGTGAAACAAGCCAGAAGATCAGCTTGGCCAGACCTATCCTCTTGAAGAATCCAAAAGAAAGAATTGAAACATGATTAGAGTGAGTCCACTGTAATAGCATTTGCCTAGAAAGTCATTTGCTTAGAAGGTTGGTGCTGATGGGTTGATGGAAGATGGGAGGATACATCTTTGACCCTGCACATGAGGAGTGGAGAAAAGGCTGCTCTGCATGGAGAGATAAATTAGAGAAGAGCACCAACAGTGCCCTAGAGACTCTTATGTGATGATACATATAAGTTCCTGATAGATTTCTAACTCCTGGCCTGAAACCATTGCTCAGCCAAGCAGTGCCTTCTACTTTTATGTTCTAGGGGATTCTCCATTCATTCTTTAATATATTTATCTTTTTTCTTTGGTTGTGTGCTTGTGCACTCAGTTGTGTCCAATTCTTTGCAACCCCATGGACTATAGCCTGCCAGGCTCCTCTGTCCACAGGATTCTCCAGGCAAGAATACTGGAGTGGGTTGCCATTTCCTTCTCCAGGCAATCAGCCTGACCTAGGGATCAAACCCGGGTCTCTTGCATCTCCTGCACTGGCAGGCAGAGGTTCTTTACCAGCTGAACCACTTAAGTGAAGTTTAAATGTTTTTTTATTTTTTGCTTTGTCTCCAAGAAATCCTACCTAAGTTATCTGGATAAAAATAGCTCTATTAAACAGAACATAACAGAATTATCAATACTACTTACCTAGGTTTTGGGTTCTAGGAATAGAAGTACATGTGAAATAAGGAGAGAGTTTCAATTTTTCTCATGAGTTGCAGGCTAACTTTAGACAAAATTTAAAAATAAGCAACATATGAACATGATACCTTGCTACTCCTTTTCTGCACTCTAATCTCCTATTGTTCTTCCTGATGTCCCAAGCCCTCTACCACAAATGACTATTTTGAGGAAGATAAAATAAATCTATGCAGTTTCCCACAGTTTATAACACCCTAATACTGTTTGTTCTTTCCACTCAAAAAAATTGACATAGCATTAAATGGAAGGCATATAATCCCTGGAATGTGAAATTACAACAATATCACGTACCTACAATTACCCTGTGGTCTTGGTCAAGTTCTTTGAAATTTTGATCCTCAATTACCATACATATCTCTAAATCTAACTCATTCACATGTATCGCGATTTCAGTTAACAGTAGCCAAGAACTCTGACTCAATTATTTTAAACAATAAAGCAGATAAATTTATTCATATAACGCAAAATCCTAAGGGCGTCCAGTAACTCAAATATTTAAATTAGTGACTAAATAACACAACTAAGGACCCTAGATGGAGAAGGCAATGGCACCCCACTCCAGTACTCTTGCCTGGAAAATCCCATGGATGGAGGAGCCTGGTAGGCTGCAGGCCTTTGGGTCGCTAAGAGTCGGACATGACTGAGCGACTTCACTTTCACTTTTCACTTTCGTGCATTGGAGAAGGAAATGGCAACCCACTCCAGTGTTCTTGCCTGGAGAATCCCAGGAATGGGGGAGCCTGGTGGGCTGCCATCTATGGGGTCGCACAGAGTCGGACATGATTGAAGCGACTTAGCAGCAGCAGCAGCAAGGACCCTAGAACTTTCTATGTCTGTGCCATCCATTTTCAGCTTGGTAATTTAATAACCTTCTGGAAGTAAGATGACTTCTGCAGTTCTGGTTTTATTGAATAAAAGGGAATAAAAGGCTTATGAAGCCTCATATGCCAATACAGGTATCCCCAGTTTTCAAAAGTGCACTCTATACACTTCACTTTTCTGAAATACATTAGTACCTGTTTTTGCTAACTGGAAGAAATCCAAAGAATATTTTCATTTTTAGGGGAAAAAAGTTGAAAAGGAAAAAAAGTGTTCAGCATTTGTTTTGCAGGTGTAATTATAGAGGCAGTGACACTTGTGATCAGCAAGACTGGCCGTGCCAAACTCCTTCCCTGGGGACCACACTCAGCATCTCAGTATCCAGCTGTCATAGCTCTAAACTGTGTCTGTGAGCTTCTGTGCTTTATCTCAATTTATTTTGTGCATCCATTCGCAAGATGTGTCCTGAGGTAATTGCATCTTCACTTGATGCCATTTTGGTTTACGAAAAGTTTTATAGGAATGCTCTCCTTTCAGAGAGTGGGAAAATCAGTATAAGAACATCTGATGGAAGAAGGGGGACTGATTTCTTCCTGATTTCTTTCTTTTCCTTCTTTTTCTTAAGATCAAAATAACCTTTTCTGGAAGCCCTTCAAGAGAACTCCTGAATTAGGACACCTAATTCACCTGAAACCTACGGTTAGTAAAGCAAATGAAAAAACCATGACTGATTTAGACTTTTCTTGCTTTAAGTCTGAGTCACAAAGAGGTATGAGAGGTACCCCAAGTCAGGGTTTTATGCAAGTGACAGATAGCAGGCAACCCACAGTGTCTTTATGTCATGTGACATTTACAAGTGTCACACCAGAAAATACATGTGATAAGTCTTTTTAAATTTTAAAGATCTGAAACAAGATATATATATTCACTGCTTTATAAATACTCTAAGAAATAAAAACTACTATTTTGACAACACAGTTGCTTTAAATTACTAGAAGGAAAGCAATTATATTAAATATGTTCAGACTAATACCCACTAACTTGTGAGTAATTATTAGCACTTTAGGGGGCTTCCCCTATGAAATTAAAACATTCTTGCTCCTTGGCAGAAAAGCTATGACAAACCTAGACAGCATATTAAAAAGCAGAGGAATTACTTTGCCAACAAAGGTTCGTCTAGTCAAAGCTATGGTTTTTCCAATACTCATGTATGGATGAGAGAGTTGGACTATAAAGAAGTCTGAGCACAGAAGAATTGATGCTTTTGAACTGTGGTGTTGGAGAAGACTCTTGAGAGTCCCTTGGACTGCAAGGAGATCCAACCAGTCCATTCTGAAGGAGATCAGCCCTGGGATTTCTTTGGAGGAATGATGCTAAAGCTGAAACTCCAGTACTTTGGCCACCTCACGCGAAGAGTTGACTCATTGGAAAAGACTCTGATGCTGGGAGGGATTGGGAGCAGGAGGAAAAGGGGACGACAAAGGGTGAGATGGCTGGATGGCATTACTGACTCGATGGATCTGAGTTTGAGTGAACTCCGGGAGATGGTGATGGACAGGGAGGCCTGGCGTGCTGCGAATCATGGGGTCGCAAAGAGTTGGACACGACTGAACAACTGAACTGAACTGAAAGTGACATACCACAATTACCCTTTTTACTCTCTTGAAAGCTATTTGTATTCCAAGAAGATGCTTCAGTTCAGTTCAGTTCAGTTGCTCAGTCATGTCCAGCTCTTTGCGAAGCCATGAACTGCAGTACGCCAGGCTTCCTTGTCCATCATGAACTCCCAGAGCTTACTCAAACTCATGCCCATTGAGTCAGTGATACCATCCAACCATCTCATCCTCTGTCATCCCCTTCTCCTCCCTCCTTCAATCATTCCCCAAATCAGGGTCTTTTCAAATGAGTCAGGTCTTTGCATCAGGTGGCCAAAGGATTGGAGTTTTAGCTTCAGCATCAGTCCTTCCAATGAATATTCAGGACTGATTTCCTTTAGGGTGGACTGGTTGGGTCTCCATGCAGTCCAAGGGACTCTCAAGAGTCTTCTCCAACACCACAGTTCTAACGCATCTATTCTTTGGCACTCAGCTTTCTTTATAGTCCAGCTTTCACATCCATACATGACTACTGGAAAAACCACAGCTTTGACTAGACTCACCTTTGTTGGCAAAGTATGTCTCTGCTTTTCAATATGCTGTCTAGGTTGGTCATAACTTTTCTTTCAAGAAGCAAGCGTCTTTTAATTTCACAGCTGCAGTCACCATCTGCAGTGATTTTGGAGCCCAAAAAGTTAAAGTCTGTATTGTTTCCATTGTTTCCCCATCTATTTGCCATGAAGTCATGGGACCAAATGCCATGATCTTAGTTTTCTGAATGTTGAATTTTAAGCCAACTTTTTCACTCTCCTCTTTCACTGTCCTCAAGAGGCTCTTTAGTTCTTCTTCACTTTCTGCCATAAGGGTGGTGTCATCTGCATATCTGAGGTTATTGGTATTCCTCCCAGCAATCTTGATTCCAGGTTGTGTTTCATCCAGTCCAGCATTTCTCATGATGTACTCTGCATATAAGTTAAATAAGCAGGGTGACAATATTCAGCCTTGATGTATTCCTTTCCTGATTTGGAACCAGTCTGTTCTTCCATGTCCATTTCTAACTGTTGCTTCTTGACCTGCATACAGATTTTTCAGGAGGCAGGTCAGGTGGTCTGGTATTCCTATCTCTTGAAGAATTTTCCACGTTTTGTTGTGATCCACACAGTCAAAGGCTTTGGCATAGGTAATAAAGCAGAAGTAGATGTTTTTCTGGAACTCTCTTGCTTTTTTGATGATCCAGCAGATGTTGGCAGTTTGATCTCTGGTTCCTCTGCCTTTCCTAAATCCACCTTGAACATCTGAAAGTTCACAGTTCATGTACTGTTGAAGCCTGGCTTGGAGAATTTTGAATTTTGAGCATACCAGAAGCTTAGTGAACCAATTAAGTCACTGGTGAATAGATTTTCTGGATGAACCAGAGTTACCTGAAAAATGCTGGCAGTGTGAGAGAAATTATCAAGAGGGCTGGTGAAAACACACCCTCCAATTACCTCCAGAAACCACTTTCAAAAGCTGCTCTTCTGAAGCATTTCCCCTTGCCACCACCTCTTCTCTTCCTCTTGTTCAGAACTCAGTGCTTCTGCAAAATGCCAACAGTGTCCTATAGCCTTCATACATAAGGGAGAGGAGTCATCAGTGATCTTAGAAATTCCTCTGAATGTATATGATTTTGGATTTGGTGACTCTCTTTACCAAATTTGGCACAGTTTGAAAAATTGGGGAAATTTTATCTCACAGAGTTTCAAGGTTATGATTGAAAATTTAGTGCTATTTGGTTTATTTTTAGTGTTGCTTTGAGGATCCTCTCTATCTAAACACTTGATTGTTAAGCCTAGTGAGAAAATAGGTATGATGACTAATCCTTACACAATTTGAAGTTTGAGCTCAAAGGATAAGCATAGTAGTACTATGATCTGTGTGTTTTAAGACCACACGTATTTTGCTGAATACCAACAGAGCAGAAATTCCCTTATTACATTTACCTATATGGCCTAGTACATTCCCTATGGCTCTGGCACAATGACTTTCAGAAAACAAGCTTTCAATAAGTCCTTGTGGATTTGAATAGAAAGGAACTGTTTAGTTCTTTGGCCCATTTTTTGATTGGGTCATTTATTTTTCTGGAGTTGAGCTGTAGGAGTTGCTTGTATATTTTTGAGATTAGTTGCTTGTCAGTTGCTTCATTTGCTATTATTTTCTCCCATTCTGAAGGCTGTCTTTTCACCTTGCTAATAGTTTCCTTTGATGTGCAGAAGCTTTTAAGGTTAATTAGGTCCCATTTGTTTATTTTTGCTTTTATTTCCAATATTCTGGGAGGTGGGTCATAGAGGATCCTGCTGTGATGTATGTCAGAGAGTGTTTTGCCTATGTTCTCCTCTAGGAGTTTTATAGTTTCTGGTCTTACGTTGAGATCTTTAATCCATTTTGAGTTTATTTTTGTGTATGGTGTTAGAAAGTGTTCTAGTTTCATTCTTTTACAAGTGGTTGACCAGGTTTCCCAGCACCACTTGTTAAAGAGATTGTCTTTAATCCATTGTATATTCTTGCCTCCTTTGTCAAAGATAAGAACTAAATAGACATTTCTCCAAAGAAGATATACAGATGGCTAACAAACACATGAAAAGATGCTCAACATCACTCATTATCAGAGAAATGCAAATCAAAACCACTATGAGGTACCATTTCACACCAGTCAGAATGGCTGCGATCCAAAAGTCTACAAATAATAAATGCTGGAGAGGGTGTGGAGAAAAGGGAACCCTCTTCCACTGTTGGTGGGAATGCAAACTAGTACAGCCACTATGGAGAACAGTGTGGAGATTTCTTTAAAAACTGGAAATAGAACTGCCTTATGATCCAGCAATCCCACTGCTGGGCATACACTGAGGAAACCAGAAGGGAAAGAGACACGTGTACCCCAATGTTCATCGCAGCACTGTTTATAATAGCCAGGACATGGAAGCAACCTGGATGCCCATCAGCAGATGAATGGATAAGAAAGCTGTGGTACATATGCACAATGGGGTATTACTCAGCCATTAAAAAGAATACATTTGAATCAGTTCTAATGAGGTGGATGAAACTGGAGCCTATTATACAGAGTGAAGTAAGCCAGAAGGAAAAACACCAATACAGTATACTAACGCATATATATGGAATTTAGAAAGATGGTAACAAAACCGTGTGTATGAGACAGCAAAAGAGACACTGATGTATAGAACAATCTTATGGACTCTGTGGGAGAGGGAGAGGGTGGGAAGATTTGGGAGAATGGCATTGAAACATGTAAAATATCATGTATGAAACGAGATGCCAGTCCAGGTTCGATGCACGATACTGGATGCTTGGGGCTAGAGCACTGGGATGACCCAGAGGGATGGTATGGGGAGGGAGGAGGGAGGAAGGTGCAGGATGGGGAATACATGTATACCTGTGGCGGATTCATTTTGATATTTGGCAAAACTAATACAATTATGTAAAGTTTAAAAATAAAATAAATAAAAAAAAATAAAAATAATAAAAGGAAGAGAAAAAAAAAAAGGAACTGAACTGAAAAATGATCTCTCTGCCTCTTTTTTTTTTTTTTTTAATAGTCCTCCTACCGTTGACTTGGTAACAAAACTGCATTTTTTTACATATCACCAGAGTTCTGTCTCTTGTCATTTTCATGGCCAAAATTTATAGTCAGTTTTATAGGTCAGTTTTCATTCCAATCCCAAAGAAAGGCAATGCCAAAGAATGCTCAAACTACCGCACAATTGCACTCATCTCACACGCTACCAAAGTAATGCTCAAAATTCTCCAAGCCAGGCTTCAATGGTATGTGAACCGTGAACTTCCAGATGTTCAAGGTGGATTTAGGAAAGGCAGAGGAACCAGAGATCAAACTGCCAACATCTGCTGGATCATCAAAAAAGCAAGAGAGTTCCAGAAAAACATCTACTTCTGCTTTATTACCTATGCCAAAGCCTTTGACTGTGTGGATCACAACAAAACATGGAAAATTCTTCAAGAGATAGGAATACCAGACCACCTGACCTGCCTCCTGAAAAATCTGTATGCAGGTCAAGAAGCAACAGTTAGAAATGGACATGGAAGAACAGACTGGTTCCAAATCAGGAAAGGAATACATCAAGGCTGAATATTGTCACCCTGCTTATTTAACTTATATGCAGAGTACATCATGAGAAATGCTGGACTGGATGAAACACAAGCTGGAATCAAGATTGCCAGGAGAAATATCAATGACCTCAGATATGCAGATGACACCACCCTTATGGCAGAAAGTGAAGAAGAACTAAAGAGCCTCTTGAGGACAGTGAAAGAGGAGAGTGAAAAAGTTGGCTTAAAACTCAACATTCAGAAAACTAAGATCATGGCATTTGGTCCCATGACTTCATGGCAAATAGATGGGGAAACAGTGGAAACAGTGACAGACTTTATTTTTGGGCTCCAAAATCACTGCAGATGGTGACTGCAGCCATGAAATTAAAAGAAGCTTGATACTTGGAAGAAAAGTTATAACTAACCTAGACAGCATATTAAAAAGCAGAGACATTACTTTGCCATCTAGTCAAGGCTATGGTTTTTCCAGTAGTCATGTATGGATGTGAGAGTTGGACTATAAAGAAAACTGAGTACCAAAGAATAGATGCTTTTGAACTGTGGTGTTGGAAAAGGCTCTTGAGAGTCCCTTAGACTGCATGGAGACCCAACCAGTCCATCCTAAAGGAAATCAGTCTTGAATATTCATTGGAAGGACTGATGCTGAAGCTGAAACTCCAATCCTTTGGCCACCTGATGCAAAGACCTGACTCATTTGAAAAGACCCTGATTCTGGGAAAGATTGAAGGCAGGAAGAGAAGGGGACAGTAGAGAATGAGATAGTTAGATGGCATCACTGACTCAATTGACATGAGTCTGAGTAAACTCTGGGAGTTGGTGATGGACAGGGAGGCCTCTGGCATGCTGCAGTCCTTGGGGTCACAAAGCTTTGGACATGAACTCTGAACTGAACTGAAACATCTGTTTGGAGCATACTTGGTTGCACAGAAAGGATACCAGTCTGCTTCAGTGAGATGATGAATCAAACTAAACAGAAGAACAAAACCTATTTGTGTAAATATTCATTATTTAATGGTCACTTTTTCAGAGTTATGTACATTCATCTTTTTCCCCCTTTTGGGTAGATCTTTCTCCTACAAGATCACATCAAGGACCAAAGAAAAGCAAAAACGTGGTCTTCTAAATGAGCTTTTATCAAAGTAAAATGTGACTTCATATTTTATTTACTTAAATTTTAATTTCCCAGTAGTAATAGGAAAACTTTTTCTTTCATCAACTGTGAGAAAGGGTAAAATCTGGAACTAAAAAATTGAAAACAAGAAAAAAAAAAGCTTTCTTAACAGCTTAAATCAAGTTTAGATGCCAATTAAAATTTTTTATCTTGTATTCCTGGAGTTGCAAATATATATAAATATTGTTTGGTAAAACATTAAATATATGCAAAGCAGTTTATAGAGCTAAGATTCAAATCCAGGAGATTTGGTTCTGAAGCTTGTGTGCGTATCTCTACATTGTGGTCATTCATACCATGTACAAGTATCTGTGCAGACGAAGGGGAAGTCTTCAAGGTGAATCTCTGCAGTTTTTTTTTCCTGACCAAAACTGATTAAAACTTATAAAATGTGTTCACTGCTTCTATGAGAAAGTAATTATAAGAAGATGGTTCTGAAGAGGAAATTAATAGCAATAAAGAGACTTGTGAAGAATAATGGCACAGGGATAGAGTGAAGTTTTCCATTCAAGAGTCCTGGTTTAGTGAGCCTGAAACAGTCAATACTCAGCTGCTGTGGTCTGGGTAGGAACATAAAAACTCTCATAGTGGAGGTAACAGAAGTGAATCCAGCTCTAAGGCGGGAAGCCGTTATCAAATTATACCTATCTGCATTTTTCCACAATATAGAAAAACAGACAAGATACTATACAGATTTTCCCTTCTACTTACAGGGAATAGAAGGTGAGAAATTAGATAATTAATTTTCAAGATTAAATAGCCAGTCATTTGAAGAGAGCAATTTGAAATACAACTAGCTTCCTATGTCCCAGAATTACATGGATATCTGCAGTAGCTAGTCATCACAGAGCTAGTTGAAGAGAGAGCAATACAGCTGAGTGATAATTTATTTGGAATAATTAATTAGCATTGTATTATAACATAACAATATTATATTAATGAATAATTAATTATCATTTTAGAATGAGAGACTTTAACAGTTATCTAAAGGATAATAAATGAATAAATCCTTGTTTCAATTAATAGCTACGTTCTCAAAGTAAGAAAATATGGAGATCATTAAGATATGAACTGCATGGGCTACAGAAGACAGCTCATGTGAAAAATGAAGAAATGAACAAAGAGGATAGAATGATCAATCTGAAAGAGATCTCAAACTGGAGAAGAACAGAAATACTTCCTTTAGCCACAGCTGACTGATTTTGCTAAGTCAAGAAAATTTTACAGGTAATACAGGAATCACTCATCATTTCACATAACTTGTCTAAATAATAAATCCTAGACAGTCTTCTTTCTATAAATGATAAAGCTATCACTCTAACTTTATTTTGTAGTTTTATAAAGTTTGGCAGCAGGTACAGTAGGAAAAGGACAGACTTTGGGGTTAGAAACACAAGTGTTCTCTTATGAGCTCTACTGCTCATTAACCATGCCCTTAGTAAAATAAGGATAATAATACCTATGCTGCTGCTAAGTTGCTTCAGTCGTGTCTGACTCTGTGCGACCCCAGAGACAGCAGCCCACCAGGCTCCCCTGTCCCTGGGATTCTCTAGGCAAGAACACTGGAGTGGATTGCCATTTCCTTCTCCAGTGCATGAAAGTGAAAAGTGAAAGTGAAGTCGCCCAATCGTGTCCAACTCTTAGCGACCCCATGGACTGCAGCCCACCAGGCTCCTCCGTCCATGGGACTTTCCAGGCAAGAGTACTGGAGTGGGGTGCCATTGCCTTCTCCAGTGGTGGTGGCTAAAGATCACTTTTGTAGGAGGAACCAGAGATGAAAGTCATCTTGGTAAGAGGTGAAAGGTCCTGAAGCTGAATCTGGAGAATAAGCATACCGTTTTTTATTAAACTTATTTGAAGTGATAGAAATTATAGGGAAGTTAAAGATCACTATCATTCTCAAGTCATTCATTGGCACCACCATGGGATGCAGTCTTGGTGGGATGATTTTGGAGGCTACAGGATCATCGAATTCACTAGGTACTTGGCAGATATCAGTTCTCTCCACTGTAACTCTTCTGTGAGTTCCGATTTTACATGGGTAGACATTACAGTGAAAAATTCTGATAACCAGAGGGAAAAATTCAGATCAGGTGAACTGCACTTCCGGCAGGCTAGCACTTGGAGAAGACCTGACCTATTTCTATTTTGATTGGCTATATATAAAAAGCACCAGTTAC
Organism: Bos javanicus; assembly: GCF_032452875.1. Classification (NCBI taxonomy): domain Eukaryota; kingdom Metazoa; phylum Chordata; class Mammalia; order Artiodactyla; family Bovidae; genus Bos; species Bos javanicus. The sequence goes on from NC_083878.1 coordinate 40,885,838, forward strand.
TAGGGGCATGTGGAATTACATACGAGAACAAAGAGGTTTCTAATAGAGTATCTTTTGTTCCTCTCTCTTTCTCTGGATTAACTGTGAATTTATGAAAATAAAACCACAAGCATAAATTTAGAAAATTTAGAAAAGACTAAAGAATGAAATGAAGAAATAGCACTCATAGATGATCCCACTGTATAAATATAACCACCATCAACATTTCATTCACTCAGCAATTCCTGGGAATGCCTTCTGTATGTCATCTACTCTTCTGGCAGTGTGGTTATGATGACTAACAGTCTGTCTTCAAAAAAAAGGATTTCCCCCCACCCCCAGCTCTGTACCTTTAGTATGTAGTGCGCAGGTTGAGAGTTTATTTTGTATTGTCTCTACTGTTCTAAGTCTTCTTTATAAAACACAGTATTTACATTGTAAAACAGGGAAGTGCGGTCTAGTTTCTCTGTTATTCCTATAAGCAGCAGTTAGGAAATAAAAGCACACTGCCCAACCAGGGTCCTCAGGAAGGGTGGGTCTGAGGTGAAGTTTCTTACAGAGGCCTTTCCCTGCCCTGCAAACCTGGCATTTCTCATCTGAGTTCATCTTTAAAGATGTCAGAGAGCTTTTGCAATGTTTTAGAGTATTTTCCATTAAAAGTGTGTCATGTAAATCAATCATGGCTTCAATTTTTCTGTCAGACTCCTATAACCTTAAACCAAAGCTTTCAAAATTAATCAAAAGAGTAAGTCAATTTAATTTTTCATGAGAGAATAACAGTATGGGGTTTGTCTTCAGCTCTCTCAATTATAAATATTTATTAATACATTTGGCTTAATAAATGTTTACAAACAGGGTTTAAATGATGAATAATTTTTTAAAGTAAAGATTTAATTTCTGCAAAAAAGCCAATTGCTTTTTAAACACTATTTTCCTATTTGTGTACTTTATGCAGAAAACTGTTACAAAAATTAGAGGCTGACTATTCTACTTTCTTGATATATCCTTGGTTAAGATTCATTCATTTGTTCATCTAACCATCCAACCACATAAGCTATAATTATTTCTAGGGTATCTGTAGAATTCTAGGCCTTTGGTTGGATGTGAGGGATACACAGTTAAATAAGAGCCAGCATTGGAGAAGGAAAAATGGCAACCCACTCCCGTGTTCTTGCCTGAAGAATCCTAGGGACAGGGGAGCCTGGTAGGCTGCCGTCTATGGGGTCGCACAGAGTTGGACACGATTGATGCGACTTAGCAGCAGCAGCAGCAGTATCTGTCTAATGGTCAAGACAGACACATAATGAGAGGTTAAAACATCACCAGAGAAGTGAGAACCACAGATAGGAGTGAGTAAAGGAGGGGCTGGCACCATCCTGAGCAGCAGGGAAGGAAAGGTTATGGGAAGATTTTCTGGAAGAGATGCTCCTGGGCTGAATTTCAAAGAAGTAGAATGAAAAGCTGAAAGAGTTTGGAGGCATTTTATTTGAAGAAAATCATGTGAGCCAAGCAAATAGATGAGACAGTGGAATGTGGACAGAGAGTACTTGAGTGTTAACCAAGGCCAAAGAGATGACTAGGAGCTGGACTATCAATTAAAAACTACTTGATAACATCAGTTTGAATAGTCACATGATGTGCTATCACAGCAGTGAGTCATAATCTATGTACATGTTTCCCTAATAATTAGTATCTTGATCATGTTTATTATTTCACTGTTATAAAGCAGTTCTGATGACAATTACTGTGCATAAGACTTTGTCTACTTTCCCGATTATTTACTTGAGAAAAATATCTTAATAGCATACATTCAACCACAGCTAACAACAGCAACAATGAAAAACACAACTCAAGATGGCTTAAATAATATAGAGAATTTTTCCATCCTATAACTGGAAATACAGATTAGGGAAGGTTTCAGGATTGGGCAATCCATCAGCTAAATGTTGTCACCAAACACCCAGTTTCTCTCCGTCTAGAGTCAGTGTCATCTGAAGACTAGTGCCCCTGGGGTTGTAGAATGACTACCAGCAGTAAACAAAGCTGTGTAATTTCTTGATTCTGTCTAACAAGAGAGTAAAGCAAATGTCAAACAAGAGGCTAAGACTCCTCAGCTATCCTGAGCCAGTTCTGAGTCTACACACAATGCCATGCATGGATCATTAGCTCAGGTTGGAATATATGAAGTATTGGTTTCTGTCTCATCAAATGTTAATGTTCCAATAAATGACCAAAGAACATAAACAAATAATTTCCAAATGAGGACATGAAATGAAATAGCAAATGTAGATAGGAAAAAATACCTCATACAAACTGAAGATTTTCCTATTAGTTTTTGTTTGCAAATAAGACAATAGTAAAGGAATTACATTTTTCTTAAAGGTTTTAGAAAATTTCTGGGACCCTCTTATTCATATCATAAAAATTCTTTAAAAATGCTTATTGTTGTAGTTAAAATAATACAAATAGTGAATGTTTCCTTCTTTGATAGAGAGTTGCAATCCCCATCAAAATTTCAACTGCATTTTTCACAGAAATGGAAAAAAATTATTCTAAAATTTGTGTAGAACCACAAAGACCCTGATTGCTAAAGCCATCTTGAACAGGAAGAATACAGCTGGAGGTATCATATTTCCTAATCTCAACATGTATTATGCAGCTGTAGTAATCAAAACCATGTGGAATTAGCATAAAAATAGATACCTAGATCAATAGGACAGAATAGACAGCCCAGAAATAAACTCACACACATACAGTTAACTTGTTTTCTATAAAAGCTCTAAGAATGTAAAATGGAAAAGGATTGTCTCTTCAACAAATGGAGGTAGGAAAACTGGATATCCAGATGTGAAAGAATGAAATTGGACCCTTATGTCATAAACAAATGTCAACTCAGAATGGGTTGAAGATTTAAACTTAAGACCTGAAACTGTAAAAACAGAAACAAAACAGGGGAAAACTCCTTTATCTTGTTCTTGGCAACTGATTTTTGGAATTGACACCAAAGCATAGGCAACGGGAGCAAAAATTAACAAGTAGCACTATACTAAACTGAAAGGTTTCTGCACGGCAAAGGAGACAATCAACAGAATGAAAAAGTCTACAAAATGGAGAAAATATTTGCAAACCACATATCCAATAAGTAGTTAATATCCACGATATATAAGGAACTCATACAACCCAATAGCAAAATAAATAAATAAACTCAATTAAAAAATTGGCCAAGGACCCAAATAGATGTTTTTCCAAAGAAAACAAACAAATGGCCAACATGAATACGTCAAAATGCTCAAAACATCACTAATGGTCGGGGAAATGCAAAAAAAAAAAAAAGATACTAGCTACACTAACATGTCACGACTATTAGTATGGCTATTATCCAAAAGGCAAAAGATAGCAAGTGTTAGCAAGGCTGTAGAGCAAAGGGAACCCTTGGGCACTGTGGATGGGAGTAAAAATGGTATAGCCCTATGGAAAAAAAAAATGGAGGTTCCTCAAAAGTTAAAAATGCAGCTATCAACTGATCCAGCAATGCCAGTTCTGGGTGTATATCTAAAAGAAATTAAATCACTGTTTCAAAGACGTATCTGCACTTTCATATTTGTTGCAGCATTATTCACAGTAGCTAAGGAATAGAAACAGCCTAAGTGTCCATCAACGGATGGATAAGAAATGGATAAGAAAATTTGGTATATATAAACAATGGATTATTTAGCCTAAAAAGAAGAAAATCCTGCTATTTGAGAGAATGTGGGTGAAACTGGAAGTCATTATGCTAAATGAAATGTCAAACATAGAAAGATAAACATCACATGATTTTCATTTACATGTGAAATCTAAAAAAACGTTGAACTCATAGTAACAGAGAGTAGAATGGTGGTTGCCAGAGGCTGAAGGGTAAGAGAAAAGTGAAAACACTGATCAATGGCACCAACTTTCAGTTATAAGAGAAATTCTGGAGACCTAAAGTATAGCATGTGACTATAGTTACTAACGATGTATTACATGCTTGACATTTGCTAATAGAGTAGATTTCAAATGCTCTTACCCCACACACACATACACAAAAGATAATTCTGGGAGGTGATGGACATATTAATTTGCTTGATTGTGGTAATCATTTTACAATGTATACATATATCAAAATGTCATACTGCACATATTATATATATAGCTTCTGTCAAGACAAACAAACATAATTGTGTTTAACACCAAAATCCTTAATTTTTTCATCTCTACCACATCGATACTTTTTAAAACAATTTTTTAAAATTTTTATTGAAGTATAGTTGATTTATGCTGCTGCTGCTGCCAAGTTGCTTCAGTCGTGTCCGACTCTGTGCGACCCCATAGACTGCAGCCCACCAGGCTCCCCGTCCCTGGGATTCTCCAGGCAAGAACACTGGAGTGGGTTGCCATTTCCTTCTCCAATGTATGAAAGTGAAAAGTGAAAGTGAAGTCGCTCAGTCGTGTCCGACTCCCAGCGACCCCATGGACTGCAGCCTACCAGGCTCCTCTGTCCGTGGGATTTTCCAGGCAAGAGTACTGGAGTGGGGTGCATTGCCTTCTCCAATAGTTGATTTATAGTATTGTGCTAATTTCTAATTTTTACTGTACAACAAAGTGATTGAGTTATGTGTGTGTGCATGTGTGTGTATATATATGTATATATGTAAATCACTCTATATTCTTGCCTGGAATATCCCATGGACAGAGGAGTCTGGTGGACTCTAGTCCATAGGGTCACAAAGAGTTGGACATAGCTGAAGCGGCTTTGCAAGCATGCATGCACACACACACACACAGGCACGCACGCATACACATTCTGTTTTATATTCTTTGTCATTATGGTTTATCACAGGATATTGAATATAGTCCCCTGTGCTATGCAGTAGGACCTTGTTTATTTATTCTCTATACAATGTTTTGCATCTGCTAATCTCAAATTCCCAATCCATCCCTCCCTCACCTTTCCTCTCCCTTGGCAACCACAGATCTGTTCTCTATTTCTGTGAGTCTGTTTCTATTTTGTAGATAAGTTCATTTCCCACACCACTTTAAGTAAAGGTGCCAAATCTATATGCTATAATGTCCAAAGACGATATCCCTGATTTAGCCAGTCATTGTTTTGTTTATATGTTTGTTTTTAAATTAATGGGTTTGCTGATCTTTTAATCTAATAACTGCTGAATTAACAGTTTCTAATTTTACTTTAAAGCAATGTTTATTTAGCCTGGTAAATTGATGGTAAAAGCATGTGTTGTTATTTTGTTTTCCCTTGCTAGAAGTCACTTGTTTAGTTTATACTTACAATATTGCCCTTGGAATGGGTGGAAATCAAAAAACATCTTAATGGATGGACTCTTTGCATTGTTGTTCTTGTTGCAGATAAGAGCTGTCATAGTTGGCTCTTATCTATTTTTGCTTATACAAGTGAAGATTATTTTTAAGTATTTCAGCTGACATTCTGATATCTCAGTGGTTAGGCCTTTTTGATTTTTGTTTTTTAATTTTGTTCTACTTTCAACTTAGGTATACCCTGCAGAGAGTACAGGAAAGAGAGGAAAAACATTTTTTGAACTCGAAAGGAAAATGAAAAGGCACAGCTGTGAGAAATTCTTTCCATGCTTACAGACTAAGGACATAGATCATTGCTTCATCATTTGGATAACTGTGTGCTATAACCAGAATATCTTATGAATATTTAAAAATTCCCCCTAAATATTTCTCAGGATATATTATATGAAAGTTAAGTGAGTATGTGCTCAGTCATGTCCGACTCTTTGTGACCCCATGGACTGTAGCCTCCCAGGCTCCTCTGTCCGTGGAATTTTGCAGGCACGAATACTGGAATGGGTTTCTATTTCCTCCCGCAGGGTGTCTTCCTGACCCAGGGATCAAACCCTCATCTTTTGCATCGGCAGGTGGATTCTTTTCCACTGAACTGCCTGGGAAGCTGAGGAAAGGCAAGTAGCTAGCCAGAAATCTAAAATAGCTTGGGGTAAGTGCCAAAGGGATGGTAGAAATAATAGGAGAAGATTCGACAAAAAGACCGAACTTTGGAGAGGTCGATTACAGAAGAGGAATGGAGGAATTGAATAATTTCATAAGAAAGATGTTGTTTAGATGTGTGGAGAGTAGGTTGTGATTGGGTGATGGACATTGTATGTGTCTGTGTGTGTGCGTGCATGCATGTATGTGTGTTTGGAATTTCATGGAGACACAAACTTGGAACAATTTTTCTAGGAGTTTGTAGATAGGCTAGAGGTTCACATACAGAACTGGGGAGACAGGAGTTTGTTCAAGGATGTCAAGGTCAGATTGTGGAAAGCCCTCAATGAAGGTCTAAGAAGCCTCAACTTTGTTCATTTGGCAAATTGAAATTCTCTGGCAGGTTTCAGAAAACAGTTTTTTTAGTTTACAAAAAATAATTAATCAGTCAAGAGATCACACATCTTGGGTTAACATTTTAGTGTTACTGGCATACATACAAGGTATTCAGGGAAATTTGGGAGGAACCTGGTGGGCTATAGTCCATGGGGTCGCAATGAGTCCGACACAACTGAGCGACTGACACTTTTTATTTATTTGTACAAAGTTTCCCAATTACTCTCTATATGGAGAGTCATGTCAAAATTGTTTCTTTTCCTTCTTCTATAAAGAAGCTAACATATTCATCATACTCAGCTGCTTGTGTGTTAGACTTCACAGTTTTACTCACTTTTATCCTTATGAAGACAATCACCTTCCTAGCATTGCTGAAACCAGCGCTTTTTGATCCCCCAAAGGAAGAGTCTGCCACTTTTACTTCCTTCAAATCTTCAGAAGCTCAAGCCAGTAGCAATATTGATAGGCTAGAAATTCATCAAATTTCTCTTACCTGCCACCCCTCTAATAGTGGTAACAAGGAGTATACATAAGAATCAGAAGTAAGTCAATCTTCAGAAAAAAGAAAAGGAACAGAAACCTGAAAATCAGCACCTGGATCAAGGAAACTTTATTGCATTTGGAGAGGTGTTAATATAAGGTGTAAAGATTTATAGAGCTATTTTATATATCCTATTTGTTATGTTTTCCAATAGCCTGGTAATATAATTGAATAAAAACCCTATAAATATGAATATGCTAATTTTTGCAGAATACCTTATCAAACAAAGTATTAAGACCCAAGTTTTATTGAGACATTCAGCATGTTGTTCTGATTTTAAAATTTGCTTGTTTCTTGCAGAAATAAAGCTTGATGAAGGGTACTATATAAATACAATGTTAAAAACCTCACAGTTTCTTTGAAAGAACTCAGGTATGTTGAATATTCTGCTTTCCCCAACCTTGTGGCACCCACCACCCACCCACCCACCCCCAATTATATTCCTTCTTGTGCTTCAAAGATTTGTTTAGGTCATTCTTGTGATTATGTTTATATTGTAGATTTGCTTATTCGACGACAGCATTATGAGTAGTTATCACATTCTAAAATGCCAGATACTGTTTAATTGTAATGGTGTCTACTTTTTTATCGAAACTATTCATATTTTATTACTGTAAACAACTTTGATCATAATGATGCCATTCAAAAGAGCTGATCAAGCTGAGAAAAATGACACCACAGTCGTAAAGTCATTCTATATGTAGCTATTAACATTTTATAGTGCATCTAAGGAAAAGTGTTTTTTAAGTTGCAACCACAGACAAATAAGAAAATTAATTTTAAACACAAAACTATCTCTTTGAAGATTAGAAATACACTACTTAAATAATTATTGCAACAGATACTTTTAGATTCTAGCAGATGACCTTCAACACAAAGAACAGCATATGCTGGGTTTTGCATTAGAGAGATTCAAATCATCTCACTTTGCCTGGGTGGAAAACAAGAGCCTTCATTCCCAGGAACACAGAAGAAAGAAACATACTGTCACCTCACTTCAAAGCTCTTGTCTGGTTACAAATCAGAAGGGACAAGGTTACAGATGAGGAGTTTTAAGAGACACATTCTTGTGGCACTTCTAGGATCTAACACTCTCTTCAAATAAAATTAAAGACACTTACCAGGCGCCTAGTGTGTGTGTGGCGTGTTGCAAAGTGGGACACAGAATGTGGCCTCTGACACAAAGAAGCCTATTATCCCGTCAAGGAGAGATGAGATAAACACACAAACAATTAAAGACTAGAATCTCTATTCCACAAATATTTAAATAACAGTGTCACAACAATAGAAGCAATACAAGGCCATGTGTACACATGATGCCCGAGAAAACTAGAGAGAAATAACCACTACTGAAATTCAGAGGAGTTCATTCAGTTGGGGTGGTCAGAGAAGGTTTCACGAAAGAGCTGTTTAGCTGGGTCTTGAAAGACTAGTAATCATAACAACTCACCATTTTTTAATGGTGTCAGGAAGTATCTGAAGCTATAGGACAAATATGACTCCTCTTCCTATAGTAAAAATTTGACTTAATAAAAAGTAACAAAATATTTTTATTTAAAAATAAACAGGAATGTATTGTTACTATTAATTAAAGCATCAGTAATGATACTAAAATTGTGAACTATTTTTGTTTGGGGAATGTGTAAGTGCTTCACACGTGTTATTGTTTATAGTGGAATTTATCACTTAACTGAATTCAAACATTGCTTGATTTTCATAGATAGATCACGGGCATGGAAGCGGTTTTGCTCTTCAGTGGGCTTCTTTGAGATACATACTCCCTTGCTTGGCGCACCTCCTGCTCAGGAAATAACGGCTTTCCAGGTAGTTTCACTGATGTTATTTGCTTTAATTCTCATAGCAATCTTGTCAAGTAGGGAACATGGGTCCTAGAAATAAGATTTGTTCAGATAAGAGTGTTCTTAGGACTTCAAGCCCAGTGCAAGTGACCTCAGGGCCAGCTGGGTGGCACATAGATTGCAGTGGGGCTGGGGGGAAGCAATTGTTGGAGCCTGTGGTAAGCTGTGTCCTCCAAAAGGCATTCAAAGTCAACTAAACAAACAAAAAAATATGGTGTCAAAAATAATGTGTCAGCATTGCAAAGTGGAGTGGGTGGAGGTGAAGAGAGACTCTAAGCTTCAACTGAAAGTTTTGAAAAATTCACTGATAAATAATGTGTTGCTTAGATAATTAAAAACAGGTAAAAACAAAGCTCATAAAAGATCAGACAAAAAATGAGACAAAACAATCCCTGAGGTGGTAAACAAAACACTACGCTTTTAGGCTACCAGTTGGTGATTTCTACCATTTGCTGCTTGTCTGTGTTGAGAATGAAACCTAAGGAACAGACTAGAACCTGTAGGTGGAATCACATGAGTGAAGTGGTGCGGCATTGTCTTAGGACATGTGTTGGCCCACCTAGATTGACCCTGTTCTTTATGCGGTCTCTTGTGTACCCTTTGGCTAGATTGCTGTCTGCCTGCTTCAGAATGTCAGAGAGTAGGGACCCCAGACAGAGCTGCCTTTAAAGCAGCCATGATAAATGGTGGTGGGCAAATGTTCACGGCATTTTCTTATTCCACTGCCATTGCACACTGGATATCTCTTAGGAGTTGAAGACCTACTACACACATTTTGATGTTGAGAGTGTTATATAAAGGGCTAAACAAATTAAGAATGAATCTCAGACATCTCTACCCTCAATAAACTTATAAGACAGTTGAGAGCCACTTAATGATATAAGACAGCATATTATGAAGGCAAAATTAATAGAACAGAAAATTAAGAAGAAAGGGAGAGGACTTCCCTGGTGGTCCAGTGGTTAAGAATCCACCTGGCAATGCAGGGGCCAGGGGTTTGATTCCCTGATCCTGGAAGATGCCACATGACATGGGGCAACTGAGCCCATGCACGACAACCACTGAAGCCTGCTTCCCTCGAAACTGTGCTCTGAAACAAGAGAAGCCACTGTAAAGAGAAGCTTGGGTACCACTACTAGCGACTGCCCCCCACTCCCTGCAACTAGAGAAAGCCTGCACACGGCAACAGAGACCCAGTGCAGCCAAATAAACAAGAGTGGCAGAAATAAATGGAAACCATTACCATGTAATGTACATAAGCTATTTCATTTGGTTGTTACCCAAAAAATCCCCCAGTAGGTGGATATTTATGTGCCTGCTTCTAGATAAGAAAATAGAGTCCCAAAGGAGAAGTGATATGCAGGCTCTGAGGGGCAAAAAATAGTGAAAGTGAAAGTCAAAGTCACTCAGTCATATCTGACTCTTTGCAATCCCGTGAACTGTATAGTCCATGGAATTCTCCAAGCCAGAATACTGGAGTGGTTAGCCTTTCCCTTCTCCAGGGGATCTTCCCAACCCAGGGATCGAACCCAGGTCACCTGTATTGCAGGTGGATTCTTTACCAGCTGAGCCACAAGGAAAGCCCAAGAATACTGGCATGGGTAGCCTATTCCTTCTCCAGGGGATCTTCCTGACTCAAGAATTGAACCAGGGTCTCCTGCATGGCCAACGGAGTCTTTGCCACCTGAGCTATCAGGGATGACCAGCAGAGAAGGGGCTCAATCCCAACTCTATTAAACCTACAGCATGATGCTATTTCCTCACTGTTCATATGAAGGCTTCTTGCATTCATTTTTCTTGAGCTGTTTCCTCTTCCTCAGCTATGTTATTTACCTATGTTATCGACCAATCTTCTCTGACTGTTTTTGTTTAGTAAAGAAAAATATTGGAAAACCAGTAGGTTAGCAAAATCAGTGCTAAATATATCATGGTTGCACCAACTTCAAGACTCAATTAAATGACAAAGTTTACAAATGTAGACTTGACCTAAAAGAACAAGAAGACAAGTCTGATTTATCATTTAAAAATATTTTTTCAGTTAAATATGCTTATAGTGATATGGTGAGTTCAAATAATTGTAGTGTGCCATATGTTGCCATCCTGTACTATATAGATGCATGGAAACCAGTGGGCCAGGAGGGAGTCAGGGGAGGGGGAGGCAAAAATCCCTAAGTAAATAGATACCACTAAATGATATGATGAGAAATAATTATAAAAGGAATGAGAATTTTAGAACTTGAAAAGAAATGAGAGAGAATTAAATGAACATTTCGTTCATGTTAAGAGTCTGTGGCTATTTATGAAAATAATCAGGTCAATCTTCATAGTCAGAAGAGACTAGCCAGAACAAAGATCTGCCTGATACAGAAAGCTTTTTCTTATTCAGAAGACTCTGTGTCCTGAGAATTGGGTCCAGAGAAGCTTCAAAAAGACTTGTCTACTCAGAGAGGGAGAAATATCATATTACATCCCTCATATGTGGAATCTAAAAAGAAATGATATAGGTGAACTTACTCACAAAACAGAAACAGACTCACAGACTTAGAGAACAAACTTAGAGTTACTGGGGGAAGAATGGGGAGAAGGGATAGCTAGGGAGTTTGGATGGACATATATACATTGCTATCTTTAAAAAGGATAGCCAAGAAGGACCAGCTGTATAGCACATGGAACTCTGCTAGATGTCATGTGGCAGCCTGGATAGGAGGGGAGTTTGGGCAAGAATGGATACATGTGTATATATGGCTGAGTCCCTTTGCTGTTCATCTGAAACTATCACAGCATTGTTAATCAGCTATACCCCAATATGAAATAAAATGTTTAAAAAACAAAATAAAATGCAAAAAAAAAATTTAATGTCATCTAGAAAAAACAAAACAAAACAAAACACTTGTCTACAACACAGGTTCTCACACTTTGGTGTGTGCTGTACTGAGTTGTTTCAGTCGTGTCCGACTCTGTGACCCTATGGGCTGTAGTCCACCAGGCTCCTCTGCCACAGGACTCTCCAGGCAAGAATACTGGAGTGGGTTTGCCATGCTCTCCTCCAGGGGATCTTCCCAACCCAGGGATCAAACCCAGGTCTCTTGTATCTCCTACATTTATGGCAGGCAGGTTCTTTACCACTAGCGCCACCTCGGAAGCCTGAAGTGAAAATGTTAGTCGCTCGGTCATGTCCAGCTCTTTGCGACCTCATGGACTGTAGCCTGCTATGCTCCTCTGTCCATGGAATTCTCCAGGCAAGAATACTGGAGTGGGGAGCCCTTACCTTCTCTAGGGTATCTTCCCAACTCAGGGATCAAATGGGGTCTCCAGCATTGCAGGTGGATTCTTTTACCATCTGAGCCACCTGGGAAGCCCCATCACACTTTAGGTTGCATCAAAATTATCCGATAGACTTGTTAAAATAGAGCTTGGTGGAATTTCTGATTCAAAAGATCCAAGTCAGGCCAAGAATGTGCATTTTAAATAAGTTTTCAGGTAATGCTAGTCTGGGGATTGAATTTTGAGCACTACAATGCTAGCAATGCCAGCTTCTTACTTCCTGTTCTCTCACATCATTCACTCTCCCACCACATTCTAGAACAGAGATCCTGCTCTTCATATAACCTTCCCCTTCTGATTTTGCATTCTGCTCTTTCTCTCTTTCCCACCACTTTTATTTTCTGGTCCTTACAGAAGCATGATAAGGTGTCAACAGAACTGGATTGAAAATCAGGTGACTTGAATTTTAGCCTCGGATCTACCACTAATTATCTTGGGCACCAGTTACCTCACATTGAAACCAAGAGACTGAGAATAGGTGATTCTTCAGATATTATTCAACTTTAAAATTCTGTATTAGAAAATACAGAGGAAAATTCTTACATATTTTCAGTAGCTTTCAGGCATTCCCATCCTTGTCCCATGCCGAGGAGAGCTCCACCTTATTGTGAGACAGTGGCATCAACATTGCTCTAGGAGTCAGAGCCCATGGTCTTCAGCCTTGGATCTATATTTGATCAACTTTATGGGATTCCCTGGTGGCTCAGATGATAAAGAATCTGCCTGCAATGCGGGAGACCCAGGTTCAATTCCTGGGTGAGGAAGATCCCCTGGAGAAGGGAATGGCTACCCACTCGAGTATTCTTTCCTGGAGAATCCCATAGACAGAGAAGCTTGGCAAGCTACAGTCCATGGGGTTGCAAAGAGCTGGGCACAACTGCACAACTAATACTTTAACTTTCTGTGAGTCTCAATTTCCTCGTCTAAAAAGGCATGAGTGTGAATTTGATAATATTGCTGACCCCTTGTCTTTATTACATAGATTAAAATTTATATGACTTTACTCCTATTCTCTGCCTGAAAGTGAAAAAAGTGAAAGTGTTCGTTGTTCAAGTCATGTCTGACTCTTTGCCACCCCATGACTGTAGCCCATCAGGCTCCTCTGACCATAGATTTCTCAGGCAAAAATATTGGAATGAGTTGCCATTCCCTTCTCCAGAGGATCTTCCCAGCTCCGGGATGGAACCTGGGTCTCCTGCCTGCATTGCAGGCAGATTCTTTACCATCTGAGCCACCAGGGAAGCCCGTATTCTCTACCCACCACCCTCAAATTAATATTTGTTTATCATATGCCCAAGTGGTAAGTGACTTACATTAATATGTAAAAAATGATAGAACTAAATGTGATCTCTCACTAAGGATATTTCATAAGTGAATAATTCCTTAATAATAAAAGAGAATAAATGTGTCACATTATCATTTCAGATAGTAATGGCTGATTGGGCTGTGGTGGTATTATTTTTGGATAATACTTTCTCTCATAGTGTTTAAGCAACAGAATAAACCATGTTTCCCTGCCTATGAGAAATACCAAGTCCTAAAGAACCTGCCTGCAATGCAGGAGACCTGGGTTTGATCCCTGGGTTGGGAAGATCCTCTGGAGAAGGGAATGGCAATCCACACCAGTATTCTTGCCTGGTGAATTCCATGGACAGAGGAGCCTAGTGGCTACAGTCCATGGGGTCACAATGAATTGGACACGATTGAGTGACTAACACGACTATATAAACGATAGTGAAACCTGGATATCAATCATCCATCTCCTTTATTCTCCAATCTACTACCTCTTCTGATCCTGGTGAAAAAGGAAAGAACTAAAACAAATCCGTTTTAGTTCTTAGGAGCTGTTGGGGAAATACCTGTATTACCTTTGCTCCCTTAGTAAGTCAGAGTCTCAAGAATGGGCTAAACACAAAAGGAAATCTAAAAATTGAAATATTTCTTACATTTTTTCATAATCAGATATGAAATATGATTTCTCTTATCTAGAAAACAAATTGGAAGGTCCCCACTGGAAGTGGGTCACATGTACCACAATAATGCAACTGCATTTTTATTACTATGAGTTGGCCTTAGTGAATGTGAATAAAGGATTGCAGCTTCCTTCTTCAGGGAAGCAGCAGAATTCCATGGAAGGAGTACTGGCTGAGATGGGAGGAGAGCCAGGAGCTCAAGGTTTAGATCAGTGCTTGTATAAGATGTCTTTCTAAAAAAGTAACTTGAGGTTGCATTTTATCCTTCAATTAAATGTGTGTATGTGTGTTAGTCACTCAGTCCTGTTCAACTCTTTGCAACCCCATGGACTGTAGCCTGCCAGGCTCCTCTGTCCATGAAATTTTCCAGGCAAGAATACTGGAGTGGGTTGACATCCCTTCTCCAGGGGATCTTCCCAACCTAGGGATCAAACCTGGGTCCCCCACGTTGCAGGCAGATTCTTTACTTTAAATTAGAAGTTGAGTTCAGAGAAAAGCATGATCCTTTGTGCCCATGGATGTCGCTATGGAGATTTCTACAGAGGTTAGTAGAAGCATGAAGTGATCAGTGAGGTTTAGAATATTCAAGGTGAATACACTGACATTTGGGTGAAATAAAAGGGAAATCAGAGAGGTCCACTGACCCTGACTGAGAACACAAAATGTAACAGATGCCATAAAAGAGAGTCAGAGACAAGATCTTCAAGTAATTAAAGAAACTCTCCTACTGAAAGTGGGAGACAGGTGGAAGGAAAGGCAAAATCTCTGAAAATATCAATTCTAGTGTAGGAAGAAGGCTACTTCCCAGTAGACATTCACTTCTGTTTTCAAAATGTCCTCCATGTACATGCATTTATAGGTGTGTGAGTGGCAGCAGGTTCTAGCTAAGCCAGGAGGCTAATGGTCTGACCTCCCTGTTTTAATCTCTATTCTTATGGTACCTCATTCCTGGTAAGAGGTAGAATGAATTCAGGTCCAATCTGTAGGCAGCCTCTCCTAACTTTCAACAGCCCATGACATTGGATTTTTAAAAAGCTCTATTTTATAACAATGACTGTACCTTCACCCATGGACAGAGAAGCCTGGTGGGCTACAGTCCAAAGGGTCGCAAAGAGTCATGACTGAGTGACTAAGCACGTACCTTCATCTTTGCAAACTAGACAACAAAATCTAAAAATATGGCTGCTAATACAGTTTAATTTGTTCAAGTTCCTAATATTTTGGACATACCTTGTAAAACACACACAAACCATATAAGTAAATCAACTAAAAAAACAGATTAGAAGTTATGCATCAGGATTGGGCCAATGATAAAATAAAGCTTTACAATTCTTCAAAGAAATCTTAAATTTTGAAAAAATAAATACTAAAATTATCTAATATATATATGTTAAAATTTCCAATATGTTGTACAATATACTGTGATTGTTGAGAGTATTAAAGAATATGCAGTATTTAGCATAGAATGGCTAAAGCAATATTTAGACCCTGCATCTGTTTCTGATAATAGCTAGTCACTTGCACTTTTGATGGTTTTATGAAGAAATGAGTCTTCTTGTTTCATAATAAGTCAATTTAAGCTATTTTCACTTCAGACATCCAAAATATTTATCAGGATGGTGGTTATTGCCATGGATTCATCTTTAGGTTTTCAAGTTTAAAACTAAAAAGTTCTTTGCCAGGAGCAGGATTTTACTGGCAATGATGCACCAAGAAAGCTAACAGAGCTTGGACTGAGAAACCGGTAAATTCCAGCATCAGGGAAAAGGCAGATGGTAGAATTTGTCAGCCTTCCTTGTCATACCTCCTTCTCCTCCAACAACTGTTCAGGTACATCAGGCCTTTACCAGCAGGCAATAGGATTCCTTTCACAGACTAGAGTTCAGATGCAGGACTCTATGCCTTTTAGAGAAAAGAACTGTAGGGGAAGGATCCGTTCTCAAAGTGCCCATGAGAACTAAAGAAAGAATAAGGAACAAGTGTACCAGAGAGAAACTCAGAATTCATGTGGGAATTGTGATAACCAGTTTGGGTGTTGGTTATAAGCAGGAGCATGATCATTCACTGGAACCAGAAGCGAAGTCAAACAGGAGAAGGAGAAGCACAAGACACGTACCAGGACGTGGACCCTCACATGTCCTCTGCCCGGAGACCACTGGCTCTGGTTCTGAGATGGGATCGATACTTACAGGGTTTTCAACCTATGCTTTTATAACTGTATTAGGTCCTGGAGAACCGATATCTTCCCCGGAGAAGGACAGAAGAGAGGGTGGGGGAAAGTTAAATGAACTGAGTTTGAATCTTAAATTTGACTAGAGGAACATACATTTATTAATCAGAGAGACAGAATGGTTGTGAAGCAGGAAGATTAGGAATTTCCCACCATCAACGGAAATGGTGTGTGTGTGTGTGTGTGTGTGTGTGTGAGAGAGAGAGAGAGAGTGTGTGTGTGTGTGTGTGTGTGTGTGTGTGTGTGTGTAGGAGAAGGACTCCAGAGCTAGGCTGACTTTAGGTCTGGAAAAAACAGTTCTGCAATTTTGTCCTGATTTTTACAATTTGATTAGCAATACAAATATCAGAGTATCCTGATTTCATGCCCCTTTTCATTTTTCTTCTTTCAATCAATCCCAGCAAGTGTTCACCCTCAAAGTCTCAAAATAATAGATAGAGATTGAGATTTAAAATGTGATTCATTAATAGAATTTGTTTCATTCCATCTGAGTCCAAAATAGTCCTCATTTGAGATATATGGTAACCAACATTCTAACAGGGTTTTCTCATGGTTTGGGAAAATTTTCCTAAGAAAATTTGCACAAGAAAGTCCTTGTGTAATCTTTGAACAAATAAGGATGGCTGTTGCTAATCCTTTTACACAAAATTCCAGAGAGGGCTTGGGGAAGTGAGTGCTAAATTCATTTTGGCCAATCTAGAATAGCCTGTTTGGGATTGAATAGAATAGCCAGTTCTTAAAAAGAAAAAAAAAATTGGCAAGAAATTGTTCATGAAAGATCCTTTTCCCTCCAAATACCTGAAAATTGGGGTTGATTTTTTTTATCACTAACACAAAGCTTCTTAATAGCAGCACTGTTGATATTGGGCTATGTAGATCTTTATTTAGATAGATGTGCACTATAGGACGTGTAGCATCCCCTGCTCCAGATGCAACAATCAGAAGTGTCTCCAAAAAAGAAGAGTCTCCAGGCATTGTCACATGTCCTAGATGACAAAACAACTCTCAGTTGAGAACCATTGATTTAATACCTTCAAAATACATTGATTCTTTAGACAAGGTGACTAATTAGGTTGGTAACAGTATTACCAATAGATATCTGTATGCAATATTATATTTTATATTTTATTATATTTTATAACTTTAAGGAAATATTACGTGTTCATTATAGTATGATGAATGTTGCCTTTTTAACATCACTCCTGCCATCCAACCAGCAAAATGTAATGTTATCTTGACCATGGATTATTGAGCAATTGAGAGCAAAACAATGATAAAGATAAAAATTGTTGGATGACCCATAAAACCAATATTAGAATAAATAAGAACTGAAATAACCAGTAATTCTGTTTCTACAGCAAGGCCATTTTTGTATTTTATCTCCCTTTTAAGGAGCTATTTTTCATTCATAGCACTGCTGTAAATTATGCACAGCAGACTTCTTCATTTAATAGGTTCAGGTCAGAGAGTGATTGTATTTCAGCAGTTGGTATTCAGGGATTTTGTAATTTATGAGGTTTATTAATTTAGCAGATTATTTGCTTAAGATACCACCATCTCTTCATGAAGCGTTGACTGTGAGAATTTCTGGTCAGGTTCCTGGTTTCAAGAAAAGTTTTGGTATTTAGATCATGCACCTATTCCTCAAAAATTAAATAAATTATGTAAAATTTAGCCCATAGGTGTGACTAGAAAGGAAGAAAAAGAACTATTTGTTTCTTTTGTGACTGTGAAAGAAGGTGGGTGGGAAGCAAAGGGTGGAGGGCTAACACTTCACTGTTTCCACAAAAGATTCAATAGGGAATGAAAATGTAAAAAACAAAACAAAAACAAAACAACAGGTAAATGCTCACACAGGAAGTCCTTACAGAATTAGGCCCCCTAAAGAGAGCAATCCCCAGCATTTTTGAGAGGATCTAGAATTAGTCTACTGCTTCCTTCATCACATTATAAAACAGGCAAGAACAGAAAAGCAGAAAGATCCCCCTGTTGATTCAAAGTGGGAGAAGAAGTACTCGGTGACGGGTGACTCAGAGAGACATAGGCAAGTTTTTTCCTCCCTATTTAGAAATACAAACTGTTGCTGCAAGGAGAAATGTTTTTTAAAAGATCAGGTTATGAGAAATTAAATGACATTGGTGGCAGGGGTCTGTGTATCCTTCACACTCCAAATCTGACCCTGGGTTCTTTTATATGGTCCGAGCTCCTTTAAATGTCATCAACTGCGGGGAGACTTCTTAGCTCAGACATTTTACAGAACGTCCTTCTGGGGAGGGGGCTAGGTAATTGAAAGCTAAACAACCATACTAACATGAATCAGATATTTTTCTTTTAAAATGACTCCCCAGAACTTCCCTCATGGTCCAGTGTCGAAGACGCCGTGTTTCCAAGGCAGGGGGCTCAGGTTTGTTCTCTGCTCATGCGTTGGAGAAGGATATGGCAACCCACTCCAGTGTTCTTGCCTGGAGAATCCCAGGGACGGGGGAGCCTGGTGGGATGCCATCTATGGGGTCGCACAGAGTTGGACACGACTGAAGCGACTTAGCAGCAGCAGCAGCAGGGAATGAGATCCCGCATGCCACAACTAAGAGTTTGTAGGCTGCAATTAAGAGTTCAAATGCTGCAACTAAAAACCCCGCAGGCCACAACTAAGACCTTGCCCAGCCAAATAAACACACACACACACACACACACACAAATATTTTAAGAGTCGATGGGACATTGTTATAAAATAAATAAATATATATATAATATAGAGTCCCCATGTTCTACATGGAGAAAATCTCACAGCTTATCACTCTGGCCTCTGTTATATATAACATTTCAAGAATCCTCCTCCTTGTGTTAGTGCTAGTCTCTTCTTTGCCCTCCACACAAGTTTCCAGTCTTTCCTCACCTCCACACTATGCTCTTATGAGCACAGTGAAGAAATGTGGAGTTTCTTGCCGTCCTCTCTGTTTGCAGCCTACCATCCTTGAAGCTGTAGTCAAGACTCATCGTGTACTGAAGCCTTATTTGAACTCCACTCTCTACACCCATCTTGAAATCATATCATTAATCTTCAAACGTTTGTGGTCTCTAATGCCTGGACTAGTCATTAGTCATTGCCATTCATTGTTTGTGTATTTCAATATTTTAGATGTGTTATTTTATGCTCTTAATCATAGAGTAGGGAACTTAAATATAGAGATGATTAATACTGTGGCATATCATTTCCACATGATTGGTATTTTTAAAATATTTAAGTGAAGTTAATTGAGAAGGAGGTGGTAGTTCCCTTTTGTTGCTTGTATAATCTGACATTCAGCATTTCTCTCCTTTCTTTGGGAACCTCCCTATCAATTCCAAGCAACTTGACACAGGTACCTTGATACAGGTACCATGATCCCAACTGACTCTATGTTTTCAAGTTTTCTGATACTCTCTAAAATTGAATTTTTCCCTAGTAGGCAAAAGTAATGGGTTCATCAGGCAGAATCTTTCCTGCCCACGAGTGAGTCATTAAAGCCAAGTTAGTATGGACTTTTTGCACAAAGTATGTGTACTAATGTGTGTTTGTGTGTGTGCATTTGTAGAAGGGGTGAAGAAGTTCTCTCAACACTCAGATTATGCCCCTGGTTGCCACCTTTTGTAATATAATGAGCTGCTTATAGCTACAGTCTACAGGTAAATGAGGAGGTAAAATTATACAGGCTAATAAATATAAGGCAAATGATTTTAAGCCACAATTATTGAACTCTAGAAGAATATATGATGTGTGATAAGAATGTATGATGTGGTTATTTTCACTGAGACTTTTAAAATACATTCAGTTTTGAAGGTACTCACTTTGTCATCCCAGCCCTTGCAAGCCAATGCCCTGTTTCTCTTCGATGTGCATTGAAGGTGAGGGTGCTCAGTCGTGTTGGACTCTTTGTGACCCCATGGACTGTAGCCCAACAGGCTTCTCTGTTCATGGGATTTTTCATGTAAGAATACTGGAGTGGGTTGCCATTTCCTCCTCCAGAGGATCTTCCCCACCCAGGGATTGAACCGGTATTTCTTGTGTCTCCTGAATTTCAGGCAGATTCTTTACTGTAGAACCATTGGGGAAGCCTGACGTGCCTTGAACCAGGATCAAAATCTCTTGCGGGCAAATCCTGGAAATCTACAAGGGGATCCTTTTTTCTTATAAAATTAACCTAAATTCACTACTTCATTATGATAATGTTGAAATTTAACATTAATTTCATACCATTGCGGGCTCTAGTTTAGAACTTTCCATAACAGAGAATGATAGTACCTTCTTCTATCTCCTTTTTCCTCTTTCTCTATAGTTATTTTAAATGTTCACTGGTTTTCTTGAAACTTAGCAATCAGATAAAACTGTCTTGATTGATGTTACAGAATCATGGATTTCCTCACCAAACCAAAGGAAGCCTCCCTCATTATCTCTGGTCTCTTGAGCTGAGCCACGCTCATCTTCAGGTAAATGTACTTACACCCTTATCTCCTCAAATCAGCTATCCACTTTTCTCCAGCCAAGCTTGGCTGTAAATTGACAAGATCTCCAGTTGTCTTTGTGATTTCCCTGCAGAGTGCAGCTGGGTCCCTTTCAGTTTAAAAGAAACAGGTGTGGGGGTAATTCTGCTCGACCTTTAAAAAATTGCTGTCATAAAAGACAGAGATGGAATGGTGACTTAAATCTGTTTTTTTTTTTTTAATGGCAGAAGCATTGTACTCTTCTGGAATAAGAAATGTTTGCATCATAAAATAGGCTAGTAACAAAGCATCAGGCTTAGTGGTTGTTTCTATTTGTTCTTCATATTTTTGGACAAGAATAAACTCTGATATTCAAGCTCACAGTTTTCAGAAGCTCCAAATACACTTAAAAAATTAGAAAGAGTGATGCTAGGAGTATTAGCTTTGAATCCTTCCAAATGTGGTAAACACCAGAAAAGGGTTAACATAACAGAAGGAATGATAAGGTAAGAATTAAAAAGTATGGGGTTCTCGTCCCATTTGACATTAGCTCAGAGGTCTTTAACAGATTATGAGACTCTCTGGACCTCAGGATTCTCACCTGTTAAGGGAGGAAATTGAACTAGATAACCTCTGAATTACATTCTAGCACTAAAATTCAAGGGCTCAAGCTGATATTTTCACTTCTTTTACTAATTTTATTTCCATCGGTGCCTAATAAATGCAACTTTTGTTTTTCCTAGAGAAGAAGAGAGAAATGTGAAAATAAAAATGGTAACAATTTTAGACTTTCCATAACAAGAGGCCAGAGATGCTAACAAGGAAGTTGAGTTTGTGGAGATACAAGGGGAAAGCAATTACCTGTTAATGTTCCAGTCTTAGACATGAGAGTATAAAATTAACTGTCTTAAACATCCTTAGACTCTCTTAATTAGTTAATATTCCATTAAAAAAAAACAAAAAAACAGTTCTGCCAGGGCATGTTCTGCTCACGATGATGGTAGAAGTTCAAGGATAATCCCCTTAATTTATAGATGAGAAAACTGAAAGCCAGGGAGGTTTGCCAATCATAAAACTCGTCTCATACTAGACAAAGGAAAAAAGAGAGCAGTTTGCTGTTGTTCAGTCACCAAGTTGTGTTTGACTCGTTGCAACCCCAAGGACTACAGTATGCCAGGCTTCCCTGTTCCTCACCATCTCTCAGAGTTTGCCCAAGTTCATGTCCATTGAATCAGTGATGTTATCCAACCATCTCCTCCTCTGTCACCCTCTTCTCCTCTTGCCTTCAATCATTCCCAGTGGCAGGGTCTTTTCCAATGAGTGGGCTCTTCGCATCAGGTGGCCAAAGTATTGGAACGTCTGCTTCAGCATCAGTGCTTCCAAAGAATATTCAGGGTTAATTTCCTTTAGGATTGACTGGTTTGATTTCCTTGCTTTCCAAGAGACTCTCAAGAGTCTTTGCCAGCACTGCAGTTCGAAAGTATCAATTCTTTGGCACTCTGCCTTCTTTATTGTCCAGCTCTCACATCCGTGCATGACTACTGGAAAGACCATAGCCTTGACTATACGGACTTTGATTCACTGGTTTATGTAACTGGAAAATCCAAGTGGATGTTAGGGCTTCGAGGCATAGCTGATGTTCCTGGTTCCAATGATATCTTGTGTCTTTGTTTCTCTCCATCACTTGTCCCTGCTTTTCTTTGTAGTGGTTTCATCCTCCAGTAGGCTTGCTCCATATGAGAGTAAGACAACTGCCCAAAGTACTGGCCTCTACTGTGCTTAACACAGGAGACAAATATTCTAACTTGTTACCCATAACATGTTTGCAAACCATTTAGATGGGCCGGGCTGGAGACAAGAACTTGTAAGGGCCACCTGTCTAGCCCTGAGATAAGTGAGGCCATTTGATGTCAGCAAGGTGGGGGGTGGGGGTGGTAATCCAGAAGGAAAAAGATGCTGAGTTCCTGACATGAATTATGATGTCCTTTCTGTCCTTTTCCAACAGTGGTAGGAAGCACCACCTAATAATGAATCAATGCAATTTCAAGGCTTACTTAGGCAGGAATGACACGCAGGCCACATCCTCATCTCATATCTCTGGATTTTGGAAAGGCATTTGAGACACCTATTTCATCTCCAATGAACTATCAGATTGAGGCTGATCAGATTGCCTAATTAGCCAACTTCATGCTCTAATGCCTGGAATAAATAATGTCTCCTGCTTCCCTGGTGGCTCAGTCAGTAAAGAATCCACTTGCAATGCAGGACACCTGGGTTTGATCCCTGGGTTGGGAAGATCCCCTGGAGGAGGGCATGGCAACCCACTCCAGTGTTCTTGCCTGGAGAATCCCATGGACAGAGGAGCCTGGTGAGCTACAGTCCATAGGGTCACAAAGAGTTGACACAGCTGAGCTACTAAGCACAGCACTGGGAAGAGTGACTGTATTTAACTTGTTTATGCAATCCTTCTGTGCAATTGAGAAAAAAATTACATTTTTCCCCTGAATATATCTTACCTACTACCCTTTTTATTTTATTCACCTGCTTTGTAACAGAAAACTTGAGCTCTATTAAAGACTTTTCTAAACAGAAAGTGTTTAATTCAATATTTGTTTCCTAAGGCAGTCAAGGCTATGGTTTTTCCAGTGGTCATGTATGGATGTGAGAGTTGGACTGTGAAGAAAGCTGAGAGCCGAAGAATTGATGCTTTTAAACTGTGGTGTTGGAGAAGACTCTTGAGAGTCCCTTGGACTGCAAGGAGATCCAACCAGTCCATCCTAAAGATCAGTCCTGGGTGTTCATTGGAAGGACTGATGCTAAAGCTGAAACTCCAATACTTTGGCCACCTCATGCAAAGAGTTGACTCATTGAAAAAGACTCTCATGCTGGGAGGGATTGGGGGCAGGAGGAGAAGGGGATGACAGAGGATGAGATGGCTGGATAGCATCACCAACTTGATGGACATGAGTTTGAGTGAACTCCAGGAGTTGGTAATGGAGCACGCCAGGGAGGCTTGGCGTGATGGGATTCATGGGGTCGCAAAGAGTCGGACATGACTGAGCGACTGAACTGAACTGAAGGCTGCTGTTACAAAGGGCCACAAACTGGGAGGCTCAAAAGAACACAAATTTAGTGCCTTCAGGTTCTGGAAGCCAGCAGTCTGAATCAAGCTTCTCTGAATCAAGCTCTCTCTAAGACTTTACAGGAGAGAAGCCTTCCTTACCTTTCCCTGGCTCCTGGTGGTTTGCCCACTAGCTCTGCCACTCCCTGGCTAGAAGCCACATAACCCAGTTGGTCTCTGCTTCCATCTTCACATGGCATTCTCCCTGTGTCTCTGTCTTCACTTGGTCATCATCTTTTAAGGACACGAGTCATTTTTAGATTAGGGGCTTCCCCAGTGGCTCAGTGGTAAAAGAATCCACCTGCAATGCAGGAGACTCAGGTTTGACCCCTGAGTCAGGAAGTTCCCCTGGAGGAGAAATTAGCAACACACTCCAGTATTTTTGCCTCGAAAATCCCATGGACAGAGGAGCCTGGTGGGCTACAGTCCATGAGGTCTCAAAGAGTCAGACATGACACTGAGCACACAGATTAAGGGCGTATCTTTCTCCAGAATGACCTCATCCTGACTAATTATATCTACAGCCACTCTGTTTCCAAATAAAGTTAGTTTCTGGGATACCTGGGGTTAGGACTTCACATATCTTTCTGGGAGACACATGATTCAACCCGTAACAGTCCTTGACAGAATGAAGGATTACAACCAATGAAGCGCTGGCTGTTTAACACTGATTATAGTAATACTTTTCTAGGTCTGCCCTGCTGCCTTCCTTGCTTCTCATTCTCTGCCTCTTTTTCCTCTCCCTTCCCAGTTGTCCAAAGTGCTCCCAACCCCCAGAGATAGATAATGTCTTGTATTTAATTTCTGAGAACATTTTTCACATTTATTAATTCATCATATCTTATGACTGACACATTAAATAAAGTGAGCAAACTTCATTATCTCTTTTCAGTTAGTAACAGAGAGACAGACAGAAATATGAAATGACTTGCCGAAGGTCACTCAAGTAGGTGAGAAAGCTGGAGTTAGAATGAGATTGCTGAGCACTCCCATTCTTCTACCATCTGCAAATGCCCTCAAGACCCATAGATTTGGAGAAATGCGAATGGATCTTTTCTTTCTCATGTGGCACAGCTTCCCTGGCCCATCCCATACCCAGCTGTGTCTGTTTTTCACTCTGCACTGATAATGATCCACACAGCTTTGAACGTGTCTTGAGAGCATTCCTTGGGGATACACCCCTATTTCAACTGCAGAGTGAGCATCTTCACTTGGAATTTCTTTCAGTATGGCAAGTCAGTATTTTTGACCTCCGTAAGTCTGTTCCTACTCTCGAATTTCCCCGTCTCTGTTAATGACCACACCAGTAGCCCGAGGCAGAAACTCAGGACTTTTTCCTCCTCTTCCTTCATTGCGCACAGCTAACTCAGTGCTGGGTCACATGGAATTCACCCCCAAACCCTTTCAGTCTGTTTCTGCCTTTCCATCCCAGTTACCACTGCTTTATGTTTAGTCCGCAGCAGTTCTGCCTGGACTGTGGTTTTCCGTCTCCCAGACTCTCTCTGCTCCAACACACTCTTCAAACCCACTCATCAAAATGGCCAATCTAAAGCTCTCCAATAGCTGTGAGAACTAAACTGTAGAAGAAACATTGTTGGACACAATACTGGAAACAGCAGGGAGATTACGGGGGTCAATATGGCAGGAAGGTGGTCACATTAATACAACTGCACAAAGATAGTCTTAGCATCCTAAGCCACCAAAGACTCTCTCAAAGGAGAATTTTGGTAAATGAAAACGATTGGCAAATCGATGGATGGGATTCATGGGAAGTGTCTGTACTGTCTGTTTAATTTGTCTTTAAACCTAAAACTGCTCTCAAATAATCCACTGTGGCTCAGCTGGTAAAGAATCCACCTGCAATGCTGGAGACCTGGGTTTGATCCCTGGGTTGGGAAGATCCGCTGGGGAAGGGGAAGGCTATCCACTCCAGTATTCTGGCCTGGAGAATTCCATGGACTATACAGTCCATGGGGTTGCAACACAACTGAGCAACTTTCACTTCACAAATAATAAAATCTATTTATTAAAAAATGAATTCATGAGGGTTAAGAAAGGAATCTTCTTATTAAAAGTAGTTAAAAAATAGTATAAATAAAACTAAGCATAATTGCTTTTAGATATTACAACTGATCTACATCCATGTTTAGTGTTAAGAGGACTGAAAGGAAGCCCATTTACTCAGTCATATTAAAACCTAACTTGCCGATATGCTGCCTGGCTCTAAATTGCGAGTTTCATAAGCACTAAAAATTGGATGACCTACTTCACCGTAGTAATTGAAAGGGATTATTACTGACAATTAGCTAGCATGCAATAGTAATAGATAATTTACTTTTTCCAAATATTTTGCAAGCAAGCACTTTTTATTTTTTTTAAAAAAGGAAACACATTAGACAGTTGTGTCTTGGCAAATTACAATGCATCTTTTATTTCTTGACAAATAATTCATACTGCAATATTTTTTATAGTCCATAATTCTAATGTGGCTGTTATATTCATTATGTCTACAGACACTTTATCAGGCTAAGTATTCAATGCAACGTGTGGGGACTTAGCCTCACAATCCCTCATTATGGCTGATAGTCCCCCTTTTGTGGCCTGGGCAAAGCACACGGAAGAGGACTTTTCTAGCCAGATTTTGCCTTTGGAGGAAAATGAGCTCATTTCCAATACAAATGTTTAAACTCCTCCAACCTCAGCTATTCTATTATGTTATTTTCAAGATACATTTTTTTTAACTTAGTGAAAAATAAAGTTATGGCATATCTGAATATATATATCTTTTTCTCCCCACATAACTGAACAAGAATACACAGAAGATCTGTACAAAAAAGATCTTCACAACCCAGATAATCACGATGGTGTGGTCACTCGCCTAGAGACAGACATCCTGGAATGTGAAGTCAAGTGGGCCTTATAAAGCATCACTAAAAACAAAGCTAGTGGAGGTGATGGAATTCCAGTTGAGCTATTTCAAATCCTGAAAGATGATGCTGTGAAAGTGCTGCACTCAATATGCCAGCAAATTTGGAAAACTCAGCAGTGGCCATAGGCCTGGAAAAGATCAGTTTTCATTCCAATCCCAAAGAAAGGCAGTGCCAAAGAATGCTCAAACTACCACACAATTGCACTCATCTCACATGCTAGTAAAGTAATGCTCAAAATTCTCCAAGTCAAGCTTCAGCAATACGTGAACCGTGAACTTCCAGACATTCAAGCTGGTTTTAGAAAAGGCAGAGGAACCAGAGATCAAATTGCCAACATCTGCTGGATCATTGAAAAAGCAAGAGAGTTCCAGAAAAACATCTATTTCTGCTTTATTGACTATGCCAAAGCCTTTGACTGTGTGGATCACAAGAAACTGTGGAAAATTCTGAAAGAGATGGGAATACCAGACCAGCTGACCTGCCTCTTGAGAAACCTATATGCAGGTCAGGAAGCAACAGTTAGAACTGGACATGGAACAACAGATTGGTTCCAAATAGGAAAAGGAGTACGCCAAGGCTGTATATTGTAACCCTGCTTATTTAACTTATATGCAGAGTACATCATGTGAAACGTTGGGCTGGAAGGAGCACAGTTAGAATCAAGATTGTCGGGAGAAATATCAATAACCTCAGATATGCAGATGACACCACCCTTATGGCAGAAAGTGAAGAGGAACTAAAAGGCCTCTTGATGAAAGTGAAAGTGGAGAGTGAAAATGTTGGCTTAAAGCTCAACATTCAGAAAACGAAGATCATGGCATCTGGTCCCATCACTTCATGGGAAATAGATAGGGAAACAGTGGAAACAGTGTCAGACTTTATTTTGGGGGGCTCCAAAATCACTGCAGATCGTGATTGCAGCCATGAAATTAAAAGACGCTTACTCCTTGGAAGGAAAATTATGACCAACCCAGATAGCATATTCAAAAGCAAAGACATTACTTTGCCAACAAAGGTCCATCTAGTCAAGGCTATGGTTTTTCCAGTGGTCATGTATGGATGTGAGAGTTGGACTGTGAAGAAAACTGAGAGCTGAAGAATTGATGCTTTTGAACTGTGGTGTTGGAGAAGACTCTTGAGAGTCCCTTGGACTGCAAGGAGATCCAACCAGTCCATTCTGAAGGAGATCAGCCTTGGGTGTTCTTTGGAAGGACTGATGCGGAAGCTGAAACTCCAATACTTTGGCCACCTCATGTGAAGACTTGACTCATTGGAAAAGACCCTGATGCTGGGAGAGATTGGGGGCAGGAGGAGAAGGGGACGACAGAGGATGAGATGGCTGGATGGGATCACTGACTCAATGGACATGTTTGGGTGGACTCCAGGAGTTGGTGATGGACAGGGAGGCCTGGGGTGCTGCAGTTCATGGGGTTGCAAAGAGTCGGACATGACTGAGCGACTGAACTGAACTTAACTGAAGTAAAGTAAGGGGTGGAAGGCTCTAATGATTCAGGATCACTGGATGATATCTCAACTTATTTTTAGGGAAATGCATATTTAAAAAAATTTTAAATTAAAGGATAATTGCTTTACAGAATCAGCCATAGGTACACCCATGTCCCCTCCCTCTCAAACCTCCCTCCCATCTCCTTCCCCATCCCACTCTTCAGCCTGTCACAGAGGAGATTTTGAGTTTAAATTAATACATACTCATTGTGTCTGTAGCTGTTCCCTATGCCACTCTTTAGCACTCAGCACTCGCAAAGAGTCGGACACGACTGAGCGACTTCACTTCACTTTACCTCTATGACTTGGGTCATACACCATTACATGCTGTAGTTATCTTTTGTGAATGTTCCCCATCCACCAGTTCCAGATTTCTGCACAGTAAGTGTTTGGTAAATATCCAATGAATTAATGATTCAGTTGACAGTCATTTTCACTTGCCTTCTCAATAGCATTTGGTACTATTGATACCTTCTCTTTCTTGAAATAAACTGTAGCCTTGGATGATTTTTCACCTATCCTCTACCTATTCCTTCATGGGCTCCTTTAGGAAATTGTCTTGGACTGTCTTCTCTTTCTAACCTGTTAGTTGATACCATGCATTGTTATAGGTTTACATAGTAATTAAATATTGAAAACTTACCAAAGTATATTTTTTCCTTGAAACAACCTTCAATCTTCTGCACTTTGGAATTCATTTTGAAGTGAAGTCACTCAGTCGTGTCCGACTCTTTGCAACCCCATGGACTGTAGCCCACCATGCTCCTTCATCCATGGGATTTTCCAGGCAAGAGTACTGGAGTGGATTGCCATTTCCTTCTCCAGGAGATCTTCCCAGCCCAGGGATTGAACCTGAGTCTCCCACATTGTAGGCAGATGCTTTACCGTCTGAGCCACCAGGGAAGCCTCATTTATACTTCCTTGATAGCTCAGTTGGTAAAGAATCCGCCTGCAATGCAGGAAACCTGAGTTCGATCCCTGGGTTAGGAAGATCTGCTGGAGATGGAAAGGCTACCTACTCCAGTATTCTGGCCTGGAGAATCCCATGGATTGTATAATCCATGGGGTTGCAAAGAGTCAGATATGACTGAGTGATTTTCACTTCACTCACATATACATATATACACATATATATGTGTGTCTTCTTTGATCCAGCTTTGTTAGTCAGTTTGTGCTTCCATAATAAACTACTGTGTACTTGGTAGCTTTAATAACAAGAATTTCTGTCTCACAATTCTGCAGGCTGGGAAGTCCAAGACTAAGGTACTAGTTGATTTGCTTTCCTTATGAGGGCTCGCTTTCTGGCTTGTAGATGGCAACATTCTCCCTGTATTCTCTCGTGGGAGAGAGACAGAGACAGAGATACAGGGAGGGATGGAGAGAGAAAGCTCTCTGGGGTCTCTTCTTGTAAGACACTAATCTTGTCATGA
Organism: Bos javanicus; assembly: GCF_032452875.1. Lineage (NCBI taxonomy): Eukaryota > Metazoa > Chordata > Mammalia > Artiodactyla > Bovidae > Bos > Bos javanicus. The sequence goes on from NC_083878.1 coordinate 40,915,579, forward strand.
GGGCCCTACTCTCAACCACCACATCTAAACCTAATTATTAATACTTCTCAAATACTTCATCTCCAAATATTCTCTCTCTGGGAGTTAGGGCTTCAGTGTATTGATATGTATAATTTTGGAGAGAAGCAATGTAGTTCAAGTAGCAGCGCCAGGTAATCACTCCATAAGTATGGTGGTGAACAAAGCTGATAAGGAATCCTTTCTTATAGAACTGATAAGAAGTTGAGGAATGCAAACTTATAATTTGAGGAAAACAAACAGTAAACCAGTTTTAAAAAGAGAGAGAAAGGGAGGGAGGGACAGAGAGAAAGACTGAGAGAGAATTTCTCATACTCCTAAACGAGACAAAAGAAGCAAGGTAATTTTACAGAGTAAAACTATGATGGGGTCAGGAAATTTGAAGGGAATTAGAAGCAGGACTTAGAGATAGTCTTTCCAGTTAGGGGAGCATCTGAGCCCTAGAAAAGAATATGAATAACAAGAAGGAGCAAATGAAGGTCTGAGGAGTTTGAAGGTCTAGGAAAGGCACCCAGAAGTCATTTCTGTTATCTCTTTAATTACCAACATCTCCAAAATACACCTGTCCACTTTTATTCCCTTGCAATACCACCAACGTATGTCACCAGGATTTCTCCACAGGCACTACTGTAATCACTTACTAATCATTCTCTGGGTTCCGCCTTTGTCTCTCCTCAAACCATTTCATACAACACTGGTGGAGTGATCATTTTAAAGGGGACATTGTTGGGTGATGCTACAGTAGTCAAGACAGAGAGATGCTGGCATAAGGAAAGATTACATAGATGAATGTAGCTGAAATGAGAGTGCAAAATAAACCCCCAAATTTATGCTCAACTGACAATAGTTTCAAGAAAATTCGAGAGGCAAAGAATAACCTTTTTAACAAACACTGCTGGGACAACTGGATATTCACATGCCAAAGAATGAAAGTAGACCAGTTTCTTTCACCATACACAAAACTTAACTAAAAATGGACTTCGATCTAAATGTAAGAGCTAGAACTATCAAATTCTTTGAAGAAAACATAGGAATAAATCTTCATGATCTTAGTTTAGGCAATGGTTTCTTAGATATGACAACAAAAACACAAGTGACAAAAGGAAAAAGTAGATAAACTATTACGAAAATTAAAGTTTTCAGGCCACAAATATCAAGAAAATGAAGAGGTAACCACAGAAGAATAGAAAACATTTGCAAAAAATATATTTGATAAGTTATTTATATATAGAATATATCAAGACCTCTTATAATGCAATCATAAAAAGATAACCAGATCTAAAAATGCTCAAAGGCCTTGAACTGGCTTTTCTCCAAAGAAGATACACAAATGCGTGATAAACTCATGAAAAGAGGTCAGCATTCTTAGATGTTATTTAGTTAGTTCAGTCGCTCAGTCGTGTCCGACTCTTTGCGACCCCATGAATCGCAGCACGCCAGGCCTCCCTGTCCATCACCAACTCCCGGAGTTCACTCAGACTCATGTCCATCGAGTCAGTGATGCCATCCAGCCATCTCATCCTCTGTCGTCCCCTTCTCCTCCTGCCCCCAATCCCTCCCAGCATCAGAGTCTTTTCCAATGAGTCAACTCTTCGCATGAGGTGGCCAAAGTACTGGAGTTTCAGCTTTAGCATCACTCCTTCCAAAGAAATCCCAGGGCTGATCTCCTTCAGAATGGACTGGTCAGATCTCCTTGCAGTCCAAGGGACTCTCAAGAGTCTTCTCCAACACCACAGCTCAAAAGCATCAATTCTTCGGCACTCAGCTTTCTTCACAGTCCAACTCTCACATCCATACATGACCACTGGAAAAACCATAGCCTTGACTAGACTTTTGTTAGCAAAGTAATGTCTCTGCCTTTGAATATGCTATCTAGGTTGGTCATAAGTTTTCTTCCAAGGAGTAAGCGTCTTTTAATTTCATGGCTGCAGTCACCATCTGCAGTGATTATGGAGCCCCAAAAAATAAAGTCTGACACTGTTTCCACTGTTTCCCTATCTATTTCTCATGAAGTGGTGGGACCAGATGCCATGATCTTTGTTTTCTGAATGTTGAGCTTTAAAAGTACAAATCAAAACCACATGTGACACCATTCATGTCCACTAGGATAACTATAATAAAAGACAATAATATATTGGCAGGGATATGAAGAAATTGAAACTACCATATACAGCTGGCAAGAATGTAAAATTGTGCAGCCACTTTGAGAAACTGTTTGGCAGTTCCTTAAAATTTTACTCCTGGCAATTTCAGTCATTGGAGAAGGAAATGGCAAGCTACTCTAGTATTCTTGCTGGAGAATCCCATAGACAGAGGAGCCTGGCAAGTTACAGTCCATGGGATTGCAAGAGTCGGACATGACTTAGTAACTAAACCACCACCACCACCAATTTTAGTCATAGGTATATACCCAGTAGAAGTAGAAATGGATATCTACATGAAAGCTTGTACTTGATTGTTCTTAGCAATGTCATTCATAATATCTAAAAAGAAGACCCAACTCAAAGTCCATTAATTGATGAATATACAGTCCATGGAATTCTCCAGGCCAGAATACTGGAGTAGGTAGCCTTTTCCTTCTCTAGGAACTGATGAATAGGTCAATAATGTGTAGTGTGTTAATACAATGGACTAATATTTATCAGTAATGGGAATTGAGGTACTGTTACATGCAACAACATGGATGAACCTTGGAAACATAACACTAAGTGAAAGATGCCAGTCAGAAAAAACTGCCTATTGTGTGACCCCACTTATACAAGATACCAGAATGCATAAATTTATAGAAATAGAAAGTAGATTAGTAGTTGCCTAGACACTGAGTGAATTGGGAAGGGGATTAGGGAGTAATTACTAAAACATAAAGAGATTCTTTTAGGGGAGACAGCAATTTTCTCAAATTAGATAGTGGTGATGATTCTGCAACTGTGTAAACTTACCAAAACACATTGAATTACATACTTTAAATGGGTGAATTGTTGCTTTGTCAATGCTATCTCAAAAAAGCTGGTTAAAAGTTGTTGGGTGGTGGACATACTCTATGTCTTGATAGGAGTTACATGGGTGAATCCTTAGAATATATAAATGTTACCTTAAACAGAAATAGAAAGTAATAATCAGGTAGAGATAGGAAATGGAGGAAGTATAGGTGAAAAAACAATAGAGAAGAATATTAATAATTGTTGAAAGTGGATAATAGGTACACAGTGATCATGGTACTACATATTCTGTTTTCCTGTATATGTTTAAAATTTTCCACAATAAAATATTTTAAAATATATATTTATAGATGGAAAAATATATATTCTTAGCCCAGCACTATTCAAAGACTTCCTTGTAGTCTAAAGGGCCATGTATGATTTAGCCCCTACCTACCTCTCCCCTGTGTCTCTCCCCTGTCAGTCTGGTCTTCTTTGTTTTTAA